>NC_055665.1:24430682-25030682 GCF_017976325.1 Chelmon rostratus
AATTTGGAAAGTTTGTCTTTCTGTTGGAGCCTGATGGATGCTGAATTTTTGAGCCAATGTAGATATGCAGATATCAGCCAAGATCGTTTTAATACAATACAATACAATACAATACAATACAATAAAGTAATATCAGGCAATATATCGGCCTCGGGAAGTTGTAGGCCTTGCTCTAATTTGGTCTGACTTGAAAAAAGTGGATCTGTGATTAAAAAAAGACTATGTATGATTTCCAAAAAAACAAGGAATGAAGAAATGTATTATTCTAGAATTTTGTTTAAGCAAATCAATCAAGACAATCTTCAGGATAAGAATACTGTTTACCTCCACAAAATGAGTAATTATGGTACATGTTGTAATTATATGCAAATTGCACAGAAAAGATAAAGAAGGAAGGAGTGGTGGCTTCTTTTACAATGAACATGTTCATTGTGAAGAAGGTGCTGATCTGAGGTTTGAGATTTTCATTCTGGTAGAGTTCTGACCAGAGATCTGATCATATTTGGAAAAGCTGTAAAAATGGTAGACTGAATAGTCTGGACTGAAGTTGATATTTTGGAGCTAGACCTGCAAAGTAACAAATTTTAATATCCAAACATCCCGCTATTGTTCCTCACAAGCACACATTGGTGAAACCATGTGAACAGGATTGTGCTGAAGGGATGGTCTTGTCTTGTTGCAGCACAGTTTGTGTGTCAGCGTTGCTCCGAGCCTCATCAATCCCCGACATCTGTCTCAGTTCAACATGGACAACCTCTCTCACCTTTTCTCTTTCCCTCCCTCTCTTTTCTTCTCCCTAATCTGCCAACCTCCCTCTATCTTCCGTCTCTCTCTCCAGTCACACATGAAAGCCTACCTGACTTATGCCTGTCAGAGGAACATCCTTCACCATGAGGACAGAGGGGAGAGAGAGAGGAGGCTTCCAGATGAGCCCGGTGAACACACACAAACACACACATGCACGATTACACCCACCAGTTCCCACTGCATGGGCCAGAGCGGGTCATTGAAGATGAGGTACTGGTCACTCTTCCTCTCCTCCGGCGGCCTGTCAGTTGAAGACTCTCTCCTCTGGGAACCTGCGAGCACACAGACCCATCATGTGTGTATGTGTATGTATTTTTTTTTCTTGTTTTGAACTCTGACTTAAGGAAGTCCCTGGTCTCCAACCAATGGCGAAAGGCCTCCCAGATTCCCCTTCTCTCCAGTGAGGCGGAATACTGCCGGCAGATTAGCATATCATTAGCATATCATTAGCATATCATTACTGCAGCACAGCTTGGCTCACTGTCTGTCAATGTGCTATCAGCTCATCAAGGCCTGCACCTTTCTCTACATACACTACATGCTACACATACTCTTTCTTTCTTCACATTTTCACACCATCCATCTCACTGCCTCACTAACCCTCTCTCGCTCTCTCTCTAACACACACACACACACACACATTTGATGGATATAAATCAGTTTGCTTCAAAATATACTGTATGTATTGCAAAATGAATTAATATCACACTAGGTGATAATAGAGAGCTCCTTTTTCTGAACCAAGTGCACACAAATATGCTTGAACATATTTCAAACCTTCGAATTAATTAGGAGTGTAATAGTACATATATTGATCCCATCCAGTTTGATTTGGTGTGCAACTCTCTGTGGTTCAGTAGCCCTTGAACCAACTAATTACTGACACATGCCAGCATGAGTAGAACATAAATTCTAAAATTAGCTCCCTGATGTGCAGCTCATATACAGAGTGCTGTCAGTATGGCGAACACAAATGCCTGAGCAGGAAGGAACTCTAATGTCATTTAGATCCCTTGTTTCGCAGCAATATGGTTTCCAGTGAGGTCCAGCAACACAGGACAAATAGTGGTACCCAAACTCGTCTGGGTTTGTGGGCTCTCTGCAAGCCAGTGTCTTAAGTCAGCCAATATCCACTCTTCAAATATTAATTTATAGAAACAACTGAAAGTACTGTATCCACCTGCTGCGCCAGCAACAAAGCATTCTGCTAAGTCAGCGACAGACAGAGAATAATTCTCTAACCAGATTTTTACCTGTGAATCAAATCCTGAAAAATCATTCTTGTTTAACAGCATAATCATTTTCATCAGCATTTTTTCCCCTACAATATCTTCTCCCAAGGTGCTGATGACGTACCACATGATCAGACCTGATAGTTCACTCAGGTATTAGATACATTCACACAAAGACACAACCCGACCGCATTAGCCTGAGTACAAAGCCTTTGAGCAAACAATGCAATGTTTTGTGAAATCCGTTTCTTTTCTTTCTACACAAGACTGAGATGAGAGCATCTGTACCAGTCTCATGTCTGGGCACTAACTATGGAGCTGAAGACAAGACACAATTAGCTTAGCTTAGCATAGAGACTGGAAATGGAGGAAATAGCTAGCCTGGCTCTCTCCGAAGGTGAAAAAAAATCTGCCTCGGCCCCCACCTCTATAGATCAGTAATTAGCACGATATGTATTAACAAGATACGATGTGTTAACTGAAATGTTGATTGATAAGATGGAACATTACTAACATAGTGACACCTGTTAATTTTTCTAATTGATCATAAGACAACATTTGAGTGCCTTCATTTTTCCAGTGAGCATTATGACAAATGATTTACCATTCAGTGTTTACATTTCTGTGTTTGTTTTCCTGTTCAACAGAAAATATAGCAATAAATGAATTTTGTGTGCCATGATAGCCATAGAACTAATACTGGTCTTACTAACTGTATCCTGTGCTTTAATAGAGTTTACAGTCCCATAATGAGGCTTTTCGCCCTGCCAGGAAACTGTGTTTGACATGATAATGGTCATAATTGAGATAATTAATATTAGCACATAATATTGACAGCTTCAATCTAAGAATACTAGGAAGAAGCATTAGAGTTCAAAAGTTCAAATGAGTTAAAATGCAGAAGTGTATTCTCTAGTGCGACCGCACTGTTCATCCACCATATCCTTGATTTTTCATCTTTCTCCCTCTCTAATTCGCTTTTAAATCATCAGTCAGCGCAGAGGCTGAGCGACACTGTGAGGACGGTAACACACAATGTGAGAGTGAGAGGGAGAGCGAGAGAGAGAGAGAGAGAGAGACATAGAAAGGAAGAGACAGAGGGAGAGAGAGATAGAGAGAGAGGGCGAGGCAGAGAGGGAGAGAGACAGAGAGAGAGAGAGCACTGCAGCGGGACGTGAGCCAGTACATTCTTGTACAAACACACACACACACACACACACACACACACACACACACACACACACACACACACACACACTACACAACACTACATGTGACTTAAAGGTATACACATGCATGATGTAAATATCAAACAGGCACAGACTGCTGCAGCTGTTATACTGGTTTCATCAGAGAGCTTCATTGTCATAAAGGTCAAAATGATGTCTGAAAGGTTCTAGAAAATCTACTGTATGTGGTAAACACTCACAGTACAAATACTCGAGACAGCTGCATGCATTTAAATATTTTACATGGATACCCCAAACATTTTGTGCATATAAAAGCCTAAAATGGTAGTTAACAGGTGTGCCTTGTCAAAGGTTAATTGGTGGAATTCTTCTTCTTTACGCATTTGAGACATGAAGGTCAGTCAATCCAGACGATTTCAAGAACTGTGAAGGTATTTTCAAGTGCAGTGATGTAACTGTCTCTCATGAGGACCGCCTCAGTACAGGAAGACCCAGAGTTACCTCTGCTGCAGAGAAGTTCATTACTGTTACCAGGCTCAAAAATCACCTCAGATTAGAGCCCACATAAATGCTTCACAGAGTTCAAGCAGCAGGCACATCTCAACATCACCTGTTGCGAGGAGACTGTGTGAATCAAACCTTCATGATCAAACCATTACTCCACCACTGAGGGAGACCAATAAGAAGGAGAGAATCTCTCGGGCCAAGAAACGCAAAGAATGAACATTGGACCAGTGGAAATCTGTACTTTGGTCTGATGAGCCCAAATTTGAGATTTTTGGTTCCAATCGCCCTGCCTCTGTGAGACGCAGGGAAGGGGAACGGATAGTGTCTGCATGTGTGGTTCCACCATGAAGCACACTAAACCAGCATGCCAACCATAGCATTCTGCCATCCCCTGTCACACATCTCCAGGATACGTGAGGGCTATTTCACAGAGGAGCGATGAAGAGCTGCATCAGAAGACTTGGCTTCCACAATCACCCAACCTGAACCCAACTGAGATGGTTTGGGATGAGTTGGACTGCAGAGTGAAGGAAAAGCAGCCAACAAGTACTCAGCACATATGTGAACTTCTTCATGACTGTTGGAATAACATTTCCAGTGACTAGCTCATGAAGCTCGAAGAGAGAGTGAAAATAATGTGCAATTATTTCATAGTGTTGATATCCTCGGGATTAATCATCTACAATGTTGAGAAGAAGAATCATTGACTTAATTTAGACTCTTTCTGTAGGTATTTTTTCTGTAGGTCTTTTCTGTATGGACATTTAATGGGATAGTCTGGAATTTGAAAACCTCACTCACCGAAACACAACAAATTAATAATTAGATGGACTGATGAGTGAGTACAATTAGTGTTGGCAACTTGACTCCAGGACAAGGTTTGTCAGGCCAGAATAAGTTTGTAAAACTGTTCTTCTTGCCAACTTTACAGCATTAACTTCTTAGTATTAGCTGGTGATTGCATGGTAATTGATTTATCAATGTAGGTAGTACAGCAGATGTGAACGTTCTTCTGCTCTCACTTCCACTTTGTGCGTGTTTCTAACACTGCAAACTAATTTGTTGCTACACCTGTCCTGTAGCGATCCAAAACCTGTGAAGATTAGTATAAGTATTTTCGGAGCTGTGAATACATGGTAATTTATTCACTAGACCTTCATTTCTGAATCTGAAATCTGCCTATTAGTGCGCCAGTCTGTTCACGTGTGACGCCCAGCGATGATGTCACCGTGTGCTGACACAACCTGACACACCTGCACGTCACTGCAGTCAGGTAAGAAGTAAAGGCACTTGAGACTTTTTCACGTGATACATTTCTGAGACGTATTTCTGCATCTTCTCGTAAGTTCAACTCAGTTGGAAATCCATGATTTACTTCCATACATTCTCATTCGTCTCTTCTCTAGCTGCAACTTTTACAGCTGACTTTAGTTGACATTTTCAATATTATAACTACAACTTAAAGCTGTCTGTTGAAAATGTCATTAAATATTTGAAATTAAAAAATTAAAGATCCCCAAACACATCCTTCTGCAAAAGAACACTGAGGTTCACTCGCTCCCTTCATGAGTTAACCCTCTAAAGCTACTTAAAAACGGAGTATACACAATTAATTGTTACACACATAATCACTTGCATTTACTTTTTTTGTTCTTGTCCTTTCTGTTTTTTATTTTCTTGAACAAAACTTGATAGTACCTTCTATTTACACTGTTTAACAGCTAGGTTGAGATAAAAAGGAAATGAATTTTTGAATAATGATGTTTTTTGGGGAAACTTTCAGTCAAACTGGATGAAACCACAACCACTCAGTCCTTGTGACGCAAATCAGCTAAGTTGCTAAATGTTACACCAAAAAATGAGTAGGGGCGTGTTTTTCCCCCTAAACGTTAACTATGTTATTTTATTTAGCCATTAATGATTTAGGTTAACACTTTCAGTTTTCCCTGGTTTGAAACTACTGGAGGTCAGCAAAAACATTATTTTCAGCTTGCTCTTTAAATATCTAGCGCTGTAAAAAAAAAAAAAAAAAAAAGCATCACTGTGTTACTCAAAACTTACTGTGAGTGGTACTGAGGTCCAGTCCTGTCACAGGAACCCGTTTGTCTCTGTGATGACTGCGCTGCTTCTGCACTCGGTGAACCTGGAAATCACAACGCACAGTAATGCATCACTCTGACTACAATATGAAGTGAAGTAAAATATGAGACATTTCACTTTTAGCTTGTTGTATAAACTAAAAGAAACTACAAAATCTCACTTGCCTTCACTTCACTTTGGAAAGTTTAATGTTGCTGAATAGACTCATGTACAACAACTCTAATCTTCGGCCATTTCTGAGGTCTGACTCCTGCTTTGTACGGCTAGGATTGAGGATTCATGAGGATAAAAGCACAACAGTGAGAAGTACAGAGCAAAATGAAATATTTTGTTCAATTCTGTTTCATTCTACTCTAAAAGAGAAGGGAAGTCCATAGCGCAGGGAGAGTTGGCTATGTTCATGGAGGAGAGTAAAAGGTTTCCTCTTCATTAGTTCAAAGAGGACTCGCTCGCTCTCTCCTTTGCAGTCCCATTGTCCTGGGTTAAAAGCAACGAAAACACCCCCCCCCCCCCCCCCCCCTCACCTACACCTCTGTCCTCCACAGCCGCACACACACAATTTCTTTCATAGGCTGCTGCTTGCAGCTTTGATCTGATAAGAGGCTGGTCCTTGTGAAGGTGGGCACACTAAATCAAACAACAGATCACAGACACACACGCACGCACACACACACACACACACACACACAAACACACACATATCGGTGTCAGCCCACTATTGTCCTCTTATACTTAAATCAGAGTGGAAGAGGTTGAAAATAAATACTATTGAGAGGCGGCTGCGGTCTTTTATGTCCTAAAAGCCTGCTTGCTTTATTCCCCTTCATGTTCTTCACTTAGACTCAATTAACAAGCGCTGGTCTAAACTACCCGAGGAAGACGCAGGGTAAGGGGGGCTGTTAGAGCTAAGAATGCTGCTCGTGTGATATTAAATACAGAAGATCTCAGACACCAAGCTGATGTGTGACATGTTTCAGCTCTGCTAATGTAATCAAATTGGTGTTTATACTAGGCTGATTATATTGATTTACCTTGACTTAAAATGAAGTTAAATAAAAACATAATAAGCTCAGTGTAATATTTGGATCAGTGTAAACATGCTGTAGCTGATGCCTAATTAACAAGAGGAACACAATATTTTATTTTATTATTTCTACACATGCATTAATTAACTAGACACACCGCAGCATTTTTAGACAAATGTTAAATCATCATAGCGTCACAGTATACAGCAGTTCATCAATATTGTTTATATACACTGAATAGCACCACAGTGTACGCTGAATACAGCAAAAACAAAACTGCAATGATAGAGACTGTTGTTGTACTGCAAGTTTTACAGCATAAAAACTACATTTGACCTAATCTAAGAGTAAACAGATACACCTCTGCACATACAGTTCAACAATATACATATCATAATGCTGTGGCAAACATGACCCGTCATGTTAGCAAGATCCAGTTTCATTGACTTACAATGTACAGTCTCAACACACTGACGCTTTCAATTACCTTTCATTTGCTTGTGTTTTAAAGCTGGCCTCCATCAAGACATCCCATCTATATATTAAAAACAATCTGCATATGAGCTCAAATGTCATTCGTAAAGATGATTTACAAATGACCATTTTAAAAACCACTCGCACCATGCAGGCATCACAGTAGAAATTCAACATATTAAAAGATGTGTGTTCTGAAAATGATGTTATTATGTCATTAATTTGCTGTTTCGACTCAACACTAGTGCACTCCAAACTCTCACACGGGTTTGTAGTCTGTAGTTTTCTGTTTATCCTGTCATTTTGTCCTCAAAAGTGCATCCTTGTAGTTATTAAGCTTAGCCCATTATAATTTCAAAATGCTTCTTCCAAAACGTGTGTCAGCACTGTCTGAGAACCCTGTTGGGAAAAACACTTCTTGCTTCTATAAATGTCACACATATATGAAGACATATAGAAACACTATAATTCTACTAATTCTACTACACTGTAAACTACGCAAATGCCCTATATGTTTCTAATTTATATATAACAAAACAAAGGCATGCATACACACACACACACAGACGCAGACACAAGAGATAATAACGATGTGATTTTATGTGTGTGTGCGTGTGTGTGTGTGTGTGTGTGTGCTCCAAGTACCTTGTAAAGCCCCTCCTCTGGAGGAGCAGCCAGGACGCGGTGATCAATACACATGATAGGGAGCTAATCGCTCTCTGTCAAACCATGCCCTGCCAGCTACTAATGGCACACACTCACTAGGGAATGTCTGTGTGCGTGTGTGCGTGCGTGCGTGTGTGTGTGTGTGTGTGTGTGTGTGTGTGTTGGCGTGGGCCTTAATGGCAGATTGAGACTCTTTAGGGAGTGTTGCTCAAGGTTAGACTCAGGGGACAAGGGGCGATTGACCACACTGTCTGTGACACTGACCCCTCCACCGTCAGCGCATTCATCATCCAGCTGTGACATATAGGCAGCACACACACACATACACTCACACACACACAGATAAAAAAAACAGAAAACCACACACAATGAAAAAAGTCACATGTAAATGTACTGAAAAATGACGTCACCAAGCCGAAAAACCGTACGAAGGGCTTCCCAACACATGTTGCAATACAGAGTCAGCCCGTGCAACTTCAGCATCAAATACAAAAGAAGCTGACATTTCTCCCTTCAAAATAAAAGCCGAGCTGCATAGAGGGTTGAGATCAGTAAATAAAGAGGTAAAAGCAGAACTATGAAAAATAAACCTCATTTGTTAAAAAAAAAAAAAAAAAAAAAAAGGTTTTCCAGCTGCGAGGAAGAAAAGAGCAGCGGAGCACTTGCATGATTGAACGGCTGAGGTAGAACTGACACAGGCACAATGTGAATGTGTGGAGGAGGAGGAGAAGACAGTAAGACGTAGGGAGTAAAAGCGTGTGTGTGTTCCTGTGAAGAATATACTGTATACATGTGTGCACAAAAGGAAGTGAATGATTGAGGAAGGTGGTGAGGAAACACAGAAAGAAAAGTGTGTGTGTGAAAGCGAGTGTGTGTGTGTGTGTGTGTGCACATAATACTCCCATGTCTCTATATGAATGAGTGGATGTGGTGGATGGCAGGCAGCTGCAGCAGTGTGATACGAGCCGAGCTGCACAGATATCAGCGCTGACATTTTGGGCTTCGCTACCCACCCACGGCCCCATGGGAAAGTGGTGGCGATGGCAGCGGCGCTGGCCGCATGCCTCCCCCACCCCCCCCCACCCTCGCTCCCTTCCGCCTGTCAATCACAACACTGTGCTTCCAGAGGCTCTGTCTGCCCCAGCCTGGCCCTGGCTGGACCCATTATTCCACGCAGCAGTGAACGCACCCCGTGACCCACCTCACCCGCACCCCAGCACCTAGACCGCTGATCCCTATCTGGACCTCACACCCCTCATCTCTCGCTGCCAGGCTGACCACAGAGAGAAAAAGACAGAGGCGAGGGGATGTGTGTCTGTGTGTCACTGCCGACTAGAAGATGAACAGTGAAGCCAACACAGAGACACAATGAAAAAAAAAATGTGTGAGCTCTACAGTAGCGAGGAACGAGGGGAGGGGGGGGGGACTGCATAAATTGAAAGAGAGCACAAAGATAAGAGGGAGATACACTCTGGCCCCTCCTCTGGCCTTCTTTTAGGGCACCTCTTGGCCTCCTCTCCCTCCTCCGCCTCACCCTCCCTCCTTCCCCCTCCCCACCCACCCCTGGGCCCTCTGGTGTGTTGCTCACTCCATTGTGTCAGCCTTCAGAAGTGCTCAGTTTGAGTGGCAGGCCGTCACAGATCAGTTCCCTGCTAAAGCGGCCCGGCAGGCCAGGGTGACGGGCCAGGAAGGGATCTAAGTGGGGTTTATCAGCGCTTCTTAACGCCTCTCCGGCTCCCTGACACAAAAGAGAGGGGGTATTAAACATCTAAAGCAAACCAAAAAGCGTGAAAGCTCCTTATAGGGCCGCAGGATTGCGGATGTGACTGGAGTCTTGAAAAAAATAGTAAAAAAAAAAAAAGAGAGAGAGAAAGAAAGAAAGAAAAATAAAGACAGAAAAAAACACACAAACGCTTCAGCAGTGAGGAAGCATTGAGGGAAAATTCTAACGTATTTTCCATCCTGCGTGGATAGAAGAGTGGGTGGGAGGCAGAAAGAGAGAGAGAAACTAAACAAGCGAAAAACGGAACGACTAAAAACTATCTTAATAATGCTTTCTAGCTCACCATCTGCTCTGTTCGTGGGGCTGAATGTAACAGCCATATGAAACTCAAGGATATTACATTTAAAATTGATCATTCAAGAAAGAACATTCAAAGGACCTAATATCTAGACTAGTCAATGGCAATATAGAGGCTATAAACCTTCAGTGAATCATTTTAGTCTCAGAGGCGTTGAGTTCTGACACTCAAATTTTCTCCTTAACAAACATTCAAACACAAAGCACTTTCAAGACCTACCAAAACTGAGCATCGAACAGGTGTCCAGATGCCAAGTTTAGAGAGACAATGTGGATTGCTAATAAAAGTAACTGCACAGAATGAACTCAACAAAGCTGCCCAGCGTGCTGAATCTACAGAAGCTGTGCGACATGATGGCGCTGGTTTGCAAGCTCACCAGACACTGCAATTGGCTAAAACTGGTTTTACATCATTAACAAAGATTGGCAGAGTGACAGGATAGGTCATTTCTTTGAGTAGATTATGATGCATCTCGTAATTACTCACTAATGTGGCACACCAAACACAAGAAGATACCTGGGCCATCAAGGAAAAGGGATCGAGGTGACTGAAGAGACCGTGTCGTCAACCCTACTCTCCTTTCACTACACACCCAAAAGTGAGAAACTAAGGCTGTGTCCAAAAACAGGCCCCTTATTCATTCATCACTATTCCCTATGTAACAGACACTCACAGCTTGCTCTGCAGTGAGCACCAGAGTGGGATTTAAGAAACGTAGGAATCATCATCATATTGCCTCATAACTGTCAGGAGCAGTCGCTCGACTGTAATTTTCTATAAAATGCAATGCATTGGTGGATTGTTGCCATGGACACTGTTTTTTAGTGTAGTTTAAAGCAACAGCTATGTGTATAATCTATCAACGTATCGATCTAGCTATCTATCTGAGTTAAAACACAGGGAGATCAAGCGTCAGCGCACTGTGAGGTGTTTGTTAGTACCTCGCAAAAGCTGTTTCACTCTCTGTTCACTGATTGGTGCAGAGTTTTGCCACTGATCAGCCAGCCTTGGCTAAAGGAGGTCATCACTCAAAAAGAGAGTGGTGTTAAGTTGGCTGATTGGATGACCTGGCCTTGTCCTCTCTCACTGCTGAGGGCCTTGCTGCTGCTACAGTGGCACTAACAGTATGGCTAACAAAAAAGTCGGAGAACCGGACGTACTCTGCGCAGGGGTTTCCTGTATGTGTGTTAAGTGTGTAGTACACCAGCAGGGACCGGTGTGTGTATGTCAGGAGCTGGCAGGGGGTTTGTGTCTGAGACATTTTGTAAAAGGTCAGCGTAGAGTTCAGTCAGAGACATGTCTGTGTGTTTGAGAATGGTTACGATGGTTAGGACAGTTAGGAAGAGGGCCAATGAGGGGAGGTGGAGCCTGATGAAAACAAGGTACGGTCAGAGACAAGAGAAGCACGTGGATGTTATTATGTCCTGTCACACTGCAGCCATATGTGTGTATGCATTAACCGCCTGGTGCTTGCCTGTGTAGATATATCCTGCATGTCTTGCTTCGAGCCTGAATGTACATGAGCTGTCTTTTAGCATGTGTGCCTATTGTGGCCTTCTCTGTGCGTCGTCTCTGAGCCCTCACGCTTGTGTGGAGCTGTTTTTCCACAGCCTCGCTAATTATGTCATTAGCAGTGCGATTAATACAACAGCTGATTGTTGCTTTGCTGCCAGTAGGCTGTTATGGTACAGCTCTCAGCATGTGAACCTCAGAGCCCCGTTCCTATGGACGGCTTTCACTCAGCCAGTGTTTGATATGAGCTCCATCAGCTGTTGCAGATTGCACAGATTTATGAGGTGTGTTGATTATTCTTCTGTTATGAAACTCAATTATATTCCTGTGTTCAACTGGAATGCTTCACGTTTATAACTATTTTCTTTTTGAAGGAACTGAGCAACAGTTACCATCAACTGTCATGTACTTGATTGATATTGTATGATGCATTTTCATTAGTTGGCCATGTTTCCACATTATTACTACATTTGGCTGGCAAAGGTAGGAGTCATTTGTAAAACAGTCACTTCTGACTGATCATACTGTTACAGTATATTTCTCAGCACAGTATACTTGTAACTAAATGAAAATATGTTACTATATATATTACTATATTACATCAACTTTGCAGCATATGTCATATACTGTAGTATATGAGTGACAGAATGTTACTGTAACATATCAGGATGAATACACAGTCACACATGGTTATCACTTGTGCAGTAGCAGATGTCAATTGAATGGACATATGCTGTTGAAATGGTGTCAGAGGGCCCACATGCACTTTGTATGTGCAACATGATTGTATGTGTGGGCTTGACAGTTCAGTCTTACCCTTGGAAACAGCAGTTGACAGAACAATCTGCACTCAAGTTCAACTTACCTCCCTTGTTTTGGAAGTTTAGAGTTTTCCCAAACAAGAGAACCGTGGCCAACAAACATCACTCAGTTCTGTTCCGCTAGATCTATCGCATGAAAACACCATCTTATCATGCTTTTGCTACACAATGTTGCACCGGTAAGTCTGTCAAGCCGAACACATGGAATTCCTTCAAAGACTGGCACACTTAACGCCTTCCGTGCAATCCTAGGAACGGTATTTTACCATAACACCCTAATCACGACTAACACTGTTTTTACTTCAGAAGGCAGCACATGAAGCACTGAGCTGACATTAACTCAACCTTGCAGGTTGCTACACCTTGCATGGTGCAGTAATTAGCAAGAAAGTAATGTAACCCCCCTGACATGCAATGCAAAGGACAGCGTGATGCAAAGTGAAACACAGCACACAGGTTCGTACAGACCGAGGCCTGGTCAGAGGTGGGCGGATGGAGTATAGTTCAGGCTTTGGCAGCAGGCCAGCTGCTGTACCTCACACATTGTAATTGTGTTTAGCAACACATAACCTTCCATAAATACATCTGCCATATACCTTTTCAATACTGACTGTTTTCAGGTTAAAAAATGCCATCAAAACAAATTCTATTAGTCTGGTTGGGTAAAGGACAAAGGCATTATCTTTCCAAGTAAGACGGTTATCCTTTCAGGTTCAAGTTTTCTTGCCTCAATGTTTAAAATGATTAGTTCACATAAAACAACACGGCCACCAAACTGACTTCAATGCAACACACTTAAGGTTGCAACAGCACCTGGCAAGGAGATGCAATGTCTAAGTATGCAATTGCTTAGTATCCCAAAACATTATTTGTGCAATCCATTAAATTTAAGACTCATTACGAATATGTGGGACATTTTGAGGGTGCAAATTCATTTTCACCTGAAGTTACGATTGGTAGAAAAGTAATTAAAGTTACAGTGTAATGAAATCATGAACCATACATGGAGTCACTGGAGATTGCACATAAATTACTTCAATTAATCACACGCACAGTGATTCAGGTGATAACTCTGAATCAGAAAGTTTTGGAATGCTCTTCTCTCTTTTACTTTCCGTCCCTTTCTTTCTCTTGCTTGCGTGTTTTGGTGCGTGCATGTGTGTCTTTCTGTTCCTGTAAATGTGCTGTTGCTTTGTGCCTTTTGTTTGCGGTGTGTGTCACTGACGGGGCAGCGTGTTGGGGAAGGGCCAGAGGTCTGGTGCACCCTGGAGAACGGACAGGGCCAAAGTCGCGTCTCCGACCCTTCCTCCCGTCTCTCCTCCCTCACCCTGTGCTGTCATGGGATGTCTCTGTGGGTGACGGTTTCCTTGGCAACGAAAGCCCAGCGAGGAGGCTGCATTGTGCGCTCTGAGGGTGATGCGGAGGAGCTTCTTGAAAGTGGCGAGGGAGGGGGGAACGAAGTCATATCACACGAGCTACACGAGCAAGGTAAACAACTTTCAGCCATTACTCACCACATGGCTGTTTCTTTTTTTTCCCATCCTTCTCACTAATCAACACTAGACCCTGATTAAAACAGCAACACCAGCCAAATGAACTTCCATTTGCATATACATGCTGTGTAAAATCAGAACCGATGCCAGAGTGTGAATTCACCTTGACGTGGCCGTGTTAAATGTATCAAACAGTCGCGTCTAAGTAGCTGAACGCTCTGATTTGCTGTAGTTACAAATCCATTTCCCGCTGTGTTACACAGACAGTGCGAGTCAAAAAAAAAAAAAAAGGCACACCTCAGAGTGGCTTCTTTTGGGAAGCTGCAGCTTGATGGTTATTTTATTCAGCAGTGGTTGTTTAATCGAACAGTTAAAAATACTTACCCCTGCTGCCAACGCGAGTCTGTTCTCAAAGGTGGCTCTGTCAGGGCGCCCCCTGCTGTCTCTCAGGGTGTACAGACCCTCCAGGCTGCCAACCTGTCAGCATAAAAACACACTGCGGTCAGGACAGAAAACCCCTCACCCCTCACTTTCAGGTATAAAGAGTTGATGTAAGATTTGCTTGGTTGAGTGCCTTTTATTTAAGCAAGCAGGTGTTTCCATCATTTCAGGGAAGCCAATGCAGGTACAGTGTGAGGCTCTAAACATATAACATATTCAGCCTTAATCACCCATATGACCAACATGATATAAGCGTATCCCCTCCGGCCATCTGTCTTGTGTGGGCTTTTCTGCAAGAGGTGGGCTGAAATCAAATAGCACACAGTTTATCTAACCTTATCCTGGGCTTTTCATTTCCAAGCCTTATAAACTCACATCGTATTGACCGCCTGGGAGAGTTAGAACTAACTAAGTGAAATCTACTCGGCGGCAATTGTGTGCAAGGCGCATGTTGTGTGTGTGTGTGTTTGTGTGTGTGTGTGTGTGTGTGTGTGTGCGTGTGTGTGTGCACGCAGCTTGCTGATTCTATCTTCCTTCACATTCATTCTCTCTATTCTCTGTCCCTGAGGTGCATCAGGGCTGAGACTGCCGAGTAAATTGTCCCAAATTGAGTTCCTTCTTGCCGGCAGATACAGGCCACATCCCGACCGTTTAGAGAGAGAGAGAGAGAGAGAGGGAGGGAGAGAGAGAAAACAATCACAGCACACATCACTCGCTTGAAAATCTTCTCTCTAATTTCTCTCTTTGCCTTTCTTTTCTCCCCACCCTCCCGGTCTCTCCCTCTCTCTGTCTCCTCTGCTGATTTCCCTGCTGCCTCTCTTTCTTCTCCCGGCACATTATTCTTCTGCTTTCTCCCTCTTTATATCACTCCCCGTGTGTCTTCTCTTGTCTTTGTCTGCTGAGATAGGTATACATCAGTCTTTCCTTGCTCAGCTTGGCTTTTTCTTTCCTTTGATGATTCTCTGCCCTCCTGCTTGTTTTTCTCTATCCTTTCTCCCTCGATCCATGTTACTTTCCTGCAGTCTCCCCTACCAACAGCATTTCTCTTCCTTCTCTTCCTTTCCTCACCCTGGTTTCCATCTCTCCTTTGCTCTCTCATCCCACCCTCCATGGCTGGCTGTACCCAGTGACATAGTACCCATCAGTGCAGACCTCCTGGGTGGAGGAGTCTCGCTCCGACAATAATCACACAGTAAGTTTATAACGCTGGCAGCCCAGCTGAGCTGAGCTGAACTGAGCACCCGCGACTCCCCTGACGCTGGCACACTCCATTTAACTCAGCAGGGGGCTGCAGGCTGGCTGGGGCAGGGATGAAGCATGAGACAGGGATGCCAGTGGGTTTGGGGGATGGTGGGGGTACTTGGGGCCGGTGATGGAGCAGTGACTGGAGACCGATATGGAAATGGGATGAGGAAGGATGGCTGGAGCTGAAACTGGGGCTGCAGGGGGTGAAGAGGGGGTAAGGTCTTGGACTTTTGGATTCAGGCGTTTTTTTTTAAGAAGCCGTTCATGTCATCGCCTCTGCATGGAGTCACAGCCCCTCTCTACTCTCACTACTTGCTCTTCCCTTAGCTTTTAGGGTGTTTATGTTTTGTTCTTGTGGTCAGCAGGGTCATAGAAACTTCTCTTTGACTGGGGAACTTTCAAGCAAGATATCCCTTACTGATGTTCCCACCAGCTCA
Organism: Chelmon rostratus; assembly: GCF_017976325.1. Taxonomy (NCBI): domain Eukaryota; kingdom Metazoa; phylum Chordata; class Actinopteri; order Chaetodontiformes; family Chaetodontidae; genus Chelmon; species Chelmon rostratus. The sequence continues at coordinate 24,446,714 of NC_055665.1, forward strand.
ATGGGTGCTGTAACTAACCTTGCCCTCTGAATTTGCTCGGGAGAAGAAAAACCAAACCTCTCCTGGAATTAATTAAGGAGCACTTTGATTTTTATTTTTCTGTTCCCGCTACTCTCAGAGTAAAATTATGAACAATAAGGGCCAGATTTTAGCACACTTTTGGTTGCCTTGATTTAGATTTTAGCCACTGGAATTTGCTGAAAATAGAAATCCCCTAAAAGATTACTAATAGACTACCCATCAGATACCAGTGGTCTCTTTTTCTAAAATCTGAAAACCATAGCATGGTATGGTTATCATAAGATAGCATAGCATGGAACTTGTTGGAATAATGTTCATTAAAGGAAAGATGAGGCCAGGGACTGCTTTGGCACTAAACAGACTCTGTGGCATGTTGTGACTTCATGGTTATACTGTAACTAAAAGTGAAGGCACTAAATTTCATGACATTGACAAAGAAACTATACTGAATGTGGAGCGTCATGGCCAATACATCATCTGTACAGTAAGGTCATTATTGACCCTGATGCCCTGCAATGTAGTTGAATTAGCACAATACATTTTTACTGAGCAGTGTTATGTCTTTCCAGGAACAGTATCTGTGTCAGTCTGGATAACCAACAGAGTGTTGGTGCGCTCTGCGGCACTCTCCGTGGTGCTGATCCTGTGGCTGTGAGCTGATGGGGGCTGTGCTGGGTGGTGTGTCTCTCTAGTATCCACACCTGTGAGAAGCTGGCCGCCGGAACGTTCAAGCCAGTAATTTACTAAGTTTAATCACCGACTTTGCTTAATGTTTGCTGCTTTCAGACCTGCACGTTGACAGATGTCTAGTTACAGTTGGTAAGTCTAGAGTTCCAAAGCCCTCGAGTCAAGCTTGGGTGTGGTTATTTTCAAATGTATGAGGAAATCTCCTTCTTTTTTCTCTCTGTCGGTCTGCATCCATGCCTCTTATGTGTTGGACGTCGCCTGTCAAGCTAACGGCCAGTAATGGATGAATGACAGCAAAAACATAGATTTGGGTCTCAAGATGCGTTTGTGTCTCAAAGTTGGCAGTACCAGTCATGTTCAGTCAGGCTGGGTCGTACAGACCCAGCATTCATGCCAGTTTCATGTATAAGTTTGAGGCCCATTTACAATTTTTGTTACATTTCCTTGCTGGCTGTAGAGTTTTTGTTTAGCCAAGACACCAAAGCACTTTTATCCAAAGCTACCAATTCACACAAACACACACACAGATTGCAGAGAGCAACCACGCAAGGCACTGGCCTAACCATCAGGAGCAGCTTCGGGCACTTTGACATGGGGACAGGAAGTCACCAGCCATGTAATTAGTGGATGACCTGCTAGTCCCTAGAAATAGTCCCAATTCAAACATTTCTATAGGGACCATTTCTTCTGCAGAAAGCAGCTACCGCATGGTATGTGGACTATTCAGAGTAACTAGAACTACTTGTTCCTTTTTTGTTGTGCAGGACACATTGCTATTGAATTCTTCAATTGCAATTCTCCATTCACCCTCACTGTACTGGGGTGGCAGCAGAAATGTAGAGGCAGATATCTCAAAATCTGACCAAATAAAACTAGAACTATATGCCTAGATACCAGAATAAAATAGTGAAAGCAGTCAGTGGGCCAAACAAGCAGAGAAACACTTCCTGCTAAATGTGTCACTTCGACAACTCGACACTGGAAGTGAGCAATGAACACACACGAACACGCAGTCAACTACAACTGTACATGGAAATTAGTGAGCAATTCCAATCCGACCAAAACAAACACGCACACGCCCTCCCAAACATGCACACACACACATCCTTGTGCCCTGCTAGAGCAGGTTCACAGCAAAACAATATGAGGCCAATCAGGGGACCATTGGTATGGCTCTCCCTCTGCTAATGAAGGCACTTTGAAAAGGTAATCTAATTCACCAGCAGCAATTAAGGCTGGGAGCGCCTTGTCACTATCAATTATCCGCTCCTTCACTCATGTTCTCCAGTGCGGACGCTGAGCCTGCCTGACACACAGCACTGTCGGACAAATCAACCCCATCAGCCAGCCAGTCACTGAGAACACTAATCATGAGAGTGTTCAAACACACACATACACAAACACACACACACACACACACACACACACACACACAGTCCGACACACAGATTGATACTGTATGCTTGAATCATTGCACAGTGAACTAAGCAAGCTTGACGTGAATTGGGATGTTTTAGCTGACTGCGGTCAGAGGTAGCTCTTTACTTAGTGGATCCATAAACAGTATTCTCCGACAGGCTACCACTGTAGGTGACATGAATGATGTTTACAACCATCATATATTGATTATTGATTGAAAACTCATGCTTGTTTTTGGTTTGTTTTGTGTGTGTGTGTGTGTACGTGTGTTTATAAAGTACAGATTTCTACATTTTGTCTCTATTAGGTAATGCACAAAATGAAGTCCACAAATTGACTAAATGCCAGATTCTAGGATCACATTTACAGCAGTCATGTCCTTTTATCAATGCACCTCGATGCAATACTGGGACATGCATACACATGTTTTTCTCCACTATAAACACAGTATTAATTCTAGTGCTGATCGATGAATTTATTAGTCAATCAAGTTAGTTGATAATCCGTTCTTTTAAGACTTTTGTTGGACTATTTGTCAGACGAAAAGCAAAAGACTAATCTGTTCATCTCTGTCCTATTGCAAAACTCACTAAAATCCGGTGTGTAAGATTTAGCGGCATCCAGTGGTGAGGTTGCAGATTGCAACCAACTGAACACCCCTTGCCTCACCCACCCTACGTATGCAGGGGAATCCTACGGTGGGCGCAAAAACTTGCAAAAAACACGAAAGGTCCTCTCTAGAGGCAGTATTTGGTGTGTAGAAGAGGATCGGCTCCCTCTGCAGATACAAGGAGCTCATTCTAAAGTCATGAAGACACGACCATTCTTACTTTTTGGTGATTGCACACTAATGAAAATATAACTGCGAATATTAGAATTTTTTTCATACAGCATTATTCCACTTCTGCCAGTAGATTTCACTAAATCCTACACATCAGTGCTTTAAATGCCGTCTTAGATTTAACACCCACATATTACTTGTTTATTATTGGTTACAATGTGATGATCCAAGTTCAGAGAAACATGAACTACTTGAAAGCCTTTATGAGGTTTTTCTAAAGCATGGGACTGAAGTTTTGACATAAATACAGTACAAGTGGAGACACAGCACCCTGACCTGTTGCCCTCTTCTCGGACCGAGGACGACTCCGCACTTCAACGAGACCTTGAGCCTCCAGGCAGGTAGACGCTGTCAGACAGAGCTATTGAAAATGCTCTTCTGAACGTCTCGATTGCTTAAGTGAATCTCTCCAACTAATGACCTCAGTGCTGATGAAGAGGGAATTAACATGACAGCACTGCTGCTGTAAGAAGAGTGCTGCAAAGCCTTCAAAGGATAATATCTGAACTCCACCATGTTGCTGAAGGAAATCAAAAACTCTGGATTCTGACAGATGTTAATGACACATGAATTCCAACTTATTGTGTTGGAAATGCAAATTCACTTTAAGATTGTCATGATTAAGTGTCATTTCACAGGTACTGATTTACCATCATAACAAACTTTTGTTTTATATTCATATTCAAGCTATCATTTGACTTGTCTAGATGACGAATACTGTTGTAAATAGTTATTCTTGTATATTAATTACCGCAAAATGAGGAAGTTAACACAATGGAGGGGACTTTGGCCATGAAGTAGACCAATAAATAACTGCATCAAACAGTCTCACATAAGAAACCCGAATGTATCCTCAACTATCCTGTGTAACTGAACAGAAAGAGGACTAACTAAAGGAGACTAACAGGGTTTTGCCTTCTAGTGGGAAAATTGCATTTTTTACGTATCCAATCAAGCACATCTGCAGATGTCTATTCAGGTTCAAGTGCAAGATGAACTGTAAAAGCAGCTGCATAAAACATCACTTCTCACCTCACATCACCTCCTATTGTCTGTTACAAGTTGCACTTCAGCACAGTGCTAAGATGACCAGCTAACCACCAAGACACATGCCTTTCCAGCACCCATGTGAGAGGAAGTAACCCTGTCAGCCTTCCGTATTTGTAATACAAGAAACACTGCAGACAGACAATATAGTAATTGCATTAACATAATGTGGTAGTCACATGTATATGCAATTAGAGTCTCCAAATAACCTGACCTGCATGTCTTAGGACTGCAGGCAGTAATGCACACACCGGAGAGAACAATCAGACTCCAGACTCCAGGACTCCAGCTGTGTGTTCAAACACAGGACATACTAGCTGTAAGGCAACACTGCTAACCGCTTATTTAACCGTATTCAGACAACTATAACCACGACATTTCCCTTTAACTGGGCCAGCACTTCCTGGGTATTCACTGACATAAAAAATGACGCACAGCTGACAGGCAGTCTCATTCAATATGTTGTGTACAGCATATATACGACTTGGATCAGCTACTACTGCTGATAAGAAGTTACCATAAGGAGTGATATTAGACCCCAACCAAAATTATTTGCAATTATATGATCACAAAGAAGAAGAATAAATTATTCAATTGAAGATCCAAATTTTCATTACCCCACAGTGGCTTTTTATTTTGGCTTAGGAGCAACCTAATGTACAGCCTCAGGAACAAGCACAGCTACAGTATGAAATTCATTACGGTGCACTACACTTTGCTCTCTGCCGCTAGTAATTATATTCTGGTCTAAAGGTTGACAGAACACAACATGCTCTTCAGACACCCGAACAGTACAAACCAAAAAGATACGGTATTATAAATCAAGACATTCAGCTGTGTTAATATCCCTTTAAAAACACTTAACGTTGAACTGCTCTCCACTTACAGGCTCAGAAAAACTCTGCTGGTTTCTCTTCCAGCTGCGACACTTGACAAAGCAAAGGACACTAAAAGCTCTAATTAAACTCTTTGAGAGTTGGCCAATTCTTATTTTCCATTGAAACAAAATGAAAAGATTTTCAAAATCATGAATCTTGATTTGGGGAGAAAAGAAAACTATTATGTTGTACGAAACTGGATTGAATAATTATTGAGGCAAGTGTCTGATGTGCCGGTTTTCATTTAGGTGCCTGTTGATAAACAGTTGCTTAAGGACTCTAATTTTATAGCACAATACTTCAGTATACTTGCGCATTATGGCAGTATTTTTGTTGCATACAGTCAATGAATCAGTGACTCCTCCAGACGTAGTTTGTTATTCCACACTTTATTGTTGTGGATTCTTATGGATCAGAAATGCCTGCGCTCCTTCTTCGAGTGTCAGATCTGATTAGCGTACTGTGCAGCACATGATTGAAAGGCCCAGGTATTAAAATCCAAAACAACTCACTTGAAAGAGAAAGCTGATTTAAGGCACAGACAAACACACAAGCTCAACAAGAGCCGCAGGTATTGTGATGTCCTTGTTCTGTCTTTTGTTCATTAATGTCTGCTTCTTTTCATATTTTGTTTATTTTTTATGTCTTTTTCTTTTTTGTTAAGTTCTTCTTCTTCTCTTTTGTTTGCTCAAAGAGCTTAAAAATGTGACTTGATAGGAAGTTTTAAATGATCCATGATAATCGTTTTACTTTTTTAAATAATTTTTGCTGAAGGCAAAACTGCCCACCTCTACCTTAAAAGTTACCTGTGTGATTACCACTGAGGTATCTAACAGCTGTTTTTTTAAATAAACTATTAATAGTTTACTTCACATGATACCACAAATACCACTGAAAGTGAGCAGAAAGAGAAACGAGAACAAACTGCACATTTGACAAGTTGTAACCAGCAGTTTAAGCAGAAGACAACATTAATACTCAGATCAATATTAGTTCAAGCTCAGGGTTTGTTCAGGTGAACTGAGCTGGCCAGACTCCATTTAAAAGCAAATGTGTTTCGTTTGTTCATAACCTGAATGGAACAAACAGTAACAGCACAAAAATTAAACGAACAATCTTCTTCACTCGAAAACCAAAAAAAGACAGGAAGAAAGCAAGAAGCCAAAGTCAGCGATAGCGACTGCTACGCAGGTTCAAGTGCAGGCTGTTAATTAAAGACGAATCTGTTATTTTTCTGAAGAGAAGTCTGAGGCCAACACAATTTTCTAAATATCATTCAACATCACATAATCACAGAAAAACAGCACGTAACTGTGTGTTTCACAGCGTTTCATCAACACTTGCTTATGCCGCTCAACCTTGGAGAAGCACACCAGCAGCTGGAGGACTCCAAACTGCTCTCTGCATTCAGAGTCAAGGAATCTACTCCATCTGGAGCAATGATGAGAAGTGCAATGACATCATTGTAATAATCTTACATTTACCTACTAAATGATTATTTGATCAACAAAAGAATAATCTGAAGCTATTTTGATATATGACTATTTATTTGTCAAAAGACTTGGCCAAATATTCCACCCTTCTAGCTTCTCCAATGTGATGGCTGCTGCTTCTCTCTGTTTTGTATTGCAGTTTATTGAACATGTTTGGTCATACAAACCCAGACATTTGTGACTTTAGGCTAACTAACTGTGTCTGGCATTCTTCACTGTTATTTTATAGACAAAAAAATAAATTGAGAAAATAATCTGCAGATTAATTGGTAATGAAAATAAATATTAGTGCCAGCCCTGTTTGTATTGATCTCATGTGTGCAAATAAATCAGGATAAGAAAATCCAGAACCTCCAGAGAGAGAATGAAGTAGTAGTGAGACAACAAAACAAAAGATGAAAACCTAAAAGCTGAGAGAACAAAGAGTGTGAAGTTTGAGTACAAACAAGTGGAAGAGGTAGATGTGTAGTGAGAAGGGGCCAGCTGCTCAGAGGAAAACATGAAGAGACAAAGAACAGGTGGAGAAAACCAAAGTGAGGACAAATCAGCTCCTAGCAGGAAACTGTTGAGAGAAATGCTGATGTGTATGAGAAAGCATGATATATGTGCACCATTAACTATTTCACTGCTGCTTATTTTTCTGAATACTTTGCTGTTCCAACAAAGAAGGAAACTTAAAGCTGCATTTACCAATATGTTTACATTAATGATTAATCGAATGACTATGCAAAATATTAGAGGAGTGGAGCATTTTTGCATCTTTCAGTACATTGTGTTGGTTTTACAGTCCACAGCTTCATTCAGGCTCAGTCGTGTTACTCACATCAACATTGATTCCAGCAACACTAGCCAGCTGTTTTCTGCAAAAAGCTCACACACATCCGCAGTACGCTACCTGCCCAGGACACAACACAAGGCAGAACAAGTGTAAGACTAGCTGCTAAACTGCTGCTGTCTGATAGCAGTTCAGCAGCATTGGACTGGAGCATCCACAGGACGCATGCCCCGCTGCTGCTGACGGCCTCCAACAGACAAACAGAAAGAGGAGAGAGCAACAGAGATGTAGGGAGGGATGGAAGGGAAAAGCATGAAGGATAAACAAAAACAAACACAGACATCAAGAGTCACTGAAGCAGTGTGTGAGAGCCACGTGAGGCAGCCCACCCTATGGAGAAAACAGCAGCTGGTGTGTATACTGACAGCCCTACAGGGGCTGTGGCCTCCACAGCCCCAAATATGGAGAAGCAGAAAGGAGGGATAGGAGGAGGGCTGGGGGATGGAGGGAGACGCTAGGGGCTAAATGGGGTGAGCAGTTAAGCCTTGTTGGTTACAGTATTGGCAGGAAATGCAGGAGGGGGGGTGAAGGTTCTACGGTCCATCTGAAAGTGACAAACACGAGGACTGATGGGTTTTTAAAGACAAAGGGAGTTAGTTTAGGATTGAGTTATTTGGTGTAAATTTGACATAAGAATTCCAACAATTTGAATCATATTTTTGGAGTGTTAGCAATCATTTCTATAGTTAATGAAAACAAAGTACTCACCAAGTTAATGCTAATATTTAGGAATGTGGTAACATCACCAAAACAAGGCTGAACGAGCCAAATATTATATTCTGCCAACTATACAAACTAATCAAGAATTGAAGCACACACACACACACACACACACACACACACACACACACACACACAGACACAGACACACACACACACACACACACACACACAGAGACAAGATTATTTTCCAAAGAAGCCACAAGAGACGTGTCATTAATCGCAAGGAGGTGAACAAAACACACCTGGACACTCATACAATCCCTGAAACCACAAGGAGGATAAAACCTCTGATTACAAAACTGAATACACAAGAAAAAAGGAGAGAAATAATTCCAGGAATATTAGAAAGAAAACATATCTGTACACAACAACATAATAAAAAGAACAAAAGAAAATGGGGTGAGGTGGGTGGGTTTTGATATTAGGAACTATGTTGCCGCTTTCAGTTGAATTCTTCTCAGGGTGAACACAATTTAAGTTATAGGGGACTAAAAGTGTGAATAATACAAAACATCTTTGTCACATATGAAAAGACAAGGAAAATCCTGGAACCAGTGAATGTTTGACGTTTGTGCCAGAAAAAGTCAACTGACTAATCGATGAATCGGCTAATGGCTGCAGCTCGAGAGACAATAATAATGTTATGGCATGAATCTGAATGCAGCAGCTCAGCTTGGTTGAAGCTACTATATCATTAGTTAACAGCACATTCAGACACTTAAGAAGTGCTGTACTGTGAAATGTGTCACTGTGATGTCATTGCATTATGTGGGAATTAGTTGAGTGTTATTTAAAGCGGCTCACTGCACTCTACACCCACATACTAAGTTATTTCATTCCAAATTGGGGTTGCTACAGGCCTGCTACACTTATTTATGTCTTTCATGAGTCCCACTCAGTGAGGCAGCAGGACCAAAATAAAATCCACTCTCTGCACCAAAAAACCTAAAAACTCACAATTACTTCAACTGTGAATGATAACCCAGATGAAAACGATCTCGAGCGATCTGCCGGTTGAAAATGAAAACTGACGTGCACTGAGGTCCACTGTCACTTTACATGGGTTTGGATTGGATTGTGTGCCTACTTCAAAACTTTCTCAGCTCCATACTTTGGGTGAGAAATGGAAATCACTGAAACACTCGTTAGCAGCAGCAACTGACAAACGTGTCACAAGAGTTCATCCAAAAAGCTTAGAATAAACAAGTACTTCATAAAATCTGGTTTACTTTCACTCATTTCTCTCTAAGCTCTTTTCATGGAGCCATTCCAAACACAAACTTACACACAAGTTAAATCCAACAGTGAAGCTACACAATGTGCAGGTTTACAATATTTCTTGATGTTCTACATCATCTATGAGAGCATTGTGTATGAGCGTGTTTGTGTGCTTCCACTAACGCTCCCTGAACTCGTCCACCATCTTCCTTTATCTTCCTGCGCCCCCCCCCCCCCCCCCTCTCTCTCTCTCCATTTCAATATTGAAGAGAGTTTTATTAAGGGCTAGACTTGTGTGTGCTGAGGCGCTCTCAGTAATTTTCCTACAAAGTGCTTTAATCCATCACACGGCCAACATGTGGCCTTTGCAGCCATACATCATCTCAGCCCAGAGAGAGAGCGCGAGAGAGAGAGAAGAAGCAGAGAGGGAGTGGTAGCAGAATTTCTACTCTCCTCCTCACCCCCCTTCTTCTTCTTCTTCTTCTCCACCTTCATCTCCCGCCAGAGTTTCCCACCTGGGAGGGAAACCACATTTTCTCCACATATTCCTCAGTCAAGTCCTCTCTCCATTTACAAATGAGAGTGAGGCATGGGCGAGGATGGAGTGAGGGGGGAGGGTATGGGGGGGCAGTAAGCAAAGAGAGAGACGAAAATGAAAGAGATGGAGATAGGTGTGAGTGAATGAGTGAGTGAATGAGTGTGTGAGGGAGAGAGTGAGAAAGAAAGAGATAAGGAAAATGGAGAAAAGCTTACTGGAATGAATTAAAATTGGGGACAAAAGCAGATGAGAGGAAGTGTGTGTGTGTGTGTGTGTGTGTGTGTGTGTGTGTGTGTGTGTGTGTGTGTGTGTGTGTGTGTGCGCTGAACATGCTATATGTGCAAGGTGTGTGCATCTGTACTGAGGAAATAGAAATAGGCGGAGGAGTGGAGATGGGAGAGGAAAAAAAAAAGTGCTGCATTTCCCAGCATGCAGCTGGTGCAGCGTTGCCCTCTGCGTTGCCCCCGGCCAACACCTGCCTCCATTTCACTCCCTCCGCCCTCCTCGCACTGAGGAGCAGCGGTGAACTCTGGGCTCTGGACTAATGGAATGGGCCCTCTCTTCCAACCATTAGAGGATTGGTGTCCCTTTTCGCGCCCCTGGGTGCCCACCGGTACACAAAAGGGAGAGGACGGTGGCACATTGGCCTTTTTCTTTCAGCCACGCGCGCACACACACTCACACACACACCTGGTCATAACATAACAGCCTGGAGTAATCCAGCCAGAGTAAGGCTTGACATAGCTTAGCATCTGACTGAGGCTATTTCTGAGAGGATATTAGAAATTCTGAATTGGGTGCAGCGCTATGAGGTGTCAGAGAAGGAGCTCTCTGAATGTGTACGACCGCAGCTCTGGCTGATCGTGAAGCGTTTGTGTGATTTCATTTAGCCGGTAAATCCAGTGCTCTACCTCAATTACATCTGCTTTACTTGGATGGAAAACACACCTTGCGTGTACAGAGGGAGGAGAGGGGAGGGGAGGGGTGGGGGGGGGGGGGGGGGGGGGGGGGGCACCGAGCGGATTGGGGATTGAATCTCTCGATGAGCTGATAGCACGTCCGCAGACAGCGAGCCAAGCTGTGCCGCAGTAATGCTATGCTAATGATATGGTAATGATATGGTAATCTGCCAGCAGTATTCTGCCTCACTGGAGAGAAGGGGGATCTGGGAGGCCTTTCTCCATTGGTTGGAGACCAGGGACTTCCTGGTGTCAGAGTTCAAGACAAAAACCATGCGTGTGCACACACACACACATACACACACACAAACAAATTTAATTCTTGAAGGAGTGATCTCAGCTAAAATAAAAACAATGCAACACATAGACCTAATCTGGCTCTAATCGGATTTGCAAATTCATAAGTAAGCAAGAAATAATACCTGCAGTATCATGTGATGTAACTTTAAACTGGGTCGGCTGTATTGTAAATTTGCCTGCAAGCTGAGATTTTTTTTTTTTAAGTCAGCGTGTCATATCAAGTCCGTGCTGTTGTTCTGCGGCATAAAGAGAAACAGAAAATCTTCTTTTTTAGATCGCGATCGGGTTCTTTTTTCTCCGTCATTGTGTGTGAAACTCTGCACCTGTAATGGCTGCCATTACCTGCCTAGTCAGAGCATCTATTTCTCTCTGGTTCGTAATGATTGCATTACACCACCGCAGCCTTTGACGGAGATGAGACACACCATTGTGTGGCAGTAATCTTTGAATCCGCGTCAGCACCGTGAGCTGTAATAATTACAAGCACGAGCTTCCTGGGCGCTGTGTTTGTGCTGTTTGTTTCTTTATTCAAATGTTGCTTCGTTTCACAGGATCTTATCTTGTTGGGAAAGAGCTGATTTGCCCTCCAATTCAAAGGGATGTTGACAAACGATAAGCTACATTTAAACATTTCTAGATGAGCAAAGCGTAAAACAAATGAAAGATGGATGTGGACAGAAAAACTCAATCACTTTGACACATTTAAAAATCATAAAGATTGACAGGAAAGGCTTCAGTGCGTCTGCTTCCAAAGAGGCACCTGCAAAACGCAACTGCAGTGCATCACAGTAAATCTGTCCATGTGGCATAAAGACATCATCTGGGTTTTTCTTTTTTTTTTCTTTTATTTGGTTTTGTTTTTCTTTGTATTTTACAGTTGCAAAATGGATATGTCAAGTCTGCACAATGGAGAGACGCAATGACATTTTCTTGGATGGTGTACACTAAATCAAAGAGACCAACAATATGTTGAGTGCCAGCATGGAGACATTTGATTCCCATTCCACTCGTGCGGCATTACCGCTGGAATGCCAGCAGACATCACAATCCTCCCAAGCTGGCGTTGGGCTTGTCAGACTTTTCATTCCACTTCAATGTTTTCAAAAAGAAATATGTGTATCACAGCAAATTGTGAAGCGTCGGCTTCTTCTTGATATTACGATATTAGCGATAGGTTTGACTTGACAAAGGCGATTTAGTGTCAGTGACATTTAGCGTCAGCCTCTGGCGACAGACAGGTAAAAGAAGCCAGTCAGCAGATTGGACCTGAGGGGATCATGAAAGTGGGGGTTGTCTGAGGCTCTTCTATGGTGGTGCTAGGTTGGACACTTTATTAACACACAAACACACTTACTGCACACCCTTGACGATGGGCAACTACAGCAGCCTATCGCTGATTTCTACAGTGCTACAGGATTGTTGCACCATTTCCCAATGTAAAACCAGAACAAAACTACACTTGCAAACACGTGCTTCATAGTGCAGCGCATATGCATAAACACAGAAATGGGAAAACGTTTTTGCTTTTGTTTTGGTCATTATATGTGGTCACTGCATCCAGGGATGGTGTCGGTGGTGTATAAAAGAGCAGCGAACAATGCGGGGAGAGGCAGAGGTGTTTGTGTGCATGCATGAGGGACAATGAGAGAGAGACAGGCAGAAAGGAAGACAGAGACGGGGGTGGACTGTCCAATACACTCCTGATAAAGGTCAAAGAGATGTTTTATTCATGATCCAGGCAGCAGCAGCAGCAGCAGCAGAGGCAGCGGGGCCAAGGTTGAAATGAGCTTGTGTCACTGCTCCCCAGAGCCAGCGCTGCACACAGCCTCACACCAGGCAAGCGGACACTCCCCCTAACTCTTATCAATAATGTCAAAATACACACACACGCCTCCAGTATCACTTATCAATACCTTCAAATCACAGTTTTTTGATTGTCTGCTGTGAGCAAAATCGATGGAGGAATATACATCTGCTGTACACAGTGTATTACACTTTAAATAAATGAAGTGCAGCTAAAACATTTTATGGGGACTCTGGGAGACTGGAGGTGTGATGCAATAGTATTTTCTTAGCTTTCTCATCTGTAGGGCTCTAACTACAACAAGCCATAAACAGAACTATGACATTTAAAAACATCATGTCAAAAAAAACAAGATATCCACTATTTTGCTTTAATTCTTTAAAAGGGGACTGTCTATATGCAATTTAATGCATTTAGTGATCATCCTCACTGTGTTTAAGATCAGTCACATACCTGGATGCTTTACCATCAGTAATGATGTATTGCCTTCATAATGTTTTTAATCAAATCGCACATTTTATGCTGGGAACCCGTGTTGATCCGTTAGTCTTTGCGTGGGGGGGAAGTTAAATAAAAGAATCTCTTTTAAAATCCTGAATATAACAGAGCACGGCAGGAATGGGTGTCAATTCATAAGGTCCCGTACTTTTTAAATCTTTCTGAATGTGAATCTTTCATAAACGAGAATCGGACGAAGTACATTTCAAAATATTGAAATAATATATATCAAAAAGACTCAACAGCCAAAGTAACCTTTAAAGTATTGATGTGGATAAATCACATCTAGTCTTCTGACGAATGGAAAGAGTTCAGCCTGACAGATTAAAACCCAGGCAAATAGGTAAAGACCCAATCCTCTCCACAGACATTCAGCCAATTATAGATATACACATAGGAGGTTCTCACAGGCAGAACGTAAGGTAGGCTAAATGGAAGTGTATGTTTATGTGTGCCTTTCTGGGTGCATATATGTGCCCTGTCATATGTGTGTGTGTGCTACTCTTTGTAGACCACTACCTCAACAGGAAACAGAAGTCAGCACTTTGTCAGCTCTTAAAAAAGGCCCTCAGTAGCTGGATGTAAAAAATGTAAATTGTAGGCCCACAGGTGGAGGTAAGAACAGGGGTTTTAAACATGCACTGACCCGTTGTATGACCTCCAGTCCGTGCTGCTCGGCCAGAGCTCTTGCAGCTCTGACGCCTCCGTCCATTTGCACTGCATAGAAGACATGCCGGTTGGTCCCACGATGCCCCTCTGTGGTCACTAGTGTCCTCTGCAGCAGGCAGCCAAACACCAGCACGACTGCACTGAACATGGAGCCCTTAAGAAGAAGATAGAGCAGAAAATGGCTTTTAAACCGTCAAGAAAAAAATGCATTTACTAAACCTTTCACAAATTCACGTCAGTCATGTTTGTTCTAAGACGCGATGTCAGTCTCAGCCCACGTTGCTGTACTATAATGATGTTTGAGCGTGTTTATGTGAGTAAAACAAGTGGGACTTCCACAGCACTGATTCGAAAAAACATCACGCAGTGCAGAGAAGCATGTAGGGCCGCAACTAATGATGATTTCATTTCAGATTAATCTGCTGATTATTTTCCTCATTACATCAACTGTTGTCTACAAAGTCAGAAAATAGTGAAAAAAGCCCAACATGACATATTCGGATAGCTTGTTTTGTCTGACCAACAGCACAAAGATATCCAATTCACACCTATATATGACAAAGAACAGAATCAAATTCACATGTTTGAGAAGCAGGAACCAGCAAATGTTTGTCTTGCAAAATGATTAAAATAATCCAAATAGTTGCCCATTAATGTTTCAGCTCTGCCTATATCAGATACCATTTTCCTTTTTTACTGAAAGGCAACAGTATTCCCACTGAATATGCTCTCTCTCCATTGGTTCTTCATAATGAGGTCTAAAAACTGACATTCGAAATATCTATATTAGAAAAACACAAAAACACCTACGGTTTTAAATATTACCATAGCACTCCAAATACCATCTAACCACACTAATGAGTTTATAGAGTGTGGGATTCAGCATCTCAGCACAAAGTATTGAACATTGGCAGTTGTGAAACAATTTGCCCACAGCCACCTCCTCTGTACTTTTGCATGAAATCCACAGTGGCTGCCACCTACAGCATGCGAACCACCCACCTGTAGCCACAGAGAGTGAAACGTCCAGGAGAAATCTTTCACCCAGTGCGATGAAAGCTAGCACTCTGGCATCGGGGGCCCCAAGCGAGACAACACACTCGCTCCAGTTCCCAACCCACACGTTTAATCTCCTGGCCTTGATGCAAATGCTTCTGAGAGCAGAAAAACAGCGGCGCTCTCATTGTGTGAACTAACTTCCCTCTTTAAGCAAAACAGGAACTTTATCAGTCTTTTCTTTATGCCTGCACTTTCCTGTGAACGATGATGGAACAAAAAGTTGTCACCTCACTCTTCTCGGTGTCTCCTCGACAAGAAAAAACACCCAGTGCACTGTTGGAAGAGTGCAGCATTGAAGAGCATTACTTCATAACTCCCACTCCTTCCCCCAGATTATGCAAATAACGTTTGATCCATGAAGTTGGTCAATTTGTTTATGGTGTATACATCAGTATGTATTGAATGTAATTTGGAAAGCAATTATGTAAATTGCCGTATTCAGTCAGTTGTTTCCCACATGTATGTCTATTGTCCATACACGCGGCTCCTAAAAACTACAAGGCTGCATCTAATTAGAGCTGCAACGTTCATTGATTAGTCAATCGTCAGAAAGTTACATTACTATGTCGCTCAATTCTGTGGTTACAGCAGCTCAAATATGTTTTCTTCAGTGATACTACACTAAACATTTTACGTTGATGGGACAAAAGATGCAATCTGAAAATGAACACTTGGGCTTCTTTGCACTATTTTCTGACATTTTACGAACCAAGCAAATAATTGATTAATTGAGAAAATAATCGACAGATGAATTGATAATGAAAATAATCGTTTTTATATATGTATATGTTGCTGTAATCTTTGTACTTTTTGCATCTATTTGGGCCATTTTACTACCAAAATACTGCTGCTGACATACAGTAAAACTCCAAACTTGAAGATTAAGATCTCTCACTCTCAATATAATTCTGTCTGTATGTTTATCTCACTTCTCTTCAAAAGTGAAGTGTCTCCTCCTGCAGCATTTTCGCCCCAAACAACAAACAGTGCAGCTGACCGCCGTTTAAAGTCTACATCATCATTCAGCTCCAATCTCTCAAGCCACTGATTGAAATCGATAACCTCACTTGGGGCCTGGGCCCCAGTCAATCCCACCGAGGTGCAGGGCCGGCAGCGTTCACCCCACCCAGCGAGGAGTGGGCCTCGGGCAGAGATGAAGTGGGCAGGGAGAGAGGGAGGGAGAAAGGGGGAGCACATGAGACTGGAGTACAGGAGAGCCACATTGAACAGTGTCAGGGCCTCGGGGCCTACTGGGACGCTGATAAAGTACCTGGACATTTTTATAGACAAACTACTTATTTCCGTCCTCATATCGCTTGGGAAGACTGATAACTTTATATTCCTCTCAGGCAAAGGAATGAAAGGAGGGGGGGGGGCTTTCAGGAGTTTAATTGATCAAACTGTAGCCACAAGGGTTTTTTTCTGGAGATAAAAGGGACTAGCACTCTCCCCTGTACAATACAGAGATCTTTTAGGAAGCAGACCCAAAGAAAAAAAGAGAATGTAACTCATTATGCAAAGTCATTACAGGACTCTGACTATACTCCTTAAAGAGGGGGAGTTAATGGTGAGGAGTTGTATCGTTCAGGATTTACAGAGGTCAAACTACCGGTCATAGGATAACATTATTTTACAATGTCCAGATTATTACTCCAACCAAACTTATAGATGGCTGTTTTAAAGTCAAACTTAAATACCATGGCTATTTTCACTGTGGCAACAGTAAAATATCATTTTATTACTGCTCACGTGGCAATTTGGAAGGACACAGGGGCCAAGCAGTACAGATCCTTTAACCGGGGCCCAAGCCTCCATGTCAGCAAGCATTCATATTGTCCCACCAGAGCAGGAAATACATCATTGTCTCAACAATTGAGACGATAACACGATAAAAACAACATCTCTTTATTGTTTTTACTGTGGTGATAGTCAGTGAAATCCTACATCATCAGCAATATATGTGCAAAAGCTGATACAAGTAACTGAAATCTTCAGTTAATCCCAGCTGGGGATATTTTGTGCCGTTTGTTCATCATATTGTTCTTTAGATACCTTTTTCTTTACCAAAAGCTGGTCTACGGCGCTGTCCAGAAGCATTGACTCAAATCCAGAGTGGAGGGGAAGTCCAGTGTTGTTAAGAATAAGCCAAGCTTTCCCGTACAACGACATTACACAGTGCATGTAATGATTTTTGTCGACATCCTGCAATTTCCTCAGCTGTTCTAACAACTCTTGTTCCAACAAGATGATGTGAATTTATGACAGCCACAATATTTTCCCATTTGGTAAAAAGGACTACAGAAGCATTAAAAAACAGCTGCAAAGCCACCATCTACAGTACCAGTCAAAAGTTTTGACATACCCTCTCAGTTAGTCTTTCTCATCATTTTCTACATAGTAGATGAGAGGTGAAGACATCAAAACTATGATTAACACACATGGGGTGACATAGCAAGCAAAAATTGTTAAACTGAGAAAAAAAGTTTTTCATTTTAGACTCTTCAAAATAGCCACCATCTGCCTTGATGATAGCTTTGTACGCTATTAGCATCATGTCAGCCAGCTTCAGGAGATAATCACCTGGGATGCTTTTCAATGAACAGGTGAGCCTTGTCAAACATTAGTTTGTGGAATGTCTTGCCTTTTTTATGCAATTGAGACCATCAGTTGTGTTGTGCTGAGATAGCGTTGGTATACAGTTAACAGCCCTATAAAACTACTGTAGCAATACATATCACTATATTCAAAAAGATGCTGAAAATTTATTCATGCTTTTATCTCAAGCTGACCTGATTTTACTGCACTATTTACTGGCCTCCCGAAAAACAGCACTGAGATACTTCAGCTCAAAACTCTGCAGCTCAGCTGTTAACCAGAACCAAGAGGACAGAGCACTAGTCCAGTTTTATCTGCTCTGCACTGGCTTCCTGTAGCATTTAGAACTGATTTTCAAGGTCCCCTTCTTGTATACAAAGCCCTTAATGGACTAGGAACAAGCAACACTGCTAAATCCTTTCTTCACTATTTGCCTTCAAGAACACTGTGATCATCTGCTGCTGGTTTGTTGGAGGTTCCCAGAAACACCCAAAAGAAAATCAGGGATGCAGCCTTTGTCCATTATGCCCCAAAGCTCTGAAACACACTACCTATAGATATCAGGGAAGCAGCTCGCTGGATATTTTCAAAAGAAAGCTAAAAACTTGCCTCTTCACTTTAGCCTTTAACTAGCCACCACTTCCTGATACAGATCTGAAACTTTTGTGCTTTGCCTTGCACTGCTTCACCTCTTTTATATTGTTGTAGCTTACCTGATTTTATGTATTTCAACCTTTTTTTTATTACTATTATTCAGTCATCTTATTTTCCATCTTATGTTATGCATTCTCTTTATTTTTATTCTTATTCTATCTTGTCTTTACTATTATTATCATGTGTGCATTACTCTCCATCTCATTTTACATTAATTTTCTATTTCTATTAGAATTCTTGACTGGTAAATCCAATCCAGTATAACACTAATAAAATGGACTGATCTAATTTAAAAGGAGGTCTACAGTACATTGTTTGTTTGTATCTGGTTTCACTTGTTACTTTTGTTTCAACAAAAATGTAAGCTTTTTATTGGTGAGACCACAAAGCTAGCAAAGGGGGGAACCATCTTGGAATAATGAATAGATAAAATAAAGGGAGGTTTTCACATTTTGTACATTTCGTGGACATTGCAGAAATGCAGCACGAACGGCAGCAGCTGTTAGGGGAGGACAATTATCACCTATTTGATGTTGAATATTTAGAGTTTGTTGACCTCTGCAAATGGGCCTTTTTCACAGTCATCCAATCAGGAGATAAAGGAAACAGCACCTGCACTGGCTGGTGTAGTTCCAGGAAGAACGTTAGCCGCAAGTAGGCAGTTAGCAGAACGAGCTGTGTTTAACTACCAATGTTTTCAGGCAAGTTTGCTTGCCTCACAGTCCCCTGACACGCACCCTGAAACAATCATTATCGTGAACATGCATGGACATATGCCTTTAGGATTATCAGCTGTCCTGTATTGTCCCATGTATTGGGCTGTCATACAGGGCACTTCCCTTGCCCCATGTATATACTGCTACTCTGCTCTTTAATCACCATAGGCCGCTCTCATAGATCCTAAATCTGATACAACAGCAATAACTGGTCATGTACTGATCACGCCACTGGTGAGATTACATCCAGTGATAGCCCCCTCTCATGTGCCTCAGCTTTACAAGTACTCATAGTGCAAATGTGCCAATTACTGCAACAACAAAAAAACACTAATGTTTTAACACACTAATCTAAAACAATAATGTTGTTAGTTTGGCATGTGCAAATATGGATAATCCTGAAAAAAAGAAAAGAGATGGAGATGAGAATGACCTAACTAAGCACGCATCCAAAGATATGCACAAGATGGGCACATTAGCTAAAGGTGCAAGAAATATCGGAGCATTCTCCATGACATCCAACCAGGCCCGAATGCCTTTGTAGAGAGGATTTTCTCTCTGATGTCTATTGAATGGTCAGACTCAAGAAACAGATGTATATCAAAACGGAAAGACTCCACTCTGGCTGTGCAAAAGGATAAAGGACAGCCTGAATCAGAGCAACAAAAAGTGTCCGTGGAAAAAGTAGACCTGGTGAGTCGGTCCCCTCTTTTCCTCTTTTGCATTTGAAATGTTTGGTTTGTTTGCTGCACAGGTCCAAATTGTAACTTCTTGGATCATTTATTTTGAGGTGTATTCACATAAGCTTATATACTGAAACAGTTGTAGTAAAGCTATAGACTAAAGGGAATGTTCATTTTTTTTGCCTTTGTAATTGAATAAAAATCTGAATATACACTGTATATTTACACAGCACAGTTCCCACACTGCTGGGCACCATGCACTGGACAAAGGGCATCCAGTGTCAGTGGCACAAATCCATACAGGTGATATTTCATGCGCCAGTGGCATAGTGCCAGTAGCACACCACCTTTTATCCCTTGTTTGGTAGTGAGAAAGTTGGCAACCCCACATCCAACTCAAATCTTAAAGGGGAATTTGTAACGTGGAAAGTAAAAAGGGAAATGTTTCTTGGATTAAGTAAGAATGTATAAAGCTATATATTCTTAATGACTTAATCAACTGCATTATTTTTTACTGTCTTTTGTCAGTTTCAGTGCTCCATAGAAATCACAGGCGTTGCTACTCACAATAATAATGGCTGCATTCCATTTAGGTGTACCAGCCCCAGGTTTGTACATGCACCTCAGTGGGTATATGCTTTTGATTATCACTATATTTTATTGGGGAGGGGGGGTCAACAGATGTTGCCTCTTCAGTCTGTCAGCCCATATGTTAGCTACGGTATTCCTTTACACACAGTTTGTTAAGTTTATCAGGAAGCCTCAAAAGGCTGCAAGTAATCACAACACCACGTTATTACCTTAACATAATAAAATCCCCCCCTTTCATATTTTGGTGCTAATGTATAAGGATGGGGTGGATTATTAGTGAGTACATCAAGAAAATGGCATGAATCAAGTTTCCAGTCATCAAATTGTTAGTCCTAAATCCTAATTGGGGTTTTCACAGACAACAAAGTCCAACCTGGTCCAGTGCATCAAAACCTGGAAACGAGGCGACGTCTGAGGGCGAGGGGAGGGGTGGGGAACGAAACAGGTTCAAATCTCACTCCCTCCAAGTAGAAAGGATTGAATGCAGCGTAGGAACGGAAAAAAACACATTTACCTTTCCCATCTAGGCGACAGAGCCTTCACACAGACGGACTGCCTCCTGTTGAAAGCAGAGCGGCAGGTCGATGCATCGTGAAGACAAAAATCTCCCGACGCGTCCATTTTTATTGTCTCCACCGACTGATGGTAATAAAACGTGCAAAGTAGAGCATGCAAAACACCGCGTCTATCGTGCATCTCCTCACTTGACACGTCAAACGTGCAGAAATAACTGTCGACAAAACGAGCACATCCACGGCGTGTGGCGGAAGGGGGGATTTTGTAAAGATGTGAGAATGCATTAGAATGCAAGAAATGGTGTGATGGCGAGAGGGACTGTTGGGAGACAGATCTGCATATGGAAATTAGGGTTAGCGTGGATAAAATTCCACTTAAACTGCTGCATTAGTTTTGTATTAATTTGGGCGGGACCCCTGCAGTGAGACTGGGGACAAGAAGTCACCTTTGACATAACCTAGCCTGTTAGAAAAGTGATAGCATGGAGCAGGTGCTCTGGTTCGGTGCATAAAGGCCTTTTTATTAGCAACGGAAATATAAGCTAAAGGATGTTTTAGTGGTAATAATTTAGACATTTTCGACACATTGAGCAGTATACGTCGAGTGCGTTTCTTCTGAGGACTATTAGTGATAGCTTTGGTGTAAATTAAACTGCGACTAGAACTCCAAATTAGAGCACATAGACATTTTAAATAAATTCGGTTACTTTAAGTCTCGTGAGGTTACAAACAGAGCTCAGAGCTGTCACTGGTGTATAGAAGACACGCAATTTGCTCTTTTACAAACCTGTCGAGAAATAAAGACGTTGAAAGAAGGGCAAGACTACTGGACAAAAGTAAAGACGACAGCAACACACGGAGGAGAAACAACGCGACGAAGGAAACACGCTGCAGGGAAACCTCTTGTCGTCTCTCAAGCGTTATGATAAGACCACGCCCATCATGAAACTTCGGACCAATCATGGGGCGAGAAGCAGTGGTGCGCATGCGTATCGCGGACGCGCGGGATTGACTGAAGCCCCAAACAACGGAGTAATGACAGCAGTGCAATCTTCATACTTGGCTTTAAATTGATAGAAAATCACACTGTATAAGAAGCGGGAATATCATTTAAGGTTTGTCGGTGTTTCAATAACATCTTTGTTTCTGGAGGCGCTGCTGTGTTTCGTTTCCCTGTTAGAAATCCTGCTATTTGCAGTTTACTAACGCTAACTGTGCATGTAACATAAAGTAGATTCTAGCTAGCTACTGGAGAGGTAACGTTAGTTAACACGAGCATAATGATGATGTCGCTTTGTTTACCGGCAAACAAACACACTGTAGAGGGAACTAACGTCAACCTTTTATTACTGCTGATGATGTTACACACGTAAGCTGTATTGTGAAGTATCTTGCTATGTTATCTATGTGGACATAACGTTAGTTTGGAAGCAAGGAAACATCAGTTGCCAGATTTTGAAGGTTAGCATTTGTTTGTGCAAGTGAAACATCACCGCTGTTGGACTAACATAATGCTTAAGGTTACAAACTTCTGTCGTGCAACGTTGTTATGTGCATTTTATCGTAATGTTCTACAGCTTGTAGCAGTACCTTAAGATACATACGTTTATATAGATAGCTAAGTTATATTTAATGCTGCATATTGCTTTAAATATAATTTAATGTCTTCTTATATTTAATCTGCTTTCATATTGCACAGTGTGTGAATGCCTGCTACTTTCGTCTACAACATCTACTGCACCATGTTGTTTTGCCTAACAATCTTGTAACGTTTCAACATGTTTTTGTGATTAAAGGTGATAGTGATTCTGCACTGGCAGCATGGCAGATGACTTCAGCCAATCCCTCACCCCACCAGTCTCTCCCTTCGCAGCGGGCAGCCTGTGTGAGCTGATTGCAGCCCGACCACCATGCTTCTGCTGCTCTGAAACGAAGGAGGACCCCACTGGAGCACTCTACACAGAGGGATACACTGCTGGTGGCTCCCTGAAACGGTACAGTCACCGTCAGTTCACCTTTATCACAAAAAACATTTTCCCACTTGGAGGTCAACTGTTTTCACCCTACGTATTTTGTCCCAGAGAAATGGTGCCAATGAAAACTGTTGACAGCAACATCTGTGTATAACTGGGTCATTTTTCTGGAGACACACATTGCTGTTGATTTTTTTCAAAGGTCAGTTTTGGATGCTTTCAGCAACTATAATCCCAGTCACCTCCATTGTAATGGGGTGTGTCAGTGGCAGAATAACCTTAGTAAATAAAGCCTTAACTGATTATACCTACAGGCTGCTGCTGTGTCTTGACCCGGCCCCTGCAGAGTATGAGACAGACACTGTGGAGATCTTTGGCTTCCCCTGGGTTACAGAGACAGCGCTGGTGGAATCTACAAAGCTACTCTTTGGTCTGTTCAGGTAAACCAAGATGTTAAACAGATCTCAGTTAAGTGTGCTTATAAAATAAACACAGTTTTAATCTCAATGTTGCTACGATCACCCTAATCTGAAGGTCCTTTTCCATGACAGCAAAAGCCTAGAAATTGAATTTTTTTTTTAGACTGATTTTTCTTTACTTTAGAACTAATTAGTTTTGAAACCCTGTCCACCATGGTTTATTTATATACATGTCACTGGTCTCATTTGGTCTTTGTTATATTTCAGACAAAAGATTTACAGGCTCGAGACTTTGGTGCAGTCTGGCTCACATGACTTTGGTAAGATTGCAACATGTAATCCACAGTCCAGATAATAAGCAGTCTTAGTTTTTCAGTCAATATTTGAAGAAATCCAATGCAGAGAGTGGATTTTAACATCCATTTACATTAAAAAAAATCAGACTAAAGACCACACACTTGTAACATACAGTACATTTATATAAGGTGATTAGTATGATAAACTGAGGAAACAGCAGCAAGATATAGCATAGGTTAAGCCAGTGTTTCCCAGCCCTGGTCCTGGAGAACCACTGCCCTGCATGTTTTAGCGTTTCCGTGCTCCAACACACCTGATTCAAATGCTCAGCTTGTTACTGGACTCTGCTGAGGCCTGATAACGAGCCATTCATTTGAATCAGGTGTGCTGGAGCAGGGAAACGCTAAAACATGCAGGGCAGTGGTACTCCAGGACCTGGTTAAGCCCACCACTTGGGGGACGTGCCCTCTGTGGCCAGGGCTACTCCCTCAGTGGCAACTGTCTGCTGAAGTGAGATGAAAGCAGTTGAAAGCGAATACAGAGCAAATACTGACAGAAATTCAAATAAGTTGAATTGTAAGCTGTACTTAAGTCTGTATTAAGATTTTAGATTTGATCAAGAAGTACATGTCAAGCTTAAAGTGGTAGCATTCCACCAATTTTGCTTGCCTATAAAACAAATTAACTATAAAACTATAGAACATTTTAACATATGGAGCGTATGTAGCCCAAATAATGCAAAACATTTTCAAATTTGAGTTTGGTTTCTACGTGTATTGTATTTGTGTATCCAGTTGACCAAAAAAAAATGTGTCCAGAAGAGCTGGGATGAATAATAAAGATGTAAATGTGAGTGTGCGATGCTGAAGTGAGTACAAAAATTAATAAACTGTACCAATAAATGAATTTAGCATAAAGGCACTGTTCAGCTCAATTCTAGTGTCTGACTCATGTCTGATATCTGATACAGTGGGCATGCTTTACATAAGATTCAGGAATACTGCCCACAACATCCCTCATGTGTTATAGGTCAAGCAGGCAACCTCCACTATGAAGCAGAGGACCTCAGACAGCAGTGTGTTTCATTCCTCCAGTATGTCAAAGTCTTCTTGCACAGGTAATTCAGCATATTTACTGTCAGCAGTGGTACTACTGATTTAAAGGTTTTTATCTATATGTTTTAATTTCATGTGTTCATCGACGTTTACAGCATTTAGGTGTTTATTTTGACATGCATGTCCTTTGTATCTGTTCAGGTACCTGGAACCTTCAGGCTCCCTTGATGGAAGTCACTTACACCCCTATGAGGAGCTGGAGAATCAGCTCCCCTCTGCTCTTCTGGAGGAGCTGTTTGGCATCACTCTTCTCATAGGACGGCTTAAAGACCTGCCTGCCAACATTCAGGCTGCCTTCACTATATCTAACCAGGGAAAGGTGTGTGTGATAAATAGGCATCAGCTGCTGTTGTAACAGAGATTGGCCTTTGAAACAGCCACAACAAAAGTGTGGATGGCATAAATGTAATTAACCTTTAGAGAGCAAAGGAAATAATATAAACTGTCATGAGGAATGACTTCTTTGACCTCAGTTTTTTTCACAGCCTTAACTAAGAGTTGCCATCACCCAGAACCTCTTTGTTATAAGTCGAGAAAACATCATTTGATTTTTCTACTATTGACATTGAACTTGGTGCTCTGTATTCCTCCCACAGATTTTTCCTCCCTCTTGGCATTTGTTACACCTTCATCTTGACATCCACTGGTCAGTCTTGGAGATCCTTCATCTCCTTGGTCACAAGATGCAAGGTCCGCGTCCGATCATAGCAACATAATGCTTAGACAGGAAATCAAAACTTAAGATACTGAAATGTACTGAAATTATGAGAGGAAAATCACATAATAACATGAAAGTGTGGAATTGTTGCTGCTGCAGAGACAACATATTTTCTGTTCTGACAAGACAGTTAAAAGGATTGTATTTACTGGTATGTGACATCTAAGAACTAGCAGTGCAGACAATAATCCTCTGACTTGCAGCTCAGAGTGAGTCATTATCATGGAAACAGGTTTTGTGTAATTTCACCTGTTCTTCTCTCCAGGCCAGGTGGTGTACGCCCACCAGTTTGTGAACCTTACGGGAGAGAACCTGACGGATACCAGTCTGTTTGAAGAGCACCTGTGCTGTCTGCTGTGTGACCTCACTGGTCTGGCCATAGGCAAATACAGCAAGGTGGGCGGCTGGCCACAACACATTACATTGGGATGTATCAGTGTTATTTCTAGGTTGTTGTTCTTTTTAGCTGGAAAAAGTTGTAATCCTGGTATTGAATATGTTTATTACCACATTTAGTACTGGACTGAAACTGCCCAAAATAAATTTGTCTTCTGACATGCCCACAAAATGTTCCCAGAATGTTATCCTTTTAGGATGGAAAACACTCTCAAACAGCATCAGTTCTAGATGATAATGACAATAATTGTAGTGTTACAAAAATTTAGAAAGTAAGAATAGAGCTGCAGTTTGGGGCTTACTATTTTAAATGGATCATGTTGATTTCTAGGTGAGGCCTACAGAGGCACTGAGCAGCCATCACTACCTTTGCTCTTGCACCAAAGAGCTGTGGGTCCTGCTCGTGCACCTTCTTGAATACAGGAATAAAGTGTTGCACACACAGGTAACATAAATACACATATGTTCATTGTCACACATTGAAGTATGACTCTGTCTGTACTAACTTGATCAACATGTGCTTCCCTATAGTCTTTCTGGAGCTACATGAACTCGTTGTTGAGGCCTCTGGTTTCAGGGAAGCCAGCAGCAGAGCAGTTCATTGGCCTCCCCGCGCACTGTAAGGATCCTCTGGGAGTCACATGGTGGCTGGTCACTCACATAGCAATGTTAGGCCAGTACTGTCGTAATGGCACACTCCAGAACGAGGTAAGAGACTGAGACTCATAATGTTGTGATGTTGCGCTGCAAAATAACCGGGGCATAAAAATAAAAGTCTTTCACAGTGTTACCACGGGGAAATACTAAGAGATGTATCTCTGACTGATACGTCTGGGAATTTTTTTTCAGTGGTTTTTAATTTAACTGAATTTGATATATGCAATCTCACTTTTCTTGTCTAGGCTGAAATAGCTTAAAAGTCTGAGAGATGCTTAGTTTTGACAATATTAACTTATTTTCAATTTTGTTTTACTAAAAATGTACATTGGTGCATATCATGCATCCAGGTAGTGCAATGTAAAGACAGAAATTCTTCACAGAAGTTGCATATTTGAAGACATTTCGCCTCTCATCCAAGATACTTCTGCAGTTCTAAAATAAGTCTTGAGAATTAATTTGTCTTGACAAAGTAATAATGAAAAAATGGTGCCAAAACTAGACATGTTAGTGAAAAGAGAAACCTTACATGGCTGTCTGATGGTGGCAGTCTCTGCATCATCTAGAGCAGGTCCTCTGACAACAGGACTTTTCCACTTGAGTCTTAAATATGAACGCAGGTGACACACTGACTTTTCACCAGTTATTCCCATATTTACAGTATGATTAAAAAATGAATTACGGCCATCAATTTTGTTTTTGAATGTATCATCCTTTTTTTATCTGTGCTCACAGAAACATCTGGGGGATAATTGGACTTTTGTGGAAGAGCTGCTCAAGTTAACCTGTAACCCCAAGGTCGGCACTGCTTCTAGTTTCTAGTTATATATACAATAGATTATTTTTGGTGGTAAATTAAACAGCTTGTGTGTGTGTGTGTGTGTGTGTGGTGTGTGTATAATAACAGGGAGGTCTAGCAGAGGAGCAGGTCAGGATGCATGTCCACTGCTGTTTCAGTCTCTGTCTGCTGTGGGAACCAAGCACCAGTGCTGTCTCCACCCTCTGGGACTACTACAGCAAGAATCTGGTGAGGACAAACGTTCAGAGAAAACAAAGAGATGAAATTCTGTGGTGACTGATATCTACTACAATCAGACCACCATCACTTTTTTAGATATGTAATATGTTTGCATTTCTTTGTCTTGAATGTTCAACTTTTGTTTTGTTGTTGTCATTATGATAGTCTAAACAGTTGTTGCTTATCTGTGATATTTTAGATAGTTGTTGCTTTGTATTGAAACATGCATATAATTCTGCGTAGTTCTTGGTCTTTGTTTTTAAGAATTTTGTTCTAATCGGCAACAATAAAAACAAATCATGCAATCATTTTATCAAGACCTGTACAGTCGCATTACCTTTTGTCCTTCCACCCCAGAGTGCTTCATTCACTGTGCCCTGGCTCGGGATGGCTGGCGTGGGCACTTTGTACAAGACGCCCCTGGCTCTTTTGGAGCAGGCCCGCAGCTGCTGCTCCCCCTCTCACCTCCGCTCTCCAGGACACACCCAGCTCTACCGCTCAGCCAACTCCTTCCACATCTTCCTTCGAGTGCTGGCCCTGTGCCTCGCCCAGGACAGGGCTGGTGGAGTCCCACAGAGACAGATCAAAGGAAGGTAAGGCTGGATAGAAGGCTGGGAGGCTTTGCAGTTGTCACTCCTTCACATTCATATCCACCATGAAAAGTAGGTCTCGTGGCCAGGCAGTTGACTCAACAAAATATTATATATAGTTTTTTGGAGGAAAAGAAGATAAAAGGGAAAACATGGAGTAAAAGCTGTGAGAAATGATTACTAATCAGGACTAGGCTTTGTAGGATTCTCTTTTCCCCTTGATCTCCTAATGTGCGATGTGTTTAGTGTGCTGTTTGGATTTGTCTGTGTGTGTATGTAGGTGCATACTTGCATGAATACACAAACAACATGTGTGTTTGCACACTAGCATGCATTTCCGTCTTGTTTGTGTGCATGCCAGGTGCACCACAGCCTCCCTGTGCATCTTTGATATTTACTCAGGCCCCCCAGTGGAGCAGGTGTCTCAGGAGTCAACCACCTGCTCTTCAGCACAGACCAGAGCCAAGGAGCCTCCTACTGATACACACACACACACACACACACACACACACACACTGCACCTGCTCCCCAGAGCAGTGACATGGTTTCAGAGTGTGTGAGGCCATTGGATGGTGGGAGAGTGTGCCTTTGTGAAGGAAAATAAGAAAGGAGAGAGGTAAGATAACAAGCCCATGTGCACATCAGAACCGAGCGATGGACCATCCTATATCCCAGGCCGGCTGGGCGCCAGAGAGAGGCAGCCGTAGATAAATCCGCCTAATGACTTCCCTCTGTCTGGAATGTGCTCAGTAGCACTGCAGACATGGGGGCTAATTAGCTAACGAGCGTGGCGGTTAATTCGCCTTAACGAAGCTGTGTTGGTTTCCAACACGGATAGAGAGGGGAGCTTGGGTGGTGGGGAGTGGGGAGCTGTGGGTGGTAGGAAGTCTGGCAACAGCCAGACTGGGCTGGGACAGGTCCAGGTCCCCCCCCACCACCCTCACTACTACCTCCTCCCCTCAGGAGGCGTGAGGCGTGCCGACTGTATCACTACAACGTTTCGGCAGCGTTCCTACTCCTGGCTGGGCTCTGCGGGACACCCGCGACGAGCATGTTGATCTCCAACGCCGGGAGTTAGGAGCATCTGCTCGCCTCCGGAAAAAAAAGCTGTCCGGAATAAACAAACAGACAGGCAGGTTGGGAGAACACAGAAATCCCCACTGCTGCCTCCCAGCGTGCTGCTTATATCCCTGTTACATATTACCCATTCATCTATTTAAATCTCCCTCCCCTCACACTCTGACTGCATGCTTGGCCACCTTCTCTTTTTATAGTCCTCTGTGGGTGTAACTAAGCTGATTTCAGTGTTAACCTGGTCTTTCTCAGTTCCCCTCTCGTTTTCTCCACTCCTTTATATCAGTCATACTTCTTACACCGAGTTTGTCTTGGGATGCTCGCTGTTTGTGTTTTGACCCAAACAGCAGCTCCAGCCTTCTGTGTTTTCCTGCCGGGCGAGCAAACAGCAAGCTGGATGTGTGGCAATGCATGTGAGTGTGCAGTTTTATTGATCTCTCTCTGGTGTTGCAGTAAATTGGTTTGGCTGTAGAGAGAGGGACCAAGCGCCTACTGCTGTGTGTCTGAGTGTCTCTGACATTTAACATGATCTTTAAAGGCATTTCTCCACAGTGCCCGCAGGATCTAACATCGTGCTGGGTGAGAGAACCACCCGGCACGCTGTTAGATCCTGCTTACTCCCTCTCTTGCTTTTTCTTTCTCTCTCTCTCACCCACACACACATACACACACATAGGCTGGGCAGCCCAGCCTCTCCCCTGGAGCTGAGAGGGTGATGGAGGCAGGTGGTGTGCTGCACGGTGGGGGTGGAAAGTTCAGTTAGTCAGCATTTAAAGTCAGGGGTTTCAGAACAGCAAATCACCTCTGAAGAAAAAAACAACAATTTAACCATGTTCTTGCCTCAGATTAAGTGATTTTGTCATCAGCAGACATTGTAATCTTGATAATGAACCTGTCTCTGACTCACTTTTTCCTACAGCTGACCAATGTGCCACATGTAAAAACAAAAGGAACTTAGTCTCTTCCTGCCTCTATTGTTCTCTTCTGTCTCCAGGATTTATTCCAAGTTCTCCTCAAAGAAGATGCAGGAGCTGTCAGAGGCAGGCCTCATGAACTTCTTGCTGCTGTTTCTAGTGGTGGCCCGGCAGGTAGAGCTGGAGGATGTGGCCAGCAGAGCCTGTGAGCTGCTTGGCTACCTTCCCACTAACTGCCCCCCTGGCCACCGCACCCTGGTCTGGAGGGGACAACTGTCACTGCTGTTGTTGTTCCAGGTATGTTTGTTCATGAGAATTGTAATCTGGAAGCTTATTGTTGCAAGCAGGGAATACAAGAAAGGCTTTTATCAAGGTACAAATTCCACCAGTTCAGGATTGTTTGACATCGTCTGATATTTTTTTTCCAGGAGAGGGGTCTGGATGTTGGTGCACAGGCTAGCTGGCTGGCCTCCTCCTTTAATGACACAGCCAAAGAGTTCTACAATAAGACCACAGAGGTCTCTCGCAAACTTGCCCTCTGGGGGCCCCTCGGCTCATATCTGGAAGGTGTGGCTGAGGTGTTCGAGACCAGCACCAGTCTCAGCCTATCGGAGGAAAAGCTGCTCAACGAAGGGTTTGATTGGTTGTTGCCTGCTTGCCGCCTATCAGAGCTGAATTCTGTCCTGGGCTTTCTGCAGATTGTCCTCGCCCAGCTCAGGTGAGACAGCTGGCACAAATACTCACCAACTCCCAGGTATCGCTTACTTTTTCTCAGTTTCTCTCATTCTTTCCTTTCACTGATAGCTGCTCCCTCACAGATACTAGACACATTCAGACAAATGTTTTCTGGCCAAGGCCAGCTAAGCTTTTATTAAAATCAGATAAGTGGCTACAGCAGAGGGGAGTGATCTCCTCTGCTCTTCCCAACCCAGCCCAGAGTCCACTCACGTGTCTTACTGACAATAGGCAGCTTGTGCTGTCAGCAGGAATGAGTGTCTGTAAAGACCCTGTGTTGCATTGAGGCCCCTGTTAGTCTCAGTAGACCTAGTGGCCCCCAGGTCACCCTCACCAGGTGCTGTTGGAGCTCTGAGTAGAGTTACGGGCCCAAGGGACCCTCCGTGGACCCTCCTGTCGTCATGGGGACGGCAGCAGTGCTGCGGGCATGTTGAGAGACTATGGTCAGTAGGGCGTCAGGACGGGTTCAGCTGCAGGACACGGGTGTTCATTACAGATCGACCCCAGCTGAAGGTCAGAGAGCCACAGCTGAAACAGTGTCTGTTTATGTGGGGAGGTAGAGGCGGGAACAGAAGCAACAGCAGATACAACTCAGGTGAGACTGGAAGGTCTGTGAGAAATTATGTGTGATCTTCTCCTGTATATTCTGAGTTAAAGAGCTGAAGGTCACCTTTGTAAAAATCCTTTTCTTTCCCATAAGCCTTATAGCAAATAGTTCAAATCATATGGGCAAAATCACCCAAAATAAGTACTTTTAAACTGTTTGAATCCTCAGTTACACTGATATCTTCAAAATGTGACTGAAATCTCATCTAAGTGTAGTCATATTTGCAGTGTGAACATACTTTTGCAATAGAAACCAAGTGCTTTAGCTGCCTTCATGAAAGTAAAGAGTACCTGGGACATCATTTAGACATGTTTGATACTGGTGCTGATATAGTACCTGAGTTTCTGTAGCGATTTTCTTTCTTCTTTCTAAACAAAACAATACCAGTTTTTCTACAAAACTCTGATTTTTATTTAACAAAAGCCAAAAGCCAAAACTAAACATTTTTTTAAAATACAATCCTGTCTAACTGTGCCAATTTTATTATAAACCAGCATCGATTTATTTCTGTTGGCCTCTTTTGGGATGCGTAAGAAGGTGTGAACACAACGTTACAAAACGCATATTTGGTCATGCGTCTGGTTACCTGGTCAATGCAAACTGAAAATTCACCTCCATTCTGGTCTTCACCAACTGCTGAGGGAAATATTTGGCTGCCAAATGCTCTTCAATGTTCACCATCTGGTCACTAATGTTTTATTGGTTGTAACGTTATTATTTGGTGCTAGCCAGGTTGCACACAGTGGATTTCTCAGAGCTATTTTGCTTAGAGTGGCAGCTGTTGAGAGCGGGGAGAGTGAATCACAACAGTGAAGTTGTTGATTGGAAAGCCAATACGATGAGCAGAAAGATGCCAAAACGCTCTATCGAACCAAAGGAAACTGTAGAGTTGGGTGATAATTATCTGTGGGTTCAACACTACGAGCAACAACTCCCAAATTATACATACAGTCATTTCATCCATCGTTAATAAGAAACTGTTGATTTGAACAGCTTTAAATCAGAGACTGTGGTAGAGTACTGATTAGACAAATCTGAGCTGGCATTCAGTGTAGTACTGACATTTTACTCAGTGCTGCAGGTACATCCAGTTAGCCCAACTAATTCACCCATTTCTCAATACGAATGTGATTTCTGATGTAATTTGTACATCCCTAGAAATATACAGTGTTCATCTGTTGGAGTTTTACAAAGCACTGAAAGTATTACTGCCACTTTATACCTACACTGCTTACAAAAGGTTAATAAATGAGCTGAAATACTAGAATAAGGACATTGTAAAGTTAAGTGTTGGCGAGCCCTCCACACTGATTCATGTAGGTGTGTGATTGCTTTAATTCTCCAGTGTCTATGTTCTGCTCTTCTCCACCCTACACACACACACACACACACACACGTACACACACGCACTAACGTACACCTGCCCACACACCAAAAGTGAAACACTAACCTACGTGTGCTCCTCTCTCATTTCAGGGCCGAGCTCCCATAACATGATATCTCGTTAGCTTTGCTAATTCCCAAACTTCCCATCTCAGGTCTCGGGGTTGGAGGGCACAAATTTGCACATTAATGGCCAAGGAGAGAGAGAAGAGAACTCCCAGAGGCCCTCTGTGTTATGGCTTGGACCACACTGACCCATTTAACCAAATAAAAAAGTACCATGCTCTCTCTTTCAAATCCGTCCCGCCAAATTAAACATAATTCTTCAGCCTGGCAATTCTCTGTATCTCTTTTTGATTAATGCCTTTTCTGTGACACAATTAATGGGCAATTATGTAGCCTGGCAAATTTAGCCTGTGCATCATTATGTCTACAGAGAGCCGTGTGGAATCTGCACACATTAAGAGAATTATACTGCCAATGGCTGCGGCAGTGGAGGGTCCGAACATTCACTCTTGATAGCCATCGCCATGGTGCTGAGGCAAGAAGCCAGTCCCAGGCATAATTCCTCGGTTTTATTCCTTCCCATGACCCTCTGCTGTGGGAGGGGTAGAGGTGTCGCTGGTTGATGAGGTGAGCTGGCATTGGCACACCATGCTGGATCCGTTTTCGGTACAAACAATTAATCCCTGTCTCATTGGCTTGAAAAAATACAAGCCTCCCTGTGAAGCGTTTTCCTTTGTGAGCATTAAGACCTTTTACCGGATATTGAGCCACTCTTTTCAAAGTCAAGGACAATTACTGTTAGGTTACTTATGAGAAATTTGGAAACAGTCACACCTATACATTTTGATAGAAATGCATGGACAATAGTAAACACAGAGTGGTTCAAGTTCGGCTTGTGCCTTGGTGTGTGTTTGATGTGTCTCTGTCATTATTCGGATGCTATATTTTTTTTTCTGCATCTGTATGTTAGATGCAGCTGGAGGAATGGTTAAACGGGGTCCATAATGGTGCGTTGGCGTTGAGTGTGTGTGTGTTTGTGTGTACACATTGTAAGAAACCGCAGTGAGGAGGATTAAGTGGGGTCTCAGACGATGTTTTGTACAATGAGGGTTGATGGGTGTGAAAGGCCCATTCCACAGTAGTAACGAGGCTAATGAATTCAGACTCTAATCGATTGTCTCAGCTCTCTCTGGATTAGATGCAACCTTGCTGGAAGGGAAGGCACTGCTGAGGTGTGTGCATGTATATGTGTGCCATAGTAGCAGACTAGAGTGCATGGTTGAGAATGGGATTGGGGGCAGGGGGGGTTTGGTTCCTTTCCTCCTTCCCCAGCACACCTCGGCCCAGCTTCCCCACACCCCCATCCATGCGAACGAGGGGGACAGGAGGATCATCTCCAGTCTAAATGAGATTACAGCTCCTTCAGCTGCTTATCTGGGCTAATGCCAACCACTGTGGGGCTGCTGTAGCGGCTGGGGCCAGGGCCAGGGATGAGCCAGAAGAGCCAAAGTATAGTCTGTGTACAGGGGATCAGCATTAGGCTCCACTCTATGCCTATAATATCCTCCTCTCCTTCCCCACCTCTACCTCCACCCTGCTCTGCTCCACACTGCAGCGCACCGTCGCACCCAGTAATCCCCCAGGAGAGAAGGGAGGAAAAACACATAAAGAAGGAGTGAAAGACAGAAACGGGGGAGCAAAAGGATTTGAGAAAGTAGAGGGCGGAGTTGGAGGGTGTGGGTGTTGTACACAAGAGGGAGTGTTATGTTTGGATTTTTCATCGGATAGATTTGTTTATCTGCTTTCTTTGTGTGTGTGTGTCTGTGTCCTTTCAGACGGGCCCATCAGCGCAGTGTCCAGTCAGCACCCACCTTGTCTCGGGCTCCTTCTAGCACCAGTGTGGTGAAAGAGCGCCACCTAGCGGTAGCAGCAGCGCTCTGGGCACACTTCTTCCCCTTCCTGCGAAGCCTACGCCTCTCTCAGACCCCTCCAGCACAGCTGGCAGATGCTGCTGCAGGTCAGTAATACCCACTGGGAGGAAAAAGATACTGAATGGAGGGAAGAACGGGCTGGAGGAGGACAGGATGGGGCAGGAGCAGGATGGGTTTTGGACAAGAGTTCAACAGAAATGGATTTGCGATGGCCAGTGTTGATCATGTTGAGTTAATTCCAATTTTACATGAATGGCAGTTTTGGCAGAGAGAAGAACATTGATAGTTAGGGAGGAGGACAATTTGGGATATAAAGATTCAGAGGACATGGTTTTAAAAAATGTAGAAAAATAGGACACATGCTTATACTATTACACTGCACAGGCATGTATCAGCTTCCTTGTAATTCAAACAAAAATGTTATTTTGTCTTCCTCAGGCTTCACCCTGTTGGCCTTTGATCTGCCCGGCTCTGCCCCCCAGGACCTTCAGCCCAACCCAGTCCAGTCCATCATGCAATGCTTTGGCTGGGACGACATGGTTCACCCACTTCTGGTGACTCGCTACCTTCCGCATCTTCTCCAAAACAGGTACAGTTAGCCATTAAGGTCTATCCCTCATCCTTACGTCTCAATCACAAAGCATATTTATCACATCGCTCCTAATGGGAAGACATCAGGTCAGCCAGGACGAGGATTAAATACACTGTACCTGTCAGCTATCAAGCTTCATCATGGTGGACACCACTTGACAAACTTGTTTTTCAGCACGTCCTGTAGGTATGTTTGGTGGTATCTAATTAATAAATTAGACAGAGAGTGTCCTTGGTATTATCAAAATAGGTTTAATGAGGAAAACAGAATACAAAATGTAGCACACCTTCAGAGTTACACTCGAGGGTCTAAAACAACGTGACTATTTCACCCTCAAAGGTCCTCTTCAGACAGTGATATTAAGGTACTACACCTGAATATGAAGCCTGAACAAGGACACTCCTTGTGTTTATTGTTTAGTGCCTGCCAAGCCTCATTCACTGCTGTCTGAGCTGTTAGCAATTTGTAATTTATAAAATGAAGTAGTGAATTCATTCAAGTGAAAATTGTATTAAATTACTGCACCTTAGTCAGAAATGTTCACCTCCCTCTGTCCTGCTAGATTCATCATTAAAAAGTGTATGTCACAGAAGAAATCTGATGGCAAACCCATTTTTGTGTTAAGAGACAAGAGGATTTTAATGTTAACGTATTAATTAAAGAATTTTTTTTAAGATTTTTTTTTACTCTGACTTGGTATAAACATTCTCTAATGAGGCATAAAATGTGAGTTTTAACACTGACACTAAAGCTAGGGTTGCTAATGTACTTTAGAAGCATTTTTTTGTTATTTTTGTAGAAATTCTCTTTACATCCAACAGCAATCAATACATCAAATGCTCTGACAAAAAAGAGACAAAAATTCTGTATCTGTGGCCTGTAATAAGCCCGTCCAATCATTTCATTTGGGTCGACCTCCCTGTCTACCTCTGTCCAGTACCTGCCTACCCACGCCCACTCTGGCCTTGCACTCATTGTCTATGACTGCAGTCCTCCACAAGGTCAGGCTGAGATGTTGCTAAGGCTATAGCGAGCTCAGAATTGCACAAGAAGAGCAGCTAAACGTGCAGCTAAAATGGTCCAATACTAACATGCTAGTTTGACAGCTGTGACTACTAACAACAGCCATGTTCGTTGCTTACTTTCATTCTTATAATGTTAGTAGTCGGATACGTTTAGTGATGACAGCGATGCTCTGCGCTCGCTGCACAGCGACAGACTGTCGTTCAGCAGCACCAAGCACACAACAGTGAGCAGCAAGCGCCAGGCCGGGTAGGCAGTTCAGACTCAAAAGTACTTTTTTGAAGGCTGTTTTGCTTGTGTTTATATAATTGTGACATTGAAAAGAGTTGTTTATTTATGTATTTATTAAAAGAATTGGTCTTCTCCTCACTACTCCTCAGGCTTTAAGATGAAGGTATAAAGGTGGAGGATGGGATTTTTCGATTGTATACTCTCAATATTTAGCTCACTCTTGCTGGTTTCTTCAACGTTACCAACACCAGCTTCAATGTTAAGTTTGCATATATGGAGGAGCTTGCCACTCAGCTATTGAGTGCTTGATGTTTCTTTGCATCTTCATCAGTAGTAAAGACCAGCACATCCAATAATTGTTTAGAAGTACACACTTTGCATTTGTGTGAAATGATTCTCTGTCTTTTCCAGTGAGCTGGTGTCCTCACTAAGCAGTGATTCTGCTGTTGTCTCCGGTTCGGCACAAAGCATGTCAGTGAGGGCCTGGTTCCGCTGTGTTCTACAGCAGCACCTTCATAAGAACCCAGATGGGTCTGACAGCAGGGCAGGTAATTGAGTCTACGATGTGATACAGATGTTGTTCACAAGGCGAAATCCACTTAGATATGTATATGTATTCCTGGAATAATTAATAACGAATTCAGAGAGGTGTATCCCAGACAGTGAAGGTTGGAGAATTTGATAAGCTCTAGGGGTGAGACAATGACATGAACTCACTTCCCAGGTATACCCAAATGTATTTTAAAGCCAGTGTCACACATTAGATGGGGGTTTTATCATTTTAGGTGATGAACTCCTTGAAACCATAACCCAAGTTGAGATAAAATCACAATACATATCCTGTGTCCCATTTTTTTCACACTGACAACAGATTTTAGGAATGTTCCCGTCCTCAAATGCAGATCCTAAAGCTTTGTGACCCCGACACTTCTCTGAATTTAAAGGATTTTGTTATGAAAAGTATACGTTTACCAGTATTTGTCTTGTATTTGAGATAAAGGATTCGTTCTCATTGAAATACCCTGTGCATCGCTTCCAGGCCGGGCCGTGGAGGATCAGCTGTGTGAACTGACCCGGCTCGTGCAGAGGCTTCCTGAGGTGGACAGTCTTTTCCAGAGAGGGGGCCTCCAGCCCACAGCCACCAAGCTAGAGCCCACTTCATTCCTGGAGATGTTTGTCAAGGTACACTGTTGTCTGTTAATGGCGTTGACAAAAGTAATCCCTGTACCTGGAGTAAATTAGTCTTGGATGAAGTGTTAAAAGAAATGCTTAGGGACACATTGCCAGCTGTCCCCTTTTCTGTAGTTTATGCATTGAAGACCTACAG
This sequence comes from Chelmon rostratus, assembly GCF_017976325.1. NCBI lineage: Eukaryota > Metazoa > Chordata > Actinopteri > Chaetodontiformes > Chaetodontidae > Chelmon > Chelmon rostratus. The sequence goes on from NC_055665.1 coordinate 24,484,463, forward strand.
CACTCAGCATATCTGAGTCGAGTTCATCCCTACACCTTTACTCAAGTCTGCACTGTATGTACTTAGCATATCACATAGCAATAGCATATAATTTTTTTTTTTATGTCTTCATGGTGTCAGGCTATAGGCGGTGTGTACAGTGGACTGCAGGTTTTGTCTGAACGTTCAGCCATGGTGACCAGAGCCCTGGACTACATCGGTGACATTCTGAAATACGTTAAACCCTCTCTGGTCAGCAAGAACCAAGAGGGACTGCAGCTGTCCTATTGGGTTGTTGGTAGGTGCAGAGCCCATATACCTCAGACAAACACAATAGACAGACATTCAGGAGAACTTTTTTCTTTGTTTTCACAGTGTGGTGCGTGTCACTGACATTACCAAGGAGTCATTACAGCTGTGAATCTGACTTTATGAGCGTTTCCATTTGATTCAGGTTGCATCGTGAAGCATTGGAGCCCCCTGCTGGCCACATCCAAAGCCCAGCAGCTGCTGTTTCGCATTGTGGACGGACTGCTGCTCCCCCACAACCTCACACAGCAGGACAAAGCACTCAGGGACAGCCTGCCTCTATATCTACAGGTTAGGGAAAACATATATCGTACTCTGAATCACAAACATGTGGACAATTAGGACACACAGTAGGTCCAAATGTATTATGAAAGAGACCTGAAACCCTAATCAAAACCCTTTCACCACTCATGTCTGTAATTTGGTCACGTGTCCATTTCGACACTTTACATGTATTCTCCTGCAGGGTCTCTCAGTGGCTTCCAGCATGTCTCAGTCTCAGGGTGTCTACCTGAAGCAGCAGCTCCGCTCTGTTACGCGCAGATATCTGGACCATTTCCTTCCTGTCTCTCCTTCCATGGGCATCATTGCCAACCACCCAGTGCTTCTGAGCGCCTGTGAGGCCAACCCAACCACCCGGGGAGCAGCGCTGAGGAAGACCATCCTGGAGGTGCTCTGGTAGGTCTCTAGAACTGGGATGTCTTTTGCCTCTCGTGGCCCCCCCAGCCACCTGGCTTTGACATTAATTTCATACCCAGATTGTGTTTGGATATGACTCCTGTCCAGCGGATTAACAGTGTGTGCAATGTGTTTCATAGTTTGAGGTTGACTGAAGCAGAAAAATTCCCAAGCCAAGCAGGAAGAGCATAAATCAATTATCTTAGATTTCATATTTATTTGACTCAGTTTTAATCTTCCTAACCACGTTCTTGTTGTTACAATTTCTTGTCCTCCATTACGTTTATCCAGAAATATATTTCTGAAACTGTGCAATTCTTCTTCAGAACTGAAAGTTGAACCTATTTTACAGTGAAAGCTTCCTGCAGTTTAAAGGTCATGCCCCTCCGCCCCGGCTAGCATCAGTCCTGATGTTCCTCTTGGAGCTTCTGAGACGAAACAGTGACTCAGACCCCGCCCTCCTCACGCTGCCCCTCCCCTCTCTGCTGCGCTGCGTGATGCTGGTCAACGAACCGCAGGGTGAGATCATGTTTGTGCATAATGCAGCAAGATAATCTAAAGTTTCTAAAGTGAAGCTTTTCTACATTGAGTGTGATTGCCTTCCAAATTTTGATATAGAGGGCATCCCTTGAATCACCTAATGTGGCCTGGATTGGTCTTCAGAATATCCTTGTCTAGCAATCTGGGGTCAGCATCACAGTGAATGCCATCAAAGAGAACTTTCAGTTATCTACAGAACCACAGCTCTCTGAGTAAAACCACACCACCTTCCTTGCTCATGAATGGAAAGGAAGATGTGCTGCGGTGTCAGCACAGTTTTTTCTCTACATTCCCTGATGCTCACGCTCCAGCCAGTCCTGACTGGCTGAATGTTCTTCTGAGTTCTTGAAAATCTGAGCAGGCCTGCATTTGTTGCAGCTTCACTTCGATATCAGCTCAATAAATGCTGTAATCAAAGTATTTACTATCAGCAAGATGGTTTCAAACATATCCTTAAAGCTTAGACTTTTCATCAATTCTCACTGTGAGGAAAATTATACAGAAACAAACACATTTTGACAATCAAGTTTGTGTTTATAGTAATCACTGAGAGGCTGTTGTTTTTTTTCTGTGCAGTGAGGAAGGCGAGCACAGATGCCTTACAGCTTGTGGTGGAGCGATGTGCTGCTGCATCTTCAAAGAAACCGTGTGACCAGATGATCGCTGTCTTACAGTAATTGACAATAATGTCTTGCAATAAATATCTGCACCTACATTAGCGCTGTGTGCCGTTGTTCTCAGGATGCACAAAGCCTGATAAGCATCGTAGTCACAGATTAGAACTATCTGTATTACATTAGAGCCTATTTTATCCTTCATGGTTTTTACTGCTTGTGTAATCCCAATGCTCCCAGGTCGTTTGTGGAGGAGAATGAGGGGGTCTATGACAGGCAGGTGTACAGTGTTCTGGAGACGGTGGCTGTTTTAGATCCCTCTGTGGTTCAAGCTCTCATTCCCAACCTGTCTGTCAGCCTGAGAAACACTGAACACAAGAGAGGACTGGGCAAGAACATCGCCTTGAGGTGAGCAAGCACATGAATCACATCCCAGAAGCCATCTAGACTGCGTTCATGCCTATTAAAACTATTTTTAAGTCGTCTAGACAATGAGCAGGTGTTATGTACTGAACTGGAAATGTTCTGTAGCTGTATGCTTTGTTTTTTTCAACAATGTGTCCACTAATGTGACTGCTCTGTCTCTCTGTGTAACAGGAGTGCATACAGGAAGTTGCTGTGCCTCCTTGGGGAGAGTGGGCAGGCTGAAATAACCAGTTTGGAAGCGGACTGAAGCTTTTTTTTTTTTTAAAGGACCAGCTCCAGGACCTGTCGCCAGCTCCAAGAACCACTTGTTAGTCAAACCAACCTTCTTTTTTGTTTTTTGATTTCTTCGTGTGGTTATCAGAACAGGGCATTGCAGTGGTGCCTTCCAGCGGTATCTTAAAAATATGAGGATTTAGTGCGTGTCATCAGTTGTGATAATGTTAAAAACTACAGGTGTGGTATGCTGGAAAAACAGCATGGATGCATGCAAACATAAAAACATCATATGAGCTTGCATTGTTCTTCATGTATGAGTCTGATGTTCTGATCATGGACTAAATGCCTAATACCACCAGTTTGTATATAATGTACATGTTGTAAAGAAAGTGCTGCTTTGGCAGATACATTATTAATGAGATTAATTGTGGCATTAAATATGTGCTCATAACTGTTTGCATTTTTTCTTTTTAGTTCTATAGTGAGAAAAGTGAGCACTGAAGTGAGCGCAGACTATTTGTGCTCATACCATCAGGTGCTGGATCTGTCTCTACTCGGTTGGCACTCTGAATTACAGATTTGATGACAGTCGTGGGCGAGCCCAAAGAGTTCAGTCGCAGAAAAAAAAGAGTAAAGGAGAGGAGTACTGTTTGTTCCAATTCTCTCTCTCGCCTTTCCAAGTCGCAGCAATCTCTTGCAATCCGGCTTTAGTTTGCACCTAATCACATGAAGTCTCACTCCTGTCTCCCACAATCACCAAGTCCCATTTTCTGTCATTGCTAGTCATTTTCCAGCCTCATCAAACTGCAGTGCGTCCCTTCATCTGAGCAGCCCTCTGCTGCACTGCATTCCTTTTCTCTGCAGTTTCATGTGTCCGAATAACAAAACTACACCTTTGCTTCCAGCTTTGCCTTCGAACCATAGTTCTTGTTCACTTAAACGTATGTAGCCTCATGAATAAGGTTAATGAGGTTACCAAAATGTGCTCTGCAGACATTATTCATGTCTGAAACGCACCTGGACGATACTTTTGATGACTCTGAGCCGGCTGTTGATGGATAGAAGAGATGGGGACGAATGTGGTGGTGTTTCATTTTATATTCAGGAGCACATTCCAACTACTTATATGGCTACATATTCACTTTCTGGACAGCAAGCCTGTTGTTCCAGGCCAGCCAGTTCTAGCGTTAACTATTTGGATGGAATATGCAAAACTGAAGACTGAACGATAGAACTTCTACTAACATCAGTGGTGTTAATACTTGATCCTGTATTGATCATTTTGTCACTAACATACAGTACATGAGTTGTGTTCACAGGCAGCAGAATGCAGTGACAGCAGTTTGATAGCTTTAACACGAAAGAGTAAAATGTCTGGAGCTGGAATTGTTTTATGAAGGATTTAATGACTCTTTTTTGAATGATGTTAAAGATTTACAGTGGTCTGAGGTGTGTCAAGAAAATGATGTAAATGCTTTAAAACATTTAATGGATAAGTTAGTGAAGTTGGTGTAGATGCACACTCTGCTTAGAAGCAGATCTGGAAAGGGCAGAAGTGCACCATGGTTGGATGACGAGTTGAGATCTTTGACGCTTCAATGGGACAACACCAAGGTGAAATCAGGGGCCCTTTTTGACAGATACTGCAAGTTGAGAGAGAAGGTCACCACGCTAAAAAGCATCAAAATGAAATATATTTCAAATATTTGTAAATGATCGTTAGAAATTCTGGAAAACTTTAAAGGAAAGGTTGAGGAAGTCAGGCAATTCCCAAAAATATGTGAAATGTGCAGCTCAGTTCATCACCAGACCATGTTGCTGATTATTTTAACTTTTTTTTTTTAAACCACCAAGTGGGGGCATTTGAGAGCTTGTATGTAATACGACGATGTCTATGCCTTCCTCACAACATCAAAGTCAAAAGTGGATTTTCCCTCAAAAAATCACTTAAACAGAAATCAAGCAATTTATCATAGATGGTCCTTATACCTGGATCACACTGCATTATTAGTCTTATTCATACAGTGTGACTTTTAAATTGTGATTTTTGTTGATGGGTCAGGAAGGAAGACTAGCGAGCAGTCTGCACAAGCTAATGGGGTTCCTATAAAGAATAAATAATAAGGTGGTCTGACGAGCAAAAGACAAAGTAGACATGATGCTTTAACTTAGTGTTTGGTTATCTTTTGCTGCTAAATAATTCACCTCCATCATAGCTCTTAGCAGTTCATATAAAATACATCCCACTGCCATTTATGTACGTAGCTTCTTTATTCTGAAAACGCTGCATGTATTCTTTCAGACACGTGGTTTTGGGCAAAAGGGGGGAGTGCAGGCGTCACATTTTCTCCCTTTTGGTCAAAGTAAAGCAATTTTGTTTTGAAAATCAGCGCAAGGGAGTGTTTTTTATAATATCATATACACACTTTGGGGAATATTCAGCAGATAGTCTCTGAATGATGACAATGACCAGACATTCAATTGAACATAAACAGTCTTAGGTCCTGAGCGTCATAAAAATTTTGCGAGTCGATAACATAGACACGTACAGCAGTGTGTTAATGCAGATTAATAAAAGCATTTTTTGCCCTATTTGAGTAAAAATAACAAGACATGGTCATTTATGCACTGATGAGCTTCAGCCCCAGGCTCTTGACACTCGCTAACCCAATATGTAATTTCGAAGGACCTGCGAGTCAACGAGAAAACAGTTTGTCCTCTGCATCTTGAAAAACATCCTGCATATGTTTTTCAGGCCACCAAAGTGATTATAGAGGTTTGATGAATGATGTTACACAGAGAGAAGCTCCCACAGCCCTCTAATGGGTTACAAAAACATCAGTTTCCTTCAACCTGTGGACAGTTGAGCAATTCAGTAATGTCTCTTTACCACAAGTCACTTAATTGGTAATAGGATTGGCATTTTGTTCCTGTCTTCTTTGGGAATTCTAATCCCCGTGGAGTTATTTTCTTAGCCTGCTCATCGCGTCTTCACTGGACATCATGACGAGCGTCTCAGTCTTGGGGGAAATTCAGCAGATACGCTGCATTACTGAGACAGCTGCTTGTTTTTCAGTCTCCTAGAAGCCTGCAGAATAACATGGCTCTTGTAGAGGAAAAGTATTGTTATTACATTTGGGTCTCAAAGAAATCCCTGTACACTCCTGTGACAGAGATGGCAGGTTCCACAATGATTACTATGATCGGGTACGTTTTTGTCAGTCACGGTCATAAATACTGACATCCAGGGTTGAGTCGAGACTGTTTCGTGTTTTCTGGCGTTTTGTTCATCAGCCGTTTAAACAGCACCTATCCTGTGATGAGGTACTTGTAGAGTCTGTAGGTTTGGGCAGGTGAAGTAAGGAGCAGGGAGGAAACTAGTCGCTATCCCGTTAGAGGCGAACGGCAGTGTCGGCCCATAGAAAACCTCCTCCTTCCCCTCTGTGCTCAGATCCAGCACCTGAGGAGAGGAAATACACATGGACATATGTTAGTTATCCTCATACACTCCCTTCAAACACAGCAGCTTAAACATGACTTGTTTTGGAACAAGGGTGAGCCTGTGTGCAGGTTGGTCTGTTCACCACTTTGGTCCAGACTGAAATATCTCAACAGCTCCAGGGAAGAACTTGAGGACTTGAGCAGAGATATTCTATCAGATAATGGATTCAATCGTCAGGTTGAACTCTGAATCTGTCCAGTACTTCGGTTTCTGACCAAACACCTGCATTCCCATCAGCCTCAAGGCTACTTTCTGGTTTCCGCTACTTAGCAAATGTTAGCATGCTAAAATACTAAACTATGCAATGGAACATGGTAAAGGTTATACCTGCTGAACATCAGCATCTTAGTGTTGTCTCTGTGAGTATATTAACGTGCAGACGTTAGCATTTAGTTCAAAGCATGCAAGTACATCCTCACATGGCTGTAAAAAATATGTAGATGACATTATTCCAGCCTGTGCCACCTCATACAGACACAAAACAAGTTTTCTTCCTCTTTCCTTAGTAAACTCAAAGTCGTGCCTTAGTCACTCTTTATCTACCCGTGAGAAAAATGAAATTCAGTCGAAAGGAAAGACTAAAAAACTATAACAAAGGGTGGTGGGAGTGTAGCCCCTCATAGTTCCCAACTGGAATCAAAAAGACAGAAATTGGTCTTGCAGAAACAACCGTACTTGTATGTACCACAACATATCCCGCTATGCAAACAATTCCTGCAGCAATCGTTATGCAACAGAGAAGGAGAAAAAAAATGGTAGATGCACTTTTCTACCTAAACAGACAACACTCAACAATTTGCCTCTCATTAACAACCAGCCAGACCATGTGGAGCAAGTTAGGGTCACCTGCAGCATATAGCTACAATTTTACATCCGAAGAGCTCGCACAAACGGTGGAAGATGCAGGGGGGGGGGATAAACCACATACATAACAGCAGGGTGGACAAAGTGTTTTTCTCCTTCCTTGATCTTTGCATTCAAGCGCAGACAGTAATGCAGAGTCTCAAAGATAAAACTAATCTCTCCAGTATACTTTTTTTTTATTCCACTCTACATTTATTGGAAGCTCGTTGACCATCTGTTTCTTGGCCACAGCTTGTTTTACTTGCTACGACTAATGTCTGGAGAAGATACTTGTCATGAGCTGTAAGTTTGGTCGGTATATTACCTAATATATAAATCATGAAAAAAACCTGCTCATGTTCTTCATGGAGGATCATTTCCATTGATCAGAACTGAGAGTACTGGATGATTGGATTGTGCTATAGTCACATCTGCTCCCTGCTCCCACTCAACTTTACCATAGAAAGTTGAAAGAATCTTGGGAGACTGTATGCGTGAGGACTTTCTTGATACCATTTTGGAGTGGAGGTCACCCGAACAAGAGTGTTTTTTGGCAAGAAACCCGGCAGTGCAGAGCACGCTGAAGGAGAGGAAAAGCACGACAGGCAAATAACTCATCAGCATGAAATTCAAACCACGCTCTCTGCCACCTGACAGTCACATTTCGGTCAGAGAAATACTTGAAAATGATCACATTTCTGAGAAAGCATTTGTTATTTTGTTAGTCTGCCTGTGCTTAACTTAAATCAATATTTCTGACAGCACTTGAAGGCAGCATTAAAACACATCTTGTCAACACCATTAAAGACCTTCAGTGCTGCTTTTTTTCTATCTAATCTACTCTTCATGTGTAAGCTGAGGCCGATGGAAACAGTCTGGGCCCTGGTCCATTGTTTAACTATGCAGGATGTATGGTCTCATCCAACCCACTGGCCATTTTAGAATTAGTGTGCTGCTGTTTCACTTCACTGCATGAACAGCAAATTATCCATGGAATAGTTGAATTCATATCACTTTATCTGATCGTTCTGACGTGTCACAACTGTTATAAGGCTAAATCTTAACCCCACACCTCTCACCTGAATGCATGCCAGAGGCTCGTTGGTCCAAATGGAGTATCCTCCAACCACATAGATCCTGTCATCGTGGACGGCAACTCCAGACTCGTTTTGACCTGAGGAGGACAGAGCAGGCACAATGTTTCACTGTGCCGAGCAGAGGACATTCTGACAATATGACTTCTACGTCCCCCGAGAGGCGGGGAGGGAGATAAATGGAGAAAGATGGGGCAAGGGCGGGTGTGTATGGAGAGCCAAGATTGAGCTCCCGCTCTCTTTCCTGTGACTTTGTCTTTAACTTTTCTAGATATAATAGGAGGAGAAGATCCTAGAACAAAAGAGGAAAGTCATGCAGGAGCAGAGAAGGAGGGAGGAATGGTGAAGTCACCTGAACTTGAAACCTTGTGAGCCTTCGTTGAAGACTATAACATGATATGAGATCCAGCGCAGCGTGCACATGATAGATTGTCTCTAGCGCCTCTAGGTCCACGCTGGTGGAGGTGGTACTCCATCCCACCTCCACCAGCATGGAGGCCATAGATGCAGCATGCCCACAGGTTCAAAGTAGGGATATATGCGTTTTCATTGTCTATCATCCTACCACCTACTCACAACCAGCAGGGAGGCATTCTGAGTTGTGTTTTTATCTAATGAGAGGAGGATGAAGCAGAGAGCTGTACTCAACCTGTGTTTCCAAGTGCAACATACAGTAGATACAGTAGAGAATTAAAAATATGCTGAGTTTGAGGTAAATCGGCATTAAAACCCCTGAAATATTAAGGATTTCTCTCTGACATTAAATATTCACAGAAATAAGCTACAGTCAGAGTTTGGTTTGATTTAAAACACACACATAAGTATTCTCTATTAGGACATGAACTTACCGTCAGGACTGTGTGGGTGCACTTTGATCAGATTTAACTGACAGTAACTGACATAAACCCCACAACTGACCTCACATTTTGGTTCAAATGTTGCTACATCCCGATTGGCGGCGGAAGGATGCGACATCCAACCTTGGCGGAAAATTGTGCTTTCATGTATTCACATTTATTCAGAGAAGCTGAGCGAGAGCGTACATTTTCAGGGCCCTTAAAAGAAAACCTGAGGAATGCCAATCCAATATTCACTCTGCTTTTAGCTCTGCTTTGCTTTCCACCAACTGTGAGGCTGTGGGCTGGAAAATCAAAGCAGAGCCAGGCTAGTCATTTCCCCCTGTTTCCAGCCTTCCATGCTAAGCTAAGCTAACCGTCTCTTGACTATAGCATCATCTTCAGCGTACGGACATGTGATCGGTATCAGACTTCTCATCTCTTCGCAAGAAAGCCAATGAGTGTATGTCAAACTATACTTTCATGAGTATACGTTACATAAAGTTTTAACCCAACAAGCTATTTTTGCAGCATTTTTCAGTGACCAGAGAGTTGAGCAGCTGATTACTATCAACCGATTAATCATACAGGATAGATTTGGAGATGTATGCACGGTCACATGTGTGGTTTGTTCACTCTGCCCACCCGTGAGGAGGCTGAAGGAGCAGCGCGTCCACTGGTCCAGGTCCATGTTGTAGGAGTCGATATGGCGGACCAGGATGCGGTCGTTGTTGTAGTCCAGGTCGTTCCCGCCTAGCACATAGAGATGCCTCCTCACCGCCGCCATGACGTGGTAAACCCGCCTCTGCAACATGGGACTGCGGGCCAGCCACTGGTCCTGAAAAGGAGGTGGAGGTGGTGGGGAATGGATTAGGGGGAAAGCAGATGGAGGGGAAGAAAGAAGGAAGAAAATGACAGGATGCAGATGAGAAGGAGGTGAGATGTAGTATGAAGAGGGAGGGAGGGAGAAACAGAGAGGGTGGGAAGGGAAGGAGGATGAATAAGAAGATTAATATTTAAGCATATCTATGCATGGGTAATTGATGTATGCTCAGCGCTAGATAAATAACGTGACACTGGAGCTCTGGTTTGTACTAATGACTTCCCTCCCTATTTCTAATCATATGTTTCAGCCACTCCATTTTACACCGAGGATCCCTGCTCATTTCACTAAGTGTGTCGAAGCTTATTTTGTGTCTGTGCGTGTGTGAGTGTGAGTGTTTGATTGAGGCAGAGAATAAGAGTGTGTGTGTGTGTGTGTGCGTCTGCTGGGAGCTGACGGGTGGCCATCTGTTGAGGGTAGAGTGGGTGGGGGGTTGCTGTTGCTCTGGCAGGTGAATGCAGATTCATGGTGAATACAAATGAGACTCCATCCCTCTCTCTTTCGCTCACGTCTCCGTTCCCTCGCTTCCACGCCGACATGTACAAACACAGACCCATATGGATGTGCAACTTACACGTATACACACTGCGTACCTCCACATACAGCCTCACCGAGAGCCAGCCCTCTTTAACAGCTGGCTCATGTGCACAAAAACAGAGGCTGCAGCTCACGACATTCCACTACAGTTAGATGAGTGTTGAAAATACAGAAATGATTTTTCATCCATGATGCACTGAAGACTGCAACAAAACAGATATTATTTGTAGAAATGTTTGCGCACATTGCATTCAGGATAAAAGGTTGTAACCATGTAGAAGCAGTATCAGGTGGATTTCCATTAAAGGACCATTACCAGTGGTTTTGCAGCTACAAACATGAATAACAAATCACAAACACATTACTTAGCCACTGATTGTATTCTAAAGTAAGCTGTAGAGTTTCATTGTTTTATGTAGTTTTCCTATTTTCCATGGTGCCATTGGTTTCCATCAATTTCCATATGGTGTGAAAATCAATTAGCAGGCTCTTGACACCTGCCTGTTGTGTAATTCATCACAGTGAACATAATGTCTGCATTAATTTTCTCAGGAAAGCCATTTATGTTACATTGATGCGTGAGTGTAGATTATATTTCAAACGTACGCACTGCATCACCTCACAGCAACAATATTACTCTGACAGCATTAACTGTTAAGCCAAGCCAATTTTTGTCTATATAGCCCAAAGCCGCACATTTGTCTCTGAACAATAGGATTCCCTCTATCCTTACAGCCCTATTCAGATAAGGAAAGACTCTGCCAAGAATCTTTATCAGTGGGAAAACAAGGGAGAGCAACAGTCGGGATGTACACGGCAGACAATAAAAGCAGTGGTGGGATTACAATATGGAGAAACATAAGTCACAGTTTTAAGTCTGACAACTGAATTAGCGTGGGAGTTCCTGGCACCAATTCACCCTCTTGCAACGTGCATGGAGGAGGGAAAGCAGTCTTAAAGGGTCAACACTATGGCAACACTTGCAGTTCTGAGAACATCAGACCAACACGTTTGTGGTGGACCCTGATGACTGCTAACACTGCTGCCAGTTTGCACACCCATCATGCATCGCGCCGAACACTTTAAATACGCCGCTGTCGTGCTGCTGACTTTTAGAGCCGGATGACGGCCACAAGCCAAAACAGGTTGGTCGGACAATAAAGTTGGTCTTCGTACTACAAGTGTCGCTGGAGTTTTGATCCTTCATGTATAGGATGTCACATGGATGTCTTCTGATGGTGAGCAGGTCGTTTTTACTGAAAACAGCTTCCAGCTGCTGGGAACAGCACCGGTGAGAGCAGTGAGAGTGAACCAAAAACAGTCGTATATCATATAAAACATACAAAATCACTAACATGGACCATAAACACTTACAGAACGGTCTTGTTTATGACACCAAGAGCTCATCACTGAATATTTACCTGTTCTGGGTCGTACACCATCAGTCGATTCTGGTACTGAGCTGTGTTCGTCACCCCACCTGTAATACAAAGCAACAACACTCCTGTCTTCTGTCAGAGAGCAAAAGATGCAAATGTGCATAAAGCGGGGGATATCTGAACTACGTGTCAAGATTGCATCTGCATGTATATGAAGAAATGTATGTGTAGAATCAACGTAAATGCAATGAATATGTGAGAGCGTGTGAGTGGCTTGAGTCCTTCTTCCTTATCGCCGTGTACCTGAGACCCAGAGCAGGTTGTCAGCCACACAGCCGGCGTGGCAGGACAGCGAGCGGTCGAAGGGTTGGACAAACATCCACTTGTTCCTCTTGGGACAGTAGCGCTCCACCGAGGGCAGCACCTGCCTCAGCTCGTTCCTGCCCCCCACTGCGTACAGGTACTGACCCAGAGCGCCCAGGACAAAGTGTTCTCTGCAGGCCTTCATGGGGGCGATCTCAGTCCAACAGTTGCCCCTGGGGTCATACCGACAAGCAGTCCTTACCGCACACGTCCTCCCGGTGGCATGCTCCGCCTCCCCTCCCACAACAAACAGGAAGTTGCCCATTACGGCCACACAATGGTGGCTGCGTCCAGTGGGCATGGGTGTTAGCTCGCTCCAGTTTGACCCCCCTGCGACGCGTACGTGCTCCTGTGCAGCCGGGTTGAAGTACCGCAGCTCCCTGACTCTGCTCACCTCCCGCTTCCGCCCGCCTGCGATGTAAAGGGTGAGAGACTGGAAACGAGGCCTGGTACGGGCTGACTGGTGGAGGGGCTGGGCGAAGGTGGTGTGGTGGTAATCCAGGGCCTCCTCCACGAGGGCAGCAGCAGTAGGGCTGGACTGGACCAGAGGGTGGCTACGGGCAAGGTGGTGCAGTGTGGGGACATCCATCAGGCCATAGCGGACATGCTGGAGTAGATCCTCGGTGTACTGGTAGCGACAGTCGTGTTCCAGCCACAGGACCACCAACTAGAGGTAGATCAGGTAAAAAAGAACTGTATCATTTATCATCATTCATCATTTTTAAAGTGAATTTTGATACCTATATCAAACTGTTTCATGAAAACAAAGATTAAATCACGGCAAACCATCTTAAATTCTTTGTGCTTTGTTCTTATTATTGTTGAAAAGAGCTGAATCACTTGGCATGTGGGGAAGGGGGAAGGAATAAAGGGTCGCACCCACAATGGGAGGAAATGTGAGAAAAATGAGTTCAGAACTGCTAATCATACAGTTATTATTTTTCTAGACACCTATAGGCTATTATGGCAAGATTGAGGCAAGCCAGCACTACATCTATACTGCGCACACACACACACACACACACGCACACAAGTACTTATTAATCAGCAACATTCAATATACAGACTGTAAATATCCAAAGGCACCCTCCTTTGTTTAATGCAGGCAGACTGGGCTGCAGAGAAGGGATTTAATTGAACTTGAGAGTGGTGGAAGGTTATTTAGCTGCGACGAGGTGTGAATGTGGGCGAGATGACGGGAGATCACTGATACCATTGTCAGGAAAACAAAGTGGTTTTTCAACGTAATCTTTGCGGAGACGGAGAACTTTGTACAGCAGAATAAAGGCAAGTTTGTAGGGCGGTGGAGACTTGGAACAGGTTGCTTTCAGACGAGGATGATCACGGACAAATCAGACAAAATCCACAGTATCACACCAGAAATCAAAACACAGCCTTTGGGGTGTGATGTACAGACACATACTCAGCGTCTCCTGAACAGCTTTTCCTTTAATTCCCCTTCAACCCTCTAAAGGAGCAAATATGCAACAAACATGCAAGTCAGGATCGTCTTTTTGTGGTATCTGTGCCACTCTCCTGTCTCTACCTCCCTTTCTCTATCGCTCACCCCGCCTCTCTCCTCCTCATTGCTCTGAAGTGACAGTATATGTGTGTGTGCTTCTGTGGATGTGTGTGTGTGCGTGTGTGTGTGTGTGTGAGCGTGTGCACTTCGGCAGCTGACTGTGAAGGTCACGCTGCATCACACAACTTCCTCGGGGCACAGAATAAATCAACTCCTTCTCCCTCCTTCCTCTCCACACTGAAAGAGAAAGTGTGTGTGTGTGTGTGTGTGAAAAGGAGAGTGAGACCACAAAAGAGAGGGAGAGAGAGTGAGGGAAAGCGATAGTGAGGGAGAGAGCTGGGGGTGGCGGGGCGGGAGAGAAAGGCAGAGCAAAGGATGGCAAGAAAGAAGAGAGAGGAAAAAAAACAAAGCCAGAGAAAATGTGATTTCCAGAGCGTGAGAGACTCTGAGAAAACTCTGAGTGACAATGATTGACGGCCAAGCTATATCAGTCCGGTATTGGCGCGCACAACCCCCCCATCCTTTCGGACGACGGCCCCCGCTTGCCGTTCGCTTCCGTCTGATGCCCAAATTAACCTTCTGGGCGAAGTGAAGGAGGCCCAAAGCAGCCTAATCAGAGGCTGATTATGGTGGCGGCGGCTGGCTAAAGGGTCAGGGTAATTGTGCCATCAGAGGCCTGATTGTTTTCAATCAGACGGGCGGCCGAGTGACAGCTGGGGGATTGGGGCCCTGATGGAGCCGCGGTGGGCCTAATCAGAGAAGAGAAGGGGAGAAAGACAGAGAGGGAGAGAGATCGGAGGGGGAGAGTGGGAGGGGGGGAGGCTGATTGGTGCAAATGAACAGTCAAAACAGTAAGTCCCCACCCCGCACTGCCGATTCACTCCACAATCCCGGCAGTTCATGACACATGCGTGCACACATGCTCATGCACAGACACATGTCACATGTGCACACAGTCAGGAACAGTGCTTCCTATTGCATATCCGCATTAATATAAACAAACAGTACAAGGAGATGCAGCCGGAAGTGTTTCGTTTGTTGTGTAGTGGTCTGTGTGCTATGGATTTTGTCATGCATTCCTCTCTGTGCATGTGCGTTTGTGTGTGTGTGTGTGTGTGTACATGGTGCCAAGGCACACTGTGTTCACATTTACAAGCTGAGATGATTCTTTCTCATTTTATTTTTTATCAAAATATTACCATAACACTGCACTTTAACAGTGTAATACTATATCCCATGTCTCTACTTGCATGGAAAACCCATCACCACATGCACACACACACACACACACACACACACACACACACACACACACTTCCAGTACCTTCCATATCTCTTCCTCGCTCAGGGAGGTGAGGCGGTCGCTCTTCAGCACCTCCCTGAGGAGGCGGTAGGGCAGCTGCAGGGCCTCGTCCTGCCTGCTCTGGCTCAGCTCAGACAGATGCTCCACCAGGAAGCCCACCACAGCCTCCTCTAAGGTGGGGAGGTGGAACAGGTCGGCCACGCGGTACAACTCCAGGTAGTTCACACTGCTCAGCTCCTGCAGGGTGAACACATAAACATACAAATGAATGCACATATTCACCATCAGTGTTTTCTCAGTACTGACAAACAGCAAAAGATATGATCTCCTAAAATTTGGGGCTTTGTTAAGAGGTTTAGCCAATAGTTAACATGTACAAGATTTAATTTTATCAGCATTTTATTATCACCATAATTTTATCATGTGGACATGTTGGACATGCAAAATCATGATACATATATACACACACAAGGCCTTAACTGGGCTGATTTCAGTTCCAGAGTTAAATGACAACATTACTGATGCCACAAAGACAGACACAGACAGAAAGAGGGTAAATAAAAAACAAGGAAGGCTGACGAAGGCTGACTAGTGGAATAAGAGTGCCATCTTCTGGCTGTCCTTCAGCACATACTCCACAGCACAAACCTGCAGCAGTTAGCACATCCCCCTCTAGTGCTGTTCAACCTGTATTACCATTACAGCTTCATGGAACTGGTTTTTAAAGTACATATTTTACACCAAGATGCAGCACATTTCAATTTTACCACTGCTGCTGTTTTACAGAAAAGTGTATGTGGTGTGTGTTATATGTAGAAAAATCCCTGAATCAGTTTTTAAAACATATGCGCTTTAGGGTCTTTGTTAAATATTACAATGATGGTTACACAAATACAACAGCAACTGACATACCACTCAAAATGTGTCAATACAATCATTTCAGATAAAGGGCTCATACCACTATACACAGCAAGTGTAGTGTCGATCAGTTATTCAATATTCTATTAACTGAGTTCTGCACATCAGTATCCATCATATTGGAGGTGGATGATCGTGACTGGCGTTACACCTCATTTTCGGTCCATTGGTGCAGCATGTAATGTTATTGATCGAGCCTTACCGTCCATTATGGGCTCTAACCACAGACCAAATACAGTAGTCAGCTGACATGTGCTCTGAAAATAAGGACGTTAGCCGGTACAGAGATGAACAAAGAGAAAAATCAATGACTTATTCAGGAGTTTGCTGTTTTGAATATAGTGAGGTTTGTGCTTGTCCCTACAAATCAATGGAGATTAGGCTTTTGCAACCACCAGGTGGCACATTTGAGTTAACTTTGCTATTGTGATGTAACTGTAAAGACCTGGACGGTAAAATACAGTCTAAAAAGATGATGTCTGGTGGCAGGGATTCGAGGTGCACGAGCTGAAGCAGTACAAACAACTGGGACTGGAGAGTATGGACTATGTGAATGTGTGTAACTGACTGAAGAAACAAGGCCAAATGCATGACCAAGTACTGGAAACCTCAGAGGGATTCTGCTCTGCAACCGCCTCACCCCGATCTGTCTTTATGTACAGCAGCTTTTGGCAGCGTACCCAGAGGACCGTAGGCTGACGCTCGCCTCTGTTCCAACAGATCCATATTGGTCTCGGTGATAAAATGCGTGAAACAGGCAGCGGGGTGGCCCAGTTCTTGAAGAGGCCTGGACTCAGGCACCTTAGCTGACAAGCATCCACCCCACTGAAGTGTCCTTGATCAACACACTGAATCTGAACCAGCTTTAACCTCCCCGTGGAGGAGGAAACGCACTGGACCATCAAACACAGATTGCAGTAGATTGGACATTGTTAAATTTTGATCATTACAGCACTTTTTTTTAGATACTTTGGACATCAAACTTTGCAGTAATGTCAGCTTTAACAAACACGTTGACATTTTTGGGAGACACACTTACAACTGTAGTTGCTTTCTTGCTGAGGTTTTGATGGGAAGATCAATACCAATCTCTCATACATACATGCCGGGAGACAGTCAAAAAATCCACGACCACCACCTCTACAGCTCGCTAATTCATACTGTCTATACAAAAACAAGACTCCAAGAAGTAACATGAAATAACCCCTCCCTTTAATCCAGGTTTTTACAAGTCAGTTTTTGTGCAGATTAAATGAAAGAGTTATAAAATTGGTTTGGCGGTGCAGGTGGATGCTGTTACCCCTGGACAGAGCCAGGCTAGCTGTTTTCCCCTGTTTCCAGTCTTTGTGTTAAGCTAAGCTAACTGTCTCCTGGCTCCAGCCTCACATTCAGTATGAGAGAGTGGTATTGATCCTCTAAAGCCCAGCAAGAAAACAAATACAACTTTAAGTGGATCTCCCAAGAGTGTCAAACTGTTCTTTCAAGTTAACACTACTGCAACTGCACTGCACTACTCTCAGCAATACAGTGAAGAAGTGTATTTCCCAAAATGCTGAAGCATTCATTTCAAGATTTATTGAGGACAAGTCTAAGCAATGCTCATTTATACACCACTATCTCGGTTATAGTCCCCAGTTTATGTTTGTGACAATGACACTTTATTTAGATCTCTGTCGGTGTCTTGTACAACCCTGATCCCAAAACAGTTGGGTCGCTGTGCAAAACATAAATAAAACAGAATGAGATGATTCACAAATCCTTTTTTACATATACTCAATTGAAAACAGTACAGAGACAATATATTTAATGTTTGACCGCATCAACTTCATTGATTATTGTAAATATCTGCGTTTTCTGAATTTGACGCAGCAACAACTATCAAACAACAATACACATGTGAAATGAGGTATTCCACTTCCAGGTAAGTGGCCTGTTTCCTTGATATGCGGTGCAGACAGAATCAAATCCCCCGACCGTTCCTGAGTGGAACACACCTCTCAAAACTCCATGTTATTACAGGATTTCCATTAACCTGATGGGACCTCCAGTGTGAAGCGGTTATTTCTTATTATGTCACACAAGAGGACAGTGGTGTGTGTGTGTGTGTGTGTGTGTGTGTGTGTACCTGGATGAGGTAGTGGGAGCAGAGGCTGAGGAGCTCCAGCAGCTGAAGGTGGCTGCCTGCAGACAGGACGTCCTGGATCACCGCCGGCTCCAGCAGGATCTGTCCAGAGGAGATAACCAAGGTTAGTGGATATCATTTGATTCTTTTCTCCTTCAGTTTCAGTTTCGCTGCAGTTTGGCAGCAGTTAGTTGTCAGACTCGATGACTTTAGAGCAGTCTAGTGCTTTAGTCTTTTTTTAAAAAGTAACTTCATTTTTATTGTAATTTGGTATTTTGCTATATTCATTTTGGCTGGATGGCAGCAAAGCAGGTCCAGCCCTATAAACGCTTTCTCATTAGAGCTCAAACATTTAATCAGCAACTAGTGTTACAGTGAATTAATGATTTCCATCTGTATGTAAGCAAAAATTCCTTTTTCATTTATCAAATATTCGGACATTTTAAAGATAAAACAATTCGTCGAAGCCCTGTTTGCGCTGACTTATTTGTGTTTGGTGAGGACCAATCATTGAGCGGTTACAGTTAGTGTGTATTGATAAAAGGTGTGTGGAATGTTTGGAAAAACCAACATGCATTTAAGGGTTTAGGTTTAAAACCAGGTAGTGTGTTTTATATCAAATTTCATTATTTAGCTTTCCTTTTTTGTTTCTGGTGACTTTTAGTTTAGAGTCACTGAGAATTCTGTCTGTATGCTTCACATGGCGTAATAGGGACGAGAAAAAAATAAATAATTCAATTACAATTAAATAATGTTGGTGATTACCGAATATATTCTTTTTGGTGAAAAGCTTCTCCTTAGAATAAAACATTCATTGCGTTGCATCTTTGTTGCTTTGCATCTTTTCACTGTGCGCCTCCTTTTAGCATATTTCCAGACAACATGGGTCAGCAAAAGCTGTTGGGACAAATGTAAGTTGGATAGCTAAATGGGCTCCATTCATTGGACAGTATGTGCTCAAACTCACTGTTTTTGATTGGCTCTTATGTCTGAATTTGCACCACCTCTTATCTGCCAATTGTGTGTAATCAGTGTTGTGAGGTTTCCATGGTGACCACGGTTTAAGTGTAGGTTTTGAGGACTTTTCAGCTTCATTGCCTGTTAGAAAAGTAATCAAAAAGTAATCAAATGTTATAAGTTACATTACGTTAATGAAGTAATTAAAATATTCACATTACTTATTGTATAACAAGGTAACTAGTAAAAGTGACTTGATTATTACAGGCCTGATTCTGCCAAATGTTCCCTGTTGAGCTGAATGAGAGCAGCTGAAAGCATCCCTCCGTTTCCTCCTTAAACCAAACCCATATGCATTCAATGTAAAGCTCTGTATTGCAGCCAATTCATATTTCATGTACTTTATGGAGGGTAAACTGCCCTTTTTTAAAATCTATTCTCAGCACACTAACAGAACCACATGGGGTTAAACATTCTATTAGTCACTGCAGTAATCGCCCAATCAGACTAAACATCCCCCGTGTCACCCATCACACGGTGGACTCACCTACTCCATATGAAATTTGGTATTGTTTGAAAGGGCAGGAACAAGCCCCTGATGATCCATTCAGCAGCACTGCCCTACATAGCCACAGAGGCGTGACTCCATCGGCCGTGAAAGTGAGAAAAAAATGACTTCATCATTTGTCTCCCTCGCCTCTCACTAATGTTGATGCAGAAGTGGGCTGAATATTGTTAAGCAGCACTCATGGGTGTTATTTTCGCTGCAGCCTACTCATTATTTAGGATTTCTGAACGCAGAAAAAGCAGCAGCTCTTCATCTGGACGGAGCAAATCTGAATAGAAGTGCACTGCTTTCTTTCGGTGCACATTTCTCCACTTATTGTAACTGATTTGACAAACGTCAGCCTCTGTGCGTCATCCCTGGCTATGCTGCATACACACATTATTTGACCACTTTAGCATTCATGTAAACAGTTTATTGGAAACCATCAGGCAATTTGTTTTTGAAAAAAATATTTTTCCTGTAACTAAAGCCACTTACAAAAAACCCCAGCAACCTTTGCTGATACAGTAAGTATTTTTTTTCCTGCAATTAGCTGCATCTGCACATTCATCACAGTATGGTGTCCTGCCACGCATGGGCAGTGGTCCAGTTAACCACCAGTTCAATCTATGGGCTTTGATAAGCTTTGCATATTAGAAAGCAGTAACACAGTAAGTGGTTCTTAGCTTCCATTACTGGAATCTGTGTGCACTCGGCAACAAAGACTACGATCTTTGCTCACCAATCAGATAAAGTGTCTCTTAAATTAAGGTGAAATCTAAACCCGGAGCTCACCGCGACCTCCATTAGATGAATATAAGCCGAGGTAAATCAAAAACAACAAACGCTCAATCAGCATCCAGGCAGGCAGCAGCAGCAATGAAGACAACAACAAACAGTGATTGTAATACGTGTGAGTGAGTGCTCTTCACACCCTGCTCTCCTCTCCGCTCCAGAGGCCCGCTACAGTTAGAGCACTTCAACCTCACACAGCACAAGTCAGTTTTATAACACTGTGGCAGGCTCAGTGTGGGAGTACGCCGAGCTCTTGTGTAAACCAACATTTATTGCGCTTGTTACTTGCGAGCCTAAACGTGGAGGAGAAGACAGCATGAAAGGAGATGTATTGTATGGCAGAATATAGAAGCCTTGCATCCAAGATCTGACCCATGTAGGCTCGCTTCACTCTTTCAGCTCGGAAAAACACATTTATAGTCTGAAAAAATGACATGTCTTTAGGTAATAAACCTGTGGGAACGCTGCGGGGTGTTTCAGGTCTTTAATTGAGTGGAGAGATCCACAGTACCCACAGTAAAAATCTCACTGAAGTTACTAGCTGACTTCCAGTCTGAGAACATCCAGTGGCAGCATGTCTCCCCCCTCACACTGCTGGCCTATGACATGTGGCTGAAGGATTTTTTAGTAGGTCATTATTTACGGTGTGGGGATAAGCATATTGCCCTCATCTCATCTGCTATCATCTCCTCTAGGCAGACAGGAGCTGAGCCAACCAAAGCAGGGCGGCTTGCAAGCCTGCTGTTGACCTACTTACACCGCCCAACCACTCACTCTTTGCTCATTTCCACTGTGGAAATAAAATTAGGAGTAATTACAAAGTTCCTGGCCTCTCTGTGTACTGCATAAGCCGCTGGGCTGCTTATTGGACCGAGCATCACTGGCACTAACAAGGTCAAGGAGGGTTATTAGAAATAATCACACACTTATTCTTAGCCGATGGGATGAGAAGGCAAGGACAGTGACTTCACCCTCCTGACTGTCTGGCTGCGTTAGCATGGAAATGCAGTACTGCGCTCTTAAATCCTGCTTTCTTGAATTTAATTCTGCTTCTTATTCAGAAACCCAGAACAATGTTCAGCAGTGTGACCGCAGAGGACCGAGCAGCCACCAGTTTATGGTCCAATCAGACGCAGCACCTGCAAACTCCTGGATAACTCTGCATCCAAAGGCGTGCTGCGGCTTCAGCCGCTGAGATTAAAGTGGTAATCTGCAAATGTCCTGTTTTGATTTATTTTGGTGACATATTTGGCAATGGTGAAAAGTAAGTAGTACAACTCTCACATTCTACATGGGTATTTTTTGGGGGGTATTCAGGTACATTTCAGAGGGAAACAATGCACTTTCTAGTTACTTGCAGATAGAGTTGAGTGGTATAAAATATGACACATTGTTGTAAATGAAACTAACCAACAATATATGACAACATTCAAATTCTACTGCATCTGTATTAATTGAGTAAGACGACATTTCCATCATAATAAAACACTGTGAAAGGTGCTATTCTGCAGAATGTGTAGTTTTAATTTGCAGGTCTGGGACATCTCTGGCAACAGGTGAGTTACCTTAGCATGTTATTAGCATGTTATTGTTATTTAGCATGTCGTTAGCTGCTGGTGCTTGCAGGTGATTTTAGAGACAAATCGGTACGCTTTGCTGTGTGAGGAAGCTGAGGAGGCTTGCTTGGCATATTTGACGCGTTTGGTTGAATTATGTCAGTGCTGGCAACATGCTAGTTAGCTTAGCCGATAAAGCAAAGCCTGTAACACGTGCTTGGTCGGCTATGTCGCCATTATTCGATGATAAGGGCGCTTTGATTGGTGACTGGTGCAGATAGCACATGCCTGATGCTGGACGCTGTTCGCTTGCTTTGGATAGCTGCGCTGAGCGTGTGGGTGGAGGCAACAAGCAGACTGGAACACACCGTAGAGCCTCCTCTGTGTCGACTCTGGGCCTGACTCAACCAAACAACAGTTACACCTGATTAATTTGTAGACTCGCCTGCACTCTTACACTCAGACGGGTCAAAGAAACATATGTGGAAACTTTTCTGATGCCAGAGGGGTTGCGAATTAGTGGCCATTAGTAAGGCTGGTACACAGCGATGGTGGCTGGACCACTCGGTGGTTCATGGCACTCAGGGGAAACTGCCCATCAAGCCAGTCGGGTCAGCCTCAGCAGATGGTGCCTGCTATTTGCTTTGGATCAGGGACAGTTTACATGTACATTAGGTCATGGTTAGAGAGCAGTGCCCCCTGTCAGAGGACCCAGTAGTACTTCAGGGCCTAATGATAGGTCAAAACATCATTCAACATAAATACTCAGCTCCCACCCAAATCATCCATCCATCCATCTTCTCCAGCTTATCCGGAACCGGGGCAGCAGTCTAAGCAGGGATGCCCAGACTTCCCTCTCCCCAGACACTTCCTCCAGCTCTTCCGGGGGGACCCCAAGGTGTTCCCAGGCCAGCCGAGCGACATAGTCCCTCCAGCGTGTCCTGGTTCTTCCCCCGGGCCTCTTCACAGTGGAGCATGCCCAGAACACCCTCCCAGGAAGGCATCCAGGAAGCATCCGTTATAGATGCCCGAGCCACCTCAGCTGGCTCCTCTTGACGTTGAGGAGCAGCAGCTCTACTCTGAGCTCCTCCCTAGTGACAGAGCTCCTCACCCTATCTCTAAGGGAGCGCCCTGTCCTGCAGAGGAAACTAATTTCAGCCGCTTGTATCCAAGATCTCGTTCTTCCGGTCACGACCAGAGGTGAGGGTAGGAACGTAGATTGACTGGTAAATCAAGAGCTTTGCCTTTCGGCTCAGCTCCCACCCAAATCAAAGAAGGCCCATTGAGCACTAATTTTGCTGATACTGCTTTGGTACTCTCTCACTCTACAGTCTCAGCACGTCCAAGCTATCACCTCCAAATAAAAAAGTGTAGGATGTCTTCTCCTCAGATTTTCTGTCAATGATATTTAAGTTTCTGTAGGCAACGTTCTTTTCTGGGTCTGTTTATCTGTGGTGGCTATGGGTCAGACTCACCTGTCCGGTGTAGGCAAAGTCCAAAGCGTGCTTCAAGCCAACACTGGTCACTCCTTGCAGAGTCACTTCGTCTGCTTCACTCTCCACCATGCACAAGCTGAACATGGCCTGATGACACGTAACAGAAACATGAAGGTTAGCTGAGGGAACACCACGTCACAGATGTTTTATCTGGGATTTTCTGTCTTTGGTTGAGGAGAGAAAAACGTGTGCCATGAGACATTAAAAAATGACCAGTAATCACAGAGACGGATGGTAAAATCAATCCAGCTTTGTTCTCCCACTCCTTCAATGCTGACTCTGAAGGCTAATCATAGCATGTCTGTTGCTCCAGTATTAACAGACTGAGAAATAGGTTTTGTTCTGTATGTGCACGTGCTGAAGAAACAGCATTAGAGTCAATCAAAACCTGCCAGACGCAACATCCTGGAGCCCTTCTGTATTGATTTACCTGCCTTGGCCCCGGGGCTTAGCAGCAATAAATAGTACAATCAGTACTTTCTGTGCTACAGCCTGTCTTTCTTTCTCTCCTTCTGTCATGCACACACACACACAGTCACAGATATGCACGCCACCCTCCATGTGAAATCAAAGCAGTGGACGCAGCGTCTGCAGTCTGGCCCTGCTCAGCGTGCATCCAGCCTCATGCTTGCTAATCAAAGCTATTGACTGGTGTCACACCATGAGGGGATGACAGAGCCATTGATCAGGGTCTACCAGCAGAGAGCAGCAGTATGGAGGGGAGGAGTGAGAGGAGGAGCATGGATCGAATGTAGCCATGATGAAGATCAGCTCAACTCTTCCTTGTTGGATTGTAGTGGGACAAACAGACACCATAAATTGCTTTTAAAAAGCAATTCCAGCTCCTGCAGACAGTGTCTTTTTCTCACAGTTTCCTCGCTTCGGGATAGTGATCCAGCTAACACGCCACCCCACATATCTCCTAAATCACGGTTTGTAGCACAGTCACTCGGCGCTATCTCTCCAGACTAGCGTATAACAGAATTATGAGCTCCGAAGTCCCTCCGGCTGGCCAGTTAGCGTAGCAACTCTTTCTGTCACAAAAATGACATTCATTCCTCCCAATGCTCATCGAATTCCCCCTGATTCACAGCACGCATGAACTTTTAACCAGGCACCGACCCCCCTCTCCTCTGGCGAATGGCCCCTCTTGTATTGTGAGGATGATGTATGGGACAGGGTTGACTTGAGGCCACGCTGAGCTTTAACCAAGGCCTGCTCATCTCTCCTCAGAGCTCAGCCTTGTTGATTCACCATTGCGCTAATTAAAAATCCGCTGGTCCACTGAGCACAGGAAGGCCTGTGGCTAAACCCGGGGTGTGAGGGCGACTGGGCTGTGGTCAGAGTGTGCGTGAGTGCAAAGCACAGGAAGTTGAACAGAGACCCAGGCAGGCCGTAAAAGAGAGAGTACATGTAACAGAGAAACTGCCTATGCGTTGCATGTTTGCATCCGTGTTAGTGCGCGTTTGAGCGGAGAGGAGGAGGGAGGGCACCCTGAGAGCGTCCGCAGAGCTGCTCCCCCCCGGCACAAACGCTCCTGACCTTGGTGGAGGAGCTGAGGGAGAGCTGGTGGTGACGGATGGCTCCTCTGACATGGGATATAGATCCAGCACAGAGACACGGTGAACCACAGAGTCCCGCTCACTGCAGTCCTTTCACATGATGCTGCAGTGAGGGTGCAGCGCTGCAGTTAGCCTGAGCTGCCAGCAGAATGACTGTGTGTCCGCTTGTGATCATACCAGAGAGGACTTGTGACTCCATCACACACCCACTGAGATACTACCATATCCATGAGGTCATTTTCATGTCTGAGTGAAATATTAGCCTCTCTATGGCTTCATTCACTGGCAGACATGTATCACAGAGAAGAGAAGAGCGATTACAGAGAAGGACGCTTGCAGTGCTCAAGGCTCAGCTGCTACTTTGAAGCCCAGCGTGGATATCAGTGGTCAGGGTTCAGGGTACATCACAGTATTTTCCTTTTGGAAGAGCAGAAGAACCTGTGAAACCATATCTGGACCGTGAAACGCAAAACCTCTCAAAGCCCTGTGGCTAAAATGTTGTTGTCAGGCTGAAGTGATGACGTCGTCTTGAGTAACAATGCTCTCTTCTTTTAGGTACAAGAACGATGAAAGCTTGATCATATGATTGACTCACTGCTGGTCATATGATTGCCTGTTTGTGTCACTGTTAGCGGTATTATTGTGTTTTATATTGTGCTCCACAACGTTTCCACACATCGGGTTGTTTGCACAATTAGTGTGTTCACTTTTTGTAAAGCTGATTAGAAGCTAGTGAGCTTTTTTTTCAGGTAAGTGCAGGTTACTGTACTTATGATGCAAGCACATCTTATTTTATCATTCAATTCAAATGGCAAACATATCACAGTTAAATGTTGTGTTTTTTGGTCCATTGATCTGACAACTTCAGTTGAAACTATAATAATATCGACATTTATCACTATCTCTCTAAGAAAAGGAATCAGTTGTATCTGAGGTCCTGTGTGAGGTTCACTCTTAGAGGCCAGGTCATGATTGAGCAAACTGTGGAAAAGCCTGCACTGTTCTAGGCTTAAGATTAAGGATTTGTTGCTATGACAATGTCTCCATATAGCTTTTAAAACAGCTTTGAAGGACTGAAAAATGCAGACTTGTGTCAAATCAACAACAATCCAATCACATCACACTAACCCATGTGTTCCTATATCACAGCTGTAATATAGGCAGATTACTTTTGAGGTGACTGTAGTGCAGAACGCTGCACAGCAGACCGAGAAGACAGACAGTTGAGCTGATCTTCATCATGGCTACGTTCGATCCATCATCCTCCTCTCACTCTTCCCCTCCATACTGCTGCTCTTCAGAAAGATCATCATTATCAAATCAAGATATGTTGGAAGGCACAGAGGAGTGATCGGCTGCAAGTCATACAGGGACATTGGGACGCTGTGCAAAACACAAATTAACAGAATGTGACTCAATATAAAACAGCACAGAGACAATATATTTAATGTTTGACCTCATCAACATCATTGATTTTTGTAAATATCTGCTTATTCTGAATTTGATGCAGCAACATGTTTCAAAGGATCAACAAAAGACTGGGGAAGCTGCGAAACACTCCAAAAACACCTGTTTGGATCATTCCACAGGTAAACAGGTTGATTGGTAACAGGTGATGGTATCATGATTGGGTATGAAAGGAGCATCCTGGAAAGGCTCAGTGGTTCACAGGCGAGGATGGAGCGAGGTTCATCAATTTGTGAACACATGAGTGTAGAAAGGAGATTACTACATGAGCTCAGGAACACTTGTTAAAACCATTTAATTGCATTCTTTTGTTAATTACCTTTCACACAGCGTCTCTTTTTTCAGAATCAGGGTTGTATCATTGGCTCATAAAGAGGTTGAAGCAGTAGCACAGCTGTGTGCAGTACAGGTCGTGCATACACTGAGAAATGTTTCTTTGAGACAATGCTAGCTTTTGATATGAGCCCTGTCCTGACTGCAGGGCTAGCAGACGATATTCCTCTGCATGACGAAGAAAGCAAGCAGCGTGTGTGCATGTGTTTGTGTGTGTGTGGGCGCTCTCGCTGGGGGTGGCGTGTGATGCTGGCGTGACTGACTTCAGACGTCTTCGTAATGTGACGGCATTGGAAGAAGCAGCTGACACATTCAGGACAAGTCTCAGGTAAACAAACTCACGCTCGGTCAGGTATTCCATTACAATCTCTCACGTCCGCTGGGCTACATAACGTGTTATAATCACCACTACGTGTGTGTCTGAGTGTGAAAGAAAGAGGCAGAGAGAGAGAGAGAAGACACACAGTCACCGCTCACCACACGAGGCACCTTCATCTCCACGCTAAACGAACTAAACGAAACCCAGCGGTGGAGTCAGATGACAAACCGGAGATAATGTTGTTAGGCCCCCACACAGGAACAAGGCAGCAGAGTGAATTTTCTTGCTCAGTGTAACAGGCTGATCTAATAACCCGAGTGCTGGAACAACAGTGTTGCTCGGCTCAGCTGGGACTTGAAAGAGCGGCATTTAAAAACGGAGCCGGAGAACAAAAGTGAAGAGGACGAACAAAAGGAGGAGAGGAGTGCGACTCGCCCACCCTCAACTCTCTGCAGAAAGAAGTAAAAATAAGCTACAAGCACACACACACACTCACACACAGAAGGAGTAATCCCTGGGCAACTTGGACATATTTAATCTGCCTCTCATTTTCCAGAGGGATTAATTTCTTCTTCCTAATCTGCTCAGTGTCCGTAAATCAAATCTCATCGGTGCACTTTTCCCTGTGAGGCCTGTCTGGCTGTCTGACAGCGTGAGTCTACCTGCAGCTACCTCCGTGGCTTAACAGGGATCAGACTGACGCTGCGGCAAGAGGCCACGCGAATGCAAGCATGAAGGCTCCATCCAGGTGGGACGGGAAAGGGGCGATCTGCTGTAGATTTTTAACCTAGACTGAAGCACTTTGTACCATCTGTACATGCAAACAAACAAACCGTGTCTTTTTATTCTCTTGGCAGCATGTAGAGCCCCTGAAACAGCATTTGGACCACTGTGGGACACTAAACCCCTCCATTAATAATCCGTGCTAATGAAGTGAGCACTGTAAGACAGGTCTTCTGGTGGTTTTAACAACTGAAGATGGTTACGTAACACGCTATTGTCACCTCCATCACATCAGAAGCGGGCTTCACTGCCTGACTGATACCTGCTTTTTATAAAAACATCAGCCTGTGTAAATCCTTTAGATCACTCTCACCATTGTACATAAAAAAAAACAAAGGAGGAACATTATCATCCCCTTCAGCTGCATAGGCTCACTTGTCAGACATTTTAAAGGGGCAGCATAGGGTCCAGGACTCACCCTGAAGTAATCGCTGCACGCTGCCAGGACGGCTTTGTGCGCGTGGAACTTCTGCTCGCCGGCGACCAGGGTGACGTCACACAGCAAGCCATCCTTCCTCTGCTGGTTGAGGGCAGAGAGGACCGAGTCCTGGTGGGACTTTGACTGACAGAGCCTCTGTCCTGTCAGCATCTCCCTACTGCTGCACAAACACAAATAAAGAAGATATGTTGTTAATCTGGAGTACTTGCAGATCAGACAAAGCTCTAGTTATATCAATGACATTAACGGTAACAATAATAATAATAGTACAACTACTACTTGTACTACTACTGGCACAATTACTATCACTACTTCTACTACTACTATAACTGAATAGAGTAGACCCACGAATTGAATTTGGCCATGAAGTTTTCATGATTTTTTTTGCATTTTTGAACAGCTAGACTTCATTGACAGACATTACAGACACAAACACAGACGAGACGTTACATTTTTAGCCATGCTTGCAGTGTCGTTACTGGTTGAACTGCCATTGAATCTGGTACCAACAGCCATGGCACCCTGACGATGAATGATAGTATGAATACTAATTTGGGTTGGGTAATCCTTTAACTTTAAGTTTAGTGCATGGTATTACATGGTAATATCTGTTAAACATCAACAGTGACCAAAAAGGCAAGAGGCTAGTCTACAGATGGATATATTCTATGTACACATTTATGTTTTCACAGCAATAGCAGAGATGTAAATCATGTTAGCATCTTGTGGAGAGAACAGTCAGTAAAAGGTTAACGCCTGTCATTTGAATTTGAATTTGAGATGAATAACTAAAATAAACGTCGAACATTTCATCTTCTTTTCTTCAAATTTGAAACTAAAAGATTAAATTAAATGAAGTGCAGACAATTGACACTTTACTACTCACACACAAGTCTTTACCATGAATGACATTTCCATTATGTCCCCACATTTTCTGCCCATCCGTAAACTCACACTCCTCAAATGAGATTTTTTTATGACTGATGTGACAGATGCAAAGACTACAGAACATGTCTGAAAAATTGTGGCTGACTGGCTGACTGCTGGACTGTTGCAGCCCCATGTAGCACCAAATATACCCTGTTTTCCAACCCATCCTCAGTCCCTCCGCTTGTACCCATCCATCAGCAGCACGCCACCCTGTCCATCCAAATCCATCTCTGTCCACTTGCAGTTGCAGCAGTCACTCTAAATGCTGCTGTCTGCCAGGAGGCTTGCTCTGTCACCTTCATGGTGACGGGGTGTAAGACAGGGGAAATAATGGGTGTGTGTGGGTGGGTGCGTGTGTGCTACAGGCCAGAGGTAGGATGACTGATGAGTCAGGCTGTTTGTTTGGTAGTTGGACTCTGCCAGAGGCAAAAGCCAGGGGAGAAAAGGACAAAATTGCCATGCTGGATGGGAGGAGAGGGAAATTACATGATTTTACAAGGGAGAAATGGTACGGGGGGGTTGAGAAGGAACAGGAGCGTTTGATGCCCTTGATGATAATGAATATATGAAAATAAAAGATGAAAACATCATTGTATAACTTCCATCAGTGTGAAGCTGTAGACTATGATGATTGTGCACATTTAAAGGGCTATTCCAGTGATTTAGTAGAGCACTTTCATAAAACCGGTTGATTCACAAGAGGTAGATTTTTCCATATTGCACCCAATAGCAACTTCATACTTCATGCCCTGAGACATGCATTTAAAATATTGTGGTCTCTGAGCTCAAACCAAGATGGCAGAACCACAAAAGACGGACAGCAACACAACTGTTTTCACAGACTGAAAAGGACTCGTGACCAGAAAACTGACCTTGATCTATAAAACTGAGAGTTTCACTTCAAAGCCACAATGTGATCACAGCATTTTTCAGCAGCTAGCATTGCTGTCTGCAACAGTGTCTTTCTGATTCAAGCACCAAAGTCTGAAATGTTTAAAATCCTGCACACGATGGCTTTAAAAACAAACAAACAAAAAAAAATCAATTTCACAAAGGAGAACGTGGGCAGCATTCTAAATAAGTGTGGCAATACTCTATATTGATATTAACCAATCCCATGAAGAGACCAAAACCAGAGCTGACCCTACTAACAAGTGCTGGCTCTGTAGCAAAAGGCTGATATATTTTAATCCTCTGTGCCATAGAGCTCCATCAAAAACTCATAAATGTGCCACCATGATGAACACAGGCACCATCCTGCTGCTGTTCACACTCACTGCACCACCCACAGCCGAAAATGGTCCCCAGCAAATACACAATGTACTCCTGTTTGAGTGAAGTCTGTTAAATCTAGCACTGACAGTATCGAGAAAAAGGTCTAACACATTGTTGGTTTTGGTCTTTTCGTGGGATTTGTTGACCGTGACAAACATATAGAATACACAGCCTTCTCCTCTAAATGGGATTACCCTTGTGTAATCTCCGCCACATCCAAACAAAACATGCATGAGAACAGAAAGACAGTGTATCCTGGACACTGCAAACACCTTTCCTGAAGAACATATTGATCTGGCATGGATCTGCCTCAGGTTAAAATGAGGAATGGTGCTCACCAGTCTCAGAAGCAAGAGGCTCTTTGTCTACATCTGTTGAACTAGTCGGTTCATTTCTCAGTGCCTGTGCAGTAACTGCTACTTGAGTCATTTTTCAGTTTGTGCCATGAGCATGCATGATATGTGCAGTATGTATGGAAGGGCCAGGCCACTTACCTGAGGCTGGGTTCAGAAGGCATGCCCCTGGACAAAGGAAGAGGAGATGGTGGTGGAAATGGAGGGGAGGTGCTATGTGCCTCCTGAGGACTGTAGTCTCCTCACCGGGAACATACATCAGCCTGATAGGACAGAGCAGCACGTCAGCTTCACTCAGTCCATCCACACGACCCAGCCGCACTGTGACATCCTCCCGCACGACGTGTGAAGGGATGCAGCCACGCGTCAAGCCTAATGCTGACTTCTCCCGTCTCTCAGCTACACCGGCCTTGACTCTGACAATTCTTACAGCTGTCCCTTTGAGGCCTTTTCACGTATAACGCAGAGGCTGCGACAGCCACAGCCAGCTAGACTTCAGAGAGGCAAATAAACGAGCTCAGCACTTCTCAAAACAAGCTGGGAGTCCAAATTACACCAAGTCCCTCTGGTGTAGCTACAACCTTGACATAATGTGCTACACACCTGAATCTGATATTCCTCCCTGTCTCCTGTGAAATACAGCAGCGCCACAGTGAAACAGAGGTCAGCACAGACGCACTGTGAAATCCAAGCTGCTCTGATTGAAATACTACTCAATGGACAATTAGTCACAGCAGGTTCTCTCACGTGGCTGTTTCATAGGAGCAAGCCTGTCTGTGTGTGTGGTTCACCTTAAGTGTAGGCAGGCTGAGTGTGCTGCTGGCTGCTCTTGAGTGCAGTCTCCAGCGAGATCTAGTTATCGATCTGAGTATGAGTGACCTTCACAGGCATGGCCACAGGCAACTGCAACTGACTGATGGGGGAGAGAAGGAGCTTATCCTGTGGTCCTCGGTCCAACCCCCAAACAGGCCAATACACGCCGCGCACATTTCATAGCTTTGTCGACGTAAGCTCTTAATGGTGGGGTTTTTAGCATGGAGGAAGAAAATCATACTTAGAAACTATGTGTGTAAATCACATCAGGACAGCAAATCTATACTGCATCTCTTTCTCACTACTGGGTATATCTCTAATTGTCTCCATGAACGTCCTCAATAGGCTACAGGTGAAGTTTTTGCAAATGACATTAAAATTCAGCACCATATCTCACACCCTCTGATTGAGGCATAATGAATTCATCATTTTGGCTTCAGAAAAGATTAAACATATCCGGAAGGCGGACATATTTAGGATCCTTTAATCACAACAAGTAGACCATTGTTCCCTGCAAAACACTGTAATCTCCTGTCTGAAAACAACCACAGTGGTAAATGTTGCCTTTTACGCACAAGAGGCAATTAGGGGTTACCGGGGAACAGTGCGCAACTGAATTGGATTTGGAGAGAAGCAGGAAGGTTTGGGTTGCCAGATAGGCAGACACCATTAGTGCATTAACTGTCACTTTCCAAAAGCTCCCAGCTGTCAAAAGGTCTCCTAGCAACAGGCCAGCGCCTCGCTCCACAAACTACAGGGACGGAGAACAAGCTCCTCCGCACGAGCGCAATAATCCTGTTGCATCCCTCACGGGGCGCGCTCAGACAATCCACGCCACAATTCAGAGCACCTCACGGCTTTGCGGGAATTTAGTGTACTCAGCTCCCTCTCGTATTAATCTGCCACAAGCTTACGCACCTCATATGAATGTGTTATGATTTAGTCCCGTCCCCTCCGGCGGCGCCTCCGCGACAACTCTCATTTGATGTCCGTGGTTGATCTCTTGTACATCTGCGGCGAGAAGAGAGAGGAGCGCGGCGGCGAGCAGACGCGCTCCGTTACCGCGGACACTTCGCTGGTTACACTGTAGCACCTAAACTGTTACATTATAACCCCGCCTCTCCACGGCGGTCACATGAATGTGGACACAGAGGGGATGCAGCGCCTCCAGGTGGATAATTGAGACACGGCAAATCATGCGACCGCCTGTATGTTTACTACATACAGCATGGCAGAGGCCTGTAGCAACACCAGGGGTCCTCGCAGGATCTCCACGGAGTGAACAGAAGAATCATGATTAATGTTACTGTAATTTCACACTGTGCTGCTCCACTAAGGACTGATATAGTAATAATGACATGCTAGTATTATACTTGGCTGTGATGTTATTATTATCTGTATGCACATTAGGGGTTTTAAATGCCTTGAGACATTTAATCTGCGAGTAGTAGGCTGTAAAACCTCAACTATTTCCATTTTCATATGGAATATAAGTATCCCCTCTAAGCACTTCAGTTTGGGCTAAATTGATAAATCTCTGACTCCCATCTAGCGGTATGTGATAAAACTACAACAGCATCCTCACCCAGTATCTCTTCATCTTTCCATGAAGCACCTCCTATTGATACGGACTTTTTCAGTCAGTTAAAAAAAAAGCAAATACTCTGTAGATTGATATACAAGCTTACTTTGTTAAGCCTGAAAGCC
Organism: Chelmon rostratus; assembly: GCF_017976325.1. Classification (NCBI taxonomy): domain Eukaryota; kingdom Metazoa; phylum Chordata; class Actinopteri; order Chaetodontiformes; family Chaetodontidae; genus Chelmon; species Chelmon rostratus. Next base: position 24,517,859 of record NC_055665.1, read on the forward strand.
TGAAATCAAACGGATATGACACATTTTAAATTCACAAATCTCTGCAGTTTCCATGACATTGGGATTGGGACTGTCCCATCGTTAATCTGCACCCATGCTGCGTTCAGGTGCTCCCCGTCAATCCCCAATTCTAATGCTGTCGGTGCACCTTTGCGGTGAGATACTCTTTTCAGAAGTGGTTTTTATTCCATTTGTATTTGAGCTTTTGCCACACTCTTAAAAACTTACCACCATTCCAACTTTCATTAGTGCAAACGGCAACTTAACCCAATCTAAGTCTTTTTGCCTGAATAGTTTAATTTAAATTCACAATTATTGTTTTCAGTGTGGTTTTGCTTGGTCGTAGCGCTAAAGAAGCCTCTGTAACGTGCTGAAATCGGCTAAACTAAAAAAAAAAAAAACCCTTTCCAACCGCACTTGAACGCAGCTTCACTTCAGAGAAAGCAGACAAGCAGAGACGGAGGGACTGCTCCGCGGCTTGTGGCAGGAAACACGCTACCAAATTCCCCACAGGATTCCTCCAGCGAGTGTCCATGTAGTCAGCTGTTACACGGACTGCTCGGCAGTAGAGGGTACGTGTTTGTGTTTCGTTTTTTTTACCCTGAAAGTGTTTCAGAAAACTTTCTTGTGCCGAAGTTGTTTCGGGCCCCCCGCGTCATGGCAGCCTCCGAGGCAGGGATGTTTACTGTACTCTCTCCCCGCATTTGGCGTCTAAATTACGGGAAAACGACGTTGCTGCCGATACACAGACAAACTCTTTACAGTAGTTAGCATCGGGGATATGCTAAACGTGACAGAAACTTCTCAGTTATGTTTTTACTAGCCTGTACAAGTCTGCTTTTTACATTGAAGTGGTGTTGGTGGTGCGTGTCAAGTACGTGCTTTGTTAACTTGTCTCTTTAATCTGTTGCTAATATGCTAACCCAAAAGTGTCGGCTAATCACTAAACAAAATGCTTGACTCTGTTTCCACTCAAAGACCTACGAACTGCACCATGAAGCTTGTTGAACGTGCTTACCTTTCGTATAAACAGTTGTGTGGTAATATAGGTAAACTCTCACCACCAGTGATAATATCAGCATGTGATAACTCACGCGCCCACATAAACAACTCATCTCTTAATTCTTTAAAGGTCATATCCTCAGATGCAAAACTTCAAATCCTGCTTGTTAAAATGCACACGTTCATGTGAACTGATGTGTAACTTTCTACATGAGCCCCTATGAAAACCTCAACCTGCTGTTACTTTGCATCTGTATTCCCTGGGGAAGTTTTTCATTCTGTCAGCCGTTCAGGATTCTGCAAGTGTGTGTATGTGAAACTGTGACACTTGAATGTGAAGTTTAATGTGCATCAACAAGCTGAGACTCATTCTTATTGAATCAGCCTGGATCTTTGGCATTCCACACCCTGTGTAAATGCGTGCTCTTCCATGTCTGCACGGGAACTGACTGCATTTTGGTCCCTTAATTCCATTTTACTGATGTGTGTCTGACAGCGCCTCTCAAAGTGGAGCCTGAGGACCTTAAGGGATGCGTAGGAGTGCACAGAAAAATGTTTAAGTTATGTTAATTTGCTTGTCTTACTTTGGCTCTCCAGATGATAGCACAATGAGAGGTTGTGTGATAGAGTGCTTTGGGCATACAACTTCAGTGTGTTCCTGCTCTGCAACTCTGTATTAAATGCTGTTATAACAATCTACAAAAATCATCTCAGCTGAAGACAAGTCTTCATGAAATGTGGGTCCAAAATGAAAGTTTTAGTTGTTGTCTTGCTGCTAATATAGACCAGTTTCAATCTAAATACTTTATTTTCAGGGATGTGGGAATCCTATCTGTGACCCAGAGGCACATGCTGACCAATGATGGGAAAGTTTTACCTGCTGCAAGGCCTATCAGCTCCACTGAGATGACCCCAGGAGAAGAGAAACTTGGATGACGGTGTGAGCCAGGTGGATTCAACGTCTGGGCCAAGATATCCTCACACTGAGCCGAAACAAAACCCGTTCAAGTCGACACAAAAACCGTACACTCACTGACTCCCCATCAGCTGTCGCAATGCTGATGCCAGGACCGCTGTGGGCGTGCCTGGCTCTGATGTGTTTAGGAAGCTGCAGTGCCCACAGCCTGTTTACCTGCGAGCCTATCAAAGTGCATCGGTGCTTGGGGATGCCCTACAACATGACCTTCTTTCCCAACATGATGGAGCACTACGACCAGGATATTGCAGCCAGTCATATGGAGGTGAGTCCCCGCAGCATTACATACATCAGTTTGCAGATGATCCTTATTTTGCCAATATTGGCCTTGTTGGGCATTAGCCAATTAATGTTGTCACCTGCCAATGTAATTTATGTGTTCTCATGCGAAGAGGTTTCACAGCCGCTGGCCCATCTTAAAGAGTCTCAACAGCCTTGGTTTCCATAGAGAGTTGTAATTATATTGGCCCCTGATCGACAAGCCTGCTCTGCTTGTAAATAAAATGTATAATTCAAGTCACATTTAAAGATAATGAATATCATCTCAAAATAATTGCTAGGATCAGTGCTATTATTCGTGCTGTTGGTGGCTCCAGTCCATAAATGTCAGTGTCAGTCAGCCTTCAGAAACGCATATTGAGCGAACCATAATTACCATTTTGTAGTAGTCATCAACAGGCACACACAATTTACCAGCCGCAGTCAGCCCGCAAATCATGCCCGCTTGTTAAAGAGCACTATCTAGTCAATAAATTGTTGAATGGTATTATTGCGAACATGATAACTATGAATCTGTGCACTCACTTTAAATTCTCAGCTGTAAAAAAAAAAAAAAAAAACCCACATTGAAATTTAGTGATGAATAAGTGTGGAAGAATAAATGTCTTCTTACTGGAACTGCACATGAAGATCCCCTTGAACAAGAAAAGTAGATGAAGAAAGTAGAGCAGAAAGTAGGGCTGAAAGTTGTGTAGCACACTCACAACAGAATCACCTGGATTATCCCTGATATGAAGAGACCGTTTGTATGACGAGACACTTTCCGCAGCGGTGGTTTCAGTTTAATTCGTGTGTGGCAGTTTTGCACATTAGCAGCTCCAGGTAGGCTAACTTCTGTATAAATATTTTTCTTTTTCATTTCTAAGAACCATGTGGCGTGAGGTCACTGCACTTTCAGTCTGGCTGCTCTGTGAAGGTGGAGATGTTAAAGGGAGCACTGTGTGTTGTTTAGCAGATGTGTTGCATTTGGTCAAAGTGAAATTAGAAGTGAATTTTTGGTTTGATTGACATCTGACATCATAAGCTGCAAGGTCTGACAGTCTGGTCATTTTTCGTCACCACAACTGGATCCATGAAATGGATACAGCAAACGCTAGCTAGACAACCTCCTTTGTATAATGCAGGACGAACACAACACTGCTGTGTGAGGAGCAGACATTGAACCAAAAGTAGCACTTGTTAACTTACCTAGTAACCTACAGTAGTTAAACCGGCTTACTAGATTCCACTTTTGAATTGTTGAATTTTTATTTTTGTGATGACTATATTGACATGTTTGATCCCAGTGAATAATGTCCTGTGAGAAACATGCTGTCTTCACTCAGAGACTGTTTTTCCAGAGAAGTCCAGAGGACTGATAGAGAGCCTTATCACATGGTGCAACAATCATCTGAAGCTCAGTATCAGCAGAACCAATGAGCTTGTGGTGGGCTGTAATGCTTCAAATATGGATGCTGCTGCAAATTGTAAAACACACCTTCATTCCTGCAGCACAGAAGAGCTCTACAATCAGCACAGTTTCAAGGTGGACGCCCAAGATTAGTGTCCCCAACTCAGTATCTGACCAAATGTGAAATATGATCACAATCTCTCCCTGTGTTCCCGAGTTATGGTGCTAAATAATGGCCAGAAAAGTGCAGATCGTTAGGATGTCACAATGAAGTTGACCTTTCACAGAAATGTTGTCATAATTAGAGTATGAATTCTTTAGGTGTGGCCAAAAATGTAGTTCGTGTGGTCACAGTGACTTGTGACAGTGAAAATCACTTCTGCTTTCCTGAGGTATTGCGTTCACGAGAATGGGACGGATGGAGGGAAAACATGCTGTCTCCTATCACGGCTTTTGCCAGTGCGAGGGCATCAAAACGTCTTCCATCAACGTTTTTAGGCTATGACTTGTTCCAGTCAGTAGTGCATGCTTACTCAAATGTCCGTCAGCAGCTACTGTGGGAAACGCCCACCCAGAGACGTGAAGTTTAGATGTTTTGAACGCAAATAAGTCCAAAAAAGGACTTTATCCTTTTGAAGAAAATGGGAAAAATAATACAGAAAGTCACTGGCCTTGTTTTTCCCTCAGACCAAGTGTTGTCTTGTGTCTCTCCTCAGCTGTGATCTCCATTCCTGTAGTTGTTGCACCCTGTGTCCTGGCATTCCTGAAGGCCAGGGTTTGGGTTACACACATTTGGTGTCAGAGCGTTGAGCATGAACAGTGATCTGTTGAAGGAGTCTTTTGTGTGGCATCTGGCAAAGGTAGCAGGCTAGAAGGTACAGGCTTTTTATTTCACAGCAAACTTGGCCACGGGCAACATCACTGACTTTGTTGTATGGGGCCTTTGATTTCTGGAGGAAGGGGAGGGACACACCCAGTCTCACACAAAGCCTAGCCTGCATACCACAATGAGTATTCTCCCTCTGTTAATCACTCACTCATTTCCCCCTGTACACAGTCTTACCTCCACAGTCCTGTCTCCCAGGTGACAGACTTGCACTCTCTGGCCTACATTCAACATTACATACTATACATAGCTCTCTTGGAAAGTGTGCAGTGATTTATCACAAAGCCCTGACGCTGTACTCAAGCAGATTTGTGTTTCGGTATGGGCTCAGTCTGGCCTACAGTATCAGTAGGATTTTCCGGAGGAGGGCTAACCTTTTTCCGCCCTTGGTCCCAGATTCCACGCGCTTGCCAGCTTTTAAAATAGAAGAGTTTGAAGTCTTAGAATACAAAGAGAATGGAAAGACTAATTGACATATTGTAATGGACAGGGAACACTTTAGGGTCTTAAAAGTTGGAGCGGAAGTTTGAAAAGTGATTTTCTAGCTATTTTTTCGAATCATTTAATCCTTGAAGGACTTTGCTCTGAAATTCTCTGCAGAGGATTTTGCTTTAAAGAGCAAATCAGCTTGACTTGTACCACTGATCCTGGTTGAAGGTTTCTGAAATGAGGGCAGTTTTTACAGTAACTCTGCTGCAAAGCAAATAAAGGTCAGATTGTTGAGCAACGGGCAGCTCATTGAGAAGGAGTCCAGGACCTCCACTGGGGAGAAACAAGGACGCTCACTGTCAGAGGGGGCAAGCCCAAGACCCTGAGATGGGGGCCAACTGCCAGACTGGGTTTCAGAAAAAAAGAGGAAACATTGAATAGTGGACTGTATTGAGTGTATGTGTGTGTTTTGAGTACAAGTATTAGCACTATAGACTGAAAGAAGTTTGTCCGTGCTTGTTGGTCTGATAATGGTTGATAAGGTTAAAAAAAAACTCTAAAAGTGTTGATTTAGAGGCATTGATAAAGGAACCTCTGCAAGTCTAAAAAGTATACACTTACTCAAAATTAGAGGATTTGGAAACAGTAGCATAGACTCGACCTTTACTTGTGTAACTGGCATGAAGTTGTCTCCAGTGTAAGCTGTGTATGCTACTGATGAATCCACGCACGTTGTCCTGGAGAAACACTAATGCTAAGGTTCATCCGCAACCAAACCTGTCAACAGCTCTGTGCATTCCAGCCTTCCTGGCCTGTCGTTGTGTGTTTCCAAACGTCAGTGCACTCATTTCCTGCCACCTATACCACCCCCACCCCCCCACTCCTCAGTCCTCAAGCTCCTGACCAGTGTGTTGAAATGGAAGAATATGGTTCCCAGCCAGTGAATGGGTCCCTTTGTGTGGTGCTATAGATCAGCACAGATCAACTAAATGAAGTTGATACTTTTTGCAGAGCAGTAATTCCCACCTTTTTTTATTTTTGGTCGCTTAAACAGAACCAAAGTTGACTTGTGACGACCTCTATATGGCTAGAGGTTATTATAACCAGTTCAAATACTGATTTATTTTTCTCATGTTTTATCTTGCATGCCTTAAGAGATAAAGTCATCCCGGTTTTCCTGCTTATTGCCGGCTTTGCTACTTTTTTAATAATGTTGTAACTACTTATTCCCATTTCTGACACATAGTCACATAGAGTCCTTATGAAAATCTATGGGCAAAAGTTAGAATGCTACTTATTGTGTGTTTTCCAGCTTTGGGTTGCAAACAAAGGTATTACAAAGGTATTATTGTGACCTTACAGACTGCTGCGGTTTGCCTGAAATGTTCAAATGTTTTCAAGGGTGAAACCAATGTTTAAATCGTGGACATTTCTACAAACCCCCTTAGAAAACACTGTGCAAGTTCATGTTTTTGTCAGATAAACTTCAGGCATGGATCACAACCTCTCGTACTGACAAAGTCAATACAACACAACTTTTCTCTCCATCCTCAGCCATTCATGCCCCTGGCAAACCTGCGCTGCTCTCTAGACGTCCACCACTTCCTGTGCCAAGCCTTTATCCCAGCATGCACCGAGGAGAACAAGGTGATCCGTCCATGCAGAGAGGAGTGCGAGCTCGTTCTGTCCGACTGTGAGGAGAATATACGAATTTTTGGTATCACCTGGCCTCCTGAGCTACAGTGTGACAAGTAAGAAAACCATATTTACTGTCAATCCACCAGTGGTTCTTGATCAATCCATTAAAGGATTTTTTCCCCCACTAGATTGGAACCATGTGGCTTTTCTGATGGCTCAGCACCTCCTGCAACCACCGCAATGACCTCGTCATCAGCTAAGAGGGACCTTGGCTTCTGGTGCCCACTGCAGCTGAAGACTAAGCCAGGCCATGGGTCATCGTTCCTGGGTGCCCAGGACTGCGCTCCCCCTTGCTCCAACATGTACTTCAAACCACACGACATTGAATTTGCCAAGAGCTTCATCGGCGTGTGCTCCATCATCTGCTTGGGCGCCACTCTCTTCACCTTCCTGACTTTCCTAATCGACGTCAAGCGTTTCCGCTACCCAGAGCGCCCCATAATCTTCTACGCCGTCTGCTACAGCTTTGTCTCGCTCATATACTTCATCGGTTTCCTGCTGGGGAACAATGCAGCCTGTACCAAAGCAGCTCATCCCGCAGGAGTGGATACAGTGGTGCTGGGCTCTCAGAGCAAAGGCTGCACTCTGCTTTTTATGCTGCTCTACTTCTTCTCCATTGCCGGTATCGTCTGGTGGGTCATACTCACCATCACCTGGTTCCTGGCAGCTGGACCCAAGTGGAGCTGTGAGGCCATAGAGAAGAAAGCGGTAAGGTTTTTAATAATTGAAGGTCATTTGTTAGTAGCAAATAGCAAGATAATACAGCAAATAAGTATTGAATTAAAATGATTAATTGCAAGCTATTAGCAGCCAGAATGGTGGATGCTATGAAAATATCGATAAATGTATCCTCTGTCTTTAGGTGTGGTTCCACTCTGCTGCCTGGGGGATCCCGGGGGCACTAACTGTCATGCTACTGGCTCTGAACAAGGTTGAAGGGGACAACATCAGCGGCGTTTGCTTTGTGGGCCTCTACGACCTGGACGCCCTGCGCTACTTTGTTCTGGCTCCTCTGTGTCTCGGCGTCGTCGTCGGCCTTTTCCTCATCCTGGCAGGCATCGTTTCTCTCAACAATGTCCGGCAGGTCATCCAGCATGACGAGCGCAACCAGGAGAAGCTGAAGAAGTTCATGATCCGCATCGGCGTGTTCAGCTGCCTCTACCTGGTCCCGCTGGTCACCCTGCTAGCCTGCTACACCTACGAACAGAGTCACCGCAGCACCTGGGAGAATACCTGGATCAACGACCGCTGTCAAGAGTACAGCATCCCCTGCTCCTACAAGGTAGCTGTGGCTCAGTCACTCAAGTTAAAGCCAAAGGACACATTAGTAACATCGTCCCAGCTCACTGTCTTGTCAATGTCCACTTGCTTGATTGATACTGTAGATTGAAGGTCTGCAGCTTATTACGGCTGACTAAAAGAAAACACTAGTCTAATGTTAGAGTGAGTGTTTGTGTGAGGAGAAAAAAAAGGAGCAAAGTTATATAAACTTGCAATTTACTTACAAAGCTGAAAATAGTTTGCAAAGTATATAAATGAAGCTTAGATAACAAAAAAATTAAACATGTTAAAATTAAAAATGTTAGCACACACACCCGTGTTGATGAAATGAAGCTCCAGGCATGTTATGATCACAATGTTTAACACAAATGTGGAAATTTGGCTTTTAACTACACCAAAAAATGGCTCCTACAGGAGGTGTTCAGGTGTTGAACTGAGAGGAGAGTATTAGTGTGAAAATAATAATGGAAACGCCACATTAAAAAGTCTTTGTGAGTACCATCTGACCCAGAAAGATTTTATGCCATAAATATCCATTCCAAACATGTCTCGAAAGCAGAGAGCACAATTTCCTGAGCAATACACACACACAACACACACTTAATTATTTTTAAACTGAAATAACAGTCCAGTCTGGCCAATCTCTAAATGGGCCGCTGCATGTGTGTGTAAAAAAGAAGCACAATGTCCACTGTGAAATGAGCTAATAAAGCAGCTAAATATAAATATGCAGGCAGAGGCCTGCCAGTCAGTGTTAACAGGACAACCAGATACATGGCATTCAGTACAGGGGAACAGTCACTAAAACAACAGCATGTTGTGGATCTATATACTGTATATTTTTACTTTTTAAATGGCTGTCCATTTATAAACCCCTTTTACTCCATAAATGTACTGTGTTGTACATAAGCTATTGTGTCTTGTTGTACAGTGTGAAAAGGGAATATCAAAGAAAGCATGTAAAAAGGACAATGTAAAAGAGAAAAACAAGCAAGCTCTGTCATTTGTTAAATATCAAATCTGATGCTAGAAGTTCAAAAGCTGGTTTTTGTTTTAAGTCAAAAAATGGTTTATATTGTTTGTGTATGTCTGTTTGTTTCAGACAACAGAGCTCGACCGCCCTGACCTCTCCCTGTTTCTGGTGAAATACTTAATGACGCTGGTGGTTGGAATATCTGCAGTGTTCTGGGTCAGCAGCAAAAAGACCTGCTCCGAGTGGGCCTACTTCTTCAACAGGACCCGCAAGAGAGAGTGAGGCCGTATCTCTTGTCCTCGTACATGTTCAAAGTCCCTCTGCATGAGATGTGGATATGTAGCGTCACTGTGCTCTCCTCTTCTCTGACCCACAGTCCCATCAGCGAGAGCCGCCGGGTGCTGCAGGAGTCCTGCGAGTTCTTCCTCAAGCACAACAGCCGCGTCCAGCACAAGAAGAAGCACTACAAGCCGAGCTCGCACAAGCTCAAGGTCGTCTCCAAGTCCATGGGCACGAGCACCGGCGCTGCACCCTCCCGTGCCTCCACCGCCGCCACCATAACCAATCAAGGAACCTCTGCGCTGGGCAATCATGACCCCCATGTGCAAGGTTCTCTGTCTGAGGCCTCAGTCAGGGAGCACCTGGACAGGGGCACCTCCAGCCGAAGCTCCAGGAGGGGGGAGAGGGAGCGGGGAGAGAGACGCAGCAAAGGAGGGAGCTCCAGTAAGATCAGCAGCCGCTCAGAGAGCATACACAGAGTCCCAGACGGGAGGTAAGCGAGACAGATGTGACAACACTTTTGACTGGATGCTGTATTTTACATTGATACGTTGATATTATAGACATTTCTGTTGCATCTCAGCTTTTTCCTCTCTTGTTTTTTGTTAGACGGAACTAAGTCTGCACAATCAGTAACCACCAATAATCTGTGATGTCTTCCGGCTGGTTTAGGATGACTCCGAGGAGCGAGCTGTCAGAGGCCAGGCAGGTCCCCAGTGGACAGCATCCAGCTTTAAACCTATCACACAGCAGCAGCATCCAGGACTCAGCCCACCAGCTGGTGCACCGGGTGCCTGAGGAGAGCAAGGACACAAAGGACAACAGCTGCTGAGACATCTGACCCCCCCCAAATTTATCAGTCCATCCATCCATCCATCTGTGAAACCACTCGCTCATGTATCTGTTTGTGTCATTCATCATATAAGCTTCATGCGTCAGATTATGATTGTATTGCTTACAATGTAGACAGTGAATGTTCATTGCTTGCAAAATGTAACACACCTTGAGTATTTCAAATGCGGCGTGTTCAGAATCGGTGGGTTTCAGCAGAAAGCCTAACAGCTATGGATTATTTAGTTAACGTCACATCTGAGTCTTTGAGCTTTACTGAGCTTCTTGGCGTACGCCTGAATGTTGCAGCAGCACAGCTGTGTTCCGCCTACACATCTACCAATGGTCATTTCATTTTTATAGCATACACTAAAGACTGTAGTTCTGCTGTTTTGTAGACTGCTAGCTGGATAGCATAGAATGCATACTAGTACACAAATGCAATATTTATGTAAATACTTTTTTAGAAATGAAGTCTTTCACTGGACTAGTCACTACACTGGGTGTTATGTTAAGAGAGGTCATGATATTGCCAAACATTCAACTTAAGGAGAGTCATACTGTGGTAAACAGTTTTTTGAATGTCTTTTTGTTCTTCCAGGAGATATGTAACACACATATTGTGCTACTTTACTGCTTCTTTGGAAAAAAAAAAAAGCATGCTCTTAAAATTGGTATAGTTGATTTTTATTTGACAAAGCTTTCTTTCAGAATATGTACTTCCACTCCTGTATTTCTGTTGTTGTGCATGTGTCTTCAAAGAAGTGTCCTGTGAATTTTGATACAGCTTTAGTTTTCAACAAGAATGCGCCTTCCTTTGAGTTGTTCCTCGTCGTCGAAGAACCGACAGATGTTTTGCATGTGTGATGTCTGCCTAGGTGTAGGTATAAACTCATGATTTTGAGTCAAGTTGAGGAAACAAATCAAACAGGCTTTGCACTATTTGTCATTAGAAGCACAAACTGCTAATTAATAAGTGAGAAAAGTCAGAAACAGACACAAAAAAGAGACTTTGGAGCTTATTTCAGGTCTTATTTATAACATATGGACCAAGGACCATATATTTTAAGTGCTTCCAGAACAGCCTCTGTGATTTATTGTCATGCTGTACTATCTATTTTGCTGTGTATGAGATCAATTCTTAAGTTTCTTTACTTTTTATATTTGGGAGTTACAGGACAATTCCAATAACAGTGAAAAAGGGAATCCTTGTGTAGTAAATGTATATTCTTACTGTGGCATGTGGACGGGGGTCTTTCTTAATGCACCTGGACTTGGCGCAGTCTATGAAATGCTCTATACACATTTTGTGGCGGTTTTTTGTTGATTTTTTTTTTACTTTTTTATGTAGCCTATCTTGTCAGTTGAATTTTGTATCAATCCAGTTTCACTTTAATAAAATATATTTGAATAAAAAGTGAGTCAGTAAGGACACTTTTGGATTCTAGTAAACGTTTGACTGTAACGCCACACTTGCACGCACACTGTCGGGATTACAGCTGCACATGCGAGCATCGCAGGGATGTTCTGAGGCCCTTCTTCCAACCAGTGCGCTGTCTGCAAGTTGACTGGCTCCGTCCCTCTCGTCCTGCCCTCCTCTGGACTCAGCGGGCTGCAGCTGGAGTCAAACTGTCGCCCCACATCTCTCAGAGGGAGCGCGCGGGTGTCTGTTGTATGATGTCTCCTCTCGTTGCCCGCCTGCTGCTTCTTGTCTGCTTGGCTTTACCTCTTTATGGCGTGGAAAAGGTGAGAAACAGAGGATACCGAAAGGATCCTGACGCTGACAAGGTAAGAGTTTGCGCGAAGATGACCATGTAGCCGCTTTCCAAAAGTAGAGACTTTGTAGCTTCTCATAACGAAAAAAAAACACAACAAAACATAATGAGAAACATAATGAAAACCTAATTATTGTACTCAAATGACGTTATTGTCACTTATCGCGCTTTGTTGTATTTTTGAATGCATTTCTATTAACATACGCATGTCTCATTCCTAAAACTCATCCTGGGACTACTTTTTCTTGCGGAATGCGTTGCTGTTGGTCAGATGTGTCTTTAAAGGACTGATTTTCACCCAAAAAAAGAGAGCAGTAAAACGCTGATTCATCCACATGTAGGCTTACAGTGCAGTGAGTGTGGTCGCCGCTTCGGCAAAACGGGCTCCAAAATGACCTGGTCCCAGCAGCAGATGAGAAAGTGCTGCCCTGCAGGCTTTGTCTGGTCAGCTGGTCCTCTGTTATTCCAGGTTTGGCTGCTCTCCACCACACTGAGTGGACAGAAAGAAATCCCCCTGACAGGAAGTTGGGGTCTGGCTCTTACTGTCTCTCTGTCTTTGTTATCTATCTGGCCTCAGCTTAAGAGAAAAGTCCTATGATTTTGGTTTTTGGGGAACTTTGTGGTTGATATTTTAAAGCTTAAAAATGTGGCATGATATATTTGATAATGTTGTCAAAAATACCTAAAGCAGGGTTCAACTGTTAGATTTCCACAGCAGTCGATTCACAACAACCCCAATCTTAGGCTATCTTTGTATGGAATTACATAACCCCAGCCATAGGTGGAGACTGAAGGAACAAAGTGGACCCACAGTCCTCTCTTTAATCTCTGGGAGTCAGAAGAAAGTGAAACTGGTGTTTATTTTGCCGAGGCTCTGTGGACCTCCCTCAGGGACTCCCGCAAGTCTGCACACCCCACTTGGAGAACCACAGAGCTCGAGTAATTGCTCTCCATTATCCTCCGAAGTCTCACTCCACAAGTGAGACCACAGCAGACGGATGTAATGAATAGCATTTTATGTCGCCATCTGTATCTAGTGCACTGGAAATGATGCAGAAAAGCCCAACTGCACTAGACACTCTGAAGAAGGAAGATCTACTTATTTGAACAACATGGTAATCATAAAAACCCTTTTTTTTGCATCCTCTGGAGATCCTCTGAATTGAAAAAGTCTCAGAGCCAAGCATTATATCCACGCTCTGCATGCTCCGGGAGAGCTTCGGCCCTGGCTTCGGTGTTGACTAATGCATGAAATACTACTGATTCCTCAGCACTTTGGGGCAAATGCAGCCTTTATGCTTCAGTTACAGTAATGGACTGTGCACTACTAATACTGAGTAGGCAGGCAGCACCACTATAACAGCAGACAGTGGACAGAGGGTCCATTCATCAGTCTGCTTTGAAACGTCTCCAAAAATCCAACCCTTAATAAAACATGTTTCCTCGCTGAATGTCAACCAAACAGACTCATGCTATATTTCCACATTTTGCCACCTATTAGCCGAGGTGCTTGGACATTTTGTCCCTTTTCCTTGAGAGCAAATTCTACATTTATTACAGCACATGCAACCCACAGCCTCTTGGTTTAATCACACACTTCCCATTTTTCCTATAGAGATGATGTCAGACCTCACATCTCCAGGTTGCTCCAGCGTGGCCATTTAATGACTAAAACAGACTCTCAAACATCTGTTTCGGAGCAGCTGGCATTAGAATATTGTAATACTCCCTGTATTTATGCATTTTCCAGATTCACATCGTCTGAAGTGGATTTTTGTAGTTTACCCAAAGAGACTCAAGTCGAGACAAGATGTTGAAGCTGGGGTAAAAGCTCTTTGTTCTCCTCTCTTGCCTTTTGGCCACGTGCACCTATAACTGCTCCACAGCTGCCTCCGGAGCAAAAGGGCAGCAATGACCCAACTAAAGCACAGACCTAAATCCTTTTGGCATCAGTGTTTGCTTAAGGGCGAGGACGCTCTTCTACGTGTCAGTTTACGTCTGTGCTGGCTGAGGGAAGGAGTGTGTGACACTCAGACGTCGCACAAGCACAACTAGAATCCAGCTCCAACTAAAAACAGCTCCAACAGTTAACCTACACACTGTAATCTGCTGGTCAAAATGTGTCTTTGAAGAACATGTTACGCAAAGCAATCTTGGATCTTAATTGTGTCTATCTCTGTATGTGGTAGTGCAGTTTTGGCAAGCTCCCCCGTCTCTGTGTGTGCCTGTGTGCGCTCGAGCCGGCTTTGGTACGACGCGGCATCTGTTTAAACATAGCAGGAGATTCAGCTGGTCAATGAATCACACCGAGAGAAGTATGGCCAGACGCCTACTAATTTAGGCTGTCACCAGGCCTTCGGTTCCTCATTAACGCACGATCTGTCGTTCACTTGCTTCATGGCTCCGCGGTGCGCTGCTTCTGTTGCTTCGCCTTGGTTTGGGTCACATCTGCTGTTGCACTTATTTCAGCCCTGTGGCACTGGCTTTGTTTATGTGACTGGTTAATGAGGTATAATCTGGCTCCTTGTGTGTGAGTGTGTGTGTGATGGCTGGATAAATGGCAGCATTCAGGTGTTTACATTGCATGTAGCCCAAACAGGGACTTATCCCCCAGGGAGGATAAAGAAAACCTCAAACAGGAAGTTAGATAACAATAGAGTCTGCAGATGCTGTCGTGTGCTGCCTTTTCATTGTCAGCCTCCACCACTGCCTTCTCTCTTCTTCGTTTTTCCAGTATGGGAGCTGCATGCAGGGGCCCGCAGGCCTCCCTGGCAGAGAGGGTAACCCTGGAACCAATGGCATCCCGGGGACGCCGGGCATCCCCGGCCGTGACGGGCTGAAAGGTGAGAAAGGCGAGTGCATTAATGAGATCTTCGAGGAGCCCTGGAGGCCCAACTACAAGCAGTGCGCCTGGAACTCTCTGAATTATGGGATCGACCTGGGTAAAGTAGCTGTAAGTATCTTGATGCAGCGAATTATGCACCTCTGAGGAACGTGGGTGTCCTTTTCAATCATTTTACAATCACACAGGAATGTTCTACGGTCACCGCAATGCATAAAAATTCTCTACGCTGTGTTGCAGGACTGCACGTTCACCAAGCTGCGTTCAGACAGCGCCCTCAGAGTCCTCTTCAGTGGTTCCCTCAGACTCAAGTGTAAGAATGCATGCTGCCAGAGGTGGTACTTCACCTTCAACGGAGCAGAATGCACGGGACCCCTGCCCATAGAGTCCATCATCTACTTAGACCAAGGAAGCCCTGAGCTCAACTCAACCATCAACATCCACAGAACGTCCTCAGGTACGGCTCAAGTCATAGGCTCTGATGTGCAATAAACAACCAAGAGTGTTTTATCAAGTGCTATATGAGGTTAAAGTTTAAAGGAGCAGTTCCACATTTTGAGGAATACGCTTACTCACTTTCTTGCTGAGAGTTAGATGAACTGTAGCAAGACCAGCAGTCAGTTAGCTTAGCTTAGCTTAGCACAAAGACTGGAAACAGGTGGAAACAGCTAGCCTGGCTTTGTCCAAAGATAAAGCTGCAGGATGCAACAATTTAACATCCGCCGCTCTCTCTGCTGCCTCGTATCGCTCAGCTAAGCCCCCCGACCACCAACCCTAATAATGGCAGCAGAGGGGGTTGGTTGTCCTGCGAAGACTCAGTCCTCGCAGGGCCCGCTCTCCACGACGTGAGCCTTGCCAAGACCCCGGCGCCTCTCGCCGTGACTCATCTTCTCAAAGACGCCCCTGCAGCGCTTCGTGGCCTCGGGGGCAGAGTGCCCCAGGCTTCAGAGGCAGCTGTGACGCTGTCTGACAGCAGGATGAGAGGCTCGTACACCACATGCACACACACACACACACACACATCACTGTCCCCCCTCAAAAGCTATTCCCCACCATTTGCCAGCATCGCACATAATGAGAGTGAAGCTCACACACGTGTTTTGTTCTTTACAAAAACTGGAAACTGATCACAAGTTGCAGGATTTTCTGCAGCTTTTTCTTCCATTCAATCAGGCGTTCTCTCTCACTCTCTGCGGTGCGGGCACAGTGATAAAATGAAGTGTAAAGATAGGTCTGGCTACGGGAGACTAGGCTTTCACCAGCTGAAGGGACGTGCACATGCTTCTGCACAAGTAGAACAGCCAAAAGGAACGCCTTCTCTCTGAGATGACCTGTGATTGACCAGAGTCTCTCATTGCAGGCTAGATTTTCTTACGCCTGTAAAAAGAGGCAAGAGGAGGCGCAGACGTCTAGTTTTCGGTCAAACCACTTCAGTTACAATGAGAAAGAAAGGTTATGATGGAATTTTTGCCCAATGATGCCAAAAATAAACTTGCTACCACAGTGTTAATGAATTTTACCTAACAGCACCTCTAAAGATCACTAAATAATGTCATATCCTGTTTAATCCACTGAAAAACCGAAGTGTAAAAACTACAAGTTGCTGTTTGCAGGGGATTATGTGCTGGAAGATGTATCTTCCTGACGTTTCCACTGGCCGCCATCAGTCACTGCTCCCAGCTTGTTTGCTACATGTGAACACAGACAGGTGCTACCGTTCCTCCTTTCATAAACAAATAATTTTATTTATTTTAATTACCTTCGGATAGAGCCAAGCTTGCGCTTTCCAGTCTCTGTGCTAAGCTAAGCTATCTCACAGCTGACTGTAGCTGTCTTTACTCGACAGATATCAATCTTCTCCTCTGATCCTTGGCAAGAGAGTGAATAAGCAGATTTTCCTCATCCTTTAAGTGGTTATTTAACTGCTGTGGTGAAGCTACACTCTTCCAATTAGGGTTTGGAAAGTTCATCACTGCATCAGAAAACAAAGCAATGAACACTTCCCTCCTCTGGAGACAGTTTGGGTGTTCCCTGAATTTCATTTGCACCGTCTGCTCTTTGTTCCCTGCAGTTGAAGGGCTCTGCGAGGGTGTCAAAGCAGGGTTGGTGGATGTGGCCGTGTGGGTGGGGACCTGTGCTGACTACCCCAGAGGTGATGCGTCTACAGGGTGGAACTCAGTATCCAGGATTATCATTGAGGAGCTGCCCAAATAAAAAAATAAAGGGTGCATGTTTAGGGAGGGACCAGCGCTGGTAGTATAAGAGTATGTTTTCTGGCCCTCCAAAATGATCAGGTACAGTTTGCTAAGGGGTCACAGCATCACTGATGCTAACTTGAATGTTTTTGTGTTTTCTTTAAATACCATACCAGTTGACAGGCCTATAAACAAGAATACTGTGTCATTCTGTCTTCCTTAAATAAACTTTGTACTGTAGCTGTACTGCTCATGGCTGCTGCTGGTATACAGTAACCATTTAACAGACAAGACACTGACCATATTTAAACTGTGTCCTCATGTGACCTGTTTGTATTCATTTTTACTGTTAATAAAGTCTTTTTTTTAAAGAACTGAACAAAAACCATATGACTGCTTGTTTAGCCGCGCTGGAATACCATGCACTTAATTCAGCGTAGCTACAATAGTAAAACATTTAATGTATTTATAGGTATCAAATACTGACAATGCAGTTTACAATTTGTTGCCAGCAAACAAAGATAATCTGAACAAAAGTATGAATTGAGATATAAATGTATAGGAACTAAAATCACCTCTATTTCTGCGGTCTGTAAGGGAATAATTTAAGAGACAAACTCCTTTTACACATACAGGTGACTGGAACCTGAGAAGATTTGCTGTTGGTAATCAGCTTTTCATATTTCAGCCTGTATCTATTTCTGCCATCAGAAAACATCAAATGTAAACAGAACGATGAGGAAACATTTAGCAACCTCCTCTGTCGTGAGCTAATATGCTGACACATGCATCGGTAAAAAAGAGAGAAAGAAGAGAAAGACAAAAGTCATGGCAGCATGTCCTTTGGCATGTACGTCAACATACTTTTTCCCATAAGTGTCTGTCATGCATCTGAGTCAGTGACAGATGCCATCTTCAACATCATCACAGTTCACTAAAACACAGAATTTGTATTAAAAAAAAAAAACAATCTACCAAACAAAGAAAACAGCATATTCCATTGCACAGTTTAGCAACTTTTTCATCCACATTTAGTGCAAATGAACGATTCTCACGGCAGCACATTCACATGTACACCGTGTCGAGAGTTCGGTTTCAGTCAGATGCTTTTCTCTCTGTATGTCTGAATGGCTCAGAGTCTTTGCAGCTGTCCACGCCACGCTTTCATTTATTTTGTCCCAAAAGGAAGGAAGACACATTCTCATAAACGACGAAGGTGATGCAGCAGGCGGGAGTGACACGAATCACGTTGGGGATGATGCCTTTGTAGAAACCAATGGCGCCTTCGTTCCTGCAGAGACAAGGGGGGGGGGCAATGACAGCCAAATTTAGAAACTGAGACTACATGGCATGTTCGGCCGCTTTGTGAGTGGATCCATATCATACCTCCATGTCCGTCTGATGACATCAATAACTCCATTGTATCTATTGTGCTGGTCTTGCAGGCGAGCTCGCACCACCTGATATGGGTATGTTGTGGCCACAGCAAATATTTTGGATAATGCTGCCATTGTGATGTATTCCAATGCATTCTGTTTCCACAGATAAACAGATGGAGAGAGAACGAGGGAGCAGGGGAGGAAAACTGATGAGTCACTTCTTTAACTGCTAGTTATCAACTGTGGGCTCAGTCTTATTAAAGTGAAAAGTCACAAGCTTTATGCCTTATTTTCATTAAACGCTGAGCATGTTTCCAGACTGCCTGTGGCTCATGGGGTTAATGACTCACCAGCTTCGAATCTGAAGGCACTTTCTTGTATTTGTTGTAGTCTCTCTTGAACTCTTCATAGGCCATGAACTGCAGAGCTCCATGAGATGTGCCAAACAGACCAGGAACATAACCCTTTGACAAGCATATTAATGTAAGTCAATAAATGAAAGTCTATAAATGGCAAAGAACAAAGTACAAAGTACATTGTATTTGTAGGCCTGTGCCTATTTAAAAGCATTTCTATCAGTTTATTTCAAGTGATTTGCTAGCAATTATCCTGACAGGACAACAGAATCCACATGAAGCTAACAGCTAAAATGAAGCTTAAAGTTTCTAGATTTAATGGCAAATATCCACGGGTTGTAAATTCTCTACTAAATCTAATACAGGCTGGTGATGCCCTCTAGTGGTGATTCATGACCAATACAAACCTGCATTTCAGCCCAGTAGGTCAAAGGACAACTTTTGCTGTTGTAACTCCTCTATGACACAGCTTACCTTTCCTTGGGTAAAATAAGCATCTTGTGTACTGCTATATTACATGAAAGTACAAAGATACTCTAATGTCTAACCTTGTAAAGTCCAGGCACTCCCTCATGGCGGTAGATCTTGACCAGAGCATCTATCATCCCCTTGTACTGTTTAGTGGTTGGGTCAGCATTGTACTGCAGCACCAGCCGGGTCTTGGTCACCCAGATTGGGTTGGTTATGGTGAGTGTTAGGATGCCTGGGTGAGGACAGGTAGACACTGTAAGGAGGCTGATAGCATTTTCCAAACAGAGACGCTCTGGAGTACATGCAGTGGTTGCTTTAATAGATTGGCATGACCATCGCCACATACTGCCAGCTCCTTCAAACAGTGTTATTTAAGTGTTTTATTAACAGTGCATCCTGACAACTGTTATAACATGGTAAGTGTATAGTCACATTTTTACATTAACATCATGAATCTATGAAGGCAATTTACCTCTTTTAAAAAATGTTTTAGTGCCATTTCCTCACTCACACTAGATCTCTGCATACCATCTGTGCATCTGAGCAGCTGGAACATTTCTAGCTGAATTCCTAATGCATGAAATGGTGCAGACTTTGCAGGCTGAAGTTGTTCCTGCAAACCAGTAGTGGTGTGTTTCTAATAAAAGCCCTACTGAAGCTTAACTTTCAGCCCCTAACTTCATTCGGCCCACAGGAAGCAGATGCATGTGACCCTGTGAAACTATAATGAACAGAAGGAGCAAGCACGTACTAATTTGCATCTGCCTCCATCCTGCTGAAGCCAGCTCGGAGCAGTATTATCTGGCTGTTGTTGTTGACTGTGTGCTGATTATGTGTGTGTGTGTCAGCAGGGCGGCAGTGTTCAGTTACAAGTAAGACCAACCTGCTTCAGCTGCGGACACCAGGTGCTCTGCGGCACTCAGTTCAGTTTGACGATCCTGCTTTACGTATCCTTTGATTGCATTATAGCTGTAAGGGAAGGTAGTGTGGGAAATAAGACATATCACAGTGACAGCTAATTTTAAAAGCTTAAAACAATTCATGAAAAATAGCATGATGCAGACATGATCCAACAGGTTTATAGCTTATAGGTTACGTACAACAAGAAGTAGAGACCCCAGGATGCTCCAGCACCCCAAACATTGGGCGTCACTCCTTGGTACAGTCCTCTCAGTCCCTCCTGCAGCCAAACACTCTTCATACAGTGTAACATGCCACTGTACTTAGGTCTTAAATCCAATCCATCACTTACTATATTGAAAGGACATCAAATACATTTTTAAGTCATTTCAGCCGAATGTAATATAAATCATCAACAATTTCTATAAGGCATAAAGTCAAGGCATAGCAGCATGGTATTGCTGCCATTAAGCAAATCCATTTTAAAATATTAGATTTTCTCACAGGAGTTCTGAACATATGTTTCCATTCAAGCAACAGAAACAGCAGGTTCACACTTCATAAAGCTCCTCAGTGGCATGAAACTACATTATCGTCGATTACATTATTACAATACAAAGTCATCAGTACTTAAGTGGTGTCATAGTGTACCTGCAAATCTGATTTTGACCAGATCCAGAGGGTGAAGCACAAGTGTTGACACCACACCTCCACTGAGTCCCGCGACCAGGTTTTCTATCTTCACATGACTGAAGGCCTGCTGGACGTGTTCGGCTATTGAGAGAGCAGAGACGGGTTTGCTGGACACGCTAACGGCGCCGTGATTTGGAGCGGAGCTCATGATTACTGGTAATCAACTTTTAGCTAGCTCCTGTCAGCTAGCAGTGTTTACAACGCGAAGTAAGGCAATGCTAAATTCTGACTTATACCACAGAGACGACGACTTATTGACACGGCTGCACAATGTAAATGTTGTACACAGACGGCCCAAGCTACCGGAAACTTACACATTTTCTGACTGAACCGAGCCACGTTTCTGACATGTGGTACCTCTCCATAGCTGCGGTAACGATATCCTAAATGTCATGCAACGGTGCCACCGCTCGACCTTGCTGCTAGTATTAAGTCACTGTCAAGTTACTATATTTTAGAAAGTGCTTCCGGCTCTAACCTGCAAAATAAAACCTTTTTGGTTAAATGCAGGTATGTTTTTTGATGACCAACTCTGAAGTTGGTGAAGGTTTTAAAGGTCAATGTGATTTTCTAATAACGATCTCAAGACATCTGAACAACGTTGCTAATTAATCAACATACAAGTTATTTGATTCACTTTTAACTTATCTATGTCCCATATTGATGACTGTACCTATTTATTTTTATTCTTGTTTTTTTGTCTTGTTTTGAATATTACCCTTCATTCATCCAAGCCCGTGTATTTTCTCATTATTTATCCTTTTTCAAGAAATGCTATTGTTCATCTTAATCATTATGTCTTCTTTTGTTATCAAGTAATGAGTAAAGCCTCTTGAGAAAGACAGTTTACCCCTAATATCTGTGATTTGAGTCTCAAAGCCACAAATGAAAACAAATACTTTGAAGACTAAATTGTTGTATTTCCTGTTTTTTCCTTGTTAAATTTTTGCACCTTGACAGTCATTTCCTTAAATTTGTCAGTGACGCAACCGGGAGGACTGGCTGTCCCACAATGCAACGCTCCCACTGAATTTCTTTACTAACACATGGCAGCGTTTGCTAATGTTTTCCTTGTTTAGCCTGAACTTAACTTTTTAGTGTGTGTACATTTTCACTCTGCAACCAAATGAAAGTTAAAGTCCTTTCGAGGAACCCGGATGATTATGTTCGGGAGACCAAGTTTGATATTCAGCGTGGTAAGTTTATTAACTTAAACGCGAGTAGGCTAACGTTAAACACTGTTTGCTAGCTGTACCTCAGCTACTGCTACCGAGTTTTTCATAGCAAACAACAACCACAGGAATCCATTAAATAAAATCAGTCACACTATTATTACCTTCCGACTAAGAAAACAAGACATGCAGTATGTCTGGAGAAACTTTGTCTGTTAGCTTGGGTAGAACATAGCAAATACGATGCATTTCAAATATGTACATGTTACTAACTGCTACAACATTAGCATTTATTTAAGACCACTGGAGGAAAATTGTGAATTAGCCTACAGGATGTGTGCAGGTTGTGTACTTTAGGTCATATGAGATTTAAAAATATGCATGAGATATATCTCCATGACAGTTTATTTGATTCTAGTAAATATCATATATCTGTATTTTTGTCTTGTCCCAAAACTCCTCACTGACTTCACTATCAATATTTATGCAAGTGAAATGTCCTTTAAGGAGCTTTAAGCTCATTAAGGAGTGACCACTCTCTGTTGTCAGTCCCTAGAAACTATGACCCAGCACTTCATCCGTTTGAGGTGAGCAGAGAGTACACCCGGGCTCTGAATGCTACTAAGCTCGATAGGGTGTTTGCCAAGCCTTTCCTGGCCTCTCTGGATGGTCACCGAGATGGGGTGAACTGCATGGCCAAGCACACCAAGAGCCTCTCCACACTACTCTCTGGCTCCTGCGATGGGGAGGTAACTATCTGCCAAAGTACAAATACTTTACCTCACCTTGTGATAAACTCTGACATTGTTCACACAGTACTATAAGTGTTACGCACGCATTCTTGACATTGGCACAATGTTTTATTTGATCCTTAGGTGAAACTGTGGAATCTGACCAAACACGAATGTGTCCGCACGTTCCAAGCACATGAAGGTTTTGTCCGGGGAATGGCTGTCCGCTTCTGTGGAACATCCTTCTTCACGGTGACTGCTGCCCTGCGACATCTGACAACAGTTTTCTTAGTCTTATTTTATTAGCTGACCTCTAATACAGCTTCTGTCTTCTGTCTCGGCATGCTGACTGTGACAGGTTGGTGACGACAAAACAATCAAGCAATGGAAAATGGAGGTGCCAGGTTACGGAGAGGAAGAGGAGCCACTCAACACTATTCTGGGCAAGGTACGATCAGTGGGCATCTGCTGTAGTGTTGTTGTGGTTACATCATCTAATGGTAAAATCCTGCTCTTTAGATTACCATGGCCTCTGTCCTCTAAAGGGTCAGTGAAATATCACATTTTTATAATTGTAAAAAAAATTCTTGCCCCCTGCAGACAGTCTTCACAGGACTGGATCATCACCAGAAGGAGGCTGTGTTTGCAACATGTGGCCAGCAGGTGGACATCTGGGATGAGCAGAGGAGCAGCCCTGTCCGTTCTTTCACCTGGGGCGTCGACAGCTTCAGCTCTGTCCGCTTCAACCCTGTGGAGGTAAGACACCCTGTTTCTACCACACTCAGCCGGGCCCCACCTTGCCACAGAGTGAAGAACACTTTGCCCGTGACAATTTGTCCATGTTTCAACTCACATCAAAGTGGGTTTTAGTCAGACTTATTTAAATCTGCCACCCAGCTGATGGTTGTTGAAGGTAATGGTTTACGTTTGTCCACAGACTGAACTTCTTGCAAGCTGTGCCTCTGACAGAAGTATAGTACTGTATGACATGAGAGAATCGGCACCACTGAAAAAGGTAGGCCCTGCCATTCAGTTGCTATAGGAATTTACATCTTGCTCTCCCCATTTCTTCACAGTGACACGATTTATATCTACTGTGTGTTTTCACTTTCTTCTATAGGTTATCATGACAATGAGGAGCAACACATTATGCTGGAACCCTATGGAAGCCTATTATTTCACATGTTCAAATGAAGACTACAAGTGAGTTGAGGATGTTGATGGTTGTTACAGTGAGAGCGATTCAGGTGACAGTACTTGTGCACTTAATGTTTCTGTTTACATGACCAAGAGTTGGTACTCAAACAGAAGGATTCTTACATGTAAAAGTGTTGAGCTCTGCATCATCAGACGATTGTGCTTTCCCTTTGTTCTTGTACTGATGTGCTTTCCAGTAGAGTGTAATCTTATTCATGGAGCTAATCTTGTTTTTCAGTCTCTACACATATGACATGAGGTACCTGGAGCGGCCAGTCACAGTGCACATGGACCACGTCTCTGCTGTGCTGGATGTTGACTATTGTCCAACTGGGAAGGAGTTTGTATCGGCCAGTTTTGACAAAACCATCCGAATCTTCCCCAAGGATGGTGGCCACAGCAGGTTGGTGACACCAGTTTGAAAGAATGACCATTGTCATTATTTTGTGTCAACTGTGATTGTATTAATGGTCCATAATCAAGTACTGTTTCTGTTCTTCTGAATGAGCCACAGTAGAGAAAGCAGTATAAGTTTTTTATTTGTCATATGTCTGATCGTATACCTAGTTCATTATTTTTATGTTACCTGTGTTTTTTCTGTGAAATCGACCTATTGGCTTGCACAGCTGGTAATAGTTTCTAGATGACAAAGCTAATATGGGATGCTAGTTGTTATGAGTGACTTTCTCAACCACAAAAAAACAAAGCCATTGTTTGGTTGCTATGTGACGTAATGGGACATGCAGTCTTCTTTGTTCATTTGTCAAGCTCTAGAACAAATAGCCACAGTTGTGTTACAGTAGCATCACAGAGAGGGCAGGTCCAGCCTTAGAATGCTGTATAAATGTGCTGTAGGTACAGCTAAAAGCACTTGGATCTGGACTATGTATGAATAGTGTTTTTCCAAACAGTATAGACCTTTTATAGAGCACATTGGGACTTGTCATAATAGGTTAGTATTAATTTTAGCAGTGGTCCCAATGAATCACACCAGGGCCATGGTAGTGGCTCACCAAAGCTGAATGCTGTTGTTAAATGTTGTTAGGTCTATTATGTTTATTTTGATCAAAATAAGATCCACAGTCACAAACCTTATGCAAATAGATAAACCTTGAATCTGATATCTTGCTGTTCCACCAAATGTTTGCTCACCACACATTGTGACTGAACACATGAGCTACTTCGGAGAAAGCTGTCATATTAAGATACACTTAACACCAATATTTTGAGGAGACTGTTCTCCCAAGACAAACAACTGCGACACTGCTGTTGGCAATCCAAAACATTATTCATAAGTTTATGTTGATTAAACAGTGTGGGTGTTGTAACACTTGATTCTGTATACGTGCTTGTTTTGGTTGCGAACAAAGGTACTGTGTTGCATTATTTATGTAATACTTTGTTTGTTTTCCTTGAAATTTAGGGAAGTCTACCACACCAAACGCATGCAGCATGTCATCTGCATAAAATGGTCAGCAGACAGCAAATACATCCTGAGCGGGTCTGACGAAATGAACATCCGACTGTGGAAAGCCAACGCAGCCGAGAAGCTCGGGGTGGTGAGTCCTGCCTTGTCTTCTCTATGTCATTCCTGCTTCAGTCAGTTTCATATTTAAGGCAGCTTGCTGCTTCTTGGTAAGCACTGAGTGGTGGCCTGTGTACCAATCAACAGCTGCATTTCCCTTCGCTGTCAGATGTATTGTACACTGTATCTCCCTCCAGTCTTTTACCTGATCTTGTTTATGAGTTAGCTGCATACTTCGACACAGCCGTGGCCCTGGGCCCACCTCAGCAGGGTAAGAGTGGGCGACTGTGCCAGGAGCTACTGCTGCCAAATGCCCTGATGGATGCTGACTTAGGGTAGAATCACTCTCAATAAGTACAATGTACCAATTGGCACAGCGACTCCTGTGGCAGGTGGAAGTCCAAAAAACTCAAAGGCTTGTGCAGTTGTTTGACAAATGGCCAACAAAAGATTCAGCTAAAAGACTCAAATCTCTACTGACTTTTACTATCTTGTTTCGTACATATATTCTATTCACGTAATATAGGCTGTGTTAGCAGAAACGATGGCCTTAATGTTATGCTCAACTGTCACATAAAGCTCCTGTAAAATGCTGGGAACTGTTCCAGTGCCCCAAATCCCAGTTATGGCTGAATAATAAAAATCAATGGCATCTCATGTGCCATCACCAACAGCCATCTTTCATTCCTAATCGGATTCACCCTTGCTTATTCTCTTAATGCAGCTTCAGAGTGGAAAATTGGCCCACTTTTGGCACTTGTTTTACTGTCACTGTGTAAGAGAAGATTTATTCGCAAGCGTTGCACTTAAAGAGATCGGACAAGGGCTGCTCCTATCAGCAGTTTAAATCGGCCAATCACTTAAAGCGGGCCACTCTGAACATAATGAAGCATTAACAATCAAGTTGTTCTGAAAGGGTCTTTAATTATCAAGAAATGCTGAAATGCTGAATCGAGGCTTTGTCTCTATCTGAAGGCATCACACTGGACAGATTGGGACTTCTCTATCAGCTGCTGCATTTAACTACTTTTTGTTGTTTTTTTTTTCACATAACTTTGCAGCAGCGGCCTTCGGACTCCAGTGTAAATAGGACCCTTTGTGTTTTAGGCCAAGACCTAAAACACATTGAATCGATCAGCTCCTGTTTATTTTCAGTCCAGTAAAATTTATTTCCCCCGTGCTCTGAGCCTTGACTCATCACTACCAATTGATTTAAGGTTGGAAAGCCAACTGGATCATTTTGAAAAGTTTGGATTGACTGACGTTTATGTGCTGTGTGACTGTTTGACGCGTCTGCTCCATTGATCAGAGAGCCCACCATGTAGGATCATTAAAGGATAATTGGGCATTATTACAAATTGACTTTTATTTTTGTGGGTTTGTCAATCATTTCTGTTGGTTGTAACAATGTTCTGCCAACCAAGTTGAGTGCTGACATCGGGGACATGGTGGCATTGCTAAAAAGAAGTCAGAGGGGCAACAACCTGTCCACACAGGCCGCCAGCGTGTGCACTGGAAGTGTTCAGTACATACTGGTGTGTGATGCCCATGTCAGAAGCCAGTGCATGGTGGAAGTGGAAGAAAATAGGCTTGAAGCTTAAAAAAATATGTGTGTGTGTGTGAGAGAAATTTGAGCTTCACACAGCTGGTGGAGACAGCTGTATTGATTTAAGATAGAAGTGTGTGAGTTCCTCAGATGCGTTTGACCTGGGCAAGCAACGAAGCTGTAGCTTCTCCTGTGTGGAGCAAGAAACATGGGCACTCAGGCAATCGTAAGAGTACTCTGAGGCTTTAGCAGTTAGTAGGTGTAACACCATCAGCCACTCGTATGTTTGACTGTTAAAGAAACAGATTAAAATTAATGCAGCAGAACCATTGTGTGATCAGTGCATTCTTCTCCCTTGTCAAAACCTTTTGCCTATGTTACTCACAATGCAGCTCAGCCTGCAGTGGTTGGTTGAAGATTCAAGTGTGGTATGCTAGTTAGCAGCTAGTGAAGCCTCCAGTCGCTAGCCCGAAGCAGGGACGAGGAGCAGGTTACAGACAGACTTCGTTTCAACTCCACATCCCCAGATATTTGTCATTTTCAAACGTGCAGTCTTTCCTTGGTTTAGATGATCTGGCAGAACGGTTGGCTTGGTTTCTAACCTGTATGGCATATATAACTTTGACTGCTTGTATTTCTTTCCCCTGTCAGACTTGTCACTGTGTTCCCAGATATCAGTTATTACTTTGGTGGATTCAGTGTTATCATAACTGATAGAATGTCTCATTTCTCTGCCATGAGCAAAAGATAAATGGCATATTGATTGTACAGAGCAACCCTCTGAAGTACAATGTAAGTGACAGTGATGCGTTTTCCCTCACAGCCTGCCTCAAAACTGCTTTGGCAGCAGTTAA
The DNA here is from genome assembly GCF_017976325.1 of Chelmon rostratus. Classification (NCBI taxonomy): domain Eukaryota; kingdom Metazoa; phylum Chordata; class Actinopteri; order Chaetodontiformes; family Chaetodontidae; genus Chelmon; species Chelmon rostratus. Next base: position 24,545,519 of record NC_055665.1, read on the forward strand.
ATCTCCTGGTCATGTCTTCTTCCTTTGGACAAAGTTTATTCAAGCTATTTATGTTTTATCCAAACTCCAACTGCTGATAGAATGTGTGGTTGTGGTTTGCAGGAGGACTTCTTGGCATATCCTCAGTGGACTGTGTACAGTTTAGGCTTTCTGATCCCGTCTGTCACGTCACTTGGTGACAGTTGCTCCTTGCACCCTGCTGTAGATCCGTCAACTTTTGGATAGAAAAGTAGTTTTAACTTCTCACAATCTGCAATAAAATTCCAGTGATTTTCACATGGGATCAGCTGCTCTTCTTCAGAAGATTTTGTCACAAGACTACCCCTGGAAGTACTGCCTCTGTTATCTTTTCAAACCCGAGTCCCATATTTCTGTGCTTGTCTTTGCTAAATGAGTACAGATCACATGAGCCCCACTATCCTAACAAAATCAAAGTGAAGCCTCATCTCATATCCATCTTGTTGAGATTATGCAAACAGTGTTTAGCAGCCTAACCGTGTTTGTATCCAGGGGAATTAGTTTAGTCCAACAGGATCAGCGTCTAACAGCTCTTCTCCAACAAATTGAATCTGAGACAAATCATTGCTTTTAATTAGAATAAAAGCCTTCGAGGAGGGCAGCCTCAGCCAAGACGAGTCCAAGTAGCTGGTGGTTTTTATGAGGGAGACAGAGAGGGAGGGATGCTGTTGAGCTGGTGTCTTCACTTTTTAACGGACATCGATTCCGTTTTGAATGAGTATGTTGTCGAGATGAAGTTACTGCTTACTGTACCGGCCAACAGTTTATGATATAAGACAGCGTACGGTAACTGTCGGTAATTAACAAGATGCCACCTGAGGTGAATGCAAGCTACATCTTTCTAGCCTTGTATGGGTTTGTGTAAGTAGTAGAAGTAAAATAAAGCGAGTTGGTGCATTTTGTGGTCAGCAACAAGTCGTCCACTGGAAATACTCAGCGATACCAGAGTCAAGACATTTAGAAAGACGCCTCGGACGACTCTTCTCTGACCGTAAGAGCCCGCAGGGCTGTAGCTGACATAATTCACGTTCACACTTCAGGTATAAATACAACTTTACAAGTTAAATGCCTCTAACGAGGCCACTGACTCATCTCTAGAAGGCATCACACTTCTCCTTTCAGAAATGTGGATTCACCAGGCGTCCTCCTCTGTTGGCTGTTCTGAAGGATACAGTTCTCACTAGAAAAACAGCAGCATTGGTGGTTTAAATGCCTAAAACTACTTGAAAAGGACGTCTTGTGGCAGCACGAATGAATGCAACATCATGGGAAATACGGTGATTTGCTTTTTTGCAGAAAGTTAGATGAGAGGATTGATGGACTTGTCTGTCTGTTGAATGTGAACAACTTCCCACACGGCTGCCTTCAAAAGATTTTAAACATTTTAAACTGTGGTGAGCTTGTTTGCTACTACTGAATTGATATTTTACACTAAAACTCCAGCCTGTTACTGCTGCCACCTAAAACTGACTTGGCTTTTTTGGCTGTACAGAAAGGTCGCGAGGTTTGAGCTAACACATCCTCTAACAATGTCTGGCCATCTTAATGCTCACTAACACATTTTGTCTTGTTTGTTTAGTCAAAACTACAAGTTGCATCATGGGGAGGTTGTGTGCTGGACTGTTTTAGGGCCTGGCTCAGTAACTTCCCCACAGCTGTGCACCTCCTCAAAAATGTAACTACACATCAGGGGCCAAAAAAGCAAGTGAACTTTATGTGGAAGAACTCACATTAGATTAACGTTTTCATTCAGCAGCAAGATAACCTCGACAGTTCCCTAAATGTAACCAAGTAGTTGACAAAATAACATCACGCGATCTTCGTCGGCAGATTAAATTTGCCCAATTGTCATGGAAGTGATCAATAATGAACTTTTGCAATCTTAGCTTTTACACCAACATGAACAAGAAGTCCTGAAAGTACTCAGAAAACAATGGAGATTGAACTTCAAACCTCGATGTAAAAAAGTGTTGTTTTCTTTTTAATCTAACCCAACTTTTCCTATTTTCACCGTTTAAAACTAAACGCCAACCATAATGTTGGTAGGTCAGACAACAGCCATGTTTGTGAGCACTTTGAAACGGTGTCACCTGGCGTCAGATCATGAAATGTTCCTGTGGGCCATTTCTGATGGCAATGATGAACAACCACTATTGTCATTTAGTTTAGAGGACTGGCTAGAAGACAGTCACTGAGCACGTTGATTATCACTACAAAAGTTAACGTGTACGAGGCTCAGTTGGTGCAGACAACAGGGTCCACTCCCTGTCTCATACATGGCTCTCAGCTTCATCCCAGCATCCAAATCCTCCCTTTCTTTTCTCCTCTTCACCTGACTTTTGTTCTGTCTCTCTACCCACTTTCATCTTTTCCTCCCTTCTTTTTCCCTTTTTGTCCTTTTTTTCCCCCTAACCAACTCATCCTCTCTTGTTTCATGCAGCTGGCACCCAGAGAGAGGGCTGCCAGCAACTACAGTCAGAAGCTGAAGGAGAAGTTCCAGCACCACCCGCAGATCAGACGCATCGCTCATCACCGACATCTGCCCAAGAACATCTACCATCAGAGAACGGAGCTGAGGATTATGAAAGAGGCTCGCCGTAGGAAGTACGTATTCATTGTTATCCTCTTTTTCTGTTTTTGGTAAATTGAGCTAGCTCATGTTCCTGTAGGAATGACACAACGTCCCCTCTGTGACACTGTAAAGGGGACTTGGGCTGCTGCCAGTGTAGGTCTGACCTACGCAGTCACACCAACCTAATGGAAAATGTCACAGATGGGACTGCCCCCTGTGACACGGTCTCAATAGGCCTTACATACTCATTTACAGCTTGTATGGTGGATTGATTGTCCCAGCTTGCCCTGCCATCCAGTGATTCATAGCTCAGTCTGCAGCTTTTTTTTCTCCCCCTAATTACCGGTTACCGGTATTGTGGCACACCAGTCATGTGTTTGGACTGTGAATGATTTACTGTCCATGCTTTATGCATGATTTTCAGGGTGCATTAGTGTAGTCGGTGACGTAGGTGTTAGGTCAACAGTGTCATATTCAGTATCTTCCTCTTTTCTGTTTGCTGCTCTCTCCCTCCCTCCCTCCCTCCCTGAATATTCTCACCAGCAGATTGAGTCACTCACAGCTCTTTCTCTTTTGTTTTCCAGGGAGAGAAACGTCCGCAAGCACAGCAAACCCGGAACTGTTCCCGTGGTGTCTGAGAAGGAGAAGCATGTTGTGACTGTGGTCAAATAGACGGAGCCGGAGAGGAGAGCATAAGGCAGAGGGGCTGCCGTCGAGAGATGAGGCGGAGCCCAAGATCACACCCGCATGGGACATGTTCAGACTGCTGTCACTGAACAATGAAAAGAAAAAGCTTGAATGTCAGTCATGGGAGGAGCAAGTGACCAGTTCTGCATCGTTTGAAATACAAGGACATGGACTGTAAATACACACAAATCCAACCAGAACATTCTCTTTCTCCACCATTCATTTGAGTCCTGTGTTGGTGTGACTAATCCCTACCACTGTGCCAATTTAAGAAATAAAGAACAGATTAAATTGATCTAATGTTAAAAGATAATACAGTTGATTATTAAAGCTAGATGGTGTAAAGGTTTCAGTATGCTTCACATGACTAAAGTGCTCTGTTCCTGTCAGAAAGCTTGCTGTCGCAGCCTCATCCTGACATCCAGTCTCTCAAGGTGCTGGAAGCAGCTGTGACGACAGAGAGCTTGACAGTGAAGTTCGGACCCTCCCTTACTTTGTATTCACACCTGGCCAGCTGCTCCATGAAGTGGCCATCAGTGTTTGACGAACTGAAGAACATTTCTGTCAAAGCATACTGATTCCTTTAGAAACATTTGGAAAGTGACATATCTGCAGCGGTTGTTTTCTCCTTTTCTTCCTAATGCTGTGTCATTTTAAGTTGACTTTTAGCCATTGTACTGTCATTAAACCCTGAGGTTTGTAAAATAACTGGCCTGAAAGAGAGCAAGAGGTTTGGTTTACCGACAAGAATGGAAAAGAAACTTATTTTCTCTTCAGTTTTCCCATGTTCCCCTCAGTTTTGGTATATCTGATTACCTAAGTAACATTTTTAGCCGCCATACTACACTCAAGACCTGTATGTTTAAGGGACCGACACACTTATATGCTGATGAGTATTTATAATAAACTTCTAAACTAAGTCTAAGCTGTGAAAACATGTCAATTGGAAGAAGTCATGACCTTGTTGCAGCAGATCACTGCAAAGGCGCTAATTTACTTACAGGCATAATGAGGTAGAGGCTCTATCCTCTTAATGTTGCCCTTCAAATCCTATCAGCACTGCAGCCTCAAAGAGATAGAGGTGTGTTTGGGAAAGGGTCGGGGACCACGAGGGCGGTCTGAGTCAGGAGTCAGGGATGAAAGTCACCTCTTGTGTGGCAATTGAGAGGATTTGCAGGAGGGCTGCCATGAACATGAAGTTGTGATCAAAGACTGATGCGTCTGGTTGCTAAAGAAGTCTACTTTTCCTAACTGACAGTGACATGCGATTCCTGGACACTTCATTTGTAGTGGCCTTTATTGGCGAGGCCATGGGTCTACAGATGTTCTTCTTTGACTAACAATTCATGATGGATTCATCTACCAGATACTTTCCTCAGTTAACCAACCAATCTTTTGATCTGTGAAATGTGAGGAAATAGAAAAAAAAAAATCCCAAAGCCCATGCGACACCTTGAAATGCCTGATTGTGTTTGGCCAAACTGTCCAAACCTAAAGATACTCATTCTAAATTCAAAGATATTCACATTTTTTCTTTCAAGAATCGTCATGTTTTCTCAATGAAGTGCATCAACACAGCCCGCAGGCCTGCTGGAGCTTTCTCTTCCTCCATCTATCATCCCGGCAGGACTGACCGGAACCACTGCCACACCTGCGGTACCGGTCACATTCTGTATCCATCCCTCCCCCTAACCCCGCCTCACACCCCCCACCCCTCCCCCTCACTGTGCTCATGATCTGGTTATGAAATGTGCATCAGGCTCTTCCTGGTACAGTGCTGCTCCAGCTGCACGCGGCCCCTCCACTCCGTGTTTTCGCGGCTGCTGTCTGCCTGCTGTCAATGAACATCCAGCGTCCTCTCGGCTTTATTCTTCTACGTGTTCCCATCGCTCCGCCTCTTCTTCCTATCTGGATTTTTTCCCCTCCTCTCTCTCTCTCTCTCTCTCTCCTCTCTCTCTCTCTCTCTCTCTCTCTCTCTCTCTCTCTCTCTCTCTCTCTCTCTCTCTCTCTCTCTCTCTCATTGCATCCATTTTTGTGCATTTAAGAAATCTCCAAGAATTACCAACCTGGAGGAAAGCGAGCTAACCGGACTGTCAGAGGAGGGTTAAGGACTCCAAACGAAAACAAACAAGGACGGACCGGGCATCTTTTATTCCAACATGCGAGTAAAACCTTTCTAAAGGATGGCCGCGATGGGTTAGACAGGATTTACCATGACTGCAAAATAAAAGGCAAGAGTTGCTTTCTAAATGCTCTGTATTTTTCTACTTTTTATCCGCGGACAGATGGATGGATGGATGGAGGCGTGTGTTTGGAGTACCTGAAGGTTGTAGCCTACAGCCTGTGCACTCTTGCTCCCTTTAAGTGCATCTATTTCTAATCTTGAGTGTTTTCTGTTTCAGACGTTTTCATGTGTAAATTCGGCGTTTCAACCTGCAGCAGCTTGAATATTACGACCCCCCACCACCACCTCTCCGCTTTCAGGCAGCGCTCCCTCGGCTGCAGCACGTTTGATAAGCCCATTACGAGCATTTAATAGATGAGGGTGAAGCCTGTAATTAATATTTTGACGCTTGTTTCTTGCAGCACAGTGTACTACGCGCATGATGCCCCCAACCAGGATGTCATGCCGTCTCTGAGCCGCGGCGCCTCCAGCAAATCCCACAGCATGAAATGTGAGAGAAATACCGCACAGAATGCTGCTGGTTGACGGTGCTTTTTTTTCTCGTCTCTTTCCTTCCCCCCCCCCCCATTTTTTATTTTAGCCACTGTGTGTAAAAGATGTCTGCTCCACGCGGGCCCCGGGGCGGCCCTGGCCCTGCCGCCGCCGCCGCCACCGCTGCCTCAGCGGCCGGCGCCATGCCGGAGATGCCGGACCTCAGCCACCTCACCGAGGAGGAGAGGAAGATCATCCTCGGTGTCATGGACCGACAGAAGAAGGAGGAAGCGAAGGAACAGTCGATGCTAAAGTAAGGAAAAGGCGGGCATGGCGGGAGCCGGCGGTGAATAACCCCGGGTGTTTGTGGGTCGCTCTCACAATGTGAATTTCTGTAACCGTCTCTGCGCGAGACGCTGCTGGATCATGTTGCCTCTTGACATCCAAGCTAGAGCCGAAACAGGCGAGTGCCCCCCCCCCCCGCCCCAAATCGCCTGCTTGTCGTCTCTTGACTCCCCCTCCCTTTAGAGGATACTTTATTTGAATGGCTGAGTGTCGTTTTATAATGCGGCATACACTCCAACCTCTTTACCCCCACTTTGTTGTAGCTCGAGCCGTACTACAGTGGGCCGGGTTAGCAGCAGCGGGCGCCATTTTCACGTCAAAAGCACGCCAAATTGCTTAACCTTTCCCCACGAACGTCACCGAGATTACACAATATGACACTGGAAAGATCATTTAAGGTGTCCTTTGTGGTGATGGCGCACGCGGGGTGTGTGTGATTTCAACGTTAAAGTCTCGGTAGATGCCCTCCTCCCCACCCCCACCCCCCCTGCTCCTCTTGTGTACAGATGTCGCTCGGAGCTGTTTCAGCACCACGGCGCTGTCCACTGTAGGCTTTCAGTTTTTAAGGTGGACCGGACTGTTTCCGCCATCATCGCTTTAACCTTTAGCGCGTGAGCCATAACTCTGCTTTATGGCGGAGTATTACGCTCTGTGGGCTTGCCCGGGTCGTAAAAACACACTCACTTGATGTAGTGTTAATTAAAAGAATTTGGTTTGACTTTTTTTTTTTTAGGGAGGCCAGGCTAATGAGAGGAGAGGGATTTCGGGGCGGTGGCCTTAAATGTTTCCATCCTGTTGATTTTCTTGTAGTTTTTCCTTCTTCAGTGAGAAAGATGCAGATGCTTGCATGCTCACGAGCCAGGTGCGTTTTGACGATTTCATTTGAATGCAGCATCAATATGCGGCCACATGCTGATGAGTGTGTCTATCAAAGTTTCTGCTAACGATCTCTGGCATGGCTTTACTGCTGCTGCGGCCTCCCAGCATGGCCAGTGACATTAGTGTAAGAGATGTGTGCCACGATCACTGGGAGCTTTTCAGAGGCATTAGAGCTGTTGCTCTCCAAATGTTTGGGCTAAGGCAGCATTCCTGATGGAGTGAAAGTTGTGCAATCCCCACCTAGTGCTGCTGCATGACAAACATGACTCATGTACTCCAAGACACGGCTACCTCGGCCGCTGCGGTGTGTGCTGTGTGAATCATCCAGGCCTTTTCCGCCTTCCCTCTGCTTTCCTTATCCCCCCCCCCTTCCTCCCCAATAGCGAGTGTTTTTCCTATTACTCTTTCTCTGAGGTAAAGGGGATTGTCAGTTTTAGTCACTCTTAGTCTGACAGTGATGTCAAAGCCTTGTCATGACTGAGCATGGGCAGAAGAGGCTGTTTTTTGCTACGGACATGACTGACTGACTGACTGACTGACTGTCTCACCGTAATGTTAGATAACTCTGATTTCAGGCCACACAAGCTGAAAGCATACAAGACATCGGGCGGTCAAAGAGGCCTCTGTATCGATTGCTTGCATGCTGATTTACATAAGAATTATGTTTCCAGCATGGCGTCCCTCCTGCATGCCTTGGTTACCTGGGTTTTTATCTCACCAGCAGGGATGTAACACAGATGCTTAGCCGCTGACAAAAGACATGGAGTTAATATTAAGGGCTGGCTGCCACCATTTTGTTGTGTTTCAGAGATTCTGATGTGCAGGAAGACCTCTTGACCCTGTTTTGCCCTGATAGTAGAGTCTTATTCCAATATATCACACGTCAAGAGTGGCTAGTTTTACTGTGTTCTGTCTATATGTGCAAGGTGACTCATCATGAGTCATCGAAAGAGTAAATCCCCACTTTCTTTGCCTATGAATCACACAAGCATAACATATCCTAAAGGAGCGTTAATATGCTCAGCCCTGGCATAGGTACAACTGCAGTGGATTAACTTGTCATTGGATGGTTCCTAGCCTTTTCAGCAGTGTCGGAAACAAACACCCACACTGCAACATCCAACCCTATAGCCCGTGCATCTGCGCTGTCGCAGTCACGGTCCAATCCCACGGCGGCTTGGATGGCTTTTTGGGAAAGTGGCAGTTCGAACATCGAAGTGTGTAATCTAACAGAGGGAATCCTGGGAGGATGGAGGGAGGGAGAGAGAGAGAAGCCTCCAGCTGCAGGGCTTGCCAACTTGCTGTCATCTCACTGGAGGTGCTACAGAGAGCGTGGATGGAAATCCAGTGCTGCTGACTCGCATGTAATTAGCTACTCTGTCTTAGGCTGATCATTCTTAGCAGGCCCATATATGTGCCTGTCTGCATGTAGATGCATGCTGCGCCATTGACAATCCATTTCTTAAAGTCCATAAGGCGGCACTCTACACATCTAAAGATCATTCTTAGAATGCTCTCCTAGAAAGCTCATCAAAGCTGCAGCCGGAGACGTATATTCAGTTCAGAATCTTAACATTTCTACATGCAAAAACATGTACAATTAAGCAGGGCTCCAGGTGCATTTGTTCCATTACACTGAATACACTGGCGCTATCAGCTGTCTTTGCTTTCCATGCATCAGTGACTCTCTGAGCAGTACAGTAATGATGGTTATGGGACCCCCACCCCCACTCCCACCCCCACCCAGACACTGGGTATCCTACAGGCAGGCATCAGCTGCCTGTGACGGGGTGACCCACAGAACGCCCGGGGCTCCACTTCTCCTTTGTCCCCGTTCCTCCGGTCCTCTAGGGCTGCTTTCTGGTTCTGCTTGGTGGTTTGAAGAGGGGAGCAGGAGGGGGTGGTAATGTTCTCCATCCTAACTCTGACTTTCTCTTTCACACCTCTACCCTCTAACGCTTTGTCATTGTTTCTACTCCTCTCACTGCATATAGTGTTACCTGTATGTAAGGGCACGGGCTGATATTTGAGCGTGCACACACGCATGCGCATGCACACACACACACACACACACACACACACACAAACACACACAATCTCTCCAAAGAAAGATGGCAAAACTTTGACCTTTAGGTGACAAGATTCGCGGCACGTCTATGAGTGAAGTAAAAGTGATGATTTAGCTGTCTGTCCACTTTAAAGGCCACATGACATGACAGTAGCATCCCAGTAAACATCCTAGTCCCTCCTCTTCCTCGTGACAGAGTTCAACTCTTGAATTGGGGGGACTGTGTCATTCGCTCAGGGACCTCCTTTGACAGTGCTAATTATACTGGCTGCCTTGTAGAAGGGACTCCCACTGAGATACAGCTATTCCAGGGCTCCAAGGTGTCTGCTGCTCTGCCATCTATTTGGGCACCCCCATTTTTGTTTCACAAGACCAAGGCTGCCCTGAGTTCCTGTTCTATTTCCTGTATCGGGCACATAATGCCCATAATGCCCCCCATGCCTGGTAAATGTCTTGGCAATGGCATGTCTTTCAATGAGCCCTCAGTTTGTATTGTAGACTTCCTGTTAATCTGATGACAGATATTTATTTCAACTTTGGAAAATTCTCCACAGAGAGCCACAGAGCACATTTACAACTAATTTCACAGGCTGATTCGTACTCTTCATAGCAAGTCAACTGAATTTCAGCCATATTTCTCAGCTCTGTTTTAAATGTACACTGTTACACTGTAACTATTTACAGTGCTGCATCACCAGACTACGCTGTACACTGGGAGGTAATAGTCGTGAGAATCCACAAGATATTCATTGTTTAATTTGGACGTGTCATTACGAATGGACCTGCAGTGTAGCTGAATCGTTTGCATGACTAATGAAGGGAAGTGATGAAGTTAAAAAAAAACCAAAACATATTCCTGGTTAGCATGCGATATGGCTATGGCGAGAGGTGTAGGGGGTTGGTGTGTGTGTGTGTCTATGTGTGTGTGTGTTCAGCATGAAGAGCATTGACCTAGAATTAGCTTTGATTGATCACATCCCATTTCCTTTTTCTGTTGCTCCCCCCTCCCTTCCCCCACCGCACATGCACACTCACACACCTCGTCCCCCTGCCCCGGTCATTTATCTGATAATGCAAGAGAGCTCCGTGTACCAGCTGGGGATAGAGCTACAGAGGGGCCCTGTGTCCCCGGAGGCTATACAGTAGGATCTCAGCCCCTCTGAGAGAGTAGCAGTGATGGAGTGCACACACACGTTACAGAGGCCTATACATCAAAATTAAAATTTTGCTAATTAATGTTCAGATTTTCTGGCCACTGTGAACGACCAGAAACTTAACTAATTACAAATGAAGTGACCACAGCCTGCTGGACTGAGACAAACCTGGCAACCCAAGGAAAACACAATTTGTCAGCTCTGCAAACAAGAGCCAGAGGCAGAGCAACGCTTCCTGGTACACTGTAGCCGTGTAAAGACAGGAGAAGCAAACTCTTTACCAAAATAATAACAATAATCTCTTTGTGAAAGCAGCCAAATATCCAAAATATGAGAAAACCAGTGAAATCTGTATTGAACTCTTGTAAAATATGACCACATCTGTGTAATGTAGGATAATTAACAGCATGTTGTGTAGTGTATGATGCCGTGCAGACTGCGGTGTAGTAATCTTAACAGTCTTCAGTTGTAAACCTTGTACAACCTGCTGTAGCAATACTGTACTTAGTCATGTTCATGCCAATAAAGCACATTTGAATTTGAAAAAAAAGAACTGAGGGAGAGAGAGAGACACACCTATGGTTGTGAAATGAGGCGAGGCAATGCTCAGAAGCTTCCCACTGGACAATATACAGTATACACACACACTCTCTCTCTCTGCCTTCCTCTTGTTCCCTTAGCTCACTCACCCATGCTCCCTCGCCTTCCCATGCAAAGAGCAGATTCTGTCATGAGCGTTCCAGAGACTTCCCTTCCCCCATCACTTTCCCCAAGGGAGAGAGGGAGGGAGAGAGAAAGTGGAAGAGTGGATGCTGTCTTGACTCCATAAAGCAGAACACACGCCAAATGAATACATCATCATGCCAATTAAAGTAACAATGTGTTTTGGTTGTGGAAGGTTGGCATGTTATCGAGTAGCTTGGTTCAGCTGGACAGGAAATCTGGTTAAAACACAAATGCCATCATTAAAATGATATATGATACATGAAATTATATATTTACAAGTTGCTCATAAGCTGTACTATTATGTGAGGGAAGCTGCATTACTTTAGCATCAAGGTCCTTTGGCGCTCTCCTGTCCATATGTCTTTTTATACGTTTCAGCCATTAACCTATTGTAACTGTCGGACTGCCTCTAGCCCTGGACATGTATGTGCCCTTTTTCTTTTATTTGCCTTTTCTGGTTTATCCTGTTCTGTATACCTCTTCAGTTGGCTGAAAGTGGTTGGCTGTAGGCTAGCTATGCTACATATTCCCCTTGGCTGAATCACAGGGTTATTATTTTCTTCGTAGGATAAGGCTGATGTTATTTTTCCCATGAATCAACCAAAACGAGCACTGTGTTTGTCTGTCTCACGCTACTTTTGGACGTCCCTCTGCCCCCCGTCTGTGGCACTCAGACCCAAACCCATATGTAGGAACTTGGCAAAAATGTATTGATTCATCTTTAAAACTAAATTAATCCCTTTTTTTTTTTGGCTACTTGAACTGTTGGGACACGTTCCAGCACACACATGGCTCACATGTGAGCAGGCTTTGCCTACATACACATTCAGCAGACCTGCAGCCACAGTACCATTGATTTGATGTTGTGTTTTGGGCCAACTGGTGAATGAGTCTAATATCCACCGTCCGCCTAGCTCTGTATTTGCCCATCACAAACTACTGAGAAATATGTTGTGCCATTTGATGCTGTGCAGTGGGTTTATCAGAGATTTCCTTGTGGGAAACAAGGAGACACGAGGTTGATGAGAGCTATGAGTCTGTAAACAATAAGTTGTGGCCAAAAAGCCGAACCAATGAGCTGAAAACGCTTAAATGCTACATTAACCTGTGTGGAACTGTAGTGTGGTGTAGCTGCCTGCAGGTTTGACTTTAAAAATCAACCCCTTTCACATTACATATAGCATTTGACCAATTGTCCATATAAAAATATTGATTTATTCAGATTTTAAAAGGCTGGGTTATTTCAGCTGGGAGTCGTAATTTTAGCAAATGTCACTCAAACAGGAGTAAATGTGCATTTGTTGGGGACTATTTTTATCAGAGGGCTGGTGCACGAGAGAATATTTATGGCAGCATAGCGGTGCATGTGTGATTGACTCAAAATAAACCACAGTGCTTATGTTCAAGTTAATAAAAGAATGTGTCCTCAAACACAAGGATGTGGCTCATTGATGTGTTTTTAATAGTTTCTGGACAACATACTTACGTCACAGAGGCTCAATCACGCTTTGGCTTCGCAGGCAAAACTTGTCAGTGGGATCAGTCCATTGTTGGTTTTGGTTGTTTCGTGGGATTAGTGGTGGGGAGGAGAGGACTAATCAGGATAAGTTGAGAGGGAACATAAGAGGAGGCGAGAGGGCAGGACGAGGGGACAGGTTAGCGTGGGAGAGAGGAGAGGAAATGAGAAGGGACAAGAGGAGACGAGAGGACAGGAAAGGATAAGAGAACAGAGAGAAAATGAGAGGAGAGACATTGACGTCCGAGATGCTATCAGGTCTCGGTGCTGATATGACAGCCCCAGTCCCCATTGACGGAGCAATCAGCCTGCCATCTCCCATAGCCTGCTATTCTGTTGCGTGGCACAGCACAGCATCGGCCTCTATTGTCTCCCAGGGCTTTGTTCTAAATAACATCTGCATTTGTCAGCATAGGTTTTATTCTCTTCTGGGCTTTTATCCCTCAAGCAAAGTTTGAAGGGATTTTCCTGCCCCTGGCTGTGCAATTTGAAATGCCCTTGGCGAAACATGACAGTAGGAAAATGTTTCAGAATGAGAAGTAGGCTGTGTTAACTAGTGCAAGGGATGTTGTATATTTATAGTAATGATATAAAATGAACACTACAGCGCAGGGTGATTTCTTTTTACTGTATGTGTTAAATAATTAGTCAACTGTGCCTCAAGCTGTTGTACTTTTTTTGTTAAGTAACTTTATTTTAGCAGTTAATGTTGATCTGGTAAAATAAAATCACAGATGCCTTGTATGTTAAAGTCACCAGTTCAAATCCCCAGGAAAGAGAAAGTATTGTTCGTACTCCAAAGTGAAAATGTATTTGAAAAATGTGATGCAATTTCTAACCCTAACCCTAACCCTAACTTCTAATTTTATCCCCACATAAATAGATCTGATTGCAAAATTAGCGAGTAGTGATCCTGGACTGAGCCAGAACAGAACCCAGTCACAGCTCCAGCTCTAGAACATCTGGCCTGTTGTTACATAAGCCTCCCAGCGTGCTGTGCAGGAGTGGCCTGATTGAGACCAACACAGTGCAATAGTAATGCAGATGGAGCTGGATAGTAGGTTACGAAAGGGGAAGAACAGAAGAAAGTGAGATAAATAGGGAATGCAAAAGGTAGCCTCAGCCAAGGAGGGCACAGAGGAGAAACGTGAGCGCGAAAGGCACCGAGAAGGGGCCACTTTATCACTTTTATTGCCCATCCCCCGTCCCCGTCCACTCTGAGCAGAGTCAACGCAGAGGAAGATATACAGCATCTGACCCTCTGAGGGAAGCCTTGTGCTTCTGAGGAACATATGTGCCTGCTGTAGAGTAGCTGGCAGCGCTGATGTTGAATGTCTCAAAACTGTGGGGTAGTGTGACGACGCAGTCGAGACAAATCCGGCACAGCGCACAGCTTTACGCCCCGCTCACTGACTGAGGCGGCCGAACCGTTTGTCGCTGGTTTTTCAAAGTGTGAAGGGAGGGTTGTGGGAGTGAGGTGTGCTGCCTTTTCTCTCTCCTGCGACATTCCCTCAGGGTTTGTTTTATGATTGTTAAACCCTGAAAGGTCAGAGAAAAAAAGACATCCCTCCACTCTGTGCAGCAGAGGTCTCAGACCACGTGGCCTGAGGGCCTGAATGATCCAGGTTTTCATTCTGACTAGGCCACACCAGCGCACCTTACGCTGCGGATGACGTGTGAATCAGCCCAATCAATCACAACCCTGTGACACGGGGCCTGCCGTACCACATGCAAGTCGCATATTTACTCTTTAAGTCTGTGTATGTTTACTGAAAGCAAGCGAGTGAGAGACACACTGAAAGACAGAGAAAGTGCCAGGCAGTTATGAGGCTGCTGAATGGCCGGTCACTAAAGGTGGAGCGTGGCACCGGGTCATCTCAAGCTGCTTGCACTCAAAGCGTGAGAACCCTCATGCTGTTAGTTGGACTATTAATAGTGGAGGCATTCAGCTTTCTGCAGAGGCCGGCAAGCAGCCAGGCAGCTAAACAGGCAGCAAGGCCTGCGGCCGTTTAGACGTCCAGGAAAGCCAGGCAGCAAAGCAAGCAAGCTTACAGGACGAGCTCCAGCCACCAGTGAGACAGAGGACCTCCTCATGAAGAGAGAGCACACTGAGTTCATCATTAGCAGAGTTAATGATAGACTCATAAATTAATTCCTAATTTTGTTTGTGCTTTGGTACAGAAATTACTTTTGATATGACTTTAATAATAACAGAACCATGTAAAAAATCTAGACACTTATCACAGCTTTTCCTGCTTTTATCAATATAGTTTGATATCTCGTCCCACTTTTCTGATACACATTAACACACTTGTTGTGAAGTGGCTCTCTGCATGCTCACTTTTCAGCTTGTTGTTCAGTTTCAACAGTGATGTTATAGCAGCTAGTAATTAAAACAGAGCAGAAATTTTTATCTCACGAAAACGTTGCAGAAATGTTGTTGGTCCACTTATGAATTATTTGATGCGATTTGTCACAACGAAGCAGGCTGGTGGCATTCAAACAGAGCCAAGTGCGAGCGTGGCGGTTGTTGAGGCAACAAAGAAAGTCGTGCTTCAGGACTCGCTGCATCATGGGAATTAACATGCCTGCTGTTGGAAATGAAAGGAATAATATTACATTTTGAGAAATGGCGTCGATTAGTAGGAAAAATTTCTGAACTTGTGCGTCTTTGGCGTTTGGCTGAGAAGATTGATACCATTCTCAGGTCTGTGCTACACATGAAGTTGGAACCAGCAGGTGAGTAGCTAAGAGTAGCAGGAAGCAGGGCTCACAGCTAGCCGGAGATGATGGAGACGTCACGTCTTGTGTGTTTACTCTGTGCACAAACAGAAATATAATGATGACAGAACTGGGCCAATCACCTGCTAGCTCTAGATGTACATGTTGCATTCATACAGCAGAGGCGGAGTGGCGTCTATCTTCTTACAAACGTTAACTCTCGGCAGGAAAGCAAAAAAAGCAGAATTCTGTTCTTTTAATTTTATTGACTGTTAATCCATCCCTCCATCCATTTACTTACTTACTTTCTTCCTAGCCCCTTCATTTACTTTCCCCTGGGTTAAAATGTCCAAAAAAAGTCCTAACTATTTCATAAAACCAGTGTCTTTTGGCCAAGCAGTCGGCCAGCAAAACATTACAGCTTAAAGAAAGGTACCACTGTCCTAACAGCTACACTAACATCCTTCACGCACGCCTTTCATATGAGCGCAGTAGCTCCAGTGAATGTTGCTGCTACTGAGAAAGGAGTTCAGGACACAGGACACAACTCAGGTAAAGTTAGACTCACCCCAGAATGCAAGCTCATACATTTCATATGGGCCACCTTAATAAGTCCTATTTTTGGTAAACTAAAACCCCAAATAAGCTATTTTTCATGTTGCAGACTCTTAAAAAGAAACACAACACAATCCAGACCCTTGTAAGGAATTGTGTCCTAGATTTTGTGCCAGTAGTGAGAGAAACTGATGGCCTGGAATGAGTTTGGTTGCTTTTTTTTCTAAATGAAATTAGGAGATCCATGGGTGTAAGAACTGCTGCGAACCCAAATGTGAACAGTCCTCGGCCCCCGGATGCTTTGCTCTGTGTGTGAGCTGGCGTATTTACTAGCAGTAGTTTACACAGGGCGCTCTAATCTCTCCTTCCCCGTGTGCGTTTGTTTGTGTGTCTGATCGTGTTCTGCTCATTCAAGACTCAGCTGGTCGGAGCAGGTGCAAGCTGGTGACTCAAACACGTGCACGCTGCCTAGCCGGCCCATCTAATACGCCTTTGTGTGGCCCAAAACTCAAACCATCCAGCGCTTTCTGCAAACAAACACAGCCTCCCTGTGTTCGCCCAGCGCACGCACGCAGACGTACTACACTGTCAATGAAACACCCACACACTCGCACACATTGGCCCCGTAGAGGCCTCACAACCAGACAGTAGAATTTATTATGTAATGATTGGTTCAGTGATTCTGTTGGAAAACTTTACGTTGCTTATGCAACCCCTGCTCGCATCATAGGAGGGTTTTTCTTTTGATAAAACAGAATAAGTAATCATGTGATATATTACTGATATAGCTCTGACACGGCTTGCTTTATTTTTTTTTTATCATTTATTTCCTGTTTGCCCTGCACATAATGTATTTCCCAACTTTTATTGCTCCCTTTGTGCCATCATAATTCTGAATTGGTTATTGTTGTTTTGTGGCAGTATAAAGGGGGTTCCAATCTCTTTGAATTGCTTATTGCTGTTTTGTGGCAGGAATAAGGGGGTTCGATATTTAGCAGCATTACAGTGCTTTGCATGTGCAGTAGATGCTGCTGTAGGTAGATTACAGAAGCAGCCGACTGACATAAATAGGGGAGGATAAAGAGCAACCGTTATTATAACGTCACTAATGCAGCCGTGGCCCTTATATAAGCCCACTGTTTGAACACCACACACAGGCGCTACCATGTAACCTACAGTAGGACATACTGTACAGCATATAGACCACTGCTCACACTGCCTAGGGCTGAAGGTGGCTTTGTGGGAGCTTTAAATGCATTATTCCACAGATTCACTATCTGTATGTGAGCACGCTTTAGTGTATTCACGGTTGCTTGGTTTGTGTAGTCTTGCGTGCTCTACAGTATCTACCATGAAAATAACAGTGAGGAGGCCTGTTTTTTTCATCCCCATCATCTGACACTGATCAGGACAGAGACACAGAGAGCCGATGGTGTGATCCCGGGATCGTGCTCCTCGACCCAAGTCTGATGGAGGATCTCCCGCTAATCCCTTAATATCACTCGTCCCACTGAGATACTGCTGCCATCGCCATGGTGATGCTGAGATGGCCTGAATGTGTAGTAGTGGAACGAGGAGGGGGGTGGGGGCGGCGGTACTGCACACCACCGTAGAAATCCTCCTTTGTGAAACATAAATACAATCATTTGAAGTAGCAATGCAGGCATTTAAAGTCACCAGGCATCAGGCCATGGGGAGGAGGAGGAGGAGGAGGAGGGGGGTTGCTGGGTTGGCTGTGTTTACTGTAGACGGCGAGTAAAAGCTGGTCGCCTTATCCTCGAGTGGGCGGCTGCTTGGATGGTTTGTTGGCTGGTTGGCTTTAAATCTGCGTGGAGAGGCGACTAATGCAAGGGAATCCTTTGATTTGGGATTTTACCACAGCCAAAGTCAACCAGATCTTCCTGCCGTCGGACAGATGTCGAGAGACAGCGAGTTCAAGTTAATTTCAGTCGTACAGTGTTGTGGCCACATCTGTTTATTTGGCCGAACGTGCCAGCCTTTAAAGCCCCTATGGTGCGTCTCATGTAGTCCATGCAGCACGTGACTTGATGAGGTAACAGGTAGCTCAGCTCCAAGGCGGGCACCATTATAGCAGCGATGTCTCAGCAGAGTGATGGGTGTGGCCTGTTCGCAGCGAGGCGATATCAGATTGCCCCAGTGCTCGTCTGCCTGTGTACACTGTATGCAGGTTCGTTAAGCAAGCTAACAGTGACGTGCTGTGGCTTTGAATTGGGACAGGAAGGAGTAGAGCAGGCCGGGCCAACAATAGGCAGGGTATCTATTACCTCTCTATTGTTAGCCGTGGCCGGGCTATTATTATAGCCCAGAGTGAGACACAGACAGCTGACTGCAGTTTCAGTACAGCCCACCTACTGCTTCCAGCCGGCAACAACAACATCACAGAGGTTTTTGTGTGTGTTTGAGGATGACGCTGATGGGAGTTGAGCTGAGGGCGAGGCTTAGATAGCAGCAGAGAGCTGAAAGTATGATCATCACTAATTCTACTACGATTGAGGTTTTTTTTAGCTGATGTGCTTCTTTTTTTTTTTTTTTTTTCCGATGAAACCTGAGATGCTCCAGTTACAAGATATTCCCTCACCAACGAGACCAGGAGGAGAGGCTAGGCTTTTTGCTGACTATGCGACTGGAAATAATATGGCAATAGCGAGACTGGACAGAATTGGTGCTCGAGGAGTGGTTTGATGCTCCGCCGTGTGTAGTAGAGGGGTTAGAGGAGGACATGGAGCTGCACTCAGCCAGCTCTGTCTGGCCAGTGGAGCTAGAGATTGGGATAACTCAGAGGGCGGTGAACTAGCCGTGGTGGCGTTGGGGCCGAGTTTCTACATTATTCCCGGTGGAGCTGTTGAGCCGTGTATGGGAGGAGTTGTGACGTTAGCATGGGACAATGTCAGCTGCCAAGAAAGTGCTGAGCACAGCCAGAATAAAATGTATCTGTGTCAGGGCGAATAAAGTGGGCTGACAGGAGAAGCAACCAAGCATTTGCACACAGAGAGAGACATGTTCGTACACACACTATTACCAGAGCAAACAAGCACATATGTGCAAGAGCACAAACGTGGTGTATCACCGCCTCGGACTAAATGCTGCACGTATAGTTGACGTGTTTCCACTGTGCAACAAACTATCTGTATTAAAGTGAATATTGTGCATATGTTTCCTGCAAGCCTTGCATGGAAATACACTTGTGAATGTGTGGGCTGCTGGGTGATTAGCTGACTCTTTGCCACTTGGAAATCTCTCAGGAGGGGAGATATGGAGCAGCTCAATTGAATCCTGGCAGGTAATCTAAGGAAACAGATGGATTTTAGTTATATTTGGCAGCAGATTAGCCACTTCCCCGTTGCTCAGAAAATCTGCTGTTGCCAACTCTTGTTTGACAATCTGAATATTAGTCCTTGGTCAGGAGGTCTGGCTTGTGCGCTGTTAGATTGCCTATTCTGATGAGTGTGCCCCGCGGATTCAATCCTATCTGTGCTTTCTAAGGCCCAGCTGTGGTAGCTGGCCAACCCCTCCACACCGAGGCGCTTGCCCTCTCGCCGTCCCCCCTGCCCTGCCTATTGCGCTGTGCCAGCGCCCCGTGCCAGAGGAAGTTATCAGCGCTCTATCCCCTGCCCCTAATCCTCTCTGAGGTGGAGAGAAAGTGTTAAGTAGCACTTCTTCTGGCATTTACTGGAGAGGTAGAATGAACAGGTGTCTCAAGACCTAATCGTCTGTCTTTAAATGAGCTGCTATTTTTAGCGCACACTCTCCTTCTCTTGGAGATTTGCAGCGACTGTACAGTAGAGGTGGTACACTGGGAGATTTCTGTTTTATATATTCTGCAGGAATAATGCTGACACAGTCAAACACTGTGCATGTTGATTTTCCTTATCTGGTTGGGTGGAGTACAGTAACACATTTGTATAACAGTAATTACATTTTTCTTCCTATTAACTATCCAACATCTTCTTATTCAGTGTTGCCTCCACTTTTTGGACGCTTCCTTTCAAATATATATACTGCACATATAATAAATCTTTCCTTCATTACATGTTGTAGACATTACATTTTAGCCTAGTTGCCTTTGGTTTGGTTTTGTTCTGCCATGAATAACCTGCACATAACACACTCGTCCACATGGTCACGTAAAAAATCAGAACAGAAGACATCAATTCAATCCCAAAATGTGACCTGGAGGTGTAGCGACAAACAAATTTTAACTACAAACTATAACTGGCTGCTGTGACTCTGCTACATTACAGACTCAAGTGGAAGATGCAACATGGATATTTTATTCCAGTAAATAATACTCATTTTTACAAAAATACTGCACATGCTCACCCATCTCTCCTCTTTCCGTTTCCTCTAATAACAGCCGTTTACACCTGTTATTAAAGTTCGATGTGTTGTATTGTAGCTATGCTGGTGTTTGTATGCTCAAACACCTATAAATAGTCCGGTGCTGGGCCACTTAGGCATTTATACATGTGACTTGCTGCTGAATGCTGGGCCATGTTAGCAACGTTAAACTGCTGTAGTGATGTAAAATGTCCTGGACTGAAACTGTAATAATCATACAAAACATAGCATTTTGTTTTGTACAGTCTGTAACTGGGCCTGTTGCTGCTTATGAAGACCATGGTAATTGTACCAGTCATACATAACATTTTCTGTTTTTCTGTTTAAAACAAAGCGACCCACCCAGGTATGTTACTGAGATGTGGCCTTTTGTCATGACTCCATTGCAGGTGACATTAAAAATGAAATATATCATCATACTGTATACACTAACATCATATTATACTGCACCAACAGAAAGTTTGTTAGACAAGAACAGAATTCAGCAGGGTCACAGTCTCCAGTGGACGTTCCCCTGTGGGTCACTCGCCTCTGAGTGACTTCTGACAGACATTAACCTCATCTCCTGGCAGTACTGACCGGCTGGGATGGTGTTAATGATGTATGTAGTTGGTATTTACCCACTGAGCCAGATTACTCCCTTATGATCCAATTATCACTCAGTCTGTAGTGGACTCAGAGGGCCTGCAGGGTCACTGCTTAGCCATGAGATCCTCTATTACAGATTCTCTACTTAAGTGTTGACGCCAAGACGAGGCTGCATCTCATGATCTGTTTAAACTGCCGAGCATTGTGGGATGCCAATGTACTGCACTAAAATCATTTCCGGAGGTGTTAGTAGCATTTCGTTGTAGCATCTCCGCTGGGAAGTGCTGTCAAGTCAGTCTGGCCTAGCTCTGCAAGAAGTTTCTGCACAGGTGCCTATGGATGGAGGCATACAGTGGGGACACCTTCGTCACAGTGTAACAGGGCTCTACAGAAGCCCACATTCACGTTTCAAAGGGTGTTTAGCTGCTGAGTTGGAAGCCATGTTGGGGCTTGTTCTTTTCTGCTCATGGTAATCTGTGAAAAGTCACACTTTCCCCCGAGGAGTGCGCTGCCACTCCCCACATCCCCACTGTTCTTAGCTGTTCCAACCAACATCTGGCTGGCTTTTGAGAGGGAAACAGAAAGGTCCCGAGCAGCAGTTTGCTCAAAGACAGGATTAGAGGCAGAGAGACAGAGGGAGAGACCTCAGAGTGACTGGCTGGGCCTGCCCGACACACTTTGGGCAGGGGAGGTGGTGTAATTGCAAAGTAATTATGCCTTGGGTGGCATGTGTGGAAGCTCAGTACAGTGTGACAGAGAATATTGTGTGGGTCTGCTGTTAGTGCCTGAAATGAACAGGAGAAGATAGAAATTGTTGATCTGCAGCTAACAAGCTGATGGAAACTCTTTTTCCTGTTATTTTTGACATTGATTAGATGTTGATACAGCAGATTGCTGCGTTCCATAGCTGCTACCTGCAACATGTTCTGGTCTCAACGCCTAAATATCGTTTTCTGGCCCTTCACAAATAGGCTTTTATGCAGAGAGGCAGACTAACAGATTGTTGGTTTGAGTGTTTTCATGGGATTTGTTGCCATTAAGAAAAAACGTAGATGCATTTAACTAGATAACCATCATAAAGATAAATAAGGTATCAGAGTTCATTTTAGCTGGCAGAGATGTGGCAGCTAGTGTGAGCCATGTTGTCAGTGGAGCTAACAGGTGATTCAGCTTAGCGCGATCAAGCCGTACCACTTCTTTAACCTGCATAGAGGGTTGGGGGGGTGCAGGCTGTAAAACCCAAACAGTGAGCTGAGAAATGCTAAAACACACAGTAGAGCTGAGGGGAAGCAGACTCGGCTGTGTTTCTTCTGTGTTTTTTCAGTTGATTTTGCAGTCAGTGCCCAAATGTTTTACTACAGTATGAATGAACGGCCGCGTCCTCCGTGCCAGGCCTTAACTTGGCATCTGATTCAACGAAGTGGGCGGGCGTCTGTTTCTGCTGCCCATCACAAGTTGTGAGATGCACATTAGCTGTTTCTGGACCTGCTGTGGTGGACGTGACATGTTGCCAACATTGTTGCGGGTGTGGAGGAATGTGATCGTTGTACAGTCGTCACGTTAGCACATTTGTCTTAACACAGCGGTGGCAAAGGAGTAGTTTATAGGTGAAGGAGATATGGAGAGATTGCACAGTTTATAGGGAGGTAGGCTGTGTTTTAAGCATCTTCCTCTCCTCTCCTCCTCTCTCCTCCTCAGATAAACTCAATCTCTGGGATCCTGGGATCTAAAATGTTCAGGTCCTCGTGACAGCCTGTACTGCTGCCTGTATAGAGGGAGCTGCATCAATCCAGCTCTCCTAAGGATCTCACTTCCGTCCTGAGTTGAACAAAATCCTCAGGAAGAGAGCCGTGTATGTTGGCATTTCCTTGTTGGGCGGAACCAGTGTCACCTTTCAAGTCATTTCTTAAAGGGGGCAAAGCTTTAGCTTCAAGTAGATTTTTCATTTTGCAGACGTCTTTGGTGCTCAGCAGGTTAACTAATCAAGAGCAGTCCAGACATGGACAGGAATGATCGCTTTCTGTTGTTGATGTGTGTTTGTCTATAGGGTTGTTTGCTAGTCTCCTTCACCACAGTGGCTATTGCCACTCACGCTCACACAGTTTTGCAGGGTTACTGGTGTTACTGGTGCATGCATCACCTCCTCTACTTCCTACTAAAATAGATCTATCTGGTGCCAGGCAGATATGGAAAGCTTTCAAGAGCCGCTTCTTGTTTCAGCTGCTGTTGTGTTAAAATGGTTATAATAACAACCTGACAGTGAAGACTAAGACAAACCTGACTATGACATTAAAACCTGTTTTTACATGTGCTTTTATGTGATTACTTCAAGGATCCCTTTCTTGTGCCTGCAACTAGAGATAACTGTCCCCACTGAAGAATCTGCTGATTGATTTGTCCAAAAACGGATGAGTCACTTTGTTTGGAAAATGTCAGAAAGTTTTTGAAAAAGTCAAAAAGTCAAAGTCACAAACAAACAGAAAAACAAGATAAATAATAAACTGGTATAAACTGGTAGCAGCAAATGTTGAGAGACTCTAATGAATAATCATTTACAGATTCATTTTCTGTCAGTTGACTATTTGATTGGTTGGCTCACGGTTTTAGCCTTACTTTGTAAACATAACCATATGCTATTTCCTCCCTCCTTGCCTGAAATAACAAAAGGCCACTGAGCGTTACTTTTTAACTGCTTACACTTTCAGACAAAACAGTTCAGCTTCAGTATTTCATCCCCCCTAACTCCCTTCTTCTATTTTCTCTTACGTCATTCCCAAAAGACATCACAAGAGCGCAGAAACAGAATCAAAATGGCTTGAAATCTACTGGGTAACTCCAGGAATCTGGATCTTCCAAGTTTATGCAGCACATCTGTCCACTAGAGAGCAGTGTCGCATCAGTCATTGTCAAGCCCGGCTGCTTCCCTCTGCAAAGCCAGTGGGGCCCAAACACGGAACAAAATAACAACAGAGACTAAAAATAACAGCAGCGTGTGGCTGATCAAGACTTAAACCTGACAATCAGACACAAAAAAAGAGAATCCTACACTGAAACTAGGAGATGCTCTGCACGAAGCTTTTCCTAACAGTGTGTGTTTCTTCTTTCGTGTGTGTCGTTGGGGTTGATGGGAAGCAGAGAGCAGGTGAAAGAGCTGGAAAACAGAGACCGTGCCTGCCCTGCAGGCCCCCTCAGCAGCCAGGATACTGAATACGTCACTTGTGACATTTTACACGCACTCATTTTACCGCCCTGTGTCAAATAATACACTGCGCACTCACACTCACATATGCACACGTACGAGTACAGTACACACATGGGTATGGACACACGCACACTGGATGCATAGACGGATACTCACACACACACACTCCGTCCGGCAGCCGTCCAGGCAGGCAGGCAGGCTCGATCAGATAAATATGAGGCTTGTAATGCGACCACAGAGACGGGGCTGATGGGATCAATAAAGAACGGCGCTGCAGGTCATCGGGAGAACACAGCGAGGGGATAAATATGGACTGGCTCATCGGAAAACAGAGCGGCGAGACTGATGGGTACACAGGACTATATCTTCTCTTGTGTGTTCTCTCACCCATCTGACGCAGATCAGACAGACAGATTTCTCACTCTGGTGTGCTCTACCTCTGCTGGCTTCAGCGTGCTCTGAGGCTCTGCAGGACGGTTGTTTTATCATCAGTATGTGTCTTAGTGTACACAGTGGGATTAATTACAAGTATTGGATTTTTGCTTGATAGGATGTAGTTTTTAGTGGACATTTGATTCATTTTCCAATAGATTTTGTAAATAAATTCTTCATTATCAGGCAACTATTAGCTGTAGTTTTTTTATAGTAACTCTGCTTTGAGGAGCTTTAACCGTCTTTAATGGAGAGTTTAAGTGTCACATGAGCTGAAAGCTGTTTCAGAGGCTTTTTTCGGTTCCAGCAACAACAAAGTTCAGGAGGAAAAATGTAATCATTTTGGCTTCATTTGCTTCTTTCAGCTTCTCAGATGTGGAACTTGGCTGCTTCTCTGTGTTTTATATCATCACAATTTGAATATCTGTGGGGTTTGTACTGTTGCTTGGACAAAACTAGCAATATGAGAACATTACCTCGGGCCCTGGGACCATTTTCTTAACAATGAAGTGATTCATTAAAAGTAATGATTAGATTAACCAGTAAAGAAAATAATCATTAGCTGCAGCCTTCATACTGAACCCAAATGCTGGTGTCGATATGAGGTGACAAATGTAAAAATCTGAAGTGTCACATTGCTCAGTGAGACTAGGAAATGTTGCTGTGTCTCGGCCCCAAAATCCAATTAACACATTCCGTAACACAGCTGCATAACGCTGACGATGTTCTTTAAAGAAGCGGCGATGAGGTGTGTGAAGTTCTGACGTGTGACTCTCAGCCGGTCTGGTCTCTGCTCTGCTTATGGTGACATCTGCACCTAAATCAGGAGAGTGTGGCTGAACTGGCAGCTTCAGTGTTAGATGGTATACAGATGCTAGACAGTCATGCGGTGGTTGCCGTGTGTGTGTGTGTGTGTTCATGTGTGTATATAATGTATCCTTCCATTTTTAATGTCATTACTCGACAGTGAGAAAATCAGAAGATACTGTATCTCTTTGTAATTCAGGTGAACCGACCCTTTCACCATACTTTAAAACAAAAAGCGAAGTGATGTCTACACGGGCTGTGCCGCAGCTAGCTGTTTAACTAACCATGATATCAGTCATAATGGATCTAATCATGCATGTGTTGCTCGGCTCCGCTGAACTTTACACAAAACGAGCTCCTGCTTCCATCCTCATCTTCTGATGCAGCTCAGTGTGCAATTCAAGGCAGCGCTCAAATGTCACTCAGCTGGATTGCTCTGCTTGCTGGTGACTCTGAACTTGCGCGGGGCTGTTATTTCAGGGAACCAGAGGGCTCATGCTGCTGCTCAGGCCCCTTCTCATTTGGAATTTCTTTAACTCTTGGTGCTGAATAAGGACTTGCAGCGGGGAGGTGGACTGGCAATTTAGATCCACCTTAATGTCGTAGAAAGCATCATAAAAAGTAATTTTCCTCCATGCTGGTCCATACAGTATGATAGAGGGTGTTACTCACATGAAGCAGTCATTTTTAAGTTTAAGTAAATCACTTATTTTATGTCATCTTTAAAGTCATTGTGAATGTTCATTTTTTTCATGTTGCTTACCTCATTACCACTGTCATGTTTATCAGAGCATCATCTATAATATCCTGAATATTATTCATATTATAGTTGAAGTATTATTTATGTCATTCACATCTTCAGTGATATTAGTTGTGTCAGTACTTGGTGTCTTTTAGATTGTTTTCCTCATCTCTTTGCTTTCTGTATGCACTGAGCTGTGCACACCTTTTTTATTTTTTATTTTTATGTTTTAGGATCAAAGAAGAACCAAAGCCTCAGCCGGCACAGTAAGTAAACTGCATTACCCAGAGTGCTCTAGGCTTTGACACTTCTTCCTGTCAGTTGGTGCTGTGTGCTTCATGTGGCTTTCTCCTCTTTGTCTGGGAGGAAGATGAAAGAAATGTCGCTAATGTCATGGAAAGCCGCTGTGAACGCGCTGTGATATTTTACTTTTTATAAGCCCTGAATGAGTAGTGTTGACCAGATTGTTGAATTCTGTGCTGGACACTGAACAGCCGACTTCCATGACATCAATGACAACGGCTTTTTCCTTTCTATCAGCTTTGTTATAGCCAGGCCCCAGGACCCTTTCCCCTTGTCCCTGGACTCTAACTGGCTGCCCATTCTCATCCAGTGTGTCATCTGCACTCTGATTGGCTTGTGCAGCCTCGTAATTCAATCACAAATGTGGACTGGATGCACCTGCCCCGCTCTACTGTGCTGTAGCTGCATTTTGACTAAATCCACCTGTAGATCCAACCAGTCTGATAACCTGACCCCCACTGCACCACCAGGCTGGAATAAATGACACTCCTGTTACCCTCAGCTGAGCGTTTGATGCAGCTCTCATTTCCATTGGCTGTAGAGCTTTCCTGCTTCTTCTATCCTTCCCTCGACTGTACGCCTGTCTGTATCATCCCTCTTTCTTCTTCTATCTTCCTCTCTGTATTTCTGACACTGTGTCTGGTTGTCAGTGTTCCACTAATCGCCGCTCTGCCCGTGTCCTGGCCTTCTCCTCTCTCTGCGCTGGTTGTAGTGAATGTCCCTGCTATTGTTAACTTCTCCGAATCTGACCCGCCTCCTAAAAAACGCTTTCAGGACAGATTGTTTTCTCCCATGATGACTCACTGCGATGTTCCAGTCACACTTTGCTTATTTGAACAGGTGGTTTAGTGGGATCACTGAGCTGGTAAATAACGTCCTTCAGCCCCAGCAAAAGTCCCAAAATGACAAGGAGCCAGAGCCAGACGCGTACGTAATAGTACAGACCCCTCTTGATCTCCTCCCAGCAGGCACAAACACACAGTGGTGACCCAGCAGCTGGACGCACAGTATGTTTGACCCCAGTGGATATTAGACAACGTTACACAATTTCTCAGCGTGCTTGTTGAAGCGTATGAGAGGAGAAGTGGTGGTGTGGGAGTGGTGTGCCACACTGCATTCTTCTCTGACAGTGACATAATGGTAATGCTTTGTGACGTGCTACCAGCACCAATATATTCTGCATTTAATGGAATGAGAAAAAAGCACAAAATAGAGTTCATCACCTGGTGTTATATACGACAATACTCCTGAACTAACTCCTATCACTACTTTATTTGTATTTTTTTAACTGTTAATTATACTTCAAGTCAATATACTTTAATGGGGACAGAGAGTCATATGGAGCTGTCTCCTCTACTGGTTCACAGCTGTTTGCGCCGCCAAACTAACCACATGACCAACAAAGCCAGACCTAACTAATACAATATGGTTAGAGTTGGGTGGTTAAAAACACAGTGGCTCAGGTTGTTCTACGTGATTTATCTACATGTCTAGTTCCTCTCAGCACACACACACACACACTATGCTCATCAATCTGATCAGGGACTTATTAATACCTTAGACATTAGACAATCAGGTGACGGCAGTCAACTCCAGACAACTAAAAGCACTGTGGACCTCAGTTTGGGCTGGTTGCACAAAGATGAGTTAGAGTTAAACCAGTTTGAAGTGTCTAGTACTCGTAAATTTCAAGCCTAAATGCTTAACAGTCATATCCCAGGCAACCTCAGAACATAGACCTGTCTCTCAACTGGAGCAGACAAGGGTACCTGCTGACAACTGACGTACGAAGAGGAGAACCTGGCTTGTAATTTGTGGCTTGCTAACAATATGACAGAGAGCACAGGGAAAGGAAACGCCATGTAATCCCCTAGAATCCATTTCTTTATATCCTGCGTAGCATTCATTTATTAGTGTTTCTGCTGGAGTGAATGGCAGTGAGTAGCTTGAAGCTGCAGCTCTGTCAGTCATGTTGCATAGTTTTAAGCAAGTTTCCCAGAATACAGAGTGAATTTAGTCAGCTAATTAGAAGATTTTGAGGATTTGGGCTGTGGCTGTATCATTTTCCAATGCCAGTGCTTTGGAACATGCACACTTAAGTGTAATTTAACCATTTTCAATGTCATTAATTACACCTGACCTTTTCCAGCTTTTCCATGTCTGCTGTGTAAAAGGGCCAAGGGCTGCATCCTATTTAGTTTGGTGAGCTCCAGGGCCCAGGTGTTGTGCATGAAAGCTAACCGCTATGGTACTTCAGTGGAACTGAGGCATCCTTAATGTTATTAGCTACACCTGTGCTTCTCCTGCTTTGACAAGTCACAACCTGTGCTGTATCAAAAGCTGTCAAAGGAAGGTCAAGGGTTGTAAGTGGCCACAGTAGAAGACAGATGCTGGAGTGAACTGAATTTAGCAGCGCAGCAAATTTTCTCATGAAAAGGTTTGCACTCATCTACTAAGTCAGAGAAAATGATCTTTCCACTCTGCAGAAGTATAGAGCATTTAGCCTGCTTTAGCTCGGTTTTGTTGGTTTGGTGGCTTTATGGTTCAGTGTCAGTGTCTATGTATTTGACATCAAATGGCAGCTGGACAAAGCTAGCAGCTAGCTGAGCAGCTAGAAAGCTAAAGTCAGACATTTTCCCCAGCGGTTTGGGGAACAGAGGAGGATACATGTTGGACTTATTATTTGTCATGTGGCCAGAAACTGGACTCCAAATGAACAGAAATGTTGTTCGGTGTCTGTTAAATGTGTAGCCTGAGTAAACAAATGTTGTTGGCTAACGTGTTAGCCATATCAGCTTGTCAGGGCTGTGGGTAGTTAAGGCAACATTAGCTTTAATTTAGCTTAATTCTAGCTAAAAATCTGACATACATTCTGATATAAATTCTGACATAAATGAACAGAAATGTTGTTCAGTGTCTGTTAAATGTGTAGCCTGAGTAAACAAATGTTGTTGGCTAACGTGTTAGCCATATCAGCTTGTCAGGGCTATGGGTAGTTAAGGCAACATTAGCTTTAATTTAGCTTAATTTTAGCTAAAATTCTGACATACATGACATGACTGCTTAAAACAGAAACACAGCCCTAATGTCATCATTTTGAATTTCTTTTTTGAGGAAGGCGCTAATGTCTTTTAAAGGATGCTATTAATGTACAAATAAGCCAGGTGATACACTGTCGTGTGCATGGTGTGTTAAAATGATCGTGGAGTTAAACATTCAGCTCGGTTTGTGGCAGAACTGGAATCCAGAGGCTTGTGGAGAGCTTGTAGTTCGCCCTCGCTCTTGATATGCTCGGCCTGTCATACGTCCAAGCGAGCGGCTCCGGTTACTGGCTGTGTGTAGCTGCTCTGCTGCGGCCCAGAGGTAAGAGAGCTCCGATACGCTTGCATGGGATGGGACAATGAGCAGCGTATGATTACTCGTCAGCAGTGTCACCTACATTTGACCGTGTTTGACCGAATAAGTAAACCCCTCTGGAATGGGCACAGTGCACCAGCTGCCTGCCGCCACTTCATCTATTCTTACCCGACGTTTGTTCTTTGTTTTCTTCTTCATACATTACTTGGTAACTCATTTGTTCTGTTTAAATCCTCTGTCTCTTTACTCTCTGCTTAAACTGTTCCTGCTCGCTCCTGGATATCGGTCTCACTGTGCATTTTAATTTAATGCAGACACTGGTGAAAATGGCTTTTATTAAATGTTGTTCATAACCTCTGTTTAGCTCCCAGTGAGAATTAGAAGAAGTGACCACATACAGACAAAGGGAAAAGTAATCACTGGTTGTCTTAAACAGCTCCTCTTATTGACCTTGTCTGTCAATAGAGCAGTGGCCCTTCGTCCATGTAGTGACCAAGGATCGAGCGCACGGCCCCGTAAACATTTGAGCGTAAGGGGAGATTAAGTGAGAATAAAACATGATAGTTTGTCGTCTTATTTCCTTGATCCTCTGAGACAGTGGCTTTACCTCTTGTATCACAGTCTTCATCACTCTGTTATCAGGCCCTCTGTCAGTAAATGAGATTCGGTGGGATCTGTTCAACAAGGCTACATACTAATCTCTGCTTGGTAAACACACAAAGGCTGTGACACAATTAGCCCTTTAATCCCTCAGTGGGTACAACGAGGGGCACGCTAGTGGCACTCTGTCTAATGTTTAGATGGCACAGAGACTCTGTAACACAACCACGCACACACACACGCTGTGTTCAGGTGGTGTGTTGCCATTACATTTGGGCTCTAAAGGTCTGGTTGTGGGTAAAGGAAGCACGTTTATCTCAAACACAGAGCTGTATGTGGTAAAAGGATAGCGCTGCTCAATAATTCACAAGTGCTAATGAATGTTGCAGGGGATATGTGGGGCGAAACCAATTCTAATCGCCATATTATGAAGTCAGCCCAGTGTTTAGTTTCCAAGGAGACGCTCAATTGACATGTGTCATACAAAATGCATGCGAAGAGTCCATGCAGGTTTTTTCAGTGGCCTCTCAGGACTTGGTCGGAGTTAAGGCTCTACTATACTAGATCAGGTGCCATCTATAGGACACAAACAGTAACGCAATAGACACGACACTGACTGATGTGTAATGGATGGGCTCTACTGTTTGACCACCTATGATTTCCCACCAGAAATGCAACAGAGAAATAATACTTGCGTGTGTTGACAATATCATTGTCCAACTGTATGGCTCTATGGTGTCTCACCTTACGACTGTCCTGATATAGAAACACAGGTGCAAATGATTCATTAAACGCAGGGGAACCTGAGAAAGTGGAATTAAGTGGTGTTCTTAAACTTGCAAAGCAAATTTGATACGCACACCCCCTGTTTTGGGAGCGGTGCAGTATCAAAGGAGGAGCTCAGCTTTGAAGCTTCTGAGGTCATGGTGTCTGCTTTTCCTTTCATAGCCCCACACACTGCCCACGTCTGATGTTATATCAGTTAGTCAGTCGATAGTGGGAGCTTATTGTGCAGGTGTGTTTATGAGACAAAGGCTGAACATGTGTCAGGCTGGTGGCACTAAGGACAATTCTGGTGCACAAAGATCCAACAGAAAAATACATGTGAATTTATCCTAAAAACAGCACTTTCTGGATAAAATAATGTTATGTACTATGTTGTTTGGTTAATGTTATTCTGATGAATGTATATTTTAAAGGCCCATCTAGGGACGGGAATTGCAAATTAGCTTAGGCTATAAGTACGGTTGTATGTGGCGTTGCTTCATGCTATATGGATGTCCCTATACGAATAAACATCAAATAAATCCAACAAAAGCCTCATTTTTTAAAGGTCACCAAACCTTGTATCTGTTTTCCTCACCTCTGTCCTTCCCATTGGCTTACAGGAAGTTGCACCAGCAGTTTGAGTCGTATAAGGACCAGGTTAAGAAGATGGGGGAGGAGACTAAGCCGACTCAGGACCAGAAGAGCGAAGCCCCAACCTGCGGGATATGCCACAAAACCAAGTTTGCCGATGGCTGTGGCCACCTCTGTTCATATTGCCAAACGAAATTCTGTGCTCGGTGCGGAGGACGAGTGTCTCTGCGGTCAAATAAGGTAACGCTGGCTCGCATGTTAGGTGCTCTCCATTTATAAGGACACACATACATACACATGCAGATGTCCCACCCTCAGGCTACTATTTGAAATCCAAGGTTATGAAACATTGCAGTGAAATCACAATCTGGGAACTCAGCCAACAGTGTCTCTAATGGCAACTAATGTTTTTCAGATTATCAGCATCTACTCCAGAGACTCTCTTCATGCCTGTATTCAAATTCTGTGCACTCTGATGTGTTTCACACATGTGATTCACAGCTGTTGATTTGCTATTCATGTTTACTGTAACTTACAGTTGTTCCATATCACCACTGGAGGGAACTGTTCCTCCTTTTCTTTTCCCATAAAGGAACCTGATTGCTGCTTTTGTCTGATGTGGCACTCCAGTGCCTAACTAACCTCTGTAAAATCCTCCCCACAGACTAAGCCAAAGCTTTTAGTATTAGACTGCTTAAATTTGAATCATGAGCTTGAGTGTTTTTATGCGATGCCATCCAATCCTTTGCTGTTGGAGTGTGTGACAGTACTACCAGGACCTACTAATGCCACTCACAATCTCTCTCTCCCTATCTTTCCTGCTCTCTTCCCCCCTCCCCGCCTCTGACTCCCTCTTTCTTTCTGCTGCATTCCTGCTCTCATGGAATTGCAACAGGAGGAGAAAGTGGTTAGCAAATCCTTTTTCTGAGTTTCTTGGAACTGTGTCTGAGCACAAGCATTGGTCATGAAATGCTGTGATATGTATATATGCACATGCAGCAGCCGACAATGACACGAAACAACCAAGACAAGTCCCGATTAGCCTCGTCTGTGAGTCTACCATGCTGTGCTGAAATAAACATTTAAGAAGTTTAAAATGTTTTCAATATAGTGTTTCTCAAACAGAGATACAAGGAGTGTTAAAGGACAGAAGATGACTAGTGTTAAAAGGGACAAAGCTTAAAGAAGACTCAATGAATAACAGTCTCATAATAAAGGATTCTGCACGGGGAGCTTGTGAGTCTCGAGGAGTGTTACTCAGACTGATAACAGTTGTATAATATCTTCTGTGGCTCTGGAGGGAGCTTTGTAAAGTCTGGAAAAATAACCCCGATGATATCATCTATAAAAGTGGGGGCTTTTTTTGGAGAAGAACAGAAATGACTGGATTGAATGACGTGTTTACCAGGCAGGGAGGGTGTAATGAACCGTGTTGCATTATGGAAACTGTAGCACTCGTGTTTTTGGAGTTAGTCCTCTGCTGCACAGATTCTGACATGCTTTTTTAATCTTATGTACTGTAGGTGCAGTACTAAATTACTGGACTTTAAGCATAACATCGACGTTAAAATTGGACCTTGCTTAAATATCTCAATGAAAACATGCCTGTAGAGCTGATCTGGATTATCATCCCGTTCCTGATTATATTATTTTGTAATAATACTTGCTCAACGAAGGAGTTGAGGGAAGTAGCTTTTCTAACCAGGTTATTGGTAAAAAGGCTTTTCAATATGAAATCTCACACGCGATCCAAATTATCCCAATTCAATACGAACATGTAGTCCTGCATGTAATGTAGCATAGAACAATATAGATCAGAAAGGGAAAGCTATAATGACTGACTGCAGTATTGAATACCCTTGGGGATTATCTATATCTGGATAACTAACTAAACAAATATAGCATCACAGAGACAACCAGATGAACACATCACAGGGGTTATACCACTGTCCTTGTCTATGTATAACATACTGTAGATTTCCCACAAATGTCTTATCTCTAACCTGCGTGTGTTTGGCTGTTGACTGCCAAACAGCAATCAAACAATCTATAGGCCACATTGGCAGGAATCATGTACGAGCGGGTTTCATCCAAACAGCAGGGCAGCAGAACCACCGGGAGAGACCTCTGCCCTGCTGCTCCCTCCACTGCCAAGACCCCGGTTGTACAGCCTGCTATTGTTCACTGGTAGATAATAGCTGGGAGATCAGTTACCTTGTTGTACAGATGGTGTTGAGTAATAACAGTGGCAGCAGGCTGGCGATGGACAGTTGGGGCATTGGCAGAGAGGCCCTGGGATGTGCCACTGAGGCATTGCCCTCTATTTACCTGGTGGTGCCCTGGCCTCCTGGAACTCAAGGTCAATTCTCCATGGTGTTAATAGTGTTGCTCAAAAATAAGTTGAAAAACATTTTGTAATGTAAGGACACTATTTGGAATATGGCTGTACACATCACAGGAAGATGCAGGGGTAAACATTTGATCTCTGTCCAGAGCCTTAGTTACTCCACTATCTCTGTGCTCGACAGTGCTGCCACATTTCAAATATTTCTGCAGATGTGCATTCAGAATGAGTTGAAAATACAGGAAATAGTTCATACATAGGCTTGTCTTCAGCAGGGGAGCAGAGTCAGCATCTATGGCAAGTTCAGATGGCAGCATCAGTCAGAGGGATGGAGAGCCAGCATGGAAGTGAGCAGAAGAGGTGGCGAGGGCATTAGGGTGTAAAAGGAGATAGGTTAGTTCACTAGTCATACTGTCATCTACACAGTCTGTTCTCTGTTTATCTGGTAATAGAGTCCAGCGTGTCCGGGCTGACCGGGGCTGGTCAGAGCCAACGGGGTCAGCCGAGAGCAGATGAAAAGATTCTCTTTCAGATCTGTGAGGACGAGACGTCACTGAGCTGAAGTGCAAGATAGCTAAGTGAACATCTGCAAGGAGTTCACAGCTGATTTGATGTCAGCATAGGTGACTTTGGTTGCATGGACATTAATTGACAATCAGTTATTTTGTAGTTCATTATCTTTTCATTGGTATTGGTCAGTCAGTTGTCTTTGGGCTGTGAAGGTTGTTTTATGCACATTATGAACCAATACAGAAGACTACACAGGGCACTAGTTGTGAGCTAGATTTGCGTTACAGTATACACAGTAGCCCACCAGGACGACTGTCACATTGATTGCTGATTGTTTTGTGTGCTCGTGTTGTAGTCAGAGGACAGAAGCTTTGATTACTCTGCCACGCACAGCGGGCCACATTTTGGTGTACCCAACCAGCTTGTCTGAAAGCTTGTGTGTCAGTGAAAGAGGCGGCGGTGGTGAAATCTGCCCTTTTTCCATCCGTCTACTCTTTCCCTCTCTCACAGATGGTGACAGCAGTGGCGAGAGAGATCTTGTTCTGTGAAACGCCATTGAATATTTACAAGTCTGGGGCAGCTAGCAGGGCTATGGCACACTGG
The DNA here is from genome assembly GCF_017976325.1 of Chelmon rostratus. Lineage (NCBI taxonomy): Eukaryota > Metazoa > Chordata > Actinopteri > Chaetodontiformes > Chaetodontidae > Chelmon > Chelmon rostratus. The sequence goes on from NC_055665.1 coordinate 24,580,622, forward strand.
AATATGATATATAGGGACTGAGAGTTAAACAGCTGGTAAAGGAATAGAAGCTTGAGGACTAACAGCTCTGCTCAGTGACCAACGTTTAGCTGAATCTACGACTCATTCGATATGTAGTCACAATTAATCACTACGCCTCATCCCGACAAGCTGAATAATAGATAGAAAAATGCAAATGAAACTTCTGTGTTAGCAATCACTGCTGCTTGATTGTGCCAGGTAGCTTAGCCGCTACAGTAGACACATGAACAACAAAGTGCAGAGCGACGTTTTGGGGGTAAAAATATAAAATGCCTTTGATATAGATAAATTGTGTGTCAGTGTTGTGAAGCCTTCAGAATCCCTGCTCGTAGCAGTGGAGCTCCCCACCATTTCCTCTGATGTGGCTTCAAAAGGGCCCGAGGAATCAACAGTCTCCGGGGAGGAAGTCATTTGTGATTAAAGCGACTCTCGAAGACGTTACATGTGCTTCTTGGCCCCCTCAACATTTCTGCTAGAAAATCGAAGGGGAAGTACTCCAGTACTTCCCAGGGTCCTCTTTCAATTTCTGACAGCATTCTGGTGAATAGCATGTTGTAGTAAATGAAATAAATCTGTGAGTCTCTAAACAGCACCACAGAAATCATTATGATCATTACAAGATACCATATGTGCACTTTATTCCATGTGCTGTGACCCTTTGGACTGTGTATTCCAAATTTTCACCTTCTATCACTGGTTGAATAAGGCTTCATAATTATTAAAATGTATTAACCATATTTTTAACTAACTAGCATACTGGCAATGTTAGCATAAAGAGCTTTGAACTGCATGTAGTGTTTCGGTACCTTTGTAGCAGTAAAGACAGTGTGAACAGCAAGTTCGAAACCCTCAGAATGTCATTAAAAGTGAAATTCCTGTGACACACATCATCTGCATCTGCGCTGCAGAGCTGTCTATACCTTTTCCTCAGTTGTATCTGAGATTTTTTGTATGTTTGCAGGAAGATGCACATCCCTGCATTTTGCAAATTTTGCAAAGTACCAGGACTTTTACAGGGTGCCACTGCTCCATCGCTCGCTGCATTTTCCCTGATACTACACAAAGTGCTGCATATGGGAAAGATGATGGGCAGACTTGAAAGTGCTGTTTTCAGATGATAAACTGGGAACTTGATTTGGTTTGACAATACCCCCGCCCCCATTTCTAATAAGTTCCTAAATGCCTAGCACCAGTGTGTGACTCGTTAAGAGCCCGTTTGTTAAAGATTTAAAAGCTAAAATGATCTCATGAAAAGTTCAGTCCCATCGTGTCGAATTCTCGAGCATGTAGCCTAAATATTTCAAGTCGTTTTAACCCACATCTGGGAGCCGGTTATTCCCACAGAACGCGAACACGCCACGGAGTGCGCTGCGTCCACATTGTGTAACCTCTGGCCCCATGACTTCATGCTCCCGCACTGGTCCGACAACATGAAGGGACGCGGGCTGCGTAACGATGACGGCGACTGCGTCCCGTGTTCCACCGAAGCCCGAGAAATGCTCGCAGCGCAGACACAGACGCAGACTGAGTCGGGAATGACAAAGTGTGCTTGTTAACGCTCACACGGTGGGGGGGAAGCGTTTGTCTGCCTGTCTCTTGGACTGTGGGAGCAGAGCTGGGACGCGCCGCATATGTGAGGAGCACTGATCAACTCCGCCAGAGCTCTGACTCTCTGTTCCAGATGAACTAATAACAGCGGTGGAGGGAAACGTAGCGTGATTTGACGCGCTCTTGCGCGGCTCACATGTTTCCCCCCCCCCCCCTCCTCCTGTAAACGCACTGACATTGAGTGCCGGATTGTTTCGCGCGGTTTGATGGATCCGGTGTAACGATTCCGGATCGGAAGCCGTTGTTCTTTTAAATGAATTGGCGTCTTCGCACGCCGTGATTGCTTTGCTGCCAGACGGAGAGGAGAGGACTGCGCTGGATCGAATTCGCTCAGCGGAGTCCCCGGTGTAACCTTCACGGTGCTTTCTGCCGCCGCTGTCCGCCGGGCAGCCTGTGGTCGGGACTCGGAGCTGTCCGCGGTGCTGAAGGTCGCCAGTTTCTTCATTTTCAGGAGCGGCAGCTGCGGACAGTCGTCACCACATCGCCACATCTCCAACACGGCGGTCTTTGTACACAGGCGCGGTGTTTTCCCTCAGCGGCACCATGGGTAAGCTGAGTGAGCATGAGCCTGTGACTGCATCGCATTTATTTTGTTTTTTTCTTCTCCTCCAACGCTCATTTTGTTTGCCTGAAATGTGACCGTTTCAGCCCTCTCGGGGAATCAACGCTGCTGTAATTCCTCACAGAAAACCTGTTCGCAGACCGTTTCAGCCGCACACGCCCGTCTGAAGACTGCATATGTGTCGATTTAATGTTTACATGCAACATCTTTCCGACATGTCATTGTGCGTCCAGAAATGACACACTGTGTGTTGTGTCAGCGGCGGCGCGTCGTGCCCGCTCACGTTTTTCGCACGTTTATTTAGGTCTGAGAGGCTGAGGGGGATGTGGGTCTGACACACTGTGAAAAACCCACATTTCGGATTCCTGCAGCATGTCCTTCCTCTTCCTCGTGTCTCGGAACTTCAAACAAGGAGCATAAATATTCATCAAGTCTATTATTATTACTGGCGCGCACACTAAAATTAGAAGCTCATTAAAATGCAATTCACCACGTGCGGCCAGCGCCGGAGCATGTGAATGCAGGCGCTCCCCTTTCACTCCCATTGGCCGCCAAATGAATCACACCAAAAATGCCCCGTAAACTTTTCTTCTGGAGAACTGCCTCAAGAGCCGTTTCCAGCTTCCACGGCACAAAAACAACACGCACCAGTGCGTTGTGAATGTGAGTGGATTCAAACATGCATCTGTGATGTAGGGAACATGGCCAGAGGAAGAATCTGTGCTGGAACAATGTTAACCTGCTCTTCAAAATGATAGTAAGGGACTCATATAAATATTCACCGTGTCACCTGTCTTTGTATACATTATTCATTGGCCTATATCTGTCACTGCGGTCCATCACGCATGTGCAGCCCACAGCTGTGGCAACGATTGGCTCCGGAGTGTATTAGATAGTATCCGTATTGATGCCTGCGCGCTGAAGCTGGCCTCAGTCCAGGCTGGGATGTTCTGAGGAACACTCCACTCCTCGAACAATGAGTCTTTAATGAGCGGCTCAGCTCACCTCAGTGCAGGTGAGGGAGAGAAACACGGAAGCAAGATGATACCTATGACAGGTCTTTTGCCGCCACATGAATATTGCAGCGTGGGCCATCTCTGCTCTTTACTCCAGTTCTCCTGGACGAGTATTCCTCTGCTATTCTGGCCTTTCTCGCGGTTTCTGGGTGGACTCAAACATGGTCACTGACCCACCAGGACGCCCACGTCATTTCGTTCAACTCGCAAGAAAAACGAATGCGACTGCGACGGCAGTCACTGCAACGGCCCCCTCCAAACGGGCTCCTGTGACACCAAGAGCACCGTTTTAACAGCCATGTCTCATATAAGGCTATAAATGAATGAATGCAAACTGAATGAATGTAAGAAGGGAGCTGGCTTTCCATGTGAGCACGCCGTGATGTGCCTGGAAGGATACTGCTGATTCACTCTGAAGCCTCTGTTAAGTAATGTTGTAGTGCAGTTTAATGGCCACAAGAGAGAGCTGAATGCTCTCTCTTCCGGCAAATCGAGCTGGTTTGTGAGTGTGTGTGTGTGTGTATGACTCCCCCAGGAAAATTTTGAATGGGGCTGGCAATAAGAACATTGCTGAAGGGTGCTTATTATTTCTTTATGTCCTTTATACTCTAGTTTTGTGCAGTATATATACTATATAGGTTTGGACTATTCACCACAAAATAAGGTGTTTTTCCAAATCTGAATCTCATCGTCTTTATGAGACAGATACATCAGTTTGGAATAGATAGTCTGTCCTTCAGAGGCATCCTTGGCTGGTGTTTTTTTTTTTTTTTTTTTTGGGGGGGGGATTATATTCGCTGGTATCACTGAAAACACCCTCAGTCTGGAGAGAAAGTATTAGAAAGGAAATTATTTATTGATCCCACGGCGCTGGGTGTTTGTTTCCCTTAATTCAGTGCCTCAGTAAACAGCCTATAGCACATTTAATGGCGTATATATCTTCGTGGTGTTTGCAACTTGTGGTAGCGCTAGGTTTTTAGCTTTCTATTTTTAGCTGCAGGTTCAATGACTATGAAATGTGCAAACACAGGGAGAAATGGCCCTGCCCGAGGGCTGCAGCCCCCAACCCCCTGCCTGCGCTCAGCCGTGAAGAGTTAAGATGAAGGGAAGTGCGTGTGTGTGTATTTGGAGAGTCTTGGGCGGAATGGCTGCGGTGAAAGTGAACATACCTCCAGCTGTTACAGTAGCTTGACCCGTGTGTGTGTGTGTGTGTATCCTTGCGCACACATGCATCTGTTGTGGTGTCTTGGCGTCTATGTGGTCTGTTAGGGAATGAGGGGTGTCCATCAGTGTGGGCTGAGCTCACACTGTCTTCGGGCTGCGTGCCTTGATAGACTGTTAGCAGCCTCATACTGCCAGTGTGACTGAAGACAGAAAGAAAGTGTCATGAATGAAACAATGTTTCTGTTACTGTCACATATCTGGTATGGGGATACAGCACAATTAGATTTTTCATGGAATTTTGGTTGTTTCTAAGATGTGAGGTATTGGAGACCTTAGCCTGGATGTCGTTAGCCTAGGCTACTCTTTCTATCCCACATCTTTCTCTATCAGTTCGTAAAAGTCTTTAACCTCTTGGACCCACGTAGCCCTTTCAAATCCCCTTGGATAATCTCCAAATGCACTGTCATCAAGCTCAAAACAAGGCTGTTTTTATTTTGCCGTTCATGTAATGTTTTGGACGTATGAGGATTCAGCCCCGCCATGAAATTTTCCTTACTTTTGCTTTTCCTGCCTAATGCACTGTATAAACATCCATTTTCATTCTGACTCTGTTCCAAAGTGCAAATCAAATCCAAGTATTGATGTCTGAGGCTCAGTGTGCTCAACATTTACTGGGCCCATGCACGTTTTTGTTGGCCCGTTTTCTCTTCTTTCTTTCTTTCTTTTTTTTTTTTTGAATACTAATATGCTGTTACGTATTCAGTGGTGAGATAAAAGAGCTCGACATGTGGAGTCCAAGGACTGAGGACACGGTTAATTATTATTGGCAGACCGGAGAAGTGCACAGGTACTGACTCTATGTTAATTGTAGTTTGGAGGAGTAAATATGTAGGTCATAGGTGCCGTTTCAGAGAGAGGGCAGATTTCAGTAATTAACCACAGGTGAAACATAACCTGCTTCATAAAAAAATGCAATGCATGTTACATTTTCGTTACAGTATTTCTTAGGACATTAGGCTTGTTAGGCTTGATGTGAAAACACCCTGTATTCACCCATCGGTGCTGTTATTGATCAGGTTGTGGAAGCTATAACACACTGGCTGAGGTTAGGTTAAAAGAGAGGCCTTGTGGATTTGAAGTTGCCTGTATATGCCCATCCACCACTGGCACGCCCTACCACTTAAATTTCTGTATTACACCTGAGTATGTATGCACCCATCATATTTATTACCTCTCAATCTATCTGATAGACCACCACCCCATTCCATCTACACCAACAGAAAGCAAGGTAGTGTCTGTTTCCTGTTGCACGCTCAATGTGATAATTCCATTTTGAGATAAATTCCTAATTTTAAGATATAATGTCAATCAAATTACAGTTTGTGTGCATATGTGTGTGAGTATGTGCATGCGTGTAACTTCCAGGTACAGCAAGTGATGTGTGGCTGATTAGCAGGAAAACTGGCCTCGGTGGCTCGCGGGTTTTTGCTGATGACTCATGGTTCACTGCTGAGCTCTCACCATGACCCCAGTTAAAGAGGCAGCCATGGCCTCACTGGCTACACTCCTCTGGGACACATAAAGCACAATTTGTAGCCTCTCTGCTTCCATTGTGTGTCAGCACAGTTATAGCCTATCTGTAACATTGATGGCCGGTCATAAATGCCTCATGTGTCAATATCACACAGGCCAGTACATGCTTGCCTGCGGTGTGGCGGCCGAGCTTCTCTTTTTTTTTTTGCTCTACATGTGAAATGTAACTAAAATAATTGATCATTGCCAGCTAGCGTCTTTAAGACAACACCCGCACTATAAAGTAAAGCAGGCTACTGCTCCTGTGCCGAGGTGACTTTTCCTGTGTTTCCATGCTCTAAGGTAGATCCCTGAGAGGAAAATCCTGGCCAGTACTAATCAATAATAGAACCATGGATGCCAACATTTGGAATGTCAAAACACAGAGTATCTAATAAGTGTATTGTGTTACGGCAATTTGACCAGCCACTAACAGCCTAACCTGAAACACAAGGCTTGCACACCTACTTGCTCACACGCGCACAGAAACAGATGCGCGCTGCTCAGGACTAGATGGGTATTGAACGCACAGATACTGACTGCCAGATGCACCGTACTTGTTGCTGCTATGTCACGCTGCTGGTCTGAAGAGGATGTAGACAGGTCCCAGCAGGGAGCTCCACGAGGGCCATGTAATGGCGTGGACGTTCATGAAATCCCTCCCAGATTTTCAACAAGCGCCCGGACCAACCAGTAAGTCACCAGCTCAGAGACAGGGACGCGGCCTCTCGCTGACTTCCCACCCATGAACGCTGACATGTTTGATGACTCAGCCTGCCACACTGGAGGCAGGGGACTGAAACTTGAGTTGTGTAATTTGAAGACAGATTTTTCTTCAACCCCACTCAGGCATCCCATCATTTTTTCTGTCTGTGCAAGAGTGCAGAGACTTTACTTGGCATGCTACAGGTCGCCAACCCATTTGATGGCTTGTTCCTTCCGTAGCGGTTGCTACACTGTATCACCCTGAGCTTCAGGTCCAGCCGGCCACAGAGATAAGAAGTTGTGGTTTAGGCTGTGGCAACAAATCCAGCCTGTGAACCATGGCAGCCAGTAACTGTACAGACCAACACTGTTTGAGCAAGTTCAACATATCAGTCAATTTTTATTTGATTCAGTGCTTACTGAAGAAAAAAATGGTGAGCTGCAGACCAACTGATGGTGGGTGAGGCAACATTCAGGTCCTTCTCACACTAATAAGAGTAATGCACTGACTCAGCACTGGGACTGTAAAGGCGGCGAGCGTGGTGGTGGGCTGCAGTAGCTCTTGGCTGCCCTACTGGCCATCTGGCCTGTCAATCATTTGGCAAGTTCCGAGTCTTCTCAGGCACACCTAGAAATCGCGTTAAGCTCCTGAGTGTTAATGAGACAGGTGTGGTCACCTGGAGCGGGCGGGAGGGAGATTCATGTTTCCCTGTAACGGATGTCAACTGATGCAGCTTTTACAAATAAAACCATTCTCCACAAGAGGACTTGAGACAGAATGCTGAGCTTTACCATGTCGTGTGTGTGTTCGCCTGTGTACGTGTGTGTGTATAGTGATCAGGGCTCCTGTCTGCTCCTGGATTTATGAGACTAATGTGGTGAGCTGGCTGCTGGGGCTGCAGTATAGAGCAGATAAAGGCACGGCATCACGGAGCAGTAAAAACATCCGCTCCCCAGTCCTTGTAGAGCACAGCAGAAGGAGAATGTTGCTATTCTTTTCTGTTTATCTTACCAAAGTGCATCACCCTCAATTGCATTATGTGTACTTGCTGTACCTTCATTAAGATGTGAGTAATCTCTGCAATCATTAGTCTTGTAGGCTCTACACTGTTGCAGTCTGCTAACCAGAAACAAGAGTTTGATCGTAAAGAAATGCATCATAACTACTAAGAAAAAGTAGCTTAAGTGCCGTATGAAACGTTTAAAACATTCAATCTGTACTAAGAGATCTACCTGGACTCACAGACTCAAATCCTGACAAACGGAACCAGTATGATTTTACCTTTCACTGATACCAAAGGCTGCTGCATGTGTAAATAACTCATCATTCACCTCATCAACGTGAACTGTCAAGATTTCTGAATATTGTCGCTGTGGGGTGAAAACTCCAAATTTGTTGATTTCTTTTAGAGTTTAAACCCCTTGTCAAATCTAATTAGTTATACCTAGTCGCTGAAAAGTTGGCATTTTGGCTGTAAAAAGATTTTCACCCAGCAACAGCGATATGCCTCACAGCTATGTTACAGCTTTACATAACACACACACCCAAATCACTCCATTACAGCTCATCGTAGGTTATATAAGACAACCTCTGCCCGTCAATCACTGTTCCAAACTATTAACACCCCCATTTTCCCCCCCCCCAGGTTATGTGGGTATGCAACTTGTGCCGAAAACAACAAGAAATCCTCACCAAATCGGGGGCGTGGTTCTACGGCTCGGGGCCTGGTCAGGTGCGGGGCGTGTTTGAGGGCGGGCCGCAGGGGAAGAAGGCCAAACTGCAGGACCCGTCCCTGTACCCCTACCAGGGAGCCTCAGGGGACTTGACACCAGCGTCAGACAGAAGCAGACCTCACGGCGGACTCCTGCCCAGACAGGCGTCCCTTGACAACGGTTCGGGGCTGAGGTACTCAGTGCCTGGCGACGCACCCATAGACAGGTCAGTTCTATGTGTGAAAAAAAGCATACAGCTTTACGTAGGTTGTTTGAGAAAAATGCAGCACAGACGTGAAGGAATTGCATAGAAATGGCACTCCGTGAAGGTGCATGGACGTAAATGCATAAGAGCCTTTTAGCATCAGTGCTAAGACATGTAGCCATTGTTTGAGTAGTGCAGAACAATGATTCAAGCCTGGCATGAGAGCAGTGTCTCCTAGCAAGCCAGTCAAGGTCCCATATAAAACGACTTGTACATGGAGCCCATGAGGCCTATAAAGGAGACAGAGACAGAGATACTGTATCTGGCACTAACTCAACAATTCTACAACAGTCATCCACCCCCTCACTCTCTCTCTTCTTCACACACACATACAGCACCCAGCCCATATCAGCATAGTTTGAGCCAATCTCAGCTAGGATGGGGTGCTATAAGGTGAAGGGTGTTTGCAAGAATATACACCATCTCTACCTTTAAAGAAACAACCTTAAATAACAGTTTGGGCATCAGAAATGTTTGTAGGCCAGTTCAGTCACAGCAAGGCTCCAAACTTAGGCTTTATTAAGATGCATTTGCGGTAGAAAAGCAAGAGCAGGCCTGATTGCAATGCAGAACATTGTGTTCCATTTGTCACATGCACTAAATGCCCTGCTCTGAGCAGCACACTCTCAGAAGCTGACAACACGGACATGCTGTGCTTGTGAATCTTATATCCAGTTACATATTTCTTGATACTGGTGTCAGATGAGGTAGTTACTTTGATGTCCACATGGGGGCTCCTTCCTCTGTCTTCTTCCAAAGGGAGCAAGAGGAGCTTATAGCCAGTAGCTACACACTCTCTAGAAATGTAAGGCAGAGAGCCATTTCAGAAAAGCTCTCTCATGTCCTTCGCTCCTTCTCAGATGTAAGGTGACGCGCCATTTGTTCAATGCAACCTTAGACTATTCCAGACTTACATGTGGACATATACAAAGTAATTAGGGGTAATTATTCACCTAGAAAGTCTCAAATTGTCTTCAGTTTGGGACAACAAACCTGTAATCTGTAAAATTCAATGACAAAGGTCATGCTGGCGGCAGTGAAACTCTAGGAAGGAGCACGCCCCCTATTTCTCTCCTGTGTTACCAAAAGGCTGCATCAGGTTTTGTTTTCCACAGCCCCTGGTCCATCGCAGCAAGCACAGCAGACAGTTGTCGTTATCTCTGTGCTGGTCTTCTCTGCCCACGAGATCAGACTTCCCGATGGGAAGACGGGAAATGTGGCCTATGTGTTGTGCCATCGGATGGAAAGCAAACCCGGCGGGTGGCCTGAATCCAACTGGAGGGTGGCTCTCAATGAGCTTTGAGTCATTTTTCTATCAAATACACACATGCAGGAGAGGTGCAGTGGGAAAGGAGAGTTTTGACTCTCAATCCATATTTGTTCCGATTCTGTGCTGACCTTGTAAATGTATACCGCGTCTAGCACAGAGACAAACCTGCATGCACAAGCCTGTGCCCACTGTATGTTTGGAGACACAGCTCATCAGTTCTGTGTCCGCTCTCTACCACTGAAACCTCGTATTTACTTCTAAATACACTCAGCGCCTGGAAAAATAGGAGAGCTTCTGGGGGAAAATTGTTTAATTGCTTGATGTTTTGCTCCAAATGGATGTTTTGATGGATATATCTAACATACCTGCCCATTAACCAACAGTGAGTGCTGGAGATAAGTGGACATACAGTACTTTCAGTGCTTTCACAGCACTGTAATGAAGCTGCGGTGGGACTGTGACACATACTCTGAAGCATTGTTACAACTCCAAAATAGATGTATTTTTCTGCCCTGTCTTGGTATAATTTTGTTCCTTTGCTATATTTGCTCCGAATACACACTGTGCAGTTGCCCAATAAAGAGCAGGGCATCATCTGTACATGGAAATTGTATTTAAAGCTGCACGACTATAAACCTTTAAGAGTGATACAGGATTACAGTATTTTGTGTCTCAGTGTAACTGAAAGACATTATCCATCTTCTCCTCAAATGGCTGGCGGCTTTAAGGTGGTTTTAATGGATGATCAGCGTGACTATAGATCAGACTATAGATCAGACTGCTGCAAGCGTTCAGTCATCCAGTCACTTTCTGTTCCAGTCCAGGCCCTCGCCACTGTATATTAATTGATTGCATGGCTAGAGAGGTGGAGGTGGTACCGCGGAGCCATTCTCACTTTGGCATTGCCTACATTCGCAGTGACACAACAGGAAACTGGCTGTCTGAAAATCCAAGGGGTAATGCTGATGATGGATAGCAGAGAGTCCATAAATAGAACTCCCACTGCATAAGCACCAAAACCCACTTTCATTAATCTTAAAGAATGTTTAAATTAACTCCTGGATCTGTTCTGCTGAAGAAAGGAGGGGAAAAAGCTGACAGTCTATTTACAAGGAGAAATAACTCGGGAAGACTTCTAATTTATCTTGGTCTCGGAGGTGTCATTTGAATGAACACACAGATATGCTGGGACAGCTGCAGTGTTGGGTGAGGCTGATGAAACAACAATGATTACACTGGGATTGGAACATACTCACTTGTGAAATTTCTTCAGATTATGCATTTTTTTTGAACACATTCAGCAGGGCAGCAGGGCCGCTCAGCCTGCCAAAAAATGCTAGAAGAGGAACACACTCGGCCTGGACTGGTCCTTTAACATCCAGCTCAGCCCCGTCCATTATAGAGCAGCTTTGCACAGTTCAGTTCATCGATGCTAAGTTTAGCCTTGTCTGTCTCAGCTCAGCCATATTTGGAAACGAGACATAAAGTGAACACACCTGAAATGTCCATTAGAGTTGTCCTTGGCATTGTAAAACTTCACGTGTGTACAACTACAGTAAGAGCGGTCATTGTTGAGCTAGGAATTACGTCCCAAAAATCTAATAGAGGCTTACAGCAGTAGACTGGTGGGATTTATTTTTACTTTTAAATAAGTGATTTGGATGATAAGATTAGTAGGCGAACTTATTGCTCGTGTAGTGGCCCTGTGCAGCAGGTTTCCGCCGTTTCTCATGCCCAGATCTCAGCGACAGGCCTTTTTCACAGAAGACAGGTCGCCATGTCACAGTAGGAAAAGCACAGGAGTAAATAATACAATTAATGATGGCTGTATTCCATTTTGCTGCCTCAGCTGTGAGGGTCCTGGCACACTGTCACACTGTCATGGTTTGCTGGGACACTTGAATGAAACGGAGACACCGTTAATGTTATTAGCAACACCTGTGCTTGTCATACCATCGCTCTGCTGTGAAGGAGACCTAATCCTGTCTCTTCAGTCTGTTCAGATTGATGCTGCTTCTCATGTAAAGGCTTTGAGTGTCTTTGCATAGGTTTGAACATTTTGTGCTATTAGGGGCTAATTTTGAATTTTGGCAAGGACGCAATTAACCTGGGAAGGGAGAATTGATTCTAATGTTTCATATAAGAGGCTGAATAGCATTGGATGACATTTTAACTAAGGGGTTTAATGGTAGATATGCAGAGCTAGAGCTCTGTGAGCCATTATCATCACAGTAATAACATTATCACAATCCTGTTGTCATTCTGTACAACACCTGCAGTTGTCTTACATCCTCTCGATATAAGGCTGCATTACTGTAATAAGTAGCTACTGAATAGCTGCTTATTTATAGGGCTCTTTTGCTTCATCTCTTGGATATTGCAGATCTAACACACAGACAAATAGGTCATCGTCTTGCCAAGGGAATGGTCCTTTATACTTGCATATAGCAGAACTCATGTATAGAAGACCTTCAGAAAGGCTCACAATAGCTTTTGGTTGACTGCTACCACAAAGGCTTATTGTTGTCCTGTAGTCATATCAAAAGCTTTGCATCTGCAGCTTTAAGGAGCCTCCTGATCCTCGCCGGACTCTTTTCAGCTAATTTTGACTCTTTACATTTACACGCAGAGGCACTGACTGATAAAAAAAAAGGAATGAATAAATAAGTAACCCCTCGGGAACCCCCCCTTTTGTGCCCTTTCCTCACATGCAGACACTCTCCCTGTCAGAGGTATGAGGACTGTCCTCTGTCATTAGTGATTAGGAGCTGATGCTCTGAAGCCAGGTATGCAATATAAGGGGGAGTGGACCCGACGACAGCATCGCCTCTCTCCCCTGTAGTGTACTGTGGTCCATCTGCCGCTGTGCGAGTCCCACCGAGTGCATGACAGAGGAGAGGAGAGATATGGCAAAGAATGCGCTTGATTGCATATCGGCTCCATAGTGTGTGTGTGTGTGTGTGTGTGTGTGTGTGTGTGTGTGTGTGTGTGTGTGTGTGTGTGTGTGTGTGTGTTATAGTGCGAGTATGTGCTCTTCATAGTCGACGGGAAATATGAGTTGAGGCAGCAGCTGATGCGCCGGTAAGGGATGCTGCTGCTGCTGCTGCTGCTGCTGCTGGCTGCCGTGTAGGATGCTTCCCCGCTTCTCCTCTCCTCCGGGCGCTCCTTCGCTCCTTCCTGCACACCGAGAAGAGGTTTTTGCCACGGCGAGAAGAAGAAAAGGCTCGTTACGCACACCGGCACTACCTCATTTTTCTCGCTGCAAGTCCGAAGCATTATGACCGACGAATCCCGCCCGGAATGCGTCTTATTTAAGGACACTTTTTACCAGGAGCGGCAGGAGAAATATGGAACTTGATCGGCGTCTTTTCCGCGTTTAATGCGCCCCTGGAGATAATAATCACAAAATACTGAGGAGGTATATGTGTGGAGGGGGGCGTCCGGAGAGAGCGCAGGCTTTGGGATGTATTGTTGGTGAAAGGAAAAAGGGTGATCATTTACTGAGGATAAAAGAAAACGAAGGGGGAAAATGCAGTTTGAGACATTGCGTCAGTTCTGTAGCTCGGTTTTATCACATTTCAACGGGGCTTTCTCGGCGCCTCAGAACATCTTGCAGACGGAGCTGTTCGAGCAGGCGTTGAGCAACATCGGGTGAGTGATTCCTTTGTAAAGAAATGCCCTGATTTATGAGGAAGGGCTTCCCCGTTGGTATGTCAAACGAGTAGCCTATTGGGGGGGTGGGGGTTGTTGCGTTTATCGATCAGCAGCCAGCCTGCGTAATAACAACCTACAGTATAGTAGCGTTACTGCTGCTGCAGATATTTCCTGGCTGGATGATGGGGCCGATCAGTGATGCTGCCGCGGTTTTGCTGTGCGCGCGCACATGTACCACGTTTGGGGTCGGTGGGGGTTGGGGGTGGCGAAGACGAGCCGTTTAGGTAGACTGTGGCCATGCCGAGGTGTGACTGTGCCGTGCGCGTAGCCGTGTATGTATGTGTGCGCGTATGGCCCAGCGCACCGCTGCTGCAGCATGTGTGCCGTGCTGCCTCTGCCTCTGCTGCTGCTGTGCCTGAGAGGAGAACATGAGGGGCTGAGCAGGGGAAATGTGCATTTTCAAAAGAGTCCAGAGCTGGAAGCGGTGGGCACACAGCGTCCTCCCCAACACACCCACACACACAGTCACACAGTCACACACCCACACACCCACGTCTACCTGCACACCCAAACACAGGCGTTATGTAGTGGCGAAAGTATACATAACAGAGCAGGTATGACGTACTTGATAAAATAGTGTCTAAACTGCAGAAAGCCATTAAATGCATAAATATAAATGTTACCTCTGAAATCTGAAATATTCATAACAAGACTATAACTAGAGCGATCATTTTTATTTTTTGGAAATGGAGCATTTTCCCACCCTGCCACCTAGCTACAGTGTTGCTGCAACACATATTTACACTTGTGTCTCACTAGTATTATTAGCACAAAGCATGTTTTTTTGACGTTTCCTGGAAAAGAAGCGCTTCTGGTGTGTCGAGAGAGAAGTTGGATCTCACTTAGATTCGTTGGAGCATATTATGATTAGTCTGCTAAATGCTCCGTTCCCCCACGGAGAGGCCCTGTTCATCTGGCCAAGCATGGCTGTTAGACACATTATGCAGACTGCAGAAGGGCTTCAGACTTGCAAACAGACTTGCATTCCTGCAGCCTCAGGGCCGAGAGAACACGCAGGCCTCCTATTTCTCGCCATAGGCGCAGGCTCCCTATCTCCACGCCATGCACTGTCTGTCTCCGGGGAGTGCGAGTCTTCCCCTCTTGTCCCCCACCCTACCGTCAGAAATAATTTACAGCATTGCCGGGCTCTCTGCCACCTCACATTACATGGCCAGAAAACTCAGCCACTGGAAGGGCTGAACAGGGGGCTCTGTGCCTGGAAACTGTGATCCAGCAATCATCACATCTGACTGATTAAATTGAACTTATTTTCCATCACTACCTTTTTTTTTCTTCTCAGCAAATTCCAGAGTCTGTGAATGCTAGCTGACGACAGGACTACGCCTATCATTTCTATGCTAAGTTATCTTATTGTTAGAGATAGTTGGCTAATTGGTACAACTAACTGGTCGAGAGTGTCTTTGTTTTTAATACCGTTGCAGGGCCTTGAGGCCAGTGTCAGCCTGTGTGTCCACTCATTTCTGGGTCTGTAAGTAGGGTCATATACTGTAGCTCACTGGTACAGAACAACATCACAAGTCTGCAAACCAGCAGCGTGTGCTGTTATCAGTGGCTAGCCATCCTGGCCATCCATTCGATCAGGGGTTTTTTTGTGTGTGTTTGAGTCTGTTTTTCTCTCTCTCTCTCTGTTTCTCTTCTTGCCCAGGCCAGGGCTGCTAATGGGCTGTATGCTTTTAGATCCAGCCTCCATGTATTATGCATGTGTGCATCAGCAGAGGTCCTAATGGGGTGTGGGGATCTGTTCTTAGAAGGCCTGAATGGTTTTGAATTGAGTGGTCACTACATTTAAACTGCAAACTACTCCCCCTCCCTCCCCTAATACACACACATACACGCACATCTTCCACTTACCCCCCACAACACACATACACTAAGGCAGCTCTTTGTGCTTGTTTCCCTGAAATGCCAGAGACCAAAGTGTGTCTGTTGTCAGACTGGTATATGAACCAATAGAGGGGACGTTATTGAGTTTGTGGTACACATCATATAGTCTTTTCCCAGATGAGGCTTTTGCAAAGTGTGTGATAGTGTACGTGGGATATGAATAGCTGCATTTGACTTTCTGCAGCGATGCAATACACAGATGCACAGACACAGGCAGCACTGTCTTCCAAATCCTGCATATTAGATAAAAACCCAAATTGCTGCTGTTTAATGATTCCAAACGGGCCGCACAATCTTGGGTGTGATTTTAGTGAGTCATCCTCACTCTCACAGCTGTTGACTTCATCTCACAGTCTCATATATTGTCCTCCTGCAGTGACAGCATATCTGCAGCTGCGCACTTCTGCATTTTATAGCTTATTTGTGCCGTACAAAGTGTACAGTCACAGATAGGAGGAACAGCAACTTGTTTCCGCCGCCGTCAGTTCCACACTTAAGGTTCCTCTGAAGTGGAAACCCCCCGGCTTTCTCCCCCTCCCACACCCATCCCCATCTTCTCACTTGTCCCCTCCAGCGCTGTGGTTGCCATAGTGATGAGGTGTAATGTTTGATCAATAGAAATGATGATGTATCCTCCCTGTCTGTTAATCCAGATGATAGCAGAATCTGATTAAAAAGATGACGGAAGGCGGATGTTTTTTCTAACAAAATTACATAAGGTGTAATAAAACACAGGAGGGTGGAGCCAGTCACTTTTGATTTGCTATATTGTAGATTTCCATCTCAGATCCTTCTCTGATCTGTGAGACACCATTTTATTTAACTGTCTTCTCTCTATACAATTGTTGTCTGCTTTGACATGTTTTCAAATTTCAGACTGCCGTTGATGGCAGTTTTCAACATGATAACATGCTGTATACAGCTGCAGACACATATTGTACTTAAGAACATGCATTATCCAAGAGTTAATTATTGAATACTGTATAAAGAAAATGACTGATGCAGTTTAAGCTGAATTTGAAACTTGAATTAGTGACCCCTTGAGCATCTTAGTGGTTTTGCATGAGTTGTCACAGAGACTAATTTACTTCCTCCCATTCCCTACAGAAGGCAGAAAGAATGAATATGTGCACAGCACAGAAGAGGTTACATGAAACTGTTGTAAGGCCAATTCAGGGATTGAACTTGAATCAAGTTCTTAACGAAGAGCCAGATTGGAGTTGCTTTTCAGCACTGCATCTGTAGCAGCTAATTTGTCTGTACCTGTCCTCGACTGGGCTGGTTAAGCGATGTGTGCTTGTAAGTGCAGCGGGCATCCTTTCATTGTCTGCCAGCAGAACAGTGTTACATAACAGACATGTCGCTTTTTGAGTTTGAGCAGTCAAAATAACTTGTTTTCCAAACCAGCTACTGTGATGGTAAAAGGCTGCAGATTGGGGTGTTTACTAGGAATATTAAAGGGCTAACTTCAGCTTCAGCTACATCTGATGTCTCAGGTGTGGACATCATCTGATCAAGTCTGGACATTTTTTTTTACATATTCTTCTATTTTGGTCTAGGTCTAATTGATGTCTTAATCCCAGTCCTGCACGTTTTGCACCAAATCATACTCTGGATCAAATGGATTAAGCACATAGAAAGATGCATATGGAATTAACCAGTTTTACATTGATAGCCTTGATTTAATGATAGTAGTCTCATTGAGCTCAAGATCCCTTTTGCAAGAGGGGCCTAAGGAAAGGAAAGGAAAAACAAACACTGGACAAACACATAAACACACAAACAGAAGTGTGTAATATTCAAAGAACATAGCCAGACACAACCAGACACTTTACTGTGCTCCATTTCACTACTCAAAAAATGAATTTGAAAATGACATATGATGAGAAAATTACATGATTATTCAATCTTTAGTCTTTGAGTAGCTTCATTTAACACTTATATCCAGTCTTCCATAACGTAGTAACATAGACGACACACAGTTTCCTCTCTGATTTCCACCCTTGCCGACTCTTGTAAGCCTGCATTGTATTGATAACAGACATTTGTGGATGTGAGGCGAGGAGCTCAGTGGAGAGACAAAGTGAGGAAAGAAAACAGAGAGAGGAAACAGAAAGTACCAGGAGGAGGCAGGAACACCCAGGCATCAGTCACCATGGTGACAGAGCTGCAGACGAGGAAGACATAGCAGGCTGCAGCTTGTGGGACTCTGAACCCCCGGAGCCCCAGATTCACGTTGATGTGACAGAACTGGGGGAAAGGAGAGGAGGAAAAGAAGAGGGAAGGGGGGAAGGAGGAGGGGAGAAGGAGACAGACTGCAGACCTAGAAACGAGAGACAAGGACATGGATCCCCAGCAGTCCCTCCCATGGCTCTTCACAGTCCTGGACACTTGTGTTGATATGGGGGTGCTTCCACCTTGGTATATCATTGGCCATATTGTAGTATATATAACATTAACCTATCCCCTGTTCCTACCCTTCTGCATTCAGGGTATGTTGTATATTTTGTTTTCCAGCAACGCCCCACTTTACATTCCCGCAGCTACACATTAACGCCTTGCAGATGCAAAATCAAGCTGACTGAGCTCTTCCACTGGGGCTACTGGGAGTTTCATGCCTTGCTGAAGGCAAAGCCTACCCACATTTTCCCAGCCAGCCTCTAGGCGACCATCACCTCTTTTTTTCATCTCTGCGAGTACTATAAAGTAGCGCCTTGAGGGTTTAGGTGTGGGAGTCCGACTGAGACTCAAACTGTATCCTCAGTAGTTCCAAAGCAACCTTCATTCCCCGCCCCCCCAACATCCCGTCACACCTCGCCCACACTCAGCCCACCCTCAGCCCCACGGTGTTGTACCCGGGTGTTGGCGGCACTCAGCAGCTGTAATTAAGCCGGCCCTTTATTGGTTTTGTCCTCGCCAAGGGAGATGTGCGCAGAAAGAAGGGAGGCCCTGGTTTATTGCCTGGGCGTCTAAGAGAGGGGTTATTATGATTGCACACTGGAGAGAGAAAGGAAAGAAGTGGATAGAGAGAGAGAGAGAGAGAGAGATAAAGTGGAGAGAGTCGGAATGATAGCAGTGCAGAGGAAAACGGGATGAATAGTGCGAGAGAGACAGCGGTGGAGGCTGAATCGATATGCTCGACTCCCTCTGCTCTCACCAAATCATATCTCAGCATCAGACAGAGAGCGAGAGAGGAAGAAAGGAACAGAGAGAGAGAGAGAGAGAGAGAGAAGCGGTAGCTAGCGGTGGGCTGTGTAGCCAGATAAGCATCAGGCTAATGTCCCCAGCCCCAGGCCTGGGCCACTGCTGCTAATGCTGTTGCCCAGAGAGGGAGGTGAAATTGCATTTGCCGAGGTTTGGTTACAGGTTGTCACAGCGTGGTCCCGTGGCCAGAGGTACATGTGATGTCGCCCACTAGGATGTACATTACGTATAGGTTCAACTGGCAAGCCGGTTCTCAGCAATGAAACAGGATGAGGCCGGTACGGAAAGGGTCACGGAGCAACAAAGGGAAGATGGAGTACTTTCTCAACAGAAATGCCAGCCTGTGCAGAGTGCTGACATCTGGCCCTTTTTTCATGCTCATGCAGCGAGACTGATTCCCTCAAAGGCTGAATAGGCGCATGTGCACGTGCATTTGTTTGTGTGTGACCCTCAGCCTTAACATGTCATTAATGGCTGAGTTACAGTAGGCACAGTGCACTCCCTGTAAAACTATGTTTCAGTTCAGCATAAGAGGATGCTTCCAATTCTGCCCCGGGTCCTTAACTTCTTCCTCCCTCCACTCACTGATGGACTAAAGAGAAGGCTGCCGATGGCGTAAATGTGAGAGTCAGCCCTTCTGTGTATATGTGTGTGTGTGTGTGTGTGTGTGTGTGTGTGTGTGTGTGTGTGTATTTCTTTGTGAGAGTCCATGTGGCGACACTTGTATGTTCATGTGTTTGAAGCCCGGTCCCCAGGAGGTCCTTTTTTCTCTTAAAAAGCCTCTTTTCTTCTGCTCCTAAACAGATGTCCGATGTCATCTTGTTTTTAAATAGCCAAGAGAGGGAAGAGAAACTGCATACGCTGCATGGATAGTGCTTTGCTTTCAACCATATGCCTTGATGTGTGATGCTATTTGTCAATGTCAGTAACCATTTAACACTTTGTAGGGGTTAAACTCGACTGCTGTTGCCGTAGTAGCTTACCGTCAATGTAGGATCAGCGTATATACATTCATTATTCCACAAATCCTCTTCTGGCCTTGATGGTCAGTGAAGTTGCTAATTGAAAGCTAAGGCTCTTTCCAGCTAATGGTACTTCACAGCATCATCATTCTTGTTTTACATTTGATTTATTGATTAAAGAGGCTTATAAGGTCAGACCTTTGGAAGGTCAAGAGGTGGACTTTCTTAGCTAAATCCCTGTTATACAGTGCAGCTAAGTCCACATGGCACAACTATACACTTTAAGGACCGATGTGTAGGACATATTGGCATCTAAGCAGATTGCAACCAACTAAATACCCCCTGCCTCACCCCCGCCTTTCCGAGTGTGTAGGGGAACCTGCCATGACTGTGAAAACTACAGCTGTATGGTTTGTCTGCTCTGGGCTACTGTGGAAACATGGGGCTGAATCTGTAGATATAAAGAGCTCATTCTAGCGTCAACTCTTGTTTTCAAGTGATTATACTCTGATGAGAACATAATTATGTATATTGTATTCCATTTCTGCGATATTCTGCCAATAAGTCTGCCAAAACCTTACTCACTGGGCCTTTAAAACTACACTGCCACAGAGTCAGTTTAGTTTTTTCTTAGCATACAGAATTCATTCAAAATCCGCTATTAGTTAGCAGTTAGACTATTTTAGGGTCTATATAAACAGCCATTATGCTCCAGGAACCTGTTTTAGCAACGTAGTGATTCTCCTATTGCTATTTGCACTCAACATGCCCAGTTCACAATTGACCTGATAGCATAATATGTGCATGCATTGTTTCATGAATGGGTAAGAGACTGCTTTACACGTAATCCTGTTGCTGTGCCCCAAATCCAAATCTATTTCATGCTCCAATTTATTCAATTACCAAAAATACACTTGAAGAAGCTGTGTGATAAAGCAATAATGAAAAAGCTTAATCTAAACATCTGCGTCTATCCAGCCCATTGCTATCATCATCCGTCTCATCCCCAGCCCGTGCTCAAATCCTCTTTTGCAACACTGATGGTATTTCACAAGCTCAATGAGATTAATTATTTCCATATTTTGCAAACATTGCACCGTGTGTGCGGCTCCCCCGTCTCCCCGCATGTGTACAATTAGCTCAGTTCATTTGTGTTGCAAATGAGCCGGCCCTGGCGGTGCTCGCCGGCCTCCCTGGGCTTCTCCTGCCGTGCAGCGGAGAGGAGAACCCAGCCGAGGAGTGATCAAAAGCCTCCTTCTCTGGCAGGCAGATGCTGAGTAAACACAGAGAAGAAGCAGCTCCAGTAACTGTCTCCTCCCGCCTCCGCTTCTCGCCTTCATTATTTTTGGAGTCTGCTGGCTGGCATTAATGAAACCCCATGTAATATTCATTTAATTCCCAGTGTTTACTAGTTCATTAGATTTTAGGATAGTAGTTGATCTGATCTCCAGGGGTGGCTAGGGAGAGGAAAGAAGCTGACTTTGAAGGTTTTTCTTTTTTCACGAGCCGGGCTTCCTTCCATTTATTCATATGTCTCTCTTGATCCTGTTAGAAAACCATTCACAGCCCTCTCTTTGCTTACTGAGTTGTATAGCGTTCCTCTTCCCTCGTCTGCCTCACCACACTTCTGCTCTCATTTGTGCAACTATAAGTTCAGTTTGAAGGCTGTTTTCAGATTTTGCTGCAGTGGCACATCAAAATGTAAACCTAGGACCCAAAGATCCGAGCCTGTACATGACACGGATGAGTAGTGATACGCCTTGCGATGTATGTAGATCTCAAAAGGTGGGCAAACATGATTCAGTAAATAAAACTGAGGTTTGCCATCTGCTCGCATTCCTGGTTGAAGTGAACCGCTGCCGCAGATTAAAACGTTCTCTCAGACCAGGGCGCCTCTGGCCCGTTCAGCTCCTTGGCTCAGGGCATGTGTTACAGACGCTGTCCTGTGCAATTACAATTAACCCACACAGCCCTTTGGTCTGGGGCTCGCTCTGCAAAGGTCTGACCGTGGGTTCATCGATTGAGACGTTGGCTTGTCAATGCCATCGAGCGCAGGAGAAAAGGTCTTTCTGCTGAGCACACAGGGAGGCAGCGAGCGGCTTTTTCATCAGACGGAGAGGAAAGGCGAAACTTTGTCACAAAGCTCGCAGTTTTAAATATCTGGGAATTCAATAGGTCGTGTTGAAGTTGAGGAAGTAATGGAAAAAGTAAGCAATATTTCTGCACACAAGTGGATGTTGTAAAGTCAGTTTTTAGTTGCCATCATTGCTTTAATGAATTCTTCTCTGCCTGACAGCTCTTGAACTCCTCATAACTGCACCTGTCCTGCATTAATAGTGTGACTGGGCTTTCCAGACGTCTTTTTGAGATGAAACGTGAAGTGAGCATTAAAATGGCCATTTAAATATCATTTGCGACATCTCATTATGTGCTCAAACTCGCATGAAGTAATTGGAGGCTCTTTTAATTTTTCAAGTATCTTCCATATCTATTTCCTTGTTGGCTTTCCCAAACTCTTCAGTCCTTGTACTTAGCTGAGCTGCACAGTGTTTCTTTGATCTCGATGTGAATATGTGTGTGTGTGCGTGCGTGTTTCTGTGTCTGCGTGTGCCTGAGCGTGTGTGTGTAGTGACATCTCTCAGACAAGAAAAATGTTTCAGAAGGGAGGCACCGTCTTCCCATTATGCACAGCTTCCTGTCTGCCTCCAGGCAAGCCTTCCAGCAGCCGGTCTGTTTGAATTCAGCTTAAGAGAGACTTTAGGGGAAAGGCAACCAAACTGGAATGGAGAAGATGGGGGAGAACAGCAGTTTATTAATTTGAAAAATGCACTGAAATGAATCGCATTTTCAGAAAGTAACTGACAGGAAAATACTTCAGCATGTCTTGCTAACTATAGTCCCAGATCAGGATCAAGAGATCATCTGATGCGGATGCTCCAGCGGAACGCATTGTACACGACTCCCATCGTTCTGCTCTCCTGCCACACTGCAGGAGGACACCTGTGTGTCTCACTTACTGTCAAAACAAAAATTTTGTACATTTTGCAGCTGTTAGCTTGAATTATGTATTTTGCCGCTCAATTAAAAAGAGCAAAATTTGAATCTTTCCAGATGAGACCATTGAGGAGTGACTGTTCAGCACTAATCGGCTTTGTATACAGTGATAAATTTGCATGGCGATAAAGATAAAGCAGGATAGAGATTTTCAAAGTTGACGTTATGACATGAAGCCTGCTGTGTGTTGCTGTCAGTTACCTTGCAGTCAGACTTTGTTAAGCTGGGTAATCAGTGAGCGACACTGTAAGTAGTATACATCTTGATTTGATTATGCCCAGGGCCCAGCCACAGAGATGCAACGGGGTAAGGACAGTAAGGCTGCTGTGGGTTCCCTTCCCTATGGATGTAATAGGAGAGTGCATATGCCTCTTTCTCTGGCAGTCTCTGTCCTTCCCATTTACAGTAGGCCACTGTTTGTGGCAAGCATCCATCAAGAAAGGGGCCACAAGGATGAAGTATATTGCATGTGATCACACATCCGTACATTACAAACACTGACATTTCTGCATTGACTCATGTCATTTTTGCAGAAGGCCGACTTCTTGGTGTTGAAGCTGGTTTAAGAAGACATGTAGCACCCCTCTCCCCCCACCACCACCACACACACAGAGCTTTTACTACAATAATCTGTTGTATCATAATTAATTTATAAATGATGCTCTAAAAATAGCTGCCATGGTGATAATCGTGAACTGTGCTGGACTGCTAGAGGCAATGTGCCGTGTGTACTGCTGTGGAGCAAAGGCACGTTTAAATGGAGTTGCTGCAGTCAGGGGGGCTCCCTCATGTTTTCCTTGTGTTTTCTCTTCATTGTGTAATTGCTGTACTTAAAATTCAGTGTTTCCGCCGCCACTGAGTATGAACACTCTCATAAAATACTTAAGCTTGTCACTGTCGCAGTTTTATCAGCATTGTGTTTCACTGTTCATCGTGTTGCTTTAGTAAACCACTATGTCAGTCGCAAAGTTGGATCCAGCTCAGATTTTCGTAGGGGTACTTAGCATAACCTGGTAGCATTTTACTATTGTCTAGCTTTTAACTTACCAGCCCACTCTGGGTTTATAATGTGCCCACAGACGGTCTGGGCCTGAATGGACTTTAATCTCTCGAGTTACATCTTGAAAGTGACCAAGCAGTGTGTGGGAAGCTTCTCTACATAATTTTGAATGTGACTTTTTCTCTGACTCAACAGCACTAGTTACTGTAGGCTCATTGAATTTAATACTCTGGCGTGTAGTACAGGTGCCAGCTCTAAATGTATGAGATGTAGACTTAGGGAAAGTAGCTCCTTATGTATATTTCTAGGCTGTACGGATGGCAACCTCAGCGGGTCGGTTGATCCAACACTTTGGTCCAGAGTGAAATACCATTCACTGTTGTATGAATTGTATGAATTATTATAAAAATGTCCCCCATGGACTGGAGTGTCCTGTGACTTTTAAGTAACGCCACAGCAGGTGAAAACATTCACTTTTCCATCACTTATGGAAGAATACCTCTACATCTAATGATTGTTCGCCCCAGCCACACTTTGAGATTAATGCCAATATTAGCATGCAAACATGAGATTGGCATTCTTACATGCTAAATGTCAGCTTGCTAACCAAGTGTGACATCGCAGAGTCTGAGATGTCCTGCAGCCCAGATTTGGTAGGAGCATACTGTAGCTTCCTGGTCGAACAAGACAAATGCTGTGAGCAGGAGTGGGATCAGGTGGAATTTGAGAACGTCACATGAGTGGAGAGGTTTTGCACAGGAATATTAGATTGGCATTGGTAACAGTAGATGACAGGCTCTTTTTCTGCGTCCATTTGTCCGCACGGGGCAGAACACTGTGGGGACAGCCATGGAAAAGTGTTGTATGGGACAATGGAGGCCCAACCTTGAACCCAACACGAAGAGCTATTTAGCCTGGACCCCATCACCATTTGTCAGCAATGATTGAACAATAACCAAAGACGCATTGCTCACCTGTGAATAGACCTCACACTCCTTCTTCCCACCGGCTAGACCACACTTCCTGCAGCTCGCCCGTCCCCCATGCACACACCCCTCAGCCCTGCTTAGTGTTGTCGTATATTCGGTTCAGGGAGGGCTTGGCTGTCTGCCGCGTCGTGCTGTGCTGCTGCAGTCTTATCTGTTGACAATAATAGACTCAGAGGAGTTGGGAGAAAAAAGAAAGAGAGGGGAGAGAAGTGTATGCATGGAGAAATGGAGCGATCGACGTGACGAGTCCATGCCAGCCCGGACTGCCGCTGGTTTCCCAAGAGGGTCTTCAGTCCGTCCAACCCCAGAGATGTTATTTTGGGCAGCAAGGATTATTAAAGCATCCTCTGACTCACCCCTCAGCTTTTTTCATTACCTCCTCACTTTCTGTATAGCCAGACAGCCACACAGCGTCACTGCCTTTGATTTCAAATGCAGCTTGCTCACTGGAATGAAAAATGCACACTTAGCAGAACCAAGAAGAAATTCATGTGTGGAGAGAGAGAGAGACAGAGAGAGAGAGAGAGAGAGTGTGTGTGTGTGTGTGTGTGTATGCATTCAATTACTTGTATGTCAGAGAGAGAAAGAGATGGGGAGACCATGGTTCTTAAGACATTTTTTTTTCAGTACAGAAATACAGCCCTGTGTCTGGTTACAATAGAATCTGCAGGGTTATGAATAGCTCGCCAAATCTCAGTATGTTCTCTACACAGAGCGCTTTGTGAAAATGAACAATGACTGACAAGCACTGAGCAGTCAACATGCTACAGCACAGCAGCTGACAGGAGGGGAGGGATATTCCTTCATGCTAAGCTGGAAAGTCCTTGTAATGTGTTTGTGCACGGGGGATGATAGTGTGAAACTGTGAATAGTTGCATGCTATTGTTTACTCACTTTATGGTGCTGCAATTATACCTGCATGTGTGATGGTACAGCAGGATGATTCATGAGTGCGGAATTCAGCCCTCATTTATTTTATTGTTTTCCATTTGGCAGGTTAATCTGTGAAGGCTATCGCCACCAAAAATGACTGTACCAAAATAGTCACGTGAAAAAAGTCTCTCCAGCTTCTGGTGACATTTACGGGCGTGTTGCTTCTGGCTGCTGTCTGGAGTTTGACACACACACAGCGACAGGGACTTCACGGTCTATTCAGATGCACCTCGTAAACCCTGAAATCTGCATGGCTTTGTATGGCAAAGGGCATGGGCGCAGACCTTTCATGGTGCATTCAAGTGTGCCTCGGAAATGCAAAAATCTCTACTCGAATGGCCATGAAGGTTGTTTGAAACAAGGAAGTTATGATTTTTTTCCTATATTATGCTGAAATACCTAGACCTACACCTCTTATCACTCACTTGTTCTGTTATTACAGCATTTTTAATAATTAGGTATTAAAATCATAACAATTTCCCACTCATTCATACATAGGCAGATACAATTCTGTAAAAGACATCTTATCAAATTGTTATCAGCAAACTGAACTATATTCTTGTACAACAGGTCCACAAATACCTTTGTGATCATTTTCAAGTTGTTTTACCACAGGACGTACGAAAGCCACTCACTAAAGTCATACCCAATATGCCAAAAAAATACGCTTGGTCGGTGGATTTTTTCATCTCACCCTTTGGCAGGTGTGTCAGAAGGTTCATTTTGAACACCGTCTGTGCTGTGTCTCGTGTGACATGTCAAAATGTCGCCTGTGAAAAGGGCCTTTAGACCCAATAGAAGCGAAGCTGTCTGTTATTCAGAGCGAAAGCCAGGTCTTGTTTGCCACATGTTGCAAACAGGGTGTTATGTGGTTTCTTTAGAAGGGGCGACTGGGATGATGACGTCTTTAATGTGGTGATGTAGCAGTAAGGTCTGGTCATGGATGAGTGCCAGTCATGTGTATCTTCTCACGCGTTCAAATACTTGAAAAATGTTAATTACCCGCCGGTGTTGTGGTGTTGATTACTTACAGGCCCTCCAGAGGACACCCCCACCCCGCCCTGCAACTGGTCTCTGTATTATACTGTACCCTGTTCAAGTAAAGCTGAAGTCACTAAGCATAATTACAGACAGAACTCCTGTGCTGCTCCAAATTTGCCCCAGTGAACTGTCTGGCTGTTTGTCTGCTCCACAGAGGTGTTTGCTTTATTAAATTCCAAGCGTGGTGTGCTTTTTTTTTTTCAGTGCATCAGTCGGTGTTATTCGCAATATGATAAAAAAATGTGCACATGCTCTGCTTCTCTAACCTTTCACTGTAGGGAGGGGAGAAGCAAGCAGCAGCGTAACAGTCCTGACTTGTAGCTAATCTTAATGGCATATTCTGTTGGGGCTTGGCCTACATAGAGCGCTAGCGGTGCCTCTTCTTAAAAAGGAGACCTAACAGGCGGTGCAGTGCGGAAGATGTATTAACCATACAGAGTATAAACATGAACACAGAAGGCACCGGTTGGTCTGATCTCAGACAGGAGGACAGAGTCTGTTTGCTTGGAGCCAATTAGTGAATACGCTCGCAGATCTGCAAACACTGTCAGAAGAACTGATGGATGCGGGGCGGCACGACTTTGTGTCCACTTGCTTCACACAAAACTTTCCACAGAGTAGGGAGACTATGTGAGGGAGTGGCTGCCATCTGTTACTGTGAATGAAACTGGGCTGCATCAGGCTGTGTGAATGTGTGTCTGCCTTCTAATTTATTCATTCTGTATTTCAAAGAGAAAACATATCTGTGTTTATTTTCATTTTAAACTTAGAAACTTCGTCTCATTTCTATTTTTGGGAACACTATGTTGGGACACATGTCCTGGTGTTTGAGAGGTTGGTGATTTTACATTCTCCATCTTTACTGTGTGATGCACGAGCAGCAGTAAAGGTGACCCCATTTCGTATCCGGATAAAATCCAGGTGTGATTTAATCCACTCTCTTTTACACAGAGCCAACCGTTAGCCAGATCATAAATCTGATTACAGTCCAACCTGGTTTTCCCAGGCTGTATGTAAATCAGGTCGGCCCTGCTCCAGTCCAGAGGGTGGTGGTTTCGCACCTGACGCTGTTTGGTTACTGCCAAAAGCGCTGTAGGAGGAATAAATTATGCAGTTGTATCTAAACTGCTGAAGCAGTTGTAAGTGCTTGTGCACTTTATCTGAGACGCTAGGTAGCAACAACTATGTATAAACACATGACTCATAAGGATGAATATGAGCGAGACAAAAGGTTTGCTCGTCCTCGTGGGCTGCCATTCACGCTGCTCCCTCACCCATACACACATCTGGCTAGAGTGCATTTTAAACCACATCCCCATTTCAGTCCAGGCCTTTCAGTCCCTCTCTAATGTTTCTCTTTTTGTTCTAATCGGACAGCTGTCAGATCCGCCTCGAGATGTATGTGGCTCAGCGTCAGTGCGGTCACTGATTCCTGTAGAATTTCAATATCAACAAACTGGCATATTATTTCAGACATTAATATAATTAGTGTAAGCAAACAAGACAAGATGACATGACAAGACTGGTGGCTTAGTGCGTTCAACATAGTAAGACAAAAAGAGAGATTTGGTGAGAAAGCTGTTGGATAACTCTGCTGCCGTGTGTATAGCACTTTCTAATCCAGTCCTCAAGTGCCTGCTCTCCTACAAGTTACTGGTCCGTCTTTCCTCTTACAGCCCTTTTCCATTTACATCATTGACACGCTTCTTGAAGCAGTAGAAGCAGATGTACCTGAACAGTGTCAGCATCAAGGGTGAGCTCTTAAGTAGAGCTGATGTGCAGGAGTGAAAATACAGAACAAAATCTTTGCAGGACAGGGTGTACTAGAGGAGTGAAGTAGGAGCACCACTCGAGAGCACCAAGGGAGGTTTTATTCCAGCACAGAACAAGAGCTGTTTGACTTTTCACACTTTCTGAAATGCATAGATTTAAACTGATTTTAGCTTGACTGGTCAGCGTGATGCCAGGGAGGCCGAGGGGAAAATGTTCTGTTGCTGTGCATGCCATTTATTGGAAATTCAGTTATAATTTAAAAAATGCCAAAATGCAGCAGTATATATAGCACTCAAACTTTACTAGCCCTTCCCAGGCTCGCCATGTCATCACTGATGGACTGAGGTTGTCCTCCTGTCTCTCAGAGTGACAGTCAGATGCACACGCCACTCAAAGCTACTTAAGGTTCTGCAGTCTGGCCCCATTCCTGACTCTGTGGTGATAAAAAGGTCCTTTACCATTTCCCCTCCCTTGAACCTCCATCTTGGGAAACGCTGTGTCAAAACCCATCGCCCACCTGCCCTCCCTGATTCCACGCCCCCGTCAGTCAGCTGTCACCGGCGCCATCGCAAACACAAGATACTCTAGTAGCGTACCATCAGCCCAACTGAGAGCCCGTCTCATGGGAGGGCCGAGGTGAGGAGGGAGGAAGGAAGGAGGGAAAAACGACTGGAGAGACATGGTGACACATGTGAAAAGTGGTGAGGCAGAAGAGTGAGGAGAAAGAGGCGGGAGGAAAGACTTTAACAATGCCCAGATTCAGTCGGTTGTAATACAGCCACCACACACATGCACCGAGTAGACTTATCGAGCCAGGTCATTGAAAAGCAGCTACGTCATGATAGTGCAGAACCAGGAGAAAAGTCTAAATAAATAAATAAATAGATAAATAAATCCCTCTGTCTCCCTCTCTCTATCACTCACCTGTATTTGATTTGATGCCTGAAGATGAAAAGAAAATACATAAACCATGTATTTTGTTCAGTTTAAGGTTCATCAGACCTCGGGCTGAATGAGATTAGCTGGGACCTGCCCTGCTCGCGATTGGTGATAGATGTCTGCTCGTAATCAACCAAGGAATGTAATCCTTTCCTAGGCAGGGGACTGAGCGGCCGGCGGGTTGGCCAGGGTCGCTGCTTGACCTCCAGCCAATCGTAGCGATCACATGATGACGGTGGAATTAATCCCAAAAATCAGCTCACTTTCAGGCACCCAGAAGCCTTTGCAGCAGGGTCATAAACTGTGCCGTCTATCCTTATCCAGCAGTGTGGCGGGGCACTGTGCTCACAGCAGAACATCAGAAACAAAGCAGGTCATGCTGATGCTATATTATATTTGGATATGAGGAATTGCAGCTAAACTGTCAGGGGATTTTAACCCAGTGTGATTGCACTAGGTAACCGGGGGCATCGGATGTGTGTCTTTTACTCCGAGGGGTGTTCCACGTACACAGGAGCTGGCTGAGCAAGTCTTGGAAGGGGGAGTGACGCTGCATCTGTAAATGGACCGTTCGAGGCGTTTTTCCTCCTCTCATCTCTTCTTCTCTGATTGCTCTCGGTTGAGACGCGCACATTCAGCTTGTTTTTCTTCTGCTCTTGCTTTCTTTCTGGTTATCTCATTTCAATAGAGACCATTCCAGGATGTATTGTTGTCATTAGTGGGCCAGATTCCCTCTAAGCGGAGAGATCTGCAGCACGGCGCCACTCATTTGTTCTCATTTGACTTCTCTCCATTATCCGCAAAGTAGATGTGGCACAATCCCCACGGGGGCAGCGTTGCATTTTCACCTTGATTGCTTTTGGCTTTCTTATTTAACATGTTTCTTCAGCAGCAGCAGAGGCGGAGCAGACAGAGCTGGTGTCACACACTCAGTCCGGAGAGCACTGCTGCACGACTACGTTTGCTGCTGCTGTGTGAAGATCATCCATAGCCCTTTAGACATAAAACCAGGACATTTTTAGTGCTGGAGGAGAGAGGACTGGAAAAACAACAAGGGCCTGGTCGTAGGCTGCGAGCCAGCCCCGGTGCCAGGTAGTTTGGATTGGACTGGACTGCTTTCGTGAACGGTGTGTAGACAGAAGGCCATGTGTTTGCGTGTAGCAGCCAGGCAGAGATTTGAACTGAGCTACATCCCAGGATCTGACAATTACTCTCAGTAAGGCTGGTTATATCTCATCATTTAGATTGTTAGAAACAGTTTGGATGTAGAATGTATTATGATGCAATGCGTTTGGATAAAGATGTAAATTGTATGTGTGTGCCACGTACGCTGTGCTTCCTGTTGATAATTGTAATTGGGAGTTGATATATCTCATGTCTATAAGGTGTTATAAAGCAGAATGAAAGGCAGCTTGCGTGTACAGTAGGTTGTGCATTTGTACAGTTTTTGCTGTAACATCTGCAGTTAACTCTAAACGACATTGCAACAGTGGTTTTCTTTGCCTCGGGGATAATCGTCACAGCAGGATTAGAGAGCGGCAGCCTCATCGCGGCATCTTAGTTTTTACAGCATCACAGAGAGGTTAAAACCGGAGCTAAGATATATGAAATGCCGAACAAAGGTATTGGTATTGTGGTGAGAGAGTGAGTAAGTGTGCGTCGCGGTGCCGGCGCACGCAGCTGAGAGCATGAAACCGGCAACGGCTGTGAAAGGTTCATCACTCCTCATTGTCTTTCAATTATTGAGCTTTACGCTTGTGGCGTTTCTTGTGTTTTAAATGGAATACCAACATAACCTCTGGGCAAATGGGTGTGGTGCCAAAAGCCCACATTGTCTAATTCACTAACTGTAGAATTCTTGAAGAAAAGGCCAAACTGTCTCTCTCTCTCTCTCTTTTTTTTTTAAACGTCTGTAAATCCTGTCTTTGTCATTACAGTAGCTGTGAGAGGAGGGGACGATAGAGAGAGAGACAAGCAGACAAAATGAAATATGGAGGCAAAATTAATCACATAATCACAATCACAGTTTTGGCTTCCACAATTAATTACGCTTGGTCATGATGGTCTGCATTTGGAGCGTCTGCTCCGGTGCAGTAAATCTCTAAACTGTTTGACCAATCACAGGCGTTCGTTTTGAACGTGCCGAACGGTGACTGTCTGCGCCCAGCTGCCCAAACGGAGAACAACTGGAACCTTTTTGCTTCACAGTCACTCTGGAACAGTAGTATAGCTGCATTTTATCTACAGCATGTGCCACTATTGTTTGTATTGTATTCACTGCACAGTAAACTGATCGCTAGCCTGTGTGTCGCAGATGCTCTGAGTTAATGTATGTATGATAACCCTCCCCTTTTTTACCGTAAACCCACATCAAATGTTAATGATTTGTGACCACAGGGGCTTCCTGCTTGATCTCAGGCCTTTCATCATACAGCCGAGGCAGTGTTACACACCCATAAACACACAGAGACTGAGAGAATGACACAGTTAGACAATCTAGTCCATTCGCAGCCTGGGAACTGGGCTCTGGCCGTGGATGTTTCTGATCGGATCCCATCAGTAGGTCAGAGAGGGAACACATCTGATGAGGCGGAGCGGGAAAACCTCGCCACAGACAGACCCACTTCTCGCTACACCAATGTGTAACGGGGAACTTCACCAATTGGTTTTTGTGTCGTGTTGCAGAAAATAACAGCATATAAAGGTTTTATGATGGTGAGCATGTCGGGTCACTTCTAATCTTTTAGGGTCACACTTTTTAATCTTTCAGGGCCATAGTGTAATCCCATGATTTTTGTGAGCCATGGATTTGATACATTATGCTGCTTTTGATAAGGAGAGTGTACTTTAAAAAGATGATTATAATATTGGAATTACCTTTAGAGCGGTGGAAGTGTATAAGGCTGTGCTGAAAGCAAAAGCCATGTTTGCACAGAGACGCCTGTGTTCTGATTTCCAATGGGGGAAGCTTTACCCCTCCTCTCAGCACAGACACGCTTTGTACACTCCTTCACGTTACATGTCAAACCATGATACCTTTTCTTACTCGGACATCAGAAATGACAGCCATTAGACCCAAATGAGCATCCATGCTATCAGTGTCATTGGCGTGTGATTTTTTTTCCCCTTGTAAAAGTCCTTCAAGTCATGCAGTGAGACCTCTGTTACCCTCTTTGAACTGAATCTTATTTTCATCACCGTCCTTGTCGGCAGCTGAATGAGGCCTCGTACTTGGTACGCTGTCACAGCAGAGGATTTCTATAGATAACTCAGAATAGGACAACGGCAGCAGTGGGTGCTGCTGTTAGTCCCACAACAGAAACGTACAGAGCCGCACAGTGGCTTCTTGCCTGTATTCCCACACTGTTCCGTGCAGACAATA
Source organism: Chelmon rostratus (assembly GCF_017976325.1). Classification (NCBI taxonomy): domain Eukaryota; kingdom Metazoa; phylum Chordata; class Actinopteri; order Chaetodontiformes; family Chaetodontidae; genus Chelmon; species Chelmon rostratus. Next base: position 24,613,414 of record NC_055665.1, read on the forward strand.
AACATACCTCTCTATCAACGCTATGACGATTCACTGCTGGTCGATCTGCTGCGCACCCCGCCGCCTGTGCTGCGGCTCAAGCCATGTCCGTGTTCACATTACACGCGCATCTTGCTACAATAAGGGGATGTGATGGAGGGAGCGCGTCACTGTGCGGTTCGTGACTCAATCGTTGCAGCAGCCAGGCTTCTGTGCAGCACGGCAGACATCACGATCCCACGGTGTGCCATCCTGCCGCTTCATGCTTGAGCCTGACAAGCGTGGCTAAATGCACCATGCACACCAGCTGCATGTTTAGCTAGAACTGGCAACTTCCCCAGTTGATTTTTTTCCCTGCTTGTCCTAATTCCGCATACATTGCCGCCGATCCCCCTTCCCTCTCACGTTTTGTCTCTCCCCTCTCTGTCTGTGTCACTGAGGATGCAATGCAAATCTAAGATCAGCCGGGTGTGTCATGGCAGAGCTGTGGAGAGCTCAGAGGTATCTGCAGAGAGGCTATTACAGTAACAGTGGCATGGGGAATAATGCACAGCACAAAATTTAGTGCTGCGCCACCGCTCTGTTATACTTACTGAGGCTAGTTTAGGGCTGACAGAGTTAGCATCATGATGCAGATGCTGATGGCGGAGTGTCGTCGTTAGCTTGCTTGCTAGCTGCCATAGACATTTCTCTGTTTGGACAGGAAGGACACACAAGGCTAAAAGGGAGCAGGGAAATGTGATACTTGTGTCACGATGAGTTAGAGCTCATCAAAGGGCAGTTTGTTAATGTTTGTTGAAGTTGCTATGCACATGTTCTGCGTGCATCTGTGTGTTCAGGGTGTAGCATTTCAAGACAACATCCCAGAGGGGACATTAGCCTGAAGCCCTGGGGACATGCCGAGAGTCATGACACACACACACAGACACAAACGTAGAGGCAGGCACATGTGAACGCATGCACCTATGCCCATGCGCACACATAACACCACCCTCCATCATTATGGAGCGACTATAAAGAGGTGTTTCTCATGCTTGTCACACACCTTCATCCCCCGCTCCACATTTTCTCCCATCCAAGTCACGGCGCCCGTCCCCTACGCCAGCATATAATTTCTGCTGCCGCTTCACTTTGGATTTGTGAATGAAATGCTGCTCAGTTAGTATCCAGGAGCAGATCATGAATAATGCAGCAATCCTCATGCGTTCCTCCAGCCGCATCTGAGGCAGGCTTTGGATGCTAAGGGTGATTGGAAGCATTTATTTGAATGTGAAGCAGGAAGGAGAGGTCACTGGTGTGAGCTAGCTGCAACACAGAGACTCTCTCTAGGTCTTTGTTGTAAATAAGGATGTGTTCATTTAAGTCCATTAGTCTTGTTTTTGTTATGTGCATCTTCCCACTGCATCACTCTGCTGTTTTTTTTGTACTCCATTTGCAAGAAATCACTCTTCCTGTAAGTCATCAAGTGTGTGGCTAATACTGCCCATCTTTTATCTTGGATTTGCTGTTGGTGAGTTTATAGTAGGTGGCAGATGTGGCATCTGTCCTCTCAGAAATTAAGAGGATAGCACTTAATGTTAAATTTTTTTCTTTAGAAAAACATTTCTCTCTGCCAGGTATTTACAACGGCAAATCTAAATACTGTTATTAATCATTAATCATTAATCAGCTAATCAGAGAAACAGTATTACTTCTGCTTGAAATGCAGGCAGTTATCAAAGCTGCATTGACAGCTTTTGACCGCTAAAGGAAAGAAAGTCAAGACCAAAACAAAGGCCTAATGTTACCTACACATCCAGGAGAAACAGGTCAACACTGGCATCGTGATAGGACGATTGGTAATTGGTTTAAAACTGCATAGAGCTGCAGTAAGATATGAATTGTCAGTATCAGCACTATCACTATCACTATCAGGCTTTCCACATGGGAATCGGGGATACAGGGAATCATTTGGATTCAGTTTTGATTTGAAAAATATCTATGTGTCCTTTAGAGGAGCATTAGTTGAATTTTCTGGCCATTTGGAAGCAGCACAACAAGCTATAAACAAAAAACTGACATATTATCGTTCTAAAGAAGTTGTCATGGCGAACAGGTTAGCCAACAGTTGTCAACACTGAGTAATCCAGCAGACATGGTGCAACATTAACATTCAGATGGAGCCATGTTCTCAGTCCAACAAGCTGTAAGTCCAATATTTGCTCTCATTTTAGCTCCATTTTGGTCTCCACAAACTTCTGAGCGAATATCTGTGTCTGAAGATGCTAAACAGTTGCCAGCTGCTAATGAAGCTTCCACTGATGAGACCAGTGAGAGAATCAAACAGTACAGTTGTGGGCCGTCAACGAAACAGGGAGCTAAGAGACCCTAAAATGTGCCGGAGAGCTGAGGGGAACTGCAGAGCCGGGTGATGATTCTCATCGCAACGTGTAATCCCTTTAATTTAAACACAGTCATTTGATCAGGATTGGATTTGCTGTTGAATTTTAGAAATAGTGCCGCTTTAAAGATGCTCCGTTAGTCAATCATTAGCTAATTCAGTAAACCATTAAATGTGGAGGAATTTTGCTGTGTGGTATTTTGTGATTTTTCTGAAACTGAACCATAGAATTATGTTATTATGTCCTCTGTTCTATCCAGTACATCTTGCTTTTACAGACTAGCGTTGCTAGGATGCACAATTTGTGCCACGCTGTTGCTCAACTTGCTACTACTTACTACTGCCCCACTCTAATAGCCCATATTTTAACTGTACAGTAGGTCATGAACTATACACAGTGCTCGTACATCATTGTGTCTCTCCTTAAAGCTGGCACTTCACTTTAGTAAGACTATGTCGTGTTCAAAATAGAAATTCAACACAGAGAGCACAAAAAGCATCTCTCCCACATGTGCCTCACCACAGCGCTGCTATCTTTTGTACCGTACATTCATTATACTCAGCCCAAGCCGAATGGTCTGTGAACCAGTAGGCAGAGACCAAACCTCCTCTGTGGTTCAGTGAATCAGCCAATCAGACGCGCGGAGTCCTTACCTTGGCCAGTGAGCAAGGCTGGCAGCAGTGATTTATGAAGCCCTTTGAAATTTATGGAAAGTTGTCACGTACAAAATTAAAGGGATGCTTCACAGAGCTTTTTCCTCACCAAAATGTCATTATTATTTTGGAGGAAAAGTGGGAGAAATGTAGGTGAAAAGTGGCTTATGAATAATTGATTCTCAACAAAAGAATAAATGCATTAACGCACAGTTAGCCTCCTCCAGGGTTTTCATCCACATCCTGGCTGGTTTCCTCTCCGACAGTCGGACAATGATAACATGATTGATAGCTAATTTAACAAATGTGAGGCTCCTGATGGTAACCATACTTGAAAATATCCATCTGAGCAAGTTATTGTCACATAATTTCATAAGCGCGCTCCTTTCAAGGTTTTACTCTGCTTGAGCCTTGCAATGAAGAGGACTATTCTACATATTTTATCAAGACCAGGACACATGATTTCAGACAATGTTGGAAAGAAAAATGTTGAAATAAGAGTTATTGAATGATGTTATGATATTAGTGTACACCGTTTTCACCAGAAGGAAAAAGGTGGTGAGATAAATTACTGGGCACGTTCCCCCGAGGTTAATAAATTCAGACAGAACTCAGCAGAACTCTATCCCTTCATGTCCATTGTACAGTACACATAGATATGATCTGTGAAACTCTGAATCATTTATCAATGCACTATTCTCAGCACACCGTCCGCTTCCTCATCTCTCTCCCCTTACACACACACACACGCACAGTCACATTCATTTGGCAATACAAACAGGTCATATCCAGGCAGGCTGTGTTGTTAATCTTGTGTCATCCTGTTGTTTATAATGCATTGCAAATGATGATGATTTAAGCACCTATATCAACAAAGTAATCAGCTGCTATCAAAATGAAAGTGAAAGATTGCCCGTGGCACTAAAAGAGTCAAATATTAAATACAGCACTGTGCAACCTCCTAAATCAAATGGAATAATCAAAACAAGATTTTAGCTGCATGATTTTTCTAAAGCGAATTCCTGTTTTTTGTGTGTATTTGGAGAAATCAGGCTGCAAAGATGTGTTACTGTTTAATTGGGCCAGCTCAAGAAGTATGTTTTTCTTTGCACACATTTCCTGTAAAGCAACATGCCACCTAAATGCATGCAAAATGTTCTAAAATGAGGGCATTAGTCAGCCATCTTATAGAGCACATATAGTCTATTGCAGTGAAAAGAGGGAGTGGTGCTGCATCCTGCTGCTTAGTCCCATTCCTCTCTCTCTTTCTGTGTGTATGTATGTGTGTGTGTGTGTGTGACAGAGACAGAGCAGGCTTTCATCAGGTTTTGACAGGGACTGAAGCCTACGCAGTGCAGGGCAAAGTCAAGTGAAGCTAGAGACTGAAGGCTTCAGCCTCAGCAGAGTTGCACAGAGATGTGTGATGACGCCCCTCGAGGCTAACGCCTGACTGATGCCTTACATTTCCACCTGCACACAGGCAGACACACTGTATGCTCACTGGAAATTTAATTAAGCAGTGTCAACATGCACACACAAGCCCCAGATCTTTTACACGCCCGGTTTTTATCAGGCTCAGAAATAAACCAAGTTATATGCTGAGAACATCCAGTTCACAGTGGACCAGCCTCTGAATCCCCCTCTCTTGTTCCCCTCTCTTTGATCTACAGGAAACGAAGCCCATCTGCATCCAGGGATCCAAACCAAAAATACGACCAAAGGGAGGGGGGCGACCACTCACAGTATGCCCCGACGGACGGCGGCATGCCCAGATCACCGTCTGACTATGGGGATGGGGACCCTCGGCGGGCTCCGCGGGGCCCACACATGTACCCAGATGTGGATGCGACACGGATGGGCTACCGGGACCGGCGGGGCCCCGGACGCTGGCACTCCCAGGAATACCCGCTGGACCAGGAGCTAGATGGACCTCCCAGTGAGTATGACCTCCAGCGGCAGCGGCAGGAGGAGTTCCAGGCGCGCTATCGCAGCGACCCCAACCTGGCACGCTATCCTGTTAAGCCACAGCCCTACGAGGAGCAGATGAGGATGCACGCTGAAGTGGGACGCCTGAGGCACGAGCGCCGTCACAGTGATGTTTCCCTGGCCTACACAGAGCAGGATGACCCAGGCCCCATCCGGCTGTCCCGTCAGCATCTCACCGAGCGCCGGCCGCCTATGGTGGGACAGCGCTCGTACTCCGTCGACCGCTCCTCCCCCGGGCCCATGGGTCCCGGCCTCGGCGGCCACAGGACCTCCAACCACAGCCCCCCGACGCCGCACCGCAGCCCCGTGCTGGGTGACCGATCTGGGGATCTGCGGAGAGGGGACCTTGGTGTTGGCGGGGATCCCATGAGGAGGCAGCAACACCATTTGGACCCCAGTTCAGCTGTCCGCAAGACTAAGAGGGAAAAGATGGAAAGCATGCTGAGGAACGACTCTCTCAGCTCGGACCAGTCAGAGTCGGTGCGCCCGCCACCCCCCAAGCCCCACAAAACCAAAAAGGGAGGAAAGATGCGGCAGGTGTCGCTGAGCAGCTCGGAGGAGGAGCTGGCCACCACACCGGAGTACACCAGCTGTGAGGACGTGGAGATAGAGAGTGAGTCAGTCAGTGAGAAAGGTAGGGGCCACACACACCAACATCCTCACCCTGTCTACTCACTTTCTGCTGCTTTCTCTGTGTGTAAATGACCTTATTTACTGTTACTGTAAACAAATGCACATTTCTCAGATGCTTTTTCATGCAATTGTAAAGCTCTTCTTTTCTAGTGTTACTGACATCATGTTGTTGTTAGGAAAGACGAATTTCATTTAACGATAACATTGTTTCTGTCTCATGTTAATATTGATTGCAGGTGTCGAGTGAAATATAATGTTCAGATTCCCCAGTCTACAGTCTCTATATGTGCTTTGTATGTTTGTATGTTTATATGTGTATTGGTATGTGTATGGCTCATTGTTTTTGAGAAAAAAAAAAACAACAGCAACAGCTGAGAATCCGTTGAAAGTATCTGATCAGAAAATGATCGATGATGATGACTAATGATTCAGTGCAAGCACTTTGTCAGATTTCTTTCTTCACTTATTAAACATGCGTTCTTTATTGTAAACTGTGGTGAACAGTGAATAATTTCAGCAGGAAACACAAGTGTGCGCTTAAAACGATCCGCTTCTTTTATTAAAATCCCAGCTTTTTCATTAGAGATCCTTAAAAAGCGAAAACAATGAGCCTTACATGTGTGCAAGGCACCACTGCGTTTTATGTGTGTTTTCTCTGAATCTACTCTAACAGCTCTTGTGCCTTTGAGGAGGAGGCCTGTGCACTCATGAGCCTGTCAGATATGTTTCAGTGTGAATATGTTTGTTGTGTGCGGCTGCGATTAGAATGAATATAAAGGTGCCGCTCTCGAGACCTTCTCCTTTTGCTGTCACCTCATGGCACACTTTGCCATGTCCTCCCACAGCTGTTTCACACGAGCGGCCCGTTCTAATGGACAGTGTTACGTAACTGACAGACAGAGGGAGGCAGGCAGAGGGCTCGGCTGTGGGTGTCTAGTGAAACACAGCGAGCTGAGTTAATAACAGTTGCAATGTATTTTATTGAGTAGTTTTATGTCATCACTGCTCCATATGAATGGATGGATGATATTATAAAAAAAGATAATTAAAGAGCAGAGGGTGATTACATGTAGCCTCCGTTAGCCTCGACTTCTTTACTTCCATGCTGTTTAGTTACCACCCATGGTGATGTCCAGTGGTCCATTACAAAGTGGTTCAGTCCAGTGGAGTAGAAAGCTAAAACTGATTGTGGTTAGGGGTGAATGATGAAAAAAAAAAAAAAAAAAAAAACTAGATGCCTCTGCTCTGGATGTTGTGTTGCTGGATGTAGTTTTAGGGTTTTTTACTATGGTCTGCTGTTGATTTTTCAAATGACCACTATATATATATATATATTTATATGGGGGTTCACTACAGTGTACCTAATTGAAGTGGCATGCTAGGTATTGGCTCAGTCTGACCTGTCCTGCTGCTTAACTACAACAGAAAAATAGAAATGGACATCGGATCGCTCATGGCAAATGTCCTACCTGCTTGGAGACACAAGCGCACTTGTCCAAGTCTATAAACACGCACTGGCAAGCAAACAGTCAGAGTGACTGAATTAAATGCCACTTTGCATAGAATCAACATCAAAAGCAATTGTTGAGGCTGCTAGCCTCTTGCCTGCTCCACCTGCTCGACAGTTGTCGTAATTGCAACTTGATTTTGTTGTCAAACCTGTAATTACGGAGGCCTTTACCTTAGAAATGTTAAAAGCACTGAACACAAAGAAAGGAGGAGGCGTCAGTTGACAAATGGAGGAATGAAAGATAGCAAGAAGCAAAGTACAGTAGCGGAGTTCGCTTTTGTCGGTAGCACTGGACCAAAGCGCCCGCCACATGCTCCAAATGTTTAAACTAGAGGAGAGGGGAGGAATCCAGTTGGTCTGCTCTGTTATGTAACTGTTCTCCACACTGAAGGAAGCAGCCCAGTTTCTGCGCTACATTATTGATGTGGGAGTTTCCAGGTATCCAGGTAGCCATGTTTCAAAAATAGGGAGAAAACCAGGCTGTTTTGAGGGTTAGAGTTATTGTTGTTTGTGTCTGCTTCTGTCTGCCTCCTCCACAGGTCTCCTGCGTAGGAGAGAGGCGAAAAACAAAGAGCCGAACTGTTGACCTGAATAAGTATAACTTTCCATACTAGCTGCAGAACATCCTCGGACAGCTGATTATGAGGAGCTATCTTTGGTCTTTATTTAGGTATAATTGGCAGATTCATTAATTTATGACATAATTAAGGCTGCTGTGATGTGGTGCATGCAAGGAGTCTGATGAAAGATTCAGGAGAATTGAACCATATATGTTAAATCAGTGTCCTTGTTTGCACTCCGTCAAAGTAGACTTAATTATGTAATAGTCAGCAGAGAGGGGATCCAAACTTCAGCCCCCAGATATGGACATGTGACATTCTGCAGTGTATTATTATCATCAGTAAAGACCTTGTAAAACACAGTCAGGTCTTAACTCAGAAATATGCAGCTGAGTCACTTTGCACAGATGTTTTAAATGCTTCCAAAAAGATACCAATCATGAGCTATTTTCAGTCTGAATAGCTCAGCCAATCAAAGAAAGGAATCTCTCTGCATGTACTCTAACATGCAGACCAAGCGCACTTTCATTAGCTACCGTCGAGAGCGTTTACCCTCACCAGGAGTGAGAAAAGGAGAAAAAAAAAAAAAAAAAAAGCCAGAGCAGCTAAGCAAAGAACATCAACTGTAATTGCATGTGAGGCCGGAGAGGGAGAGGGATGAAAAAGAGGGCAGACAGCACCTTTTGGCCATATGCGGCCCATCAGCGTCTTGGGGTTTGTGCACTCAGCTTGACTGGGTCAGGAGATGGGTGTGCAGCAGCAGGGCAGGCAGGGTGCGTGTCGTGCTCTCAAATCTCTGATACCCCGAGGGAGCTGCTGAGGAGGGAGGTGGGCTTGATGGGATGCGAGGGAGGGGAGACCGAGGGGAGGAGGAGACTGGAGGAGAGAGGGTGTGCCAGCTGTAATGGGCCTGGCTCGTGCCTGCGAGCGCTGGAGACTGATTTATCGCGATGGTCCTCTCCCAGTGTTTTCCTCTTTATTGATTCCCCTGACATGCAGTCTCATAATAGTGCCGAACAGACAGAAAAGGACAGGCCGGCTGGCTAACTACAGCAGAGAGGTGGACATTATGTAGTGACAGCCTAAGTTACATTCTCGTTAATGGTTTTTGGGATCAGTTTTATAAGAAGAGTATTCTTTTTAATTTTTGCTTTTATAGCTTAATGAAAAATGAGTTTTGTGCTTAATAAGAGAAATTAGCTGGGCCTTTTGTTTTAGGATATAAGTTGTGTTTTAAGATCTGCCTCCACCGGGGTTTAAACATGACGCTGTATCACCGAGCATGGTGACTATGTTTAAACATACACTGTTTCACCCCTGCCTCTTTTCTGCTCTGGCCCCTCGGATTGTAGTAAAAACAGCATCAATAATTAATGATCCAATTAATAGTTTACACTGGTTTTTATTGAGCTGTCAAAGTGATGGAGAGCCTGCTGGTGGTGAACTCCGCCACTGCCTGTGCTCTGCCTTCGCCCTGAATCAGCACTTTGTGGGGCTTCGGAGCCGGGGCGAAACGGCAGGGCTGGGCGTAGACTGCTGATGTTCACAATTTATGGCCGTGATGAGTTTCCTGCTCCCTGAAAAACCACACAGTGCCTCGCTGGGGAACAGTGCCCAATTGTGGCGTGCCACTGGTAATAAAGCTTCGGGGGAAGAAAGGGGAAAGGCTGTACGTACCTCCATGCAGGCGCCAACTCAGATTCTTTTGGACAGACATTGAGGGTGCGCTGGGGTGGGGGCTGGAGGAGTGTGTTGAGAGGAAGCACAGGCAGAGGGTGAGGTAAAACTGTGACTAGTATAACCTTGAGATAAGCTATATATAGCATCTAAATTTCGTCTATCTATAGCTCCAAAATGGGCAAATAAAGGCAAACCTCCCACTGTTTCAGTGTATGGTGATTTACAGGATATGTTTCCTCCTCCTTCTGATCATAAATGCAGCCCTTAAGCTGTTTGGACTATCATGGCCACATTAGGCGAGTGACTTGTTCAATGAGAGTGTCTACCGCGCTGAACCCGGCTCTGGTGTTTATGCCGCCGACAGAAAAGCAGCTGGGACGGAAAGAGGGTAATCACTGTTGTCAGCTGTTGGTTAGAGGGCCGCATAGGGCAAAGCCTGTCTGGGGACATCCATAATGTTTTATCACAGTGCGTAAGCGTGTGCAGTAAGTAGTTTTAGCACTTCCCTGCACTGTTGGATGGATAGTTCCAGGAGAGGGAGCGAGGGAAGGAGGAAAGTTAAGTTGGCTCAGACTGACCTTGCAACTTAGTCCCAACTGTGAGGATGAAGAAAACGTGTGGAAATGTCACTGGCTAACATTTCACTGTGGCAGGTATGGATATTAATATTAATAAGCCTTGTGTTGAAGCACAGTTGAAATAACAACGGGGGATGATGCTGAAGGTGGGTCATTTCACCACCACCCCAAAGAAGTGCAACATTTCTGATGATCTGAAAAGCTAGGATGCAATTTACTAAACAATGCTATTAAAACTATACCAAATCAATAATGTCACAAATATGCATTATTTAAAGATGAATTCAAGCTTCTTCCAACTTTAGTTTTGTTTTCTGACCCAATAGTACTCTAGATGGGCAGATGCAACGAAGGGTTATTTATCACATTTCGTGTCTGCTAAGTTGTCTGGATAATATGGCTGAACTGTTGTCAGGTGGTAAACGAGAACCTGTATCAGCAGTTACTTACAATGGACAAAGCTATTAAATCAAGACCTGAATTATCCTCTAAACTGAGGCATTTGTTCTCATTTAGTATTTTTCAGCTATGTGTATTTATTCACAGTGTCTTCCACCAGCGTTCTTCTTCCATGCAGCTTCTTTTTTTCTATATTAAAATCGCTTACCCTTGTATGCTCCAGCCCCCATTGAGTCCTCCTCTACATCCAGAAGCATATGCCGTCTATTTTTATGCCTTTCCATCAAAGTTCCCTGATTTTCCTGAGATTGAATCCTCAGCCAGATAATGCCTGGAGGAGGCCTGTCCTGTATAGATCCATTAGGTTCTACAGCTCTTGCAGGGGAAGTGAAGTGTGGGAAATGTGATGTATAAGGCCCATAGGTTGTACGAGCGCATGAGCGTGTTTTCAGATGACCTTACTGGTGCCTGTGGCCCTAAGGTTCACTACAGCTACATACATTCATGCAAGCACAGGAGTATTTCAACAACAGCACATTTACAAGTGGAAGAGCAGGGAGTGCTGAATGCCTGTCATCACCTGACAGGATTTCTGTGTCGTTTAAATGACCATACCTCATCCTTTGCATGCTTTAATTTCATTAGGACCATTTCTTAATTCACTTTATTACTGAATTGTAAAATGACTTGCCAGTGTAAGCGAATGATATTTAAATGCCCATTGCCTCTTCATGACGGGACGTTAAGTGCAGAGGTATGCTAAGGTCCCACAACAAGGAAATGATCAGATCCTCAGCCGTCGGACAGCAGCATCTCCCTGACAACTGAGATGATTTCCCTCTATCTTTGGACAGCCTCAACCTTCATTCCTCTTCACCTCCACTCCTCCGTCCACTGGGAATCTCAGCACCACCTTCACATTCAATATTTTTCACTCTTTCTAATTAGCTTGGATTGTTAAGCCTCCTAATCAAATTGAAAGTGCTCTCCATCTCTTTGCTCTGTGCGTCCACATGGGAAAACAGGCCAAATCCTGTAGAACGACAGAGTTGGTTTCGCATACGTAGCTTTCCACCAGATCAGATGCTCACAGTGAGCTGATATTTGTTTGCTTTCGGTAGCATCACATCCGCAGGAAGAGGTAGAGTTATAGGTCTTGATTCCCCCTCTTAGGGGTCGAAGCACCATTAGTTCCTCTCTAACCCTTCAGCTGCATTGATGAGAAAATATGAAATGCCACAAAAAAAAAAAAACTTTCCGGAAACCTGCTTGTATTTCTCAAGGCTGTGTGTCCACTGGTGCTACTACAGAAGTTGTAATCAGAGCCTCATCTTTAAAAGCTCTCCCCGGTGCACTTTAGATTGAGGTCAGTTAAGGCTGTGTGGCACTGCAATCTGAATCCCCAGTTAAACACATTAGACATCTGCCTTGCTCCCTCCTACAGATGCAGCTACTGTAGGATAAGATAGCAGCATGCTAACTTTGTTGGAACTAAATGTGAGCAGTCTGCTGATTTGAACTTGCAGGTTGGGTCCTTGCGGAGCATTTTTAAAGACTGCTCTCTGGAAATGACGATGAAAATGAAACTGAGCGGAGTGAATAATAGCCTCATTAGCCTTTTTGGACAAACCTGCAGCTCTAAACCAAGATAGAGAAAAATGTTGTGGTTGTATGACAAGTGACCATCAGGGACCCAGGAAACTTGAGCTTTTGTGGTAAGCCACCCAGATCTTCTCATCTTTGACTTAGTAGATGATGGCCTAACATTGGCCACACTCATTAATCACTGGAAAGATACGTTGGCTCTTTTTCCCTATAGGTATTTTTTAATTTCCTTAATATTTAAGTGTTTTATTTGTTATTTAATTTAAGCAAGGTGGTCTTTGTTTCAGGTGTTTCAGGGGGTCCACATCTACTTTAAAACTCTGCAAAAAAACCCAGACACTGTCAACAAATGAGCATTAGTGGTGGATTTCTTTAATGTAAGACCACGTTTCCTATGAACCTAGTTTCTTTGCGTCTGATATCGTGAATTCTCGCCCCCGCTCTTCATCCAGAGTCACATTCCAATCTTGTGAAGAGCGAGATGTACAAGAGCGTTAATTAACGGATTAAAGTAATGTCCTGGAAGAACGGTTCCTTCCCTTCAAAGCGATATTCTTAGCTGTTGTGAAGCAATGCAGCAGGTTTCAGAGGAAGCCAAACCCAGTGTCATTCAGGTCCGTGCAGTGAAGTGCTGGAGCCAGTAGAAGTTGGCAAATTCTCTGAAAATGTCTCAAAATGAATTCTTAATTTAACACCTACAGTGTGAACAGTATCAAGAGGGGGTGATTTCTGGCCCTTGTCTGTGTTGAGTGTGTATTCGAGGAGGAAAACATATATGGTTGTGAATGTCAGAACAGAATCCCGCGGCTGAGAGACTGCGTTGTTGATGTGCTCGAGTCATTATCAATCCTTTGTTACCTCAGCTGCGTCTTTCTTTCTCTACAGGGGTCTTAGAGTGGCACATGACCGTGGCCTTTTCAGTTTGAGCAGTATGTGAGTGTGTGTGTGTGTGTGTGTGTGCGCGTGTGTGTGTGTGGGAGCAGAAATGGATGTTTGGATGTGTTGTTCAGTGCTGTACGTGTATTCTGTGTGTGTTACAGTCTGTACGTTGTGGTTTGTGGTGTCCTCACTGGTCCCTCTCGCTGTCCTCTCTCGTGTATGTGTGCCCCCCCCCCCCCCACCTTACAGGAGATTTGGATGGCCATTGGTGGGACCATGCGTCTTGGCATAGCAGCGAGGCCTCCCCAATGTCTTTGGTGAGACATGTGGAGCCCTGCCTTGACCCCCCCTCCCCACCCTAACCCACCCCTCCTGCCCCTTAACTCCCATCTCTCTTTCCCTCTCTCTGTCTCTCTCTCCTCCCCCCATCCCCCCTTCTCCAGAGTCTTTTGTCATTTCATGTTTCCTTCGTTTATTTACACCTTTGCATGTTGTTTTTCTGTTTTTCTTTCTGTTTTTATCCCACACCTGTAGGGGACAGTCAAAGGGGAAAAAGAAAAACTATTGAGCAGACATTTATGTCCGAGCCGACACACACCTTATCTGAGAGGCAAAAGAAAATGGTGCGCTTTGGGGGACACTCATTTGAAGAGGACTTGGCATGGTGTGAACCGCAGGTTAAAGACTCGGGAGTTGATACGTGCAGTAGCACTACCCTAAACGAGGAGCATAGCCATAGTGAGAAGGTACTGAGACAATCTAGCCTGCATTTTGTTATTATTATTTATGACCTACCCATCCAGTCTTTGTTTGCTCTCTGTCACTAAGTGTAAATAGGTGAGATGTTTGTTTTTTGGATTTTATTTGACGTTGTATAAATTGATTTCTCTTGCGATTTTGTTCCTTTTTGTTTTCCGGTTAATTTTGGCTCCACCTTGCTCGGTGTTGCCGAAAAAGCCTTTTGGGGGGCACCCTCTTTGCTTGCTACTTGTACTTGCTGTTTTGCTCCCCAAACAGAAGCTCCACATCTTACCGTAGTTGTACAGGAAGAGCATTGACACACAACCTCTCTGTTTGTCATGGCACACAGGAATGTGGGTCTCTCCTAGCTGCATGCTCGTTCTCCTCCGTATGTTGTGTTCTTGCTCTGCAGCGGTCCTGTTTAGTGCAGTTGGAACACCTTTACTCAGGCCCCCTCACTCTGCTGCCCTACCCCACAGCACCCAGTCCAGACAGAACCCGCCCCCTGCCCAACTTTCCACTCACTTCTATAGCGAGACCCAAATGATTGTAAGCACACGAAACAGGGAAGACCGGATTGTTTTGCACAAAAAAATTAAGACATTTGTTTTTCTTTTTTCCCTTCCACTGCGCGTCTGCGATTTCACCCTACCTGTGTCTCATAGCTTTATTCTGTGCTGTCTATACTTCATCCTTTTTGATCTTTAAACCGGAACCTCATGGTCCACCTCATTTTTTCTTGTATCTTGATTCCCCCACCCCCCCTCTACGCTGTCTGCTGTCCCCTCACTACTCCACTCGACGGTGCTTGTATGTTTGTGTGTAGCGAAGCACCGGAGTGCGGCTCCGGTCTTCCTGTCCGGAGGAGGAGTGTTGGGGCTGCTTGCTTTACTCTGCATGGGGCGCTGCATGAAGCCCACTCCACCCTCACACTGGCAGGTTCACACAAGCTCTGGAAATAACACCTAACACTGTGGTGTTTGGTGTTGTATTTCGTGAATAGTTTTGTCCATGATAAGCTGAGGAATTGAAATAAATGAGCATGATGCTATCTCAAAACTGTCTTGATGAGTCAATAGAGTTTGTGTGAACCTTCTTCCCTCAGTGAATAATCACTTTCCCCTTGTCCCCTTTTCACTATGGACAGTTGTCTGCTTTCTAAAGTAATCGAATTTGAGTGGATGAGTTGTTAAACAAAAGGTGTGTTGTTGCTCTGACCTTGTAGCACCCGGTGACGTGGCAGCCGTCCAAAGATGGGGATCGCCTAATAGGGCGTATTTTGCTCAATAAGCGCATGAAAGATGGAAGTGTGCCTCGAGACTCAGGAGCTCTGCTTGGTCTGAAGGTAAGCTTATAATGACTCTGTCTGCCTGTCTGTGTGTGTCTGAAGGGGTGACGCAAGCACACATGGAAAAACCGCGGCGCTGCACCATCAACCCTCCTGCTGTGGCATCATTATTCTGCTTCCAGTACAGCATGTTAAGATATGCACATTTGGCGTATATGACCTCATCATCATACCCAGGAACTCTGGAGAAATTTGAGGACGTTAACATGCAGCGTATTAACTTTTCAGCTGCGAATTCTACCATTTTGTGGCCTCTTTTCTTGTGTGTGGCTCGCTGAGTTTCTCCTCGGCTTCCAATTATTGATCACATCATAGTGCTACTCAGTATTAATATTCATTAAAGCCTTGATTATGTTCCTGATGAATATTAATGAGCAGCATTTGATATTGAGCTGTGTAATTTTCTGAACTCACTCACATTGAAGTACTTTAATGAACTGCATTCAGCGGCTCAGAGGAGACAAGTCAGTCCAGAGCCTGTGTTGTCAGTGCCCACACAAGTTATTCTAGTGTTTATGTATTTAAAAGTATAATGTACAGGCTTCTATAGGCCATAGTCTTGCTTCATGTCATTTAAATCAGTTTGTTGTTGCAGTGTAGTCACTCCATTGCCCAAAAAGATTATCTGTTGTGGTAGATGCTTTGGTTTGCCTTCCTTTTTCCAATCCAATGTTGCATAAATCTGTAGGTGGTGCACACTGCTAAAAAAAAGAAAAAAAAAGAAAAAGAAAAGCTGAGCAGTCAAAGTCCAGAGGGCCAATGGTGGGCCATGAAGAGAGAGAACAGAGAGCGGCAAGAAGGGAAAAAATCATTACTGATTGAATGAGCCTCCTGAAATGGCATGTTTGTGTCTGCTCAGTGCCTCTGTGCGTTTCTGTCCGCTCAGCAGCTGCCAACCGACTCGGCAATCCAGCCAGTCAGTCCATCAGTCAGGCTGCCAGCCTCGCCCTCACTGTCCATCTCTCTCTCTCTCTCTTCCTCTGCGAGCCTCCTTCTCTGGCTCCTGCCTGTTACATAAAGCCATTTCATTTAGCAGACTTCCCTAAGCTCCTTTGTATGTTGGCATTCAGCTGCCATTAAGAGGGATTTTTATTTGTATGATGCCCATGTAAGCTGAGCGGAGTGGAGTACAGCAGCTCAGGACTGTACAGTACAGCTCTAGCCCACGGGCCTGCACTGTTACAGAACCACAGAGCAGCACCAGAGTGTGTCCCTGGGGAGGAAAGCATAGCCCTGGACATTTTCTAAAAAACAGATATGCACTTTTACCATTGACCCCCTCCTTGTAATGCTTTTACTGAGGATTCAGACCTCGCAGGCAAATACTGAAGCCACAACAAAAAAATCTGTCTTGTTCTGCAAGCTGCAATGCACGTGGTTCATCTTCACAGGTTATGTCATGAAGCGTGAGCACGGCCTGTTAAGGCTGCACTTATAATATAACACCGAGAGTTCAAGTTCAGTGTGTGTGTTCATGTGTGCGGTATTTCAGTGCTAATCCACGCACCTCTCTGCTTCTACAGGTGGTGGGAGGCAAGATGACAGAATCTGGTAGACTTTGTGCTTTTATCACTAAAGTGAGGAAAGGAAGTCTAGCGGACACTGTTGGACACCTCAGACCAGGTATTAAAACCCACACACACACACACACACACACACACACACACACACACACACACACACACACACACACAAACTTTTATAAATTAAATGAGTGGATTTGTCGTATTAAATATGCTTTAGGGGTGCATCATGATTTGTGCTTCACTGCGACATGCACTAGCACAAAAGGTGACATACCTCTGGTGTTTTTGCAGGTGACCAGGTGCTGGAGTGGAACGGGAAGCTTTTACAAGGAGCCACATTTAAAGAAGTTTACAATATCATTCTAGAGTCTAAGCCTGAGCCGCAGGTGGAGCTGGTGGTCTCACGGCCTATAGGGTGAGAGCTCACAGTCACCCTCACACACACTACAGCCTTTACAAGACAGTTGGGGTGGGGCGTTATTGAGCAGCATCAGGCATTGGATGACAATAACTGAGGTGTTAGGCACAAGGAGAATTTCACTAGAGAATTACATTTGTGTTACTAACACAAAGAGTGGGCTAGTGCTTTTGTTAAATTAGGGTTTAAATCCTTTATTTTAAACCAATAAGGAGTAATGGAATACTGTGACCCGGAAAATAAATAATCAGGTGGAGAGGAGAATTTATGCAGTCAAATGTGCAGCTTTTTCAGGGATTTCCAAACAGTTTCAGATGTGATTCAGTCAATCAGAGCACAGATGTTTTCTTGTTAATTTAAGAACAATATGTATGTCCTAAACCAAAACCAGCTGAAGCAGGATTTACGCATCAGATTGTCACTACATCACTTTGCCATGCCACTGCCTGCATTACTCAGAATAGCTCTGAATGAAATTCTCCATAATATGCAGACTTGAATTAGGAAATCTGAGAGGGAATACAGCTTGTGTTCCTGCTATCTGTTCCTCGCTCACTCTGGCTCCGGCTCCGTCAGCTCGGGCCTCGCGTGAGGCTGAACAACAGCGCCCGGCAAAATGAAAGCCCGCCGCCTCGCCAATACTCTCTCCGCCAGTTGTTTTCGAAAGGGTTAACTGTGGGTAAAAACGGCGGCACCTTTGCTTTGTCAATTCCCATATGTGACCTGCTTTGTGCTGCTGAGGGAGCTGCGGGTGAATGAAGACTAATGCGGTGCTTACGGTCATTAAAGCACAGTGCAGTCAGCATTAGCTCAAATTGATCCTTTCCATCCGCTCCTTCTCTCCTGTCTCGCACACTCATGCTCTTTTGTTTTGTTTCATTTTCAGAGATATTCCAAGGATACCAGACAGCACACATGCACAACTGGAATCAAGTGAGTCTTTCAAGATCTTAAGCTTATCTCATTATCCCATTAATCAGCCTAGAAACATCGACAAGAACATGTCCACTAGATTTGCTGTCTCTCAGTATTTCTGGCTTACTCAGGACTGTCTTTCTCTCTTTGTGTCTCTCTTCTTGTCTTTCTATCTCCCCTCCTACCACCCCCCTCTCTGATTTCATCTCTTCATGTTACAAAAACCAACATCACTACTAAATAATGTGACCGTGTCGTCTGTGCCCCGTCAGGTTCGAGTTCTTTTGAGTCTCAGAAGATGGATCGCCCATCCATCTCCGTCACGTCCCCCATGAGTCCCAGCATGCTGAGGGACGCCCCCCAGTACCTGTCAGGACAGCTCTCAGTGAGTGACGTCAGCATGACTTACAGACTACTTGTGAAATCCCCTGGACTTGTTAGATTGGGTTATTAAGACAAAATTTTGGAATATACTATTCATATTGTGCATTTATTATGCAACTCAAAGTAGAACTTAAATCCTGGTTCATAGCGTTGTAGCACAGCTTCTCCTCACTCTGCCTGGTGAGCTGGCCCTTTACCATCCCAGCACAGGCTTGTAGATCAGGTTACTGTGTGTGTTGTCCATTATCTAGTATAAAAACCCTCCAGGGGTAAATGGGTAAGGGCTACATTAAAGTAAGGGATAAATCAACCCTCGAGTTTAGGATCAACAAGGGAAGTAGCTTTAGCATCTGTTTTTTCTCACACCAGTGATATTTATGAGAAATACTTGAGTTTGACTAACTTTGAGTTTGAAGGCACTTTATGATCTTAAAGTTTGATCATTTGCAAGTGTTTTTAGCTGTTGGTGATGTGGTATATCAGAAAAAAGGCAGACTCAAAGCTTGGTGGACTGTCGTGTAACTCGACTCGCACTGACACGTCTAACTCTATGTCAGCCAATTAAAGTAAGCAGCAAATTCTGCAAACCTCAAATCTAGCCCAGATGCTTCTTATGTCCTCTTCTTTGAAGCGACTGACCTTGAGAGTCAAAAACAACTGAAACACTTCTGTTCAATGAAGAAACCTTGTCAGACCTGCAGTGCCTGATGAGTAATTCTACACAGTAAAAAGCTGCCAGTGTGATATTTTTGGAGCAGTCTTTGTACTATGTGTTTTGGGATAACCAGGGTTTAACGTCACTGTGATGCAAGCTTTGAAGCGGAGGAGAAAGGGTCCAGAAAGAGAGACACATCCTGCGCAGGATAGAGCAGAGGAGATCAGGGACAAGTAATTATAACGCAGACAAACAAAGATATTAGTGAAAGAGCGGAAAGCAAAATATGAATGAGCCCAATGGCCTAAATCTCCCCTCTGAAAGTACAAACTTGTGTTGTGTTTAGAGTGTACTGTGAGTTTTTGTTGTTGTTTTGTGGGGTTTTGGTTTTTATTGCATTTTGTTTTCTTTTCTTTCTTTCTTTCTTTTTTTTTTACTGTTTAATTTCGATTATCCAGAGCCAAAGCCTTAGTAGAAGAACAACGCCTTTTGCCCCTAGGGTCCAGGTAATGGGCCCTGTCTGAAGGGCACAATCTATTTGGTCTTTGCTCATTGACTGTTGACTGGCCTTTTTTCTGTTTCCATACTTTGGAAAATGCATTCCCGGGAAATGGCAGCTTCAAGTTTCCCTCTCAGTGCAGTGCATTGTGTCATTTTCTTCAGTTTGATTTCTTGGTATCTCTGTTATGACGAGAGTTATTAGTGCTCATTTTAACCCATTCACATCATTATTCCTGGGTAGTGCATGCTCAACTAATCTGAACACATTTTAAGAGACACTCTTCCATTGCCTGATTCGACACCAGTAATTGACCCTTCCTCGTGTCTAACATTTTGGATCGCTGGCAATGCAGGAGGGTGTCTCCCTGAGCTTTTTAGGACAAAGGACTTGGGTTATTTTCTGCTTCAGTGTGACATGAACCCAGGCCTTGATAACTCCAACCCCACACACATCAACAGGAGCTCCGCGTGCGAGTTGAAGCGATGTTAATTAGCAGCTTATGTTTGATGGGTCTGCAGTTTCATGTTGCAGTGAAAAGATACCAAGTCGCCGTCTTGTGTTGGAAACCAAGTCGCATTCCCCCTTCCAGATGAGAGCTAACGCACGAGCAAATTGTACCTCCCAAATAACAAACTTCAAAACCAGCAAAGCTCTGAAGGTTTTGCTTTGCTCCGAGGGTCTCTTTTTATCTGTCACCTTTAATATCAGCCTGTCTTTTCGCGGTTGTTGTTTTATGACACGCAGCAGAATCACTTTGTGTGACTCTGTATTCTTGACTCCGTTAGCTTGAAGGTTAACCCTCCTGCTTGTAATTTTGGATATTTATCTCGTTGGCACGGTTACAGCATGTTGTTTTGCTTAAGAGTACCCTCAACAAACTGATGCGAGAATATTGTTATTATGCATGATTGATTATGCAGCTGTCTTCATGGATATGCACTGTGGGTTTTCACATTTAGAGGCGTCTAAAACTTGAGACAGAGTTAGAATGGGGGTAAATAAGTCGTTTTTCTATGCGTGTGGGTGCGTCGGTGTGTGTGTGTTTATGTGTGTACACTTAGATAATTACTAGATGGACGCATTGTAAAGCTACTTCTTTGTATATTTGGCTAGTTTACTGTTGAACCATGTGTATTATTACACATAGCACAGTCATTACGTTCCCAAGGTGAATCTCTTCTGACATTTTTCACAGACAGTAAAATATATTCACATTTGGTATTTTGGTGGGCTACAAGTTCAGAAGTTATTTGGTACAATTTGTTTCCCATAAGCCCTCTGCTGTCTGTTTTTGCCTATATGAAATCGACCGACTTGTTTTGAATGCTCTTTCTTGCGTTGCTGCATGTATAGCCAGTAGTTTTAAATGGTGCAGACCCTCTCCATAATCATATTCTTAAAGAAGTATGGACCAAAGCTTAGAAGTTTAATTTCTCATTTCATCTGCTGTCTTTAAGGCCTCAGTTGGAGTTTTTTCTTCTTCTAAGTGTCTTCTTGTGAAGTCCATACTTCCCTTTTAGTGTGAACTGTCTCCGATTCCTCTCGCAACAGCATGATTTCTCCATGTCAATGCCCACTGAATATCTGAGGGAACATTATTCGAGACATCATCACTGGTAGACGGTATCATTTCAACAGAGCACACTGTTGATTTTAGAGCATGTTACCTTTAGCATTTCACTTCAATTCACTTCAGCTGATATGACATTCAGGCCAATTACGTTCAGTTCCATTTAATAAACTTTATTCATCCCTGCGGGGGAAATGATCAACATAAACACATAGATTTAAAACAAGAGAAGAAAAACAAAGTAATTACATATATATGCATGTATGATTAGCATAGCATCATGCGCATAACTACAAAAACACACTTTTCATTAAGATACCACCTCTAAAATGAGACAAAATAAGACTACTACTAATATTTTAATATCTTATTTTGACATTTTTAGCACATTCCATATTAACATTGATACAGGAAGTTCATGTTTTAATGACTACTTAAGCTCTGATAAATTGCTCCACAAGCATGTGACCTGACATCATCTTAGCAGGTAGACATCTTCGTCCTTTTCCCTGAAGGGTAAATACAGGAGAAGACCCTATGCTGTAGTCAAAAACAGTGACAGCTGAAATGAGATAGGTGTCAATTAAAGAAGAAGCTCATGTTATAAGTTAGTTTCTAATTTGATGAGGTTGTCTTCTCCTGCATTAGTCCCTCTGTGTGTTTTTACTCCTGTCGGTCCTGACCAGTTTCTCAGACGGCTGTCTCTGCTCTGCTCCTGCAGGTTAAACTTTGGTATGACAAAGTAGGCCATCAGCTAATCGTCACCATCCTGGGCGCCAAAGACCTGCCACCCAGGGAAGACGGCCGGCCCAGGAACCCTTACGTCAAAATCTACTTCCTCCCTGATAGAAGGTAAGAGTAGAGACAGTTACCATTAACACCCTTACCATGTGCTTCATGTCATTTCACTCCATTCAGGAAGACATTAGTTGGCTGAACTGAGTTATTATAAATTTTAGAAACTGGATTCTGTCTCTGTGGATTTTAGGGAACATGGACGTGATGTCACAAGGTCTTGTGTCAAGGGTTTTTAGTCTTGATCATCAGGACGGATATGTGTGTAATCACTGTGTTCAGTGCAGTTTTACATCTTGTGAAGCATTTCTTCCTCGTGCACTGATGAAGAATGCAGGAAGTGGATGTTTTCAGGGAGCTAGCACAGTCATACCACCTCATCCTGACCAACAGCATGCCACGGTGCCGTGCTCTGTGCTGTGTTGTGTTATTGATCTGTTGTATTCGTGGCTCTTTCCTATCATGGTTGTAAATAAAAACAGTTTGAATTATTGTTCCTCCAGCGACAAAAGCAAGAGGAGAACAAAAACGGTAAAGAAATCCTTAGAACCCAAATGGAACCAGACCTTTATGTATTCGCCGGTGCACCGGCGGGAGTTTCGGGAGCGAATGCTGGAGATCACACTGTGGGACCAAGCCAGGGTGAGAGAGGAGGAAAGCGAATTCCTGGGAGAGGTAAGAAAACCAAACCCCACCCATCAGGGACACTCACTGACTGTATCTCAGCTAATCCTCTTAAATGGAGTCAAGCCCTTAACAAAGGTGTTGGCCTTTATTTGGTTTTGATGGTCCTGTCCTTGTCCAACATGGATGTGGAGCTTTGATGTATTAATGTACTGTGTAGAACTGCTATGATAAACGAACACACCTCGATCAGAGGGAAGCTCACTGTCGTTGTGTGTTATGTGTTGCTAAAGGTAAAAAGACCCATTACCGCGGCCTCTTTCCTCTTGCAGATCCTTATCGAGCTGGAGACAGCTCTTCTGGATGACGAGCCACACTGGTACAAGCTACAAACCCACGATGTGTCCTCCATCCCGCTCCCACGTGCCTCCCCGAACGCACAGCGCAGGCAGCTCCATGGCGAGAGTCCAACACAGCGGCTGCAGAGTGCGTAACCCCTCCGTCACTGACACATGTCACAAAACTCTTATTAATGTCTTGAATTTTACAGTAAAGAAAGAGTGAGAGTGGCCACCCTTTAGGACAAAGTTAATTCAGTGAGATATGAAGTATACTGTATGCACACTATAAGAGCAAGGCCATGGTTTTCTTTCACATGGTGTCAGTAACATCTGTCCAGTCTATATCAATAAACTGATGCCACTAAACATGTACAAACCAAATGTTAATCACTAAGGTCACTACATTAAATAGATAATATAGTATTAATATACACATAATATAGTAGATCCAGGCTTGGTCAGTTTCAAGTCATTTGACCCACTGGCTCTCTTATGCATATCATGTCTTTGTCATCCATGTCACATCAACCTTACTGCTTCTGCTTTTACAGACAAAGGCTCATATTCATACAACTCAGGTAAAGCCCCCCTCCCCTGCACTTGCAGGCAGTGCAGCTCTGTGGAGCATCTGAGTGTTCTCCTGTCCGCTTCAAAGATGCACCCTCATGCCCTGATTTTCCACCCCTTTTTCCATGAAGGGCGCATGTTTCTGCTGCCTTCCAAGGATTTCAATGTGGGGAGCTGGTGTGAACTGCACGCCACTCGTTTGAAATCCACTCGGGGAATCAGACACGTGCACGCTCCAGGGAAACAGAGATTTAGGACACAGTGGTCTCTCCCTCTCTGTGTATTCACCTGTGAACTATCACACAGTCCCATCCTGCAACCCACAACCAATTCCTGCAAAGCTGCACTCGATCCTCATCCTAAAGTGATATTATAAAAACCCAGGCTATCTGCCAGTCCTGGCAGACACAGTATACTTAAACTCTGACCACTTGCTTTTCCTCTGTGATGTATGTTGCTTATTATTTTGCCCATTACCAATATTTCCCCTTTTAAAAATGCACAAAATGCTCTTGGCAAACTTTGCAGCCCATTTTGCTTTGCTTGTATTTGTGTGTCTTGAATGTGAACATGTTTTTGAAGTTGTCATGCGATACGATAGATGACTCTGTTGCTGGTGTGATACTTTGCCTCCTATTCTTAGTCTTCCGAAACCGTGTTGGTCTATTTACTTAGAGAAAGTAAAGTTATCATGTACATACATTTCTACCGTTATATTTCCTCTAACCAAACGTCAAAAATAGCTCATTTTCTGGCCCTCCTCTCACCACTGTTCACCATTCTATGACGGTTTTTCTGTGAGATGCTGGTTAACATGCTTTAGCCCACTGTACTGTAGTCTGTGTTGCACAGGACTGCTTCACTTTACTGCTCCTAGTCGACAGTTAAGGCTCGCTTGCCTCCCTCACCGGGATGATTTTCTGGGCGTTTGTGTTAGTGTGAGGTGAAAGAGCTGACAGCTGTAAAAAGTCTCCAGCCAACTGAGATGAGAGGTTGGGAGCGGCACTGCCAGAGTGCAGTGCTTGTCATTTCTGATAAAGCACACGTGTCCAGTTGATTTAAGTTGACTGAACGGTGAAGGCGGTTTGGGGGGGTGGGGGCGGCCTGCAGGGAGGTGGGGGGGGGGGGGGTCATACTTTAAAGAGAGGGTACAGGGAGGGGTGATAAGGCCACCGAGGAAGATGAAGGAAGCGCTGTAAAGCCGTATCACTTCTCCCACCCCGAGCGTCACATGTAAATTGAATGATTGAATGTGTCATTTAAAAGTGTCACAGTTCAGATGAAGAGAGATCTACTGTTTATGTTGAAGTCGAGCAGCGAAATGCAGCGGTATTTGTTACAGTTGAGGCATATTTGATCCAAAACGCTCTCTTGCGGGACTGTTTGTTGTGTTTGTGGGGTGCGGCATGAGTTAGAGACTGACATTGCCTTCACTGGGTGCACATCTTATTGGATTCAGTTAGAACTTTCAGTTTAACCAATAAAGACTAAATTCAGACCAGAGAGGCATAATACAAAAAAAGCTAGGGAATGAAAATGACTTCCCCCTCTTACCCCCATCTCTCCGTCTCTCTCTTTCTCTCCTCATTCAATCACACATCCTCTCCTCTCTCTTCTGTTTCTCTCTGTCTCTTCATCTCGAAGGATCCCAGAGGATAAGTGACAGCGAGATCTCCGACTACGATTGTGAAGATGGTGTCGGGGTAATAACAGGTAATATAACAAGGTCATATTAACATGCTTCTTAGTGCATGTGAGTGAGTCGTGAATGTGAATGGAATCTGAAAAACCAAACAGCAAAGAGACCGTCTGGAGGTAGAGCAACAAATAGTTTCTAATGTTTGTGGGATGTGTCACCAGCCCGTATTACCATTTTATGTTTATTTGCTTTGGCCTTGAACTTAGCTAACCTCCCACATGTCCCCATCTGTCAAGTGCTCCGTAGGCCTGAACAGCTTACAAATACTGTTATATATCATATTAACAGGGCAAAATGCTGCAGCCCACCAGCAGCAGCACAGTGAGGCAGCACTGAGATTTTGTCTGCCTCTGCACTGCCAGTTGCTGTTCTGCTGTGCTCGCCGAGGCTCCAGCATCACGCCCACGCTGCACATCAGAAAAGGAGAAGCGGAGCTGTTACCAGCCACAGAAAGAGACAGAAAGACTGAGCAGTACTTGAAATTTGCCCACATAAAATATCAACCTTGAAGAAAATGATGTTGAAATAAGTAGCAAAGCCATAGAAATAAAAAGAGAGGCTTGCTTGAGTTTTCTGTACAGCAGTACAGCATGTTCTCCGCTATCCTCTTTCAGTAAATGCCATCCCTGTTTTTGTGTCACTTGAAGACCACAGAAATCTTGCCGACCTTGTTTGCTGGAAAGCTGTCTGTAAATTGCAGGATGGAGGCAGCTGCCTGCACTGTCGGTTTAACATGTGGTGATGCTTCACATTCCTATTGGCGGATCCAGGCCACAGAGGGGAATAAGAGAGGGAAAGGGTGTGAGACATTATTTGGGAAATGTACTGGAGGAAGAAGATCGCCTGTCAGACAGGCGGACAGACAAACAGACAGCGAGGGGAAGCCTGGGCCTGCCGATGATACCGTAGCTGAGGGAAATCCTCCTCCAGCCTCTTTAACATTCTCATCAGCCCCTCACTGCCTCACCATGCCAGTCCCCTACACTTCATTCACAGCGGAGGGAATACCCCTTCGCTCAGCTCTGGTCGCACCCTCCTCTTTACTCAGGCTCCTCCACGTCTCAGTTTATCCTGCAGTCTTTGTATTAAACTGCTGATGCCATTACTTTCAAATGGGGAAGAAAGGCGTTTTTTCAGTGCATTTTATTTGACAGCACACTAAGTGCCAGGTTCCTAATTGTCTGGTACATACAGTGCAGCAGGCATTTTTAGACAAGTGAAATGCACTCTATTACTGCACAGGTTATGCTTGCCTTTCAAGTGTAAGTCATGCTATTGGGCTCTTTTGATGCGACAGAATTTTAGAGGTGAAAAGTCCCATTTTTTATCATTTGCACAGCACATTTATTCTTGCTTTGACACTCCTGTGTCCTGTTCCCGACTTCTGCACTGATGCAGCCCACTCCTCTTATGAAATCCTATTAATTGCCAGTAAAGGCTCTTCCCTTTATATGTGCTTAACAGACAGGCCGTACTCATGCTTGAAGCAGCGTGTCAAGAGGAAGAATAGATTTCATTTGGCTGTGCATGGACACTGATTGCTCTGCCGCAGGAGGCTCTGTGTCGGAGCTGCTGTTTAGAAATGGCAGATGTTTTCATTGTGAAACCTAATAATGGCGCAATATATTGTTCGTTTTGTCCTGTTTTTTAGCTTTAGTTTTATTCACCTCTGCACAAGAATGGTAGAAATGTATGTGACATTTATGATTTGGAATTTCAGAATTTCACTTGCACCCACTCACAGTGAGGATCATTTAGTTTAAAATATTTTAATAGATTTATTCCAACTATTATGCACAACGACCTCCCATCAAAAAGAAAATCTTTTCATATTAATATGTCAAGCTTCCTCAAGTGAAGGTCTACATTTCTTTATCATTACCTCCAATTTTTCCTACCTTTCCTTCTTTTGATTCAGGGTTTTCTTTAACTCATTTTAATGTGCTGTACACTCTATTGAATATCAATCAACTTTAATAGTGCCAAGCATTGACCTTAACCACGGCTGCTAGCCACGTCTGATTATTGGTTAATGAACTCTTTCAAGTTCAATGGACTAATCGGTCTTGCAGAGAAAATTCATTATAATGTTTCTGACTTTTTAAAGGCTATTTTCATGTTTAATGCACAGTGTTAACACAGCAGAGGAATTGCACCTTTATTGTAGTCTAGTCCTCATTTTTCTCAATATCGAGACTCAGCATAATGAAAGTAGAAAATCTGTGACTGTGCAGATTGGCATTTAGCATAAGTTGCATAAAGTTTGGTCTGTTTCTTCTAAGTTATTACAGGGTGGGGTTAAACTGGATCTGCATCATTAGCAGTCATCATTTTTCATTAGCAAATGCTGCAGATTTAGCAGGGAATTCACAAGGTGTTAAAGTTGAATTAGCACAGACATTAAGTGTGACTATAATATTCTTCTTGTAAAGTCCACCACTGCAGTATTTCTGACGGCAGAATATGAATACAGAACAATGCGAAAAAGCCAACACCCTCTTCATCCCATCTTGTCCTCACAGACTACCGGCCAAACGGCAGAGACTTCCAGAGCTCCACGTTGTCTGTCCCTGAGCAGGTGATGTCATCCAACCACTGCTCTAGGTCCGCGGATATTAACCGGGCGCGGTCGCGCTCTCCCAGCGTCCCCCCTCCGTCCAGGTAACTAATAGTCCACTGCTGAGCTGACCCTTGATTTCTGGGTATGCATTGTGTGCTTTTTCCTTTTTGAATATGAATGTATTGAACAACCTTTTTACATCTTTTATGAGCAAACACATGTTGATGGTTGAAGGCCTTAATTTTCCTGTTTAGGGATCCACAAAATTCTGATTGTAACATATGCTTTAGTAACTTAGCTGAACAAATTGCCACTTCAGGTTCCTTTGAAAAATGGGAATTTGAAATTAGTCCCCCATTTGGTTGTAGCACTAAGCGCTGCTGTCCCTGTGCTGCCTTCCAAATGCCACATCACCCCTGTGTAGGATGCTCAATGTCTGGTGGTTACTCTGAATGCCTCACGTACTGTAAACATAAGGCGATGTGCCCCCTGGCCAGTAGGGGGCAGTGTGTGGCACATAAACTACATGAGGGGTGATCCAGTCCACTTCTGTCACACAGCAGAAGTCTGGACCCGGCCTTTGATCTTAGGCCTTCTCAGTACAGCTCCTCCACTAGAGTGGACCACCACAGTGTGACAGAAGATAACTACTCACCTGACAGGTACACACACACACAGTCCAGCTTACACTTGTGTATAGTAGCTGCATGTGCGTATGCGGGCATGCATGAACAAATACTGACGAGCACAAGTGGGGGCTGATGAGTAGACATGCAGGGAGTGTTGATGCACAAATACACTTTACGCCTGATGCCGTTTCCCTTAAACTCTCTGGAAACTGATCACATGTTTGGGTGCTTTTAATGTTTTTATATATATTCCTGCTTTTGAAGAGCAACTCTCTCCATTCTTTGGAAATAGCTGATCAGTATGTTTTTAATCGGATACAGTGGTGTGGATTCCCTACACTGTAATACTTGCGTCCTCTAGCTCCCTCTGTCATGAATACAAACATCTAAACCTCCAAAAGAGGAATGAAAACAAATGAACACAGCAAACAGCTACTGAAAAGGCTGATCATTAAAGATAAAAAATGAAGTTGTCACTTTACTAATTCATCAGAAAAGTTGTGTGACACATTATAACACCAGACTTGGGTAAGACTAAACGGCTTAAGAGGAGTAGCTGACAGTCACCTTATTCCATCTTGGATTCAGGCGGCTGGAAGCATTTGGAGCCAGCGCTGCAAATGCTGCGTCCAGTATACAGTATTTGCATGTGTCTCACTATCTTTATGGAAGAGGTGGTCAAGGGGAAGTGGTCAGTTATCCTTTATCAGCACTTATTTTCTGTGAGGGTTGGAAAACGTTGCTCCAAGAGTCCAATCATAGCCTTGGCACTGCCAGGCCGCGGCTACTTTCCCTCGTCCAATTAACTTTATTTGATATTTCTGAGGCTTGGCCTAAATCAGTGTCAGACGCAGAAAATGCACTTATCTAAATTGTCTGGGACAGTGCTCACTTGAGTGTATTTCCGCTGCTTTAATTAACAGCGTCCGGTTATTTATTGAAAACAGTTGAAAATGACACAGGAAATGAGTCATGGAGAAGTTGGAACTGTCCCAGAACGCTGCCAGTATTAAAAAATCCTCCTCTGGAAGTTGTGCAGCTTTTTGTGTGGCTGGTATTTTGTTTAAAACTTGTGTCATTTTCACTGTATTTGACTACTTTTTAAAAAAAGCTCTTGAAATGGTGTCCGTAAAAGAAGAACTCTTGTACTGTGCGTTGTCTTGAGTTATTTAATCATCCTGTTGAAGTGACACCAAGCAGGTTTAGCTGTTTGGACTGTGATGTTCTTGAATGCTGCTGGTGTGTTCGCTGTACCACTTTCATCTGTCTGTGTGGTGAAGCTGAGGAAGACATCTCCTCGCCATCCGATTCCTCAGCCTCTCTTATCTTCCTTGCCTGTTTTTCCTCTTTGAAACTGTTACATCAACCTTTCCTATGAACTTTCTCAGTCTCTTTACATCCTGTTTCTTCGAGAAATCTCTTGTTCTCTCTGCCTCTGTTTCCTCACCTCTCCATCAGCTACGATTCTGTCTATCTCCAATCCCTTCTCTCTCCTTTCATCCTCCTCCTCCTCCTCCTCCTCTTCCTCCACTTCTTCCTTGGCGCCATCTCAGATCCATCTCTGTCTTCTCTCCTCCCTCCATGCGGTTGCAGCCATTTTCTCACCCTACCTCGAACCAGACATACTCAGCCTATTGATGATCCTCAGAAGGAACCCAGGTAGACCTTTACCTGAGCATGCATGAAGCCCCATCTCTGCACCTCCCCTTTTCCCATCCACACCCCCTCTCTTTCCTGGAAGAAATCTTTCATTTGGGTGCTGAACACATGGCACTGACACAACGGCATGTTTTCTGTGCACTGTAAGAACCTCACAGTAGCTGCTGACGTTAAGTCAACATCACACAACACGGCTTTTAGATGCACTGAAGATGCTGCTTCATATTACTCGGCCATTGTCAGTGCCATCAGTGTTGTGTTAAAGTATATATTTCTTCTGCAAAAGGACAAATATATGCATAATGTGTGTGACTGCTCACTACTACAGTATATTGAGAAAATGAGTGACTCTGTGGCCATGCACTTCATCCATCCAGTATCAGCATTGCTTATTCTCTCTTTTCATCACCTCAGTCATTCTCATGTAAGCATCCCTCTCCAGAAATGTACCATGGGATTCCAAGATGAGCAAATTCCTCATTTGTCTCCTCATCCTATCCAGCAAAAGAGCAACTATAGCAATACTGACAATGGATAAGTGGTCTGTGGTCGTGAAGTTTTGTCCAGCAGAGGTGGTTTCTCCTGCATACATGTTGGCACATCCAGTGTATAGCTCAGTGTGTTAGCCTTCTGTTTATATGTAGTCACTGTGAATCTATGGGAGAATTAAAGTGTGTGCTCAGTCAGAGAGCAGACAGAGTAAGTCTGTCATGGAAATCCAAAAGGTGTACTTCTTGTTTTCCTTTCCAGGTTCCCTTTTTATGTTACTTCCCCTTCTGCTGGAAAAAAAATAAAACAAAATGCTGACCAGTTGTGATATTTTTTCGCCAGCCGCAACCACCGCGTGTACCCGATCTGCCGAGAGGAAGCAGTCAGGTTACTGCGTTCCACTAGGATGGCCCGCGCCTATTCTGAGGGCGCCTACTCCTCCGACTATGACTACGAGAGGTATTGACGTGCACTGCCGCTGCATCCGTGCATCCGCCATCTTGTGGTCTCTTCAAGTTGTCCCTCGTCCATTTTTGATTTATCCGTGGTCGTGCGTGTGATGACCGAAAATGATATCCTGTCTGATATCGGTTTTTGTTGAAGAGTCATCACAGCTCTGAAGTTGTTGATGTAAAATAATAATACACAACTGCCTCTGAATGTTGAGGCTCAGAGCTCTGTGTGTTGCTGATGTCGGCTGTATGTGAACTGGTTGCTGAGGAAACTTCTGGCCAGCACCTGACTGTTTCTACGTTGATGTCCTTGTTTATGTACCCATGTACATTATACCAACAGCAGTGTGTGTGTGATTTTTATTGTTGTCTTGCTATTGGCAGCTGCTTATTGCTCACTTGTACAATGGCATCTCTGATGCATTGCTCTGGGCTGCACAGTAGCTTTGTAAACTCTGTGTTTGGCCTTTGGCTTCTTGTGTCTGGCCAGAGTGAGCTGCTGGGCCGTTTCAAGCACGTATAGAAAGGCCTGCTGACACCCATCCATCCCCAGGACCCACGCCAGCGTTCTGGTGCACCAATAAAAAGAAAGAACTCACATCACCCCCCGTCGCCCCTGCCCACCAGTGAAACGCTGTAAATGACTCCACTCTTCTCTGTCTTCAATCTTCCGCCTGCTGCCATCTGGCTTTCAGTCAGGAATAACGTGACGTTTGTGCCATTTCTCTCCTCTCCAGGAGGAAAAAAGTGATGAGTCCTCAGAACCCAGCCCGAGAGCCTGACTGACTTTATTAAAGTGTCACAAAGTTTCCCTGAGGCCCGGCTTGGCCCGACTTAAGGCTCAGCCTATAGCCTAGATAGCCATTAACGAGAGCACTCCGTCTTCTCTTCTCTCTCTTTTCTTTTCATCTAAACCAACAGAGAGGGGAAAGTAGCTCGTATTCCAGTGTTAGCCACAGAGGAATAGAATAGATTCCCCTCCTCTCTGCATCCAGATCCAGTTCCCGTCTGCACCCAGGCAGACTAAAAACAACAGTGAAAACGGAAAAGAAATGAGGGCAGAATAAAGAAACAAAAGGCATGTGGAGGAGAAGAAGGAGACAGAGATAAGCGAAGGAGAGCATTAGTGGAGTTTGAGCCTTTTGGCAAGTGTCTTAGTTTAGGTGATTCTCCCCCAGAACATGAGACAATGTTTTTCATGGTTCTGTTGTTTAAGTGCTTTACCCCAGAGTGTATCTTGAGAGGGACTAAGCTCGCTTCAAAACAGCAGCTTTTCCAAGCACAGGAAGCTAATATTTCCGACTTGGTTGGACTCCAGTGAGAATACAGCGAGCAGCGCTGTATGTGTTCGTCATGGCTACATCCATCAAATTACACATTGATTTGTGACAGACGTAACCTTCACATTACCCATAGATCCTTGGCCGTAACAACCTCGCGATGGGAATCCACTAATGATTATGTTGACCGTCACTGTAAATGACTGTAGATGAAGAACGTTAAAGGCCACTTGTCACTAAATGATGAACCTTTGTTTTGCCGTCGGAGGCAAAAAGGACATCTCCTCTCCTGGACAATGTTTCATACTGCAAAAGGCTGCAGACACGAAAAGACATGACAAGACTGGTTTATTAATTGAAACGAGGTAAAAGTTTTTCCTCCACATCCTAAAACGTTTTCAACAAAGTCATGATTTCACATTATTTAAAGAAGTCTTTTGGTGTCTGTTAGACTTGTTAGAAGCAGCTCCCACCTACTTGTACTGTGCAGACACCAACATGTCACTTTAGAATAAAAATGGTATCATGGTTAAGTTAAATATTGATTGCTTTTGTCAACATAAATGTGCTGAAGATTTACAGCTTTGAGTTTTAAGGAGCGTCACAGTTTGCGAACAGTGTGCATGCTTTAAAACTCTGTACTTGTGACAACTTATGTCCAAAGGCCAAGTTGAATATTTCCCTTCTTTTGATACGTGCAATGTGATGCAGTTTTATGAAAATGCTTTTGTTTTCTTTCTTTTCTTCAAAGTTAATCATTATCTTCTACACTATCGATGACTTTCCTGGTTAAGAAACTGCTTTTTTTCTCCAGCTCTTCAGATCAAGATTTGCCTTCATCCTCACTGTGCCAAAAATACTCATGATGGCTGGGCATTTTTCAGGAAATAACACACAGGACGAGCCAAATGCAATGCAGCGATACACTTCACTTTCCCCTCACATTTCACTCTACTTCAAACACTCTGCAAATGAACACTCACCCATCACGTACAGAGAGACACCTCACGGTCTCTGCCACTTCTACACAACCTGAAGACCTCTTAATTAATTCACTACAGGAACCATAACCCAGACAGGATCACCTATCTGTCTGTGCATACTGTCCACCCTTAAAATGAAGTAATTCAGCTGCTTATGGAGAATAATACAGGCAAAGCTATAGTGATAAAAATAAAGTAAAGAATTGCATGTAAGTTGAACCATATGTATATTTCACAAAACCCCGAACGACAGCTTCAGTGCTCATTGGTTGTTTGAAACTGGTTGTCAGCTGTACATGAAATCCTGCAGCCTTGATTGGAAAAGGTGGCTTTTAACATTAAAGTGTCGTCTGCTGTTCTCTAAGAGTTGCTGAACAACTTCATCTTCTCACTTTAAAGGACCATACCTGTGTTTTTGCTTGTTTTAGTCAATTTACAGAATATAGATGGAAATCAAATATAATTGTCATTACAGCAGACCGGTTTTCAAAGCAGGCTGTAGTGTTTTACATTTGTGAGTGTGTTTTTCCTGCTTAACATGCAGCATTAATGTTAGTTCATTTCAGTGCAGGTTGAAAATCAGCTTATGGAAAAGGACGTGTTTTGTAGTCCACCCAGTCAGTCCCACCCAGCTACATTCACAATGAACAAAAGGCCATAGAACATCACGTCAACTGCAGATAGATGTAGAAATCTGCACCCACGTTACAGTGCAAGCGTAGTGAAATTTGACCACGACTAAAACACACATGATGTTCATTCTGATGGCAAGTTAATTCCAATACAACAACATAGGGAATTTGATGGAGACAGAGACAGATGGAGTAGTAATAATGTGAAGTACAATGATTTGTAGTAAATGGGTTAAAACATGCAAAAGAAAAATCCCAAACAGGTATGTTACTTACACACATGCACCTTGGAGGAGTTTTGAGGTTGCAGCAAATTCCTTTGGCCTCCATACTGTCCACCCTGCCAGCATACTGTCCCTGCCCTCCTGGGGCCCCACTGAGTGCCTGCCTATCTCTCAATAACCTCTGTAGGAACCACGGAGCCATGGATAGACACGAGTATCACAGCAGGTCCCGCTCTGCAGACCAGCGGCCCACTATAGAGCGCCCCACGTCCCGCTCGCGCTCCACTGAACGCCCCCACGACTCTTCGCTCATGAGGTCCATGCCGTCTCTGCCATCTGGGAGGTCCGCACCCCCCTCACCTGCCTTGACGAGGTGTGACCCAGATCGGAGACCAGCTTAGTGGAGAAGCAGACTGGAGTTGTAGCTGTGCAATCATTTCCCTGAGGCATAGCTACTCTGGGGGGAGCAATAATTTGAACGATAGCTTAAAACATCAATAAGCAACATTATTAGACTAAAGTGAATGCATTAAAGCTAATATTATGGTGATATCCTGTATATATGCAATGTAGACATACAGAGATCTTGTTACTCTTGTTCAGTCACATTCATATTAGGCTATGTAGATAAGCTTGGTAACCTGCTGCCTCTCCATGATTTTCTCTGTCATAGTAACAAATTAATCCAAAGAAGAATTCATTCTTCTATTATTATTCATGTCTTACTTGTCTACAAGTCTAGCTACTAGATAAAAGATTACTGTGAGGTTTAAATCAGCCAATAACATCATTTCCTCCCTCAGAGCGGCTCTACCTCGGCTAAATGTTTGCGGAAGCAGAACTTTTGTAGAACTAAACCAGTTCAGACCCCCGTCCCATGAGCTCCCACCCACTCCCAGCCTGACTAACTCACAGAATGAACCAGAAAAACCACATCACCGCCACCTGCCTCCCACCCTCCCAGTACCCTGCTTCCCTGCCTCACCTCACCTCACCTCACCTCACCCACTCCCCCCTCACGACTACCTCACCACCCACCCAGCCACTTTTTCTGTTTGGTCCCCAAAAGCACTGGTGCTGTGTTTTCTTTACACGTGTCCCAGGCACGACAGCCCTGACACCGTAGAATAGCGTGCTGACCCGTTTTCATTTGGAACACACTGCTCATACGCTTGCGTAAGTATAGCAGTGAT
Organism: Chelmon rostratus; assembly: GCF_017976325.1. NCBI lineage: Eukaryota > Metazoa > Chordata > Actinopteri > Chaetodontiformes > Chaetodontidae > Chelmon > Chelmon rostratus. Next base: position 24,648,443 of record NC_055665.1, read on the forward strand.
GGGCCAACATTTTACTTTGATTTCATTACTAACATCAACCGACGAGGTTTGTCCTGTGACGGCATTCTGTTCTTTCCTTTATTCGTTTTGAGTTGCAGCCTTTTGGGGACAGTCTGAACGCATGGTCGCACTGGTCTGCTGTTTCTGCATTGAACTCTTCTCTCCTTGCAGCTTGATGAGTCGACTGTACATGCGATTCACACCCGGCATCTTTTGTTGCGGCTCAGTCTCCTACAGTCGATGTATCCCTCCACTCTCATGCCATGTGCCAAACATCATTGCTCTGTGTATTGGTTTTGTATTTGGAGATACGAGACGCTTTGAGGATTTCAAATAATCTCCACAAAGTTGCTAAATGCAAGAAATGTCTGCATTATGTAAAACAATGTCAAGCTGTAAGCTGTTCACATGAAGCTATAGAGCTACTATTAGTACTGTCACATAGAAGATTTAGCTTTGAATTATTGAACACATATGATTATCTCTCAGTTGCATTGGTACAGCGGCTGTCACTGATTATCTCCAGTTGCTCCTGACAGTGACCAGTATCAAAACAAGTAAATATATGATCTAACATATATGTTAAATTTTTTAACTGATCCTGCATAAGGAGATCATGTATCAGTCTCAGTAGATAGCCTTACTTTTTTATGTTAAGCTTTACTTCCTGCAGTCAAAGCTAGAGCTTTCCCTTTTTTTTTTCTTTTCTGACGCTGTAATGAGGGTGCGACACGGCCAGGCCCTGCATCTGCCATCGGATCCTGTCCTAATCTGTGTCTCACCCCCTTGTCCACTACCTTTTGTCACACAGGGCGCACCCTCGTAGTGGATCAGTCCAGACCAGTCCCACCAGTACCCCCATGTCCAGCAGACGAGGACGGCAGCTCCCGCAGCTTCCACCCACGGGGAAAGACAGAAGTAAGTCACCTGGTTGTTTTCTGCTTGTATTCCAGGGTTGTGGTCTGTGAAGAGACTTAAAGACATGTCTAGTGAGTGAGGGCATCTTCATGTTATAGTGTTATAGTGTGTTTCTATTCTGGTATAGTTTTGATTTGGTGGCCCAGCTGACGGGGGCTGAGAAGAGCTTTGTTTTTACAGCAGCTGCTGACTTTTCACTTTTTACTAAGACAGGAAGGTCTGTTATTTGCTGATTGAATCCCTCAGTATAAACCAGAGATTATATCATGTATGCAAGGATTTTTCTTTGTTGGTTTATGTTTCATCTGTGTTTACTTTTGCCATCCATCTGTAACATCTCTACTCGGTTCCTTTTCCATTTCTCTCTCAGAAGATGGAGACGAAGGAACAGAGCCTTGTGAAGGTCTGTAGCTGAACGTACGGGTTTAGTCTTTCAGACTGGGAGTGCAGGCTGAGCCATGGCTCCGTGGCCTCACCTTACTCTGAAGGCCAAAACCCTGCCTGCAACAGTGGGTGGATGGGTTCACTGGAGTTGGCTTACTCTGTGCCCCATGAACCCTCCATCTGTTGCAGCTGTGTTTAACGTACAGTTTTGATGTCCTGTGTCATGTTGTCCTCACCTGTAGGCCTGTCCTGATCCCACTATTGATTGTACCGGTGTTGTGTTCAAATGTAGCCTCCCCGTTTCTCTGTTATTTTAGCTTTTTGGACTGCTGGGACACTTCACCAAAGCTAATATAGTGCTTTACTGTCTGTATCTACTAAACAGGGTGAACCCGAGGCTTTGAAAAGGGTTTGAAAAGAGTTTGAAGCTCTCACATCTTCACGACTACAAAGAGACATTTGAAGGCATATTTGTTCCTCAGCACTCCTCTAACAGATGCTATGTGTTGTAGCGACTTGTGACGTGCACTGTGAGAAGAATCGTGACTTTTGCCCGTGTCTTTGAAGTCATAGCCTTGCAGTGATTGGAGGGAATGACTGGGACACAGATAGAGAGAGGGTGTGAAGCTCAAGCACTTCTGGGGAACTTGTCAAAGCACTCGCAGAACTCTTTCATCATTGTCAGAGTCCATGAGGGCTTTCCCTGTCTTCTGTACAGCCGCCAACCCACCCCCCTCTGTCTCTATCTCGCTCTCCATCTTTGTCACTCTCTCCTTTGCTCTCTCTCTCAGTCCTGCCCTTCTTCTCTATCTGTGCCATCTTTTTATCACTCTGAAGCTCTCTCTGTCTGGACCTCTTCTTTGTGTCGCCTTTTTCTCTTCATTTCTTCTCCCCGTCTCGCTTTCTACTTTTTCTCTGTCAGGCAGTCTATCTTTTCCCACTGCTCTCTCCATCTCCTTTCTTTCTTTGTATTTGTGTCTCTTTCTCTCTCTCCCTCGACTGCACCTTTCAGGCCAGTGGCAGTGTGTGGGCAGCGGGGTGGGGGGGTATTGATCTGACCCTGTGCTGTAGCTCCCACAGAGCCGTATGGCACTCAGCTTATGCCTGTGTGAGTGTGTCCGTAGCTTTTTGTGGACTGAATCCATATTATTGCCCCTTGCTGATTACAGAGAAGAGCTAGACTGCTACTCTTTGTCTTGCTGCTATGCTTCGACATTTAGTCGTACCTCATATTTACATGTACCTAATTGTATTATATGTTATCTGTTCATGTGTGGCAACTCCTAAGAGGGGACAGGGGAGGAGTTCAGGGCACCTGAGCCCCAAAATGGTTGCCCAGGTGTGTTTATCACTACAGAACCTGTCCTGTTTTCCTCCATTTTCCTGAAATATGTGCTCTTGACTCCTTTCTTCAGAGGAACTTATTTTTGGATGAGAGCAATGTACAGTACGGGTCGATGTACATTACATTCATCCACTGGCTTGAATGAATGACCAGACTGTTGGCAGAAACTGGAGTTCCCCACAGTTTCCACTTCCTACTTCCCCATCTGTTTATGTGGCGTGCTGCTGTCCTTTGACTGTGTGGTACTATTAGTCAACACTGCCACAGCCACAGTGCTGACTGACTCAGTGAATGCTCAGTGTAAGGTTTCAAAAAAGCCACATTCTGTTTTTAAATTGTCTCTAATCATTGTGCTTTGAGTCATATTCTGCAAGCTGAATGCTGCTGTACGACAGCTGTATGTTGTATTGAGTACAGAAACAATGAATGCATGGTACAATTAGGCACACATTGTGCTGTGTTATTAAGCTGAAGTTCATAGCATTTTGTGTTTCTGGCTTTTAAATGCTAACTAGCACTCAGTTTCTTGGGATAGCAGCGTGTTTGTGTGCGGATCTCTGGGTGTGTGTGTGTGTGTGTATGTGTTTGAGCACATACAGTATGAGCTTGCCATGTTTATGTGACGTACCGTACCAGTATAAGGTTTCAGAGCTCCATCCATTCATGGGCCTCCATCTGTCTCTCTACTAGCAGCAGACTGTGAGGAGAAACCCCAAGGCCCGCCGGTAAATGGGAGGAAAGGCAAGTCCTCTGAGTAGTGTGATGGTGTGATTTTGCTGTGTGGGTTTTCACGGTCAACACAAGTTCTCCACGTGTGACATTCACTTGCATCTGTGATTCTCAATACTTTGCTTCTCTCGGTGGCTCTTCCTTCTAATTGCTGTAGCACATATACTGTATATGGTCCTTTCTTCATACTTCCCTTTGTCCACATTTCATCTATTAAATATAGAATGTGGTTAACTCCTATTGAGTTGATTTGGAGTAATTAAATTAGAGTTGTATGTAGCTGAAGCTGATGTTAATATGTACAGAGTGCTGTCGTTGTGGTCTCTGCTGGTCTGTCTTTCTCTGGCTCCACTGTGACCCTAATCTGCGCTCCTCATGGATAGAAGTTCATTCTGCTCAGCTCCACCTCACAAAGACAGAGCTCTCCATTTCTACTGTGATATTGCCAATCATTTTAATTAGACGTGGATTTTAAAATACACACACACACACACGCACACACACACACACACACACACACACTGCACAGTACTGCCTTAAGACTTGCAGTTTTAGTCATACATAAGTTATGTTTAGGACAGCTATTTGCAATCTTTCTTTTCTACAAATCATGTTATGTAATGAATGAATGATTGCATCTCAACAAATAATAATTACAGGTAGTATTTTCAGGATTCTGTGTGTTTCACTCTGCTGTAGAAGTACTGCAGAGTATGATCTCTTATGTTTTAGAACCTTGTAGACTGTTACCTCTGTTGGCCAGCAGATGGAGCAAAGTTCATTGTCTTTGATGAGGAGCTGTCCATGATTTCAGTGCTGATGTGGCAAAATGGTTAGGTAGCATACACCTTTTCCGGTCTGCAGAGATGTTTTTATGTGAATTTGCATACATATAGATAAGAAAATAAATATTCCTTTTAGCATATTTTGTGCAGGACCTTCCTTGTCAAAGCTCCCTAAGATTGTGTGTGTGTGTGTGTGTGTGTGTGTGGCTGTAGAAGTGACATGGGAGGACCAGCAGCGAGGGCTGAATGGCTGTTTGTCTGATGGAGGGACACAGCCCTCCCTCACTGACCCAGGTTGGTTCGTCTGGGTGTGGATTTCTGACACTTTAAAAGCCACATTTCACTTTGGTAGAGTACTTGACTTTTTTCACAATCAACAATATGAGTCCATGAACAGTAACCAACTCATTTAATCTGTCCCAACAGCGTGGTCACAACAGACAGAAGGCATGCTACCACCTGATCTGTGCCTTGTCATGCCTTAACCGACGGCAGAGTTCTTATGAAATGAAACCGCTGCTTTCAGAATGTATCATCCAGACGAGTGCCGCTAAAGGTCCTTGCTGTCCAAGCTGTTTTAATGAAGTGTATGTTATTGCCTTTGGTAGGTCTGTAATGTAAGTGTAAGGACTCAGTCAGCCAGCAGTGTCACTTCACAGAGGAATCATTTCAAGACCGGGGGTCACATAAAGAAATCTGGTCTATAATAGACATTGTTCAACCAACCAGTCTCGTGTTTCACTTTCGTTCATGTTGTCCTCCATACATATTTAATTGCTGAAAAGTTTTGAGAAGCTTCCAGGTAAAGAAAAAAACCCTTCACAGTCAAATTTAAATAGAATATAAAATCTCCTCTATCTGTCTAAACGTCTTGAGAGCTGCCTTCACAGGACTTTACATCACCAGATTTTCAAAGCAAGAGTGAGATTCTTCATACGAACAGTGTTTACTACAGAGCAGGAAGAGACAGTCGGTAGTTTCTTATTCATGGACTCATATAAAGGTGTGCCTTCAAAGTCTGAGCAGTAATAGTATTCTACCACAGTGATCTGCACTTGAAGAGTATTTCCATGCTGTCCTTCACAGTTTGTGTGGACTCTTATCAGCTGGATAACAGCCCCACCAAAGTCAGACCTGGACTATGTACAGTAGAAGCTGGATGTGAGACAAAAATTGAAAAAACAATCATGCAAGGAGAGCTTGCTTTGCATATTTGGTACAGGCCAGCATTTCCCAGGTCAGCCTCTGGATGGCGACGTCTGTTTTCCTCTGTCTCTCTGCTTGGGGTGGTTTTGCAGTGCAGCTCGGAGCTGATGTTTCTGTAGACGCACTGATCTCTGCTAACTGATTCAGGAACATTTCATTACCTGAAACAAACAAACAAAATGCACATATTTTATTATAGAAAAGTAGAGTTCGATGAGGTGCTGTCATTGATGGATGGATTTCAGGAAAACCAGGAATTTGCGTTAAGCCTTATTTATGTTTACCTGTTGTATCACTTGCTGATATGTGGTGGCTAAAGATGCAACTTATTTTAAACAGTAACATTGTTAAATTTTAAACAAAGCCAAAAGAACAACAGCAGAAACAGTTATCTGTCTGCAACTTCTGATTTTGTGAGCATATTTGCTGTTTTATTTATTGTTTTATCTGTATCTTACTGGACAATTAGCTGCCTCCATGGAATGAAAACTGAACTTTTGGGAACATTTTGCTGTTTCTGACCAGCTCGCTGTCAGCTTGCTGTTGTGTCTGCAGCTGTGCTCTGTAGTCTTGGAACAGGTTTCTTTCAGAGGCTGTTGGGTTAAATATAATATCTTAGTACCATCTAGTATGAACCCAAAGACCACAGGAGACTTTTCCACACTGACATGTTCTGGTTTTTCACTCACATCTCTGTCTTCATATATCACTCTCTTATCCTGATGACCTGAGAAAAAAAGATCACTTGCTCACTTGATTATCATTTGACTCTCTAATGAGATGATGTTCGCTGCCACAAAGAGATGAAAGCTGGTGAGGCACATCTCCCACATTGTCTTTTTATCCATGTGACACTTCATAATTCACCCTAATGGAGTACTAATTGAGCTAAATGCAAATTCTGTGTAAGGGGGTATGAAAATGAAGTCTGATCGGAGTGGGCTTCTTTTGCACTCTCGGCTGTCGCTGCTGGTTTCGACAGGCTCAGGCTCCAGGATGGAGATTAGACAGGAAGGTTGGGGAGCAGGATGGTGGACAGAGGGGGCAGGAGTGGTTGATCAAAACTCACATGGAAGTGTCTTAATTGGCGACAGAGAAATGAAAGCACAGTTGTTCTTCGGAGGGAAAGAAAAGAAACTCAGAATATTCCAGAGTCTCAGCAGGCTGAGCGGAAGGAAAGAAGGACATGAATAATACCAAAAGATGAAAAATATGTAATCGGAAGCAACAGAGATGCCTGAAAGCAAGTCAATTGTTGCATAACCCTCTTTCAGAAAGATACTGTAGCCGTGTGTGTGTGTGTGTGTGTGTGTGCATTTGAATGTGCACTCTTGCGCTCTACACAGGTTCCGCTGATATTTTTGTCAATTTCCACGTTTTTCGCTGAGGCATTGTGAGGTAGTCGGCTCTCTCTTTTGTGTGCTCGCTGCTCTGTGCTTTCAGTTTGTGTTTTTTTTTTGTTATTTCCTTTCCTTTTCTGTTAGTTTTCCAGGCTGTCTCCCCACAGTTGCCCCATGCAGACTCCAGTGACATCCACTTCTCCTTTTACCTTCCTTTCCTCTCCCCCCTCTCCCCGCCTATCCTCAGAGGTCTCGAGTTTCTGTCTGGTTCGGGACATTAACATCTCTTTACTGTTTCAGCTCTTTTTCCTTTAAAGCACAGAACCTCACCTCCCCAACCTTTCCCCCCCTTTCTTATTTCTAATAACTAAACTCTCAGCCTCTACCTCAGCCTCTCCCGGCCTCGCACCCTCCTGACTTCTCACTGTGCCCATGGTGGATTTTGTGTGTTCTCGGTGTACTCTATGATTTAGTTTCTGTGTTCTGTGCTCGTTGTTTTGTCATTGTCGTGTCATATTGTTGTTGTGTTGTGTCCCTCCCTCCCTCCATCCTCTTCCTCCTCACTCTGACCCTCCAAACCCGGCAAACTCGGCGATCTCGGTGATGGCGTCGCCCCCGCTCCTTCCTTCCTCTTCTCCTCCGTCCCCCCCCCTTACCCTTCGTGCATCCTCTCACATCCATCTTCCTCTCCTCTGTCTGTGTCTGTCCATTCTGTGATGTGATCCCAGAAGACGCGGACTCACCAAGTTGGACGAACTCAGGTCTGTCCCCTCTTCTTCTTCACCTCCTTTCTTTTCTGACTCAGCCTCCTCTTCTTCTTCTCCTACTTTTATTCACTCCGTATGCCTTCGTGACTCGCCCTCCCTGACCCACCTCCCCACATCTCTTTTCCCGCTTTGTTCGCCTCCATTCTCCTGTGCCGTTTGCGCTCCTAAATGTTCTGGAGACGACGCTTCTGGCTTCTTTGCCATTTTGCGCTCTTTTAATTTTGCAGCGGACAGACTTCGTATGCTTACAGCTCATAGAAGCATGCTCATGGTCAGGCCACTGTGGTTCCTTTGCAGCAGGCCTGGACATGAGACACTGTGTTAGTTTCTACCTAGAAACAGCTTGCTGTCAGTGTGTGGCAGAATTCCCTTATTTGAATTTTTCTGTCTGCTGACACACAATTTTAACATTTCCCTCAACTGATTTTGTAGCCTATTTAAGTATAACGTATCTGACAAAGGACAAGAATAGCAATAATAATAATCATCATCATAATTCTCATAATAACAGTAATATGTTTTGGATGATCTACTTGAAAATTGACAATAAGGTTGAAAAGCTTCTTGGATTCCTAGGAGGTTGTCTCTGGAAGTCTCTGTGCCGGCCAACATATAAAGAAACAAGCAGATCCAACATGTGAATGACTGAGCTTTACAGTCTATATGCTAAGCTAAGCTAACCGGCGGCTGGCTCCAGCTATATTATTCATATGAGAGGGGTGACAGTTTTCTTATCAAAGTCTTTGCAAGAGAATGAGTCACTATGTCAAAGCCACTGTTTGCTCTTAAATCCAATGAGCTGGAAGACAAAGTCACCAAACAAACCCTTTCTGACTGCACTGCAACTTAAAAAGCAGCAAAGCTACACTACTTCATCAACACTATTAAAAGTGTTAAGATAAACAGAGGCTGAAAATGTCTGTTGGCACAGAGCGACACAACATGCAGTTTTGCTCCTGAAACAAAATTACCCTTTAACCGTAAGTTAGAAAAAACTCAAGACATGGTAGCGTGTAGGCTGATGTTAGTCAAGCAGTGTAGTAACAGTAATCAATCAGCCGAGAGAGGCAGAAAATAGACTCCATTCTAATGAGAAAAAAACACTTTGCCTCACATATGCAGTCATTCATTTGCTCCCAGCTTTGTGCTGCTTTTCTATGTCTGTCTGTCTGTGTGTGTGTGTGTGAAGCTGCAGCCATACTGTGTGTTCGCATGGCACGTGTGCATGTGCGTTCACCTTCACGTTCTCATTGCTGTCATATGACACAAAAGTAGAGACAGAGAGCAAGTGGAGAGAATGGAGATGCAGGTACAGCAGAGAAGTCTTTATTTGGTGGTGGTTGAAAGTCTGTTTTGCAGAGAAGAACGCGTAGCAGTTTCAGCAGAAAGCATTTGTTGTGAGGTATTATTTTGCTGTTTTATTTTTTGATAAGTTACATAAAATGTTTTTAGTTCTTATACAGTGGCATCATCACCTCAACAGAGCAAGGTTAAGCTTGTGTATTGATTATGGCGCCATGTTTGTATAATGCAAATTACACCTGCAGCAATACGAAACAACGCACAGTGCTTAAGCCGAATTTAGGAGGAGATGAGATGGGCAAACAGGATGATGTGATGATTTTGCAAAGCAGTGACAGAGGGAAAAGAATGGATTCTGCAAGCCTTTCACTTTGAGCTGAGAGGGATGTGTTGGCCAGTCGGATCATTCAGGAATTTCATTTGCTTGGATTGGCTTTTATCTAGAGTCTCATGCAAAATGTGTCCAAACGTGGGGCACAAGCAGTATTGGAGGGCTCATATTTTGCTCATTGTATTATTAGTAGGAATCAATAAAATGTGCTATTTATTATTCAGCCAATTAAAAAGAACATTTTAGTCCAAATTTTCCATAAAGTTCAATGAGCCTGGAATCGTGACAGCTGGTTACAAATGTAGCTGTTTAATGTGTTATGCATCTTGCCTTTACCAGTCAGTATTTTCTGTTTGTGTTTGTGTTTCTTTGTTAATACAGCCAACCATTCAGCTTTTTCCCATTGGATCTGTCCTTGTCATAGCTCATGGCTCATAGCTCAGCAGAAGCTTGTCTCTCACTGCAACCGTATGTCCCTCCATCAGGCCTTTCCTCGCTGCCTCAGCCCCCATCTGACATCTCCCCTCTCTGTGCTTAGGTATGGACATGGAGGAGAGGACCAGGAACATGAAACTGAAGATGAACAAGTACAAGCAGGGAGCGGGCTCCGACTCCAGACTGGAGCAGGACTACCACAAGGTAAAAGCATGTCCATACATGCTGGATATATGCTTGACTACTCCAGATTCAAGGAAAAAAACATGTACCTACAGTATACTGTCTGCATGGTTGCACTGTGCATAGGCCATATGGCACACTTTGCAAGCAGTCAAGCATGTACACATGCACATGTCAACATCAAACTGCGCATGTGTGTTGATGTTTGCACAGTGTGCATGCTGTATACGCACAGAAAGAATCCCACAAACATACCAAAACAGGGAAAGACTCAGTTCAAAGGCTGGAAAACACTGAGTTAAATTCATTTGTTTGCTAAAAGGTCAAATCCAATAATATATCTCCACTTACTGCTAGTGGTATTGAGCCATGCAGATAGTTTTGCTATGACATTTCAGTGATGAAATGCCACTCAGCAGCAACATTCCTTCCCAGAAACAATGTCTCAGTGAGAGATAATTCCCAGACCTCGCTTTCAACAGCTGTTGTTGGGAAATATTTTTAACACCCGATAGGAAATAATAATGATAATAATTCATGTTCACAGCGAGGTCTGTGGATTATCTTGAGTAGCTGGGACAAAGTTTCTAGTGAGAGACATGGCTGCTTTTCAAATGTCATTCTTCAGTGCTTTGAGCCACACAAACAAAAGTGGATACCTCTAATCTTAGTGCATAAAACCAAAGTTATCCACACGGCTGGACGCAATGAGCAGTGAGGGAGGAAATGTGCTTTCTCTTTCATTTGGGTGGACTGAGCCTTTAAGCCTTTCGTAATAGATTCAAGCAATGTGACAGTGAGTGTGTGCAGAGTCAAGTGTTTACTACTTTCTTCTGGAGAGGTCCTGAACGTGTTCAGATAGCTCTGCCTGAGCCCGGCGTCTCGCTGCAGTCTGGGCCAAGCCGTATGAGACAAAGGCTCCAGCTCTCCTTTTAAGTCTGTGGTATGAAAGCTATTGCATTAGGAGCAGCCAATGTGTTTGCTCGAAGTCGATAGAGAACTGATTAAACTGTGAGTTGTCCATGTCTGTCGGACATTAGCCTCCTTGGAAGCGTCATGGACAAAACTATGCTGTCACTATTTTTAAACAAGCCTTCTGAGTGCTCGCCTTTAAGCTGTAGTGTAACACAGAACGCTGTCACCCTCAGCTCAGGTTCTCTTACACTAAACACTCCACAAAAACATACCTGCAGGACATTATATACACATCCAGTTTTACAACTTTTGTTGAACCAGGGTGGTGCCAAGACTGGAGGAAAGGAAGCCTCAGCGTAAAGCTAGTTTAGTACAAATCTGCTAACCAAATGTGGTTTTACATACTGTACTGGCTGCCTTCCAGAGGTGGAAGCAATGCCATGGAAAAAACCTTGAATTCACAATCAGTGTATGTAAAATTCTATATTATCAGAAGTAAACTGACCTATTATTCATTGTATTGGTGAATTATTATTATTACAGATGCATTTACATGTAAGCAGGATTTAAGGTTGTATTCGTTCAAGCTGAGCTAAATTTAACTATTGCGCATTTATATTCTCATCTTGGTAAGACTAAATGCCAACAGAGGACAACGGTCAGATCTTTAGTGAGGGCCACCTAACAGTTTAATCTAGCCATGCTGTTGGATAATTTCATCTATAATGATGCATCATTTTTTTATTAGATACTCATGCTTTCAATGTAAAGCATCATTGTGCAAAGTAACTAATAACTACAAAATTCCCTCTGGGAAATTTTGAAAGGGCACGGGGGGCTACTGCCGGGGGAACCATCTCTGTCAACATAGACATGATCATCTTTCACTGAGCAATGATTGAGGAGCTGTAATCACATTAAGTCTTCTGTGTGTGTGTATCTCTGTAATCAAGTTACCTGTATGTGCATGCATGTGTGTGTGTGTGTGTGTGTGTGTGTGTGCGTGTGTAACTTCTGCCCCACCTGCTGATAATTACCTCTCTATCTCTCCCACTTTTTACCTGTTCCTGTTCTGAACATTTTTTTTGAGAAACTTTATGGTCTTCAGATGGTCATAGCTCGAAAACCGTAAGAGATGTAAAAAAATGTGCTGAGGTTCATTTTGAGCCGACAAAATTATCTACGTTTTAAAGTTTGAATGAAGTCTCTAGGAGAAAGTATGGCGAAGCAGCGGACAACTGAAAAAGGCTGAAATTTGAGGAAACAGCAGATATCAGAGGTAGTCAGTCCCTGATTAATGAATTGGTCCCAGCTGTGGCTCTGGGTTCAGCTCAGAGGTTGCCATGACAACTTGAGGTGGTTAGAAGCAGGCAGTATTGCGTGAGATTTGGGTATAGCACACCTCCTGAACTAAAGCCTAAATTTATTGCAGTTTTTCGCGTCTTATGTCGCGAAAAACTGCAGGAGCCAGTGACTTGGTGCGTTGCACCGTGTCCCTAATTATTGCTGTCAGGTGAATGTAGTCCAGTGAAGCATACAGTGCTGCCTCTGCAAAGGAGAGCATACAGAAAGTAGAGTTCTCAGACAGTATACATCAGTATCCCTCACCTAATACTCCTTATGTAACCTCACCATCCCTGCTGCTTCTTTCCGTGCTCCTCTGAGAGCTAAACTAATGACTCTACATTATTCACATTCATCAGCCCACTTCTGCAGCAGAACTTATCTTGATCAAGACTAGTTGTCCTTAAAAAGCTAAAGGCGTGCGAGCGGTGATTTGTTTGCGCTGAAAGTTCATTCCCTTTTATAACTTTGTAAAGTTTGTAGTATTCTCTCATTTTATCTTGAAAAAGTGCCTCCTTTTTAAGTACTGTATTAACATTTAGCAGACAATCCAAAAGCACTGCACCAGACTTTGTTGTGTGTAGAAGAAGAAGAAATAATAACCCTGTTTGCATTGTTTTTGTCCTCTCTGCAGCGCTCAGGCAGAGATCCACGGGGCTCAGATAACCTGTCGGCCAAGTCATCGGACAGCGATGTAAGCGACGTGTCCGCTGTGTCGAGAACCAGTAGTGCCTCTCGGTTCAGCAGCACGAGCTACATGTCTGTCCAATCAGAAAGGCCACAAGGAAACCGCAAGATCCGGTAGGCTGATGTCCGCACCAGGGCACAGTGAACTTTGTCTCACTCTTTTAACTCATCGGGCTGTTATCAGGAATGGACAAATCCCCCTCAGCTTTGAACTTGTCTTGCGTTGCCACGTCCAGACGTTTTCAGCTTTGAATCTGTTTGCACCTGGTTAAACATAGAGATGAAAATGCACCAGCCACCCCAGCCCCCCTTAGCGCTGTGTGTCATTTTCTCACTGTGATGAGTTCAGGGTTTGGCTCCGTTTTAGAAAAATCTGGAACCAAATGATTGAACTCTGCTCATTCAAGCTGTGGGGGAAGTTCGTCCATATCTGGCAACACACATTGAAACATAAAACACATTGCATCTCTTTGGGTGTTGTCTCATATCAAAGCAAAACAAGAAATTCATTTGCATGGCGCTTTGCTGTAAGTCTACATTTCTGTTTTCTGTTATTTTGAATCAGTCTGCTTTTGATCTTGGCTGCACTGCGTCTCTGTGTTTGTCTTTCCTGTTGTTGACAATATTCATGCTTTGTTTGGTTTTCTTTCTGCTTTGCATGTGCTGCTCTCTTGCTTCTGTCTCCGTCTTCAGCCAGTTGCGATCAAGGAGCCAGTCTCGGGAGGGGGATGAGCATTTAGGAGAAGTGCTAGAGGAGGAGGAGGCGGGTGGGGGAGGAGGAGAGGAAGGGAGAAGGGTCAGTAAAGAGGGGAGATCGCAGGGAGGAAGGAAGGGATCGGGGGGGAGGGTAGACACAGACAAGGAGCATCAGGAGGATTTGGTGGAAAAAGAAGAGGACTTGCACCAAAGGAGTATCTCAGAGACTGACCTCAGGTAACATGTGTGTGGCAGCCTCTAACTGTAGACTCCTACTAACAAAAGTGAAAACCCGTATCTCCCATAGACCCACTGGCTTAGCACATTTCTATGACGATGTGCGAGACAGACTGTGGTGACTATCCTCCACCCTTCAATCTTCATAATTATGTACAGTAACTGTGGCCCTATTAACCCTTACCAACACCAAAGTAGAGGAGTATAACTGCCTACCAACCCATGCAGCCTGTTCAGACTAAAGTAGCAGATAAGATCAACATTAGAAGCAGCTCAGCAAGCATTTAGGATGAAGGCGAGGTTCTCCTAAATCACAAAGAAAAAAAACCTTTTTTTTCGTTGCCATGCAGAAAGACTGAGGTTTTAAGATATCCTCTGCAGAAATGCAATACAGAGAACTAAGTGTGCATGTACAGTGTATCTGCATGTGTGGATGTATATGTAGTCGCAGTCAAGAGGGAAAGTAAGTAGGATAACATGAAGATGAAGGAAGGCGATATTTTTTGTCAGAGTGCGTGTTAGCATGACATCAATCTCTTTAATACAGAAAGGAATATGGAGTTCCTTTATTCACCAATCCTCTAATCCACAGATGTCACTCTTGTCACATTTTATTAAAGACCATATTCTGACTTCAGTCCAAAACAGTGAAGTTATTGACACATTTCTCTTTAGCCCCTTAAAGGCACACTACAGTAGCAATGCTTGTTAGCGTCTGTCTAATTTCATCATGGTCACCTTTGGCCTTGCTCTGAAGAGCAAAGTTTAGCTCTGAGGCTTTTTTACGTATTTATATTCCACCATGTAGCATGACGACAGACGTTAGTATCCCATTGTAATCAATCACACATACATGACTGAATGCACGTGCGAAAATCTTTTCTTTTTTTTTTATTCGGTGCATGCAGACTTTTTTGATTTGAACATGTTAAGGCTATATTTAACACGACTCTATTTTCTTGTGGCCACAAGAGAGTAGAGCTTCATTTCTGAAGAGTGTACGACTGGCAGGTGTAAAAAGTATGTCAAGAGCAAACTCAGGAACAAATTGATTTGGAGTCTCACAGCGGAATTAAAGCTGAGCTTACTCTCCTAATAAGATGTCTTCACTATCAAATCACATTCACAGCAGGATCCAAGTTAGTGCTTCTCACCCACATTAGTACTTCTCAGTGCCTGCTTGGACTCGAGAGAAAACACATTAAGATAAAAGCTGCACCCTCTTATGTGTGATTAACTCTCCACCAGTGTGTACAGTCTGATTAATAAAACACACACCAGATGTCCATGGCAGAAACGTGATCAGATCCACAGGAAGGTGTACAGGTGTAGTGCCTACACAGAGCGTTTTCAGGTTCAGGTTAATGCTAAAAGAACATCTAAAAATAAATCCTCAGACAACGCAGGTTTGTCTAGTGAGGCTGCAGCCTGTGTTGCTTTACTGTTTGTCTGTGTTGCTCGCTGCTGGGATGTTTGCACTTTGTCTGTTTTTCACATGCTCTCTGAGTCCTACAGTGTCACTCTACACCTGCGACTGCTCAAACCAAACCTCCCGAATTCCCCCTGCCACTCCTCCACATGCCATTTCTGTGTGTGTTACACCACTGCCCTCACACCTAGACCGTCAACCAGCAATCAGTTCACTTTCAGTGAAGTCAATGCAAACTGTAATTATCTCGATTACAACACCATTTGAATTCATCTACAATATTCCTATTTCAAACAGTGTCTTCCTCCTTGACTGAAAGTGAGCTCCTGCTCCTGCTTATAACCTGCTGACAACTCTTATCTGTGTGATCGCCCCCAGTTCCTTCATGACAGCTACAGTATAAATCTTTTCTGGGACAGCAACACATGAGCAGAGGATAACACAACATATAAGGATAACAAAAAAACTGTGAGGATGTCCATGTACACAGTAAATAATTAGGCATGAGCCTCAAAACCCTGTGGTTTACAGAGGTGTTTAAGAGTTAGCAATCAACGCAAGTCTTATATAAACTGATGTTGACAAGTTATATGAAATAACTCATAATGAATCAAACATTCAACAATAACCCTATTTTTAGTCAAAGGTATTTTCACAACGCTTACAGCAGAATATAATTAAATAATAAAGTCCCTGAAACAGTCATGAAACAAGTGGTTGCTAGGCAGCGAGTAAAGCTTAATGTGAGGAGTAATTTTGGAGGAGAAGCTGAAACAATGAGCTGATCGATAGGTCATTCGACAGAGAGTGAATCACACTTTTTTAATAATCTGTTTAATTATTTTTTTCTGAAATTCCAAACATTTGCTAATTCCAGTTTCTTACTTGTGAGTATTTGCTGGTTTTAATGCAAATCTATATTAATATTTCGGAACATGCCTAGCTCCAACACATTTAATTGAACCTAAAGTATTTTCAACAGTCATCAGACGTCAGTATAAGACTTCTTTCTATAAGAGAAGCAGTCCTTCAGTTATGCTCTCGTTCTGAACTGTGCCTGAACCGGGAATGATGAGGGACACAGTCTTTCAGGATAATTCACTAACTGTTGTGCTGCAGCCCGCCGTTGTGCTCTTATTTTACGAATCAATCCGGGCCTGCCAACACGTACTGCACGTGTGACACTGTGTGTGTGGGTATGGACGCCACACATTTCAGTTCCGTCTGTTGCTTTTCAGCATCATAGGCCGTGCGCTGTTATGTAAGCTCTGCCTGTGACGACACTCCCATCAGCCTGTACAATGAACTTAAACAGCGAGCAGAGGAGCGAGCCTTACTGTGATACGTGCTGAATATAATCAATATTGTGACTCGAGATCTTTTTCCAGGAGTCAGGAATTTAACATATGAGCTGCTACCAGCCTCGTGTGATCAGAGGTTCATTCACCGCTCTGCTTATCTATGCGGAAGCAGTGTGATTTGGCAGAAACACTGCTGCCGGCTACATTTACTTATGACTCATCTCTATGTTTTTGAGGTCACAGTGTAAATATACATCGGGTACACATTAAACAGGCTCGCTCACATTGGCTTGGCGTGCAAACATCGTGATAGCCATATGTGTTCTTAGTCCATGAGCGCTTTCACTGTACGGAGAGGCAAATGCACACACGTGGCTCTCAGCTTTTGTTTTGTACAGTAAGAAGCTTTTAAATCCTGAATCACGGATTTAAAAGCGAGGCACCTTGCCTCTTTCATCCAGTGTTGTTGCCTGGGTTGTGGCTCATCACATGAGGGAGAGTAAAGACAGCGGCTAACAGGAAGGGAGGGATGTTTACGTTAAGCCCCTGGTCCTCCCACCCCACTCAACAACAGCTTGAGTTACCTCCACGCCTCAATATGATCTTCAGATTTGGATTAATCACTTCAGCCTCTGTTGAAAAACTTTGTAGCCGTGTTAACGGGCACATATGCACGCTAATGCTTTGGCCGGGGCCACAGTTGCCATGGAAACCCCTATTTCTGCCTCACCTGGTAAAGAGTCAGTGATCCTGTCTGCGAAAGGCAAACACGATGAGGGGATATGTATGGGAGGACAGGATGCACTTTGTGTATACATGCAGCATTCATGATCTGTTTCTTCCTAATTGGCTGAAAGAAAGCTGCTTGACAATCCTACATTGGGGTTAACAGCGACACATGTTGTCTCTAAATGTTATGTTAACATGTTGAAAGGAAACTGCAGTGCTCCTGAATTATTTTGTAGTAATGTAGCTTTTTCAGGCGAAGTTAAATCTTGTTTTTATATGAAGAAAAAGTCTTCCAATAAAAAACATTTGCACTCATTGTGCTGTTTACTGACAACTTTTAATGGTCACCAAGTGAAGGTCAGATAAAACTTTCCTTTTTATCCAATGATTGGATGTGATTGTTATCTTATGACATGGAGATGATCCCATTTAAAGACAGCATGGCGTCAACACCTCTGCGAGACAAAAAATGTCCGGGTTTTTTATTTTTTTTCCTTGGGAACATCTTGGCCTAGATGAAAATGCATGGTGAGCAATCTGCATGATGAGGAACACTATGTTCTTTGGGCTGAGGTTGAAAATCAAAAATCCCCGGAGAGTTTTCCAAGCAGGCACATTTACACAGTGTGGCCGGCCTGAGTGCCAAGACCTGTTCAGAGAGTGGAGATACAGTAATGAGAGGGGCTGGTGGGGGAACAGTGAGTCAACGCTCGGGTAAATTTATTTTACGCGGTTCTGTTTATTTACAGTCAGTTTGATGAGCACAGTGTGTTCAGTTGGACCAGTAGATTATCCATTTGAACCAGCAAGACGATAGACAGGTTAGATGAAGAACAAAACTTCATTATTGGCCTGCTTCCTGCACACGCATTAAGGATTTTCCTACTGTAGACGCAAACATGCTGACTAGTGCAGTGTGTCAGGCCAGACTAGAAGAACATTTGCATCTAATTTTAAATTATTGAGTATTTTTTAATGCATCATGCAACATGAATTCCATTTGAAAGGGTCTGCGTTCACGCCTCTCCGTGCTCATCCATTTTAAACGTGCAGCGGCCATTAATTTGTAGAGGCAACAATGCCCCAGCCCAACTGACCTTGCCACTGTGCTGATATTTGATGTAATGGAAGAGGCAGCATTATCACCCTGTGTCGACCAGATGAAATGCAGCCTCACTGTGATGATAGTGAAAGAGCATATTTTAGAATGTCACCTGTACCACGTCGGCCCGTGGGGTTGTCGGGAGTCGAGGCGCTTGAAGTCGGCTTCAAAGGTCCTGGGCTGCATTACCTGATCAAAGACACTAATCCCCCAATAAGCATCCAGTATTTATGTATTAAAGTACAGGTCGATCCATAACAGAGCCCACTGGCACTGGAACTGGCATAAACAAAAGGCTTTGTACGTCAGGCTGAGGTACGAGGTGTGTGCATTCTTTCAGAGCACTTCTGACTTATTTCACCACCAGCTGGCAACCAAAATAAAATGTATAAACAGCCAGAAGCTAGTGTTTAGGACAGGAGCTTTCTCTAGAATTCAAATGTGGCGGCGCATGATGGTGTTCGGCTCGGCAGTGACAAGATCAATATGATCGCTCATGACATTTAAAGTGTAAATGTTCATTGACTTTATTTGTTTAACATGAGCCTCTCTCTCTTAGCTATGAACATCTGCGAGACTTGGACGGGCTGAAGCTCTAGCGAGGGTTAACATTTAAATTAAAAGCGTCACTCACCTTCAGTGTCATTGTACTGTAGTCATTTTGCCTGCATTCAAAATCCTATAACTACGTCAGACGTAATCTTGATTATATACGGTCATTTTCTTAATTGTAATGCAGCAGAGTTGAACACTAATGTCTAATATATCAAAGAGCAGAAATTGAAGGAGCCTAATTGAAGTAATTGATGAGTCGATTGTCGAAATGCATTGATTCTTCTCCCGTTTTAGTGAGCGTGTCTCTCCATAAGTTTTATTCATAAGACAGTTACATGGTGGAGGTCGGGCACTTGAATTAATGAATAGTAGCCTGAGGGCGCTACACGTAACTCATCCTATTAACAATGCAGAGCCTATGATACAGAATGTAATTTGTCTCTAAAAGATAATTTTGCTAGCAGAGCTAAAATAGGGCCCTAATTTGGATGCTGGCCTATTTCATTTCACAGGAAGAGCTGAAGTATAATCCTGATGACTGACAACTTTTCTTTTTGTGTGCGGTTTAGTGTTAAAGTACTGTGTGTGTGTGTGTGTGTGTGTGTGTGTAGGCTCAGGTGCAGAGAAGTTGTTACATGAAGGAGAATGCTGGATAATGAATAGCGTGAACTTGCATTTCCTATTATTTACAAGCTGTATGCAAATAAACTGTGTCACCAGTACAAACCCTGGTACTGCAAGAATAGCACTGAAAAAATCAAGACCTAACTAACAAGCCAAAGTCAGTTTATTAGATGCTTATAGACTAAACAGTAAGTGCTAATCAAAGATAAGAATCCTTCGGATTAAAAGATCGAAACACTGGATGTGTTGATCGTCAGTGGAGTCTCAACCTGGTTCAAATGTTAGATAGGATGTAACACAAGGCAACTCTCACAGGTCAAAATAACAAAGAACTTAAGTTAGTGCACAACGATTTAAGGAGCTGGATACAGTAGAGTGTGTGATAGTTGATGTTTCACTGCATGAGGAATCTTTCAAACACAGTACATCCACTTTAAACCCTATACTGTAAGTCATGAACTCCTGTACCTGAACTCTGTCCTTCTCTCCTTTTCACCCCACACCTTCTCATCTTCTTTCCTCTTCTATCCTCACCTCCCGTCTCCTCCTCCATCATCTCTCCCTCCACATCCTCTCCTCTGGCCTGTCCCCTCTTCTCTGTCCTCGCCTGCCCCCCTCCCCTGTCAATGGTGGTGGCTGACAGTGACTTTGCATCCAAAATGAAAAACAGGCAGATGGGCTCGTCGGGCGGGATGAACATGACCAAGAGCACAAGCATCAGCGGCGACATGTGCAACCTGGAGAAGACGGACGGCAGCCAGTCGGACACGGCGGTCGGCACGGTAGGCACCGACGACAAGAAGAGGCGCTCCAGCATTGGTGCCAAAATGCAGGCCATGGTTGGCATGTCGCGCAAGAGCCGGAGCACCTCTCAGCTCAGCCAAACAGGTAGGGGCCGGTCAGATCTGTGCTGCGTTCTGTGCGTGAGGGTTCCTCTGCTGGGTTCTGTGCTGAATGTTCTAATACTGCTGTTCTCTCTTCTCCACTTCTTCCTTTTCTCCACTTTCTGTCTAGAAGGGCTTTGGACTCGCAACAGCACGAAAAGTTCCTCTCACCTTTCTCTCTCTTTCCTCTAGGCAGCAGCTCTCCTGGACACTTCTTTCTCTTTCTACCTCCTGTTTTTTTTTTTTTTTTTCCCTGCTCACTCTTTGTGTTTCCATGCACAATGCTGATGATTTATCCTGCTTTGGTGATCATTTGCTCTTTCATTTTGGAAAATGAGTTACAGATTTGCACTTCCTGCCACACTGGTGACCTCAGCTGCTTGTCGCTGGTCATGTTTTGTCTTTTGCCTTTCAACACTACCTCAATCTGTGGGCATCGCCGGTTGCTTCTGTTTGTTTGTATGAGTACATGTGAGAATGTGTGCGCTTTGGCGATACAGACGTGCAGGGGTGTGTTTGTGTTGCCATTTACAAATCTATTTTCCTTAAACTGAATGCACCAATATGTGTTCTTATGCTGTGGAAAAGATTGCATTTTGCAGAGCTATTACTTCTTACTTCTCTCTTCAGTGTGTTTTTTTTCCTATCCTACTTTCTTTTCAAAAGCGCTCGATAACCATTTGAGAAGGGTCGAGCTGCATTAGCTGATGCCAGACAGTGTGAAGAGCGGCCTAGCAGGTGGCGTGCGGTGATGTCTCTGGCCAGACAGATTTCTTTCTTGTCCGTTCATGTGAGGGTCACTCGATTAGTCCACTTCCCCTCCACGGGCGCGTCTCTCCGGTGCCTCTCGAAGCATTCAGCGCCCGCTCATCTCGTCTATTCAAACCTAAAGTCGTCAATACTCACTTCTACCCGTCAGCACTCTCTCCCCAGAAGTGGCTCCACCACATGGCGGTGGGATGGAGAGATAAATTTAGAAATGGATGTATGGTGAGCGGAGATGAGCAAGAGAGTGAAGAGGGGCAGCGTGCTCACGTGGCGCAGCGCTCGTGATGTGACTGACACATGGGCCGCTGACTTATGTCTATGGGTTAATCATTTTTTCTCATTATCAATCACGTCTATATCTCAATCAGAGTTATTCTGAGTATTTAAGATATGGCTGCTGGAAGACAAAAGGACCATGTGCAGTACTTCATTCAGTCAGTCACTGTGAAGCAGGTCTCCCAGCCTCGTGTTGTTGACTATTAATGATGGTGATGTTGCTGAATGAGGTGACTCTATTCTGGAGTTTATTTTTGAGAACAGCCAAAAGCCAAGTCACATTTGTTCAGATTTTTATTTTAAGGTACCTGTTTGAAGAGTTTAACACAATCACAGGAACAAAGTCACACACACGCACACACACTTTTTCCCCGCACAGACGCCGAGCAGCCTGGATCTCCTAGAGCTATTAATATTTCACTCAGAGCGTCTAAGTGCATCAGATGGAGTTTGTGAGAGCGTGCATACATCTGCCTTTCAATATTTGAGATCCGTGTTTGGTTCTGCACCAGCACAAACACTGCCGAGCTGCCTTTTGCCCTACTTTGCCGCGTGTTGTGCTGAGAGGCTCGTCGCCCGATTGAAGGGTGCATTCAAAGGCCGGTCGATTTTAAGAGGCTGCTCGACAGTTTGTGTGCACTGCCAAGTGCTGGTGGAGGGCGGGCAGATCAGCCAAGCAACACGACTCTGGTTTTGACAAACACAGGTCAGTCAGATGGAAGGGATGTGCTCCCAGGTGGCCACCATGAGGAGTGTGTACAGAGGCTGCAAATCCAGGCTCAAGACGCTGCTGGTTTTGTCCTCTCAGGCACAAAATATAAAAGTATCATTATGTCCATGGTAAAAACTAAGTACATTAACTCAAGTACTGTTTTCAAGTACAAACTTGAGGTTCTTTACTCACATTATTCCATTTGATGCTACACTATAACTCTCCTCTACGTCTCAGAGGCAAAGAGTGTACTTTTTACTTTTGACAGCTTTAATTCTGCATATTACAACAGTAAAATGCTTATAACACATTGATGCATCAGTATTAACGATCTAATAATGTCACAGAACATCTGGATTTTGAATGCAGGACTGTTTCTTGTAATGGAATACATTTACATTAATGAATTTACTCAAGTAAAGGATCTGAGTACTGCTTGAATAAATGTGTGGAGTGTATAAACAGTCTCAACTACTTCATTTTCCAATCTGCACTGAAGGCTCACTTTGTGCACAAGTCCACAATTCCATGACAGGACCTGAAACTTAAGTGGAAGGGGGGAATGCAGAGCAAACACTGGAGGAGAGAGCTGACTTTCCGTGTTCCCCTACATGTGCATGAAGCATAGCACCCAGTGCAGGTCACAGCCTCTGATGAAAATCTATCAGTGAAGAGCAAACAGATACCAGGACATGTTTCATGGATGGAGAATGGAGGCTCTAGTTCAGCATGAGGCAAAGCATGTGATAGAAAGCGACCATTTTTTCCAGCAACTTAGATCTTATTTTCTCTTAGCAGAAGTATGATAAAAACAATGTGGTTGCGCAGCAACAGAAGCATTTCACAGTCAGTGCTGAGTTTGTTTAAGAGTTTAGAAAGGCAAATGAACAGAATGATGTTAAGCTTCTGCGTGTGCTCGTTTGTGGGCTTCATTGGTGTTATGCTGGTCATCATGAGCAAGCTGCAACATCAAGTTGATTTATTATGCTCAACTGTCCCATCCACCAGTCAGCAGTCCTGTGGTCGCTGCTATTGTACATTATGTTTTAAGCTCAATAGAGAGCCGCTTTATTCCCAGTACCCCCCAACCAAACTGCTGCTACACAGCCTGACTCAGCTAAAAGCACGCAGCAGCACTCAAATCTTGCAAGCTTATTGAAAATCCATGTCCATGCATTCATCGGTGCATTTTGTTCATTCCCCCCGCTTCTGATTGGCATCCGAAAAAGAGGCCTGTTTTTCTCTGCCTATTAATTCCAGTGCATTCATTATCTGTGCTACATACTCTCAGTTCATAAAAGGTATGCTGATGAAGATGTTGTCAGCAGTTTACAGTATTGACCTGGTGGCCACATTTCCAGTTCAGTTTTACTGTGAATCATTTCTGGCTATGGCACGCCCTGATGTTTGTCACAGAAAGGCGCTTGGCAGGTTTTCATTTTAAGCAAAATTTTAGTTTACTTTCAGCATTTCACATGTACACACACAAATTGTGTGCATCCTTAAGGTATTATAAACACATTAAATGCATATTCCACCTTAAAAAAAACCTCTTCTTTTTACTCCATTGTTATGTGCGTGTTGGTAGAGCATGAGACAAATAATCCGGGTACATGTTCCTGAAAACATGGCTCTGCAGCAGCACTAGGAGTCAGCAGCTCCACCGCAGCTTTAGCAGTGTGCGGCAGCGTTTTTATAATGCAGTTTGCTCAGGACAAAGCGTTTCATCGACTTCTTTTAGCAGCTTTTTGGAATCGTAATGCAGAGAGGGATTTGTTGTGTGAGCATTCCGCCCTACTTAAAATTGACTTCCTGCTTGCTGCACAGACACTCTGCTGTATGTGAATTTTGCAGGATTATTTGAGTCCCCCTTGTAGGAACAATACTGATGCTCTTTGGATTCTGCCCAATATGTTTATCTGAAAGGCAGCTCTTTCGGTCTTGTGAAGCACTTTTTCTCTCTATTTGCATTGTGAATAACAGGATGGAAAAGCAATAGGTGGGTTATCCTTTACAATATTGCAGGATAATTAAGCAATTTTCCCACCATTTTTATAACACTGTGAGTAGCATGCTACCTGATAATCCATTTCAGTAATTTTACCCCATAATGGCCTCTGTCTAAGAGTCCCGATGGTGTCCCAGAAACATAGTATAATCAGTAACAGTTTTAAGATTTACAATAAAGCAACAACCCCTGACTATTAAGGCTGAGGAGGTGCAGGAAACAGTGCAGTAAAACAGGAAATTGGGCCTTAATAGGCAAAAACGGAGAAGTAAGAAAAAGACCAAATCAGTGGGGAGGACTGTGAGCACGTATAATATACTGTCAGTAACATCTAGTTTCCCAGTCCCCTGGGTGCTGCCTTGAGTGATTCTTCTTATGTCCTACTTTTCTCTACTTGACCCTGAAAGAAGCTCACTATTTGCACCAGACACTTTCTCCACTGGAAATGTATCTGTAAGAGAAGGATTAAAGTACTTAACCCACTTTGTTTTATACACATTTCCCCTGGACTGTTTTTAAATGGAGGTGTTGCAGGATGTCTTAGTACTGGCTACAGAAGTAACCTGTAAACAATCTGCCGAATCCCTGTCTCAGTTTTACTTCTGAGGGAAGATGAGACTTGATTCCATTCGATGAAGTGTTGATGCACTTCCTGACATCTCACTCACACTGCAGCTATTTTATACCTTGTTGATATATTCAAAACTTTGCTAAGAGTTGCTAAGAGATGCTCTCTCAGTAAATGAGGGAGTATGTGCACCACCTAACTCACAATGCTCAGAAGAGCCAGAGAGAGCAATGCATCGGCTGCTCCATTTCTCAGTCCCCTCTCACCTATACCGGGTACTGACGTAGGCTTGGACCTCCAAAGTCTTCAGACAGACTGTTTTGTACGTGGTGAAATAGCTGAACTTTGAGCTTTCAGCTGAGGTAATTTATCTTCTGAGTTGAGGTGGGTGCCTATCTCAGCAGCTCCTACGCTAGCTGAGGCCGCTAATTAATCTCCGAGGGGGCCGGAGCAGACATGCTGCTCTCAGGATGATGCATGAAAGGAACACAGCAGCACAGGTAAACCGAGACAGAGGGACACCGCTTCCCCACTGCTTTCTCCCCGTCCCTCTTTCTACCTCACTCATTCTCTCATTCCCATCTACCTGACATTTGTGTCTCGCTATCATCACATCCGTTCTGTCTTTTTCCTCTCTTTTCCCCTCCAAAAGCTCTCTTCCTGTCCGTTCCTTCCCTCTCCTCCAGTTTGTATTCCAACATTTCTCCAGAGGACTCGTGGCGGTTAATCAGCCTGAGCTCTCAGATGAGCCGTCTCTGCAGTGACCTAAATATGTGGAGATACACTGTAGGAGCGGTGATGCTTTTCTAATGTTCAGATTTCATGAATGGATCCACTGTAATATACTAACACTGCATCACGATGGTCAGCGTTAAGACTAGTGAGCCACATTAACTTCGAAAACATGAAAATCCTTGTGATGATGTGTGACTGCCTGTGTGTTCATCATGCAGTTATACTATATATAAAAAGTCCAACAAAGCAGCAAAGTACTGCTGACATTCAGACTCACACCGCCGGCATGTGCGATAGTGGGCTGCACACGCTGTTGGACAGGGCCTGGTTTTGCAGGGGTAGGGTTCCTGTTTCTATGGTCACTGTACACTATCTGCCAGCTACTGTACAGCTGGAGAGAAAACATGACACGTTTAAGGTTCATATTAAGATTGCTATATATTTGAACGAAGAAGTTTTTGTATTAGGGTCACTGATAGCTTTATGTTTATTCATGCTGGGATGTGAATATCAGAGCTGGTGGACTAAATAAATTGTTTTCACAGTGAGAGCAGCACGTAGTGTCTCTCCTAGCAGGCAGTGTACTTTGCATCAGCCAAGAAATCAGCCAATGTTCTCGTTTTGTAGATGTTTTTCTATGCTGTGGTAACGATGCCAGAGCATAATTTAACGATCTATTGATATTAACCCTGGGTGCACATGTACAGTAACAAAAAAGCTCAAATGATGTACGAAGAAATGTGCAGTCGACAAAAACAATATTGTTTTACTGTTGCGATTTACTCTTGAGTGGCTTTTAGCTCCTTGTTTAAATTCATTTTCTGTGTTTCTCCGACAGATTTTTTCTTTTCACACAAACCATGAATCTTCACACCGTTGAAACTCACTACGGCAGACGTGAATTCTAGCAGACCACATGACGGATGCCACCTTTCAAGTCTGCACTTAGAGTTTATTCCTAAGAAAACACACATTGTGTATCTCCACGAGCTCGGCTTAAAAGCTGTTGATTCATCTTCTAAACCCTGCCATGCTCCACCAGCTGCTCAGTGTTTTTTGCCTGCGGCGCGGCCCGTGCTCCACAGCCATATGTCTCCTTTGCCTGAGTCCGAGACTTGGACGCAGTTTAGAATACGCTTGTATTGTCGCGTCCCACATTACAGTACAGTGCATTCTTGCCTCCCTTCTGAACCGGACTAAAAATGAACTTCCATCCCGTATTTTTAGATTTTTAACTGCCGCTAAAAATATCACGTCCTCTTGTGATTGTTTTCGTCTCTAAACTCTGACAGCAGCTCCCAGTCGAAGAGGAAGCCCGATGAGACAGATACTGTGGTCGGTTGAGTCATGCAGCAGGAGCGTGGTGGTTCTGCTCTGCGTAGAAATGGTTAAAAACACATGTAGTTCCTCTTTCAGTATGAGAAGGAATCACGCCGTGGTGACATGCCTGTGTTGCAATTTTCGTGAGAGAAGATGCATGGTGACATGGTGCATATCACACCAGTTTTTTGTGACTGTAAGACAGAAAAATCAGCTGGAGTGATGTCACCAGTGTCTGAGAAGATTTTTCCTATGCACACATAAAGCTTGGCAGTATTTAGATCCCCTTTGCCTCTCTCCATCTGTTATACTTTCAGTGTTTGCACCACTGAGTGGATGGAGGCAGCCAGGGGACAGACTGTTCCAAGTGATACACCTCCTGCGTTTCACGTTTCAAATATGCCCCTCTAACCTCACACCATCCACTGAAGGCGTGAAGAGAATGGCAGGACACAGAGTGTGTACATGTTTGGGTGTGAAGCCTCTTATTCTCTATGTGACCTGAGCTGTTTCATCATCTTCAATTATCTCAGTGCCTGTACTTCCGGTTGCATTAACCTGACATCCACGGTTCAAAGCTGCATGTATTGGTATTTTTATATTACACTGACTGAAAAGACGTCTCTGGGAGAACATGTTGCATGTAGTGACAAACAGAGAATTAGCACCCAACTCTGCAGCTTTATGGAGCTTTTCAGCCTCTTAAGCTCCTTTCTCTTTTTTTACAAGTCTCCCTGCTCTAACTGACCTCCATGCACAGCATTTTTCCAGCAAAATAGTCTGTGAGCTGGACTGTACGCTACTTTTTCAGTGGTGGTACTGCAGTGGTGGGTGGACTACTGAATGTCTGTACTGAAGTAAAAGTGGTCTTTGCAAGTCATTAAAAATTACTTAAGTAAAAGTGAAAATAGCAATTTGAGAAATCTATTCAAGTAAAAGTCGAGAAGTTCCTGGTTGATAAATTATTCAAAGTACAAGTTACTTTCCATTGTAATTGTAATCTTTTTTAGGGTGTGTGGGCCAGTGCAGAATAACGAAAAGCACTTGTGGTTAAAACCTTTGAAGGCAATGTTGAAGTTGGCATTGCGTCAGAGGAACTGCTTTCTAAAGCAAACCAATTTAAAAGCCCACTTAAGAGCCCACTAGCCACAAGGTTAGTTAATGCCATTATCATAACAGGAAAGATTAACATCACATCTGGAAAAATAACAAAGCTAACGTCAGCTAGCCAGCGACATTTTCACCAATGCGCTCGCAGAGGTTAGAAGAGGAGTTTTTAAAAGCGGAGGTCTTTATAAAGCAAGAATATGTCAGTTTTGGGTGTCTCACATTTAGTGGCCAAAATCTATGAATGCAGCTTTGATGTGCTGTGAAGTAAGAATGACCCTGAGTAGTAAGCTCAAACATGATGTCATATTTTGTAATTAAAGCTATTTCCCTTTGTGCTGCCCCTCGTATCTGAGTCAGACGCAGGAGGGGGACTGCGCTTCCAGACTGCAGGACTGGCCTGCATCAGGGCAGGCAGCAGGGAATGTAAACTGAGAGGACGTGTTTCTCCACCTTTGTGCACGTACCGGTGTGTGCGCTTTTAACCGCTCGTATGTGTGTGTTCGGCTACATCCGTTCATGTGAGTGCCTGGGTTGGAGCCCTCCATTAAGCTGTGTTTACAGTGTGTAGGGGCCACAGTCGCTCTCTGACGCTTGGCCTGGCCCGGCCTCATCAATCAGAAAGACTTCCGAAGGGTTCCGCCTGTGATCCCTGCCGCCTGCCAGACAGCCCTTGCACACGACTTCTGGGATATCACGCTCTTTTGTTCTTGTAGTAGAATTGGTGAGATTCTTCAGATTCCTGCCATCTGAGGTGCTTGTGATTTCCAGTCGTAGTTTGGAGTAAGACCAGATACTGTATGTTGCACAGTGTGTTTTAATGTTAATCTGTGCAAGTCATGCTGTTGGGAATTTAGTGAGGACACTGCTGACCTAAAATGGAGATTCCCCATCAGTTGAAAATTTAAGAAACAGACTA
Organism: Chelmon rostratus; assembly: GCF_017976325.1. NCBI lineage: Eukaryota > Metazoa > Chordata > Actinopteri > Chaetodontiformes > Chaetodontidae > Chelmon > Chelmon rostratus. The sequence continues at coordinate 24,677,084 of NC_055665.1, forward strand.
ATGGACTTCCTTGAAAACATCATTCATCAATTGAACAATCTCTTTGCCACTGAAGTGACATCTTTTCTATAAAGAGAAGTACAAAGACAGATTCCTACTTTTTCTCGGAAATGTCGAGTATTATCTGGCAAATGAAAGTTTCCTTGTGGCTTATCATGTAAGGCACGAGCCCTTGAACAGACGCGCACGTGCTGTATTGAACAGAGTTGCGACAACTGTAATTAACTTGTTTTTTTCTTCCTTCAGGTGTTGTGTGCCCTGTTTAGTGGGTGTATGACGACGACAAATGTTTAGATCCTTCTTTCTTTCTCTCTGCCATTGTGCAGTGGGTGGACGGGTAAGAATAAACTGTGTCAAAGGTGCGAAAGTAGAAGCAAACAACACGTGCCAAACGTTTTGTTGCCACGTGTGCAATGACGCACTCTGTTAGACAGAGGAGAGACGAACTGTCATTTTCTGGCATGTTTTGGACCATCATTTTGGTCATGCAGTCATATTTACTGCCTTTCCCTCGACAACAGTTTACATAAAAACACACGAAGGAAGTCAGGTTGCGTCCTTTGATAATTATAATTCTAACTATGATAATTCCAAGTTGTAGGCTGGCTGTGTGCTACCTCGCAGTATCGACAGTTTAATTCTAATAATGCTTATCATTTAACATATAATCAGCAGACAGAAGAAAAACTCACCCCCAAAAGATGTGGCGATGATAAAGAGGTACAATAATGTTTGGAATTGATATATCATCAACACATCGTCTGTGTAGTGGACGGTCATGCAATAGAGAGTCTGCTATACAGCTCCATTGTTAAAAAACAGGGTCAGGTAATCAGGCCGTCCATCTTCTACTGTTGCCGAGTGAAGAGCAAAGAACAGTGAAAAAAGTCTTTGAGATATTGAACACAGTCTCCTGTTGCTACAGTATGTTAAGACCACTCTGGGTCTCGATGATCTGTGTGTTACAGATATTCCGCTCGCAGGATTTTAGTCGCACAGTCAATTTAAAAAAATAAGAAAATAGAAGCTTTCCCTTTATTTGGAGAACCTAGTGTATTATTGTATTCATATACTACAGTGAGGGAACAAGGTTACACTGAGAAGTGCTAAAACATTTGCTGCAGCTTTTGTGTATAAATGAACAAGAACAATGCTAGCACGCTAAAGTTCAACAGGTATAATGTTTACCATGTTCAGTTTAGCATTTTAGCTTGCTAAAATTAGCTAATTAGCACTAAACACAATTTAAATGAGCCTGATAGGAATGTAGTTATCTTTTTTAGGCATTGGTCATCAAACAAAGTATTGAACAAATGAAAACAAATGACCTGATGATGGCACCAGGTAAAAAGTAAAAGGCATCACCAAACATTATTACAATTCACCCTGAAGGGAAGATGAATGTGTGCATGGAGTTTAATGGGAGTCCATCCAGGAGCTCGCCAACATCATTAGAATTCATCCTCTCGTCACCATGAATATCAGATTTTGTAACCTTCCATCATGTCAAAAGTCACCCTGCCAGTGGTGCTACAAACAAAAATCACTCACCAAAGTCAGTTGGCTTTATCTTCTGGGGACCTTGAATGTCTGTAGAAAACTGCATGTCAGTCCACCCAGTAGTTGTTGAAATATCTCACTCTGGACTAAAGTGATTGAGCATCAGAACAGCAGAATGACTGTGACATCTCTAGAGCCATGCTGCGAGTATGGCTAAAAACCTACAAAATACACCCGAAAAAGACTGAGCCTCCTGTAAATGAGGGTTTTATTTATTATTATTCATTAAAATATAGACAGTCTGTAGGTTAATGGGACCGCCTGAGTTAGCAGGAGCCCTAAATTCTACCCTTTCACTGAGAAAGACTCTGAGAGGACTCATTAATAATGACCCAATTATTGCATTGTCCACTAAGTAGTAAGTAGTCCTGAGTGTGTTACCGTAGCTGTAAATGTGAAGTGTTGTTTTTGGCTGCGCTGACCTAGATGAAACCTGCAAATTGATGTCGTGCATTGAGAGGCTTCTTCGTGGAAGTAGGTTGCCATGTCTCCGAGAGCGGAACTTTTGCCTCAGCTATAACACCACAGGGAGCTTGCTATATTTGTAATGTTGCAGAGAGGCACCATCGTTGTCTTGTGCCGGGCCTATTCTGCCACATGCGTGCTCCGAACAAAAGCGCCACAGTTGGTTCTCTGGTAATTTGTCAAAAGGCAGCACAGTTTCGCTTTTCGATTTTTTTGCCGAGCGGCAGTCATGACAGTGAGCAGAGGAGCTGAAGTTTAGATTAAAGCCGTACATTTGCTTTATGTGTTACCACTCACAGATCATGCCAGCAGCAGATTTATCCGTATCTCAGGGACCACCTATGAAGAAATCTTTTCTCTTAGCACCGCTGTTGTGTCTTTCTGCTCTGGACTGTTTAAATAGCCTGACGTCGGCTGTCCACAAATGGTAGAAATACAGTGAAAAAGGGCCATGTTTAGGTAAGTTTGACCCTAATTCAAACAGAGAGCTTGTCTGATTGTTTAAAAGTGCGGTTTGTGATTGATCAAGGGAAACTGAATTTCTCATAACACAACATAGCTGTGTCATAGAGGCCGACGGATGAAGTTTTTGAGGCTGCGCATGTGAATACGATCAACCACTTGATTGCTCACGCTCAGAAACTGTGAAGTGAGTTCCTCCCAACACAACACAGCTGTGGTATTGTAGTTACGGATGAGAGAAAAATAAAGTAGCAGAGTTTGGCACGTGAACTTTGAGTGATCGCCACGAAGCTGAAGCCCTCTCGTGGGGTCGCGCTGCTGGCAGACCTAATGACAGCTTGTTTTCTCTGGCCTCTGTGCATGAGATGGGGGGGGGGGGGGGGGTGATGAATAGCACAAAAGAAACAAAGCAGTGAGCAGAGGGGGAAAAATTGTAAAAGAAGAGGTTTAAAAAAAAAAAATGGTGAGAAACGGACTGGGGAGGGGGGGGCTGAGTATCTCTGGGTAGAGCTCGTTCACCCGCAGAGTCTGCTGAGGTGCGCCTGAGCAGCCTGGCTCCCTGATTGGTGGAGCTCGCCGCAGCTCTCTCCCCTCCCCCCCTGAAGAAAGAGGTGCAGCAGGAACGTCAGACCCAGACAGCACAAGACTCAGCTACTGAGGCACCGCTTTTTGTGGAGCTCTCCCTAAGATGCATCTCAGGACAGACTAGATGCTAGCACAGACCTGATCTCCTGCAGCACAGAGTCCTCTGCTACTGGGCCTAGGAATTTATCAGTCAGATTTGATTTGAGCTTTTATTTTCAGACCTTTACTAGTGAGCTCTAGACAAGGCGAAGCTGAAGCGCGGTGCATTCGATTCAGCGCGCTGAGAAGGACGGCCGCCGGTCACCATGGGCAGGCAGGGGCACGATACCTCTGCTGCAGCTCCCGGGATGCGCATCCAGCGCTCCCAGAGCAAGATGAGCCTGTCCGCGTCGTTTGAAGCGCTGGCCGTCTACTTCCCCTGCATGAACTCCTTCGACGAGGAGGACGGAGGTGAGATGACATCCAGGGAAGTGCCACGGCAGCAGCAGCAGCTAGCCTGGGGGCAGCAGCACTGTTTGAACTTGCACAGAGGGAGGACGTGGATTTAGGAGTAGTGGGAAGATGCAGAGGTATTGATTGTAGGGAGAAGTGGGGCAGGTTGAGAGATACAATTAGTTTAATTAGGATGACTGTCTATTTTAATTAGGATTATAATAAGATGCTTGATTCTGTGTGTACTCTGATAATATTATGAATTGAAAGTTGACCACATACTGCTTCTGCTGCTTCTACTGCCGCCAGTGATGGTGGTGTTAACGTAGATGCTTATAGGAACCAGATAAATATTCCGCTCATGCTTGGCTAACCAATACCTCGTTTCATCTGGATGATTTTAAATCCAGCAATGAAAACAAAAGGGTTCAGTGACTGGAATGAATCATTGTTCAGTATCCCGTGGGTGGTAGTGTTTATTTATCTTAGGATTACAACATTGTTCTATGACTGTTGCTTCAAATTTCCTGAACAGTAGTGATGACGCCTCCTGCTTGTGTTTATATTTATGCCTCCCAAGATGCTCTTATCATTTCCTTTTTTAGAGGCAGGGGATTTATTTACAGGGGAATAGATGTGTCATAGATTTGCAGTGCAGAAGATTTACTCCTTTATACTTCTAACTTATCTAAATATACTTGCCTGATCACGCCAGCTACAGCTTCACACACACTCGTGCTCGCACTTCCACTGGTGGCCGCCGAGCAGCTCTGCTCTGGCGGGGCTGAGGACTGAGTGCAGCGACCCGCTGACGAGCCAGTTTGTCCAACTTTTAGGCCGCTGATGCTTCACGCTTGACAGACAAAGGGCTTAGCCGTCACGTTCTCCGGCGCTCCTCCGCGTCTTTGACACATTTACCTCATCTGCCATTGCTTCAAATGCAGTTCTATGCGTTGTTTTTCTAAAGTAGATACATATGTGTGATATGAATGTATGGGAACAGGAGTTCGGAGTCCTGGTCTTTAAAGTCTGTGTGTTCATGCATCAATCTGTTACAGTTTGCATGTAGAAAAAGTTCAGCAGTCTTTCACTCTCTCATGTAAAGTTATTATTATTATAAGATCTCCTGTATCAGACTAAGTGTAGCCAGGGCTTCATATCTGTGTCATATGTGCAGCAGAGCAGGAAAGCAGATTTTCCTTGCATGAAGTGGTGTGTTTTCAGTGCTGATTGATACTGGCCATGAGCTGCGGCTCGCTGCAGACGTCAGAGTTGACCTCTGGGTCCTCGTCTCTTATTGTGCTGTGTGAAGAGCAGGAAGAGGAGGAGGAAGCCGGCTGAATCACCGAGGTTTCAAGGCTGAAAGGCTTCATGTCTGTCTGTGAGATATCACACAGGACCGTCTCTCCTCTCCTCAGCTGCTCGTCCGACGAGACGAGGCGGGAGAGAGGAGGCAGAGTAAAGACAGCCGGCCCCGTGAAGGGCCCGTGGCGAGGCTGGATGAGGAGTGCTGCGGTCTGGATTGGACTCATCCGTACAAACTGCGAAGTTATTAAGTGAGCGTTGCATCAGCTCTACGGGTAGCCGATTCATCACTTTGCACCGGGGGGTTGCAAACAGTGAGCTGACAGTAACGCAGTGTGATTACTTTCATGATTATCTGACCTCTGGGAAATAACACGATGCTCTCATTTTGCATTCATTTGATTACAGATACGGAGAAAGATATTTACAGAAATGTTTACTGATGCTTGGATGATGAGTCTTTGACCATAACCGTGCACGATTTCATTCTAAGCTCTGAAGCATCTTTGCTGTGTGTGTTGACGAGCGAAGGAGAATTGCAAGCCTCTTTCTTAATAGGATATGAAATGAAACATGCTAGTGATGCTGTGTGTGTGTGTGTGTGTGTATGTGTGTGTGCTGCATTTATGCTGGTTGCCAGGTGTGCGTCTAGCAGTGGAGCATTCATGCTTTAGCGCAGGTATGTGTACATGTGCCAGCCACGTGGCCCTGCACGCAGGCTGTCAGGGAGGCTGGGTGGAGATGAGCAGCAGCAGGGCTAATGGAGGGAGTCAGCTGTCATCTTGGATCAGTGAGGACGGGGGGCAGACGCTGGATGTTTGTAGGTGGTGCACCGACTCGCTACAGCTCCCGCAAGACCCCTGTAGGCAGTGGGTAGCACAGACCAGAGGAGGGCTGTGTATGCTGCTTTGTTCAGCGGATACACAAAGAGCCTGTAGAGCCTGCTGAGGTGACCTTGTTTGATTGCCACAGTGAACCTGCCATGATCCTCCTCAGAACAATCCATACTCACGTCTTGGTGTCGAGATTTCTTTTCACTCAGTTGTCTTTGTGTTTTGTTTTCCCTCTGTGAGCCAATGAAAGCAGGTATGTCGGTAATAATCCATGTGAATGCAACTCGCCGCATGAGTCACAACGCGATTCGGTGTCGTGGACTGACGATCTCTGTCGCTCTCTCTCTCCCTCCATCTCTCTGTCTCTGCGTGGTTGATCCTGCGCGCAGAAGCGGGAGGCAAGAAGTTACGCAGCACGATCCAGAGGAGCACAGAGACGGGCCTGGCGGTGGAGATGAGGAGCAGGATGACTCGGCAGGCCAGCCGGGAGTCCACGGACGGCAGCATGAACAGCTACAGCTCCGAGGGAAAGTAAGGAGACGCTGAGGGCGGTCATACAGATCTTACTGGGATTAGATTTATTAGGCTGCAACCGCTTTCTGACTTACAACTTCGTCTTGTATCAGCAAAACTGTGCCTTTTATCTCCATGGTGACCTGTGTGTCTATCTCGGTTTCAGTCTCATCTTCCCTGGTGTGAGGCTCTCCTCAGATGCCCAGTTCAGTGACTTCCTGGATGGTCTCGGCCCTGCTCAGCTGGTTGGACGACAGACGTTGGCTACGCCACCTATGGGTAAGAACCCATAGAGTCCCTTTATACAATCAATATACAATACACAACAACATCTTGTAAAGCATACATGATTTTATTGCTTATATACTGTAATGTATATATACAATATACATTTATACCTCACTAAGTAATAGTATACAGTATATTTATACCTTATATACTGATAAATAACAAATCAGCAGTGTGCTAAAATTTTTGTTGCTGTTGTTATTCAGGTGACATCCAGATCGGTATGGTGGAGAAGAAAGGAGCGCTGGAGGTGGAGGTCATCAGAGCCCGTGGCCTTGTGGGAAAACCAGGTTCCAAGGCACTGCCAGGTAATTTAAGCTCTCACACTGTCATTATGACAGGAACACGCTTATCTCATAGAGTCAGCATAATGTAGATGAAGAATAAGGGTGAAAAGGCATGTTTCTTTGGGGCTGTGGCCGCGCTGTAACGATTTCACGCCTCTCTTCTCAGCACCATATGTAAAGGTCTACCTTTTGGAAAACGGAGTCTGCATAGCCAAAAAGAAAACAAAAGTAGCAAGAAAAACCTTGGACCCTCTTTACCAGCAGCAACTGCCGTTTGAGGAGAGTCCGGGAGGGAAGGTTTTACAGGTGAGCGAGGTCTCACAGTAATTAAACAGTCTTATTAAAAACAGCTTCATGTCTCGCTGTTTGAAAATGTCTCCTTCGTTTGATTAACTTCTTTCTCTGCGTTCTTCTCTGCAGGTGATCGTTTGGGGCGACTACGGACGTATGGACCATAAATCATTCATGGGAGCAGTTCAGATACTGTTAGACGAGCTGGACCTGTCCAACATGGTGATTGGCTGGTTCAAGCTCTTTCCTCCTTCCTCACTGGTGGACCCTACTCTGGCCCCACTGACAAGAAGAGCTTCCCAATCCTCACTGGACAGTTTCTCTCGATCATAGCAGCGTGCGGACTGATAGCGTTGTTGTAGCAGCCAGTGTTGCGATTACAGGTCACGCCCCCCCGGTTACACTGCATGCTTGATGTTGTGTCTTCTGAGCCTGTTTCTAGGGGTGCAAACGTGATCCTGTGTTTTAAGGAAAAACGTCGCACACATTGTGCACGTGGCGAAGCGTGTTGCGAGCGCCTGGCGGCCGGGGTTGCCGGGTGTTGTTGTTGTAGTTTGGAGGAAGCTGGAATGAACTCCTTAGCACGAGGAATCCGTCAGTTCCAGGTTTTCATCCAATTCGAAGCCATGGGGGTCAGTGCTGGGAACCGCTAAACGAGTTCTACAGAAGCCCTTTTCGAATGAAAAATAAATGTTCTGCTTTGATTTTTGTTTTGTTTTGTTTTGTTTCATTTTGTTTTTTTTTTCTTTTATCGTCAGTGTACTTGTATCTGAAGGGGGTGACAGTGTTTCTAACCAGATGCTTGGTCACGCCACGCCAACAGACCTAGCTGTGTAGATGGAGTTTTGGAAACCATCACTTTGGGTGAGGTGTGTCCCAGCTTGTATCCACACTCCCCCAGACCCCAAAAGAAATGCCCACCATAGTCAAGGTTTATGTACTGAATCAAACCGTACTGGTTAATCACCAGAAAGACTTCAAAGTTAATCAGAGGTAATATGACGTGGCTACCATCAACACTCCAGAAAACAGTAGCAATCCAAACCCCATGAAAAGATGTACAATCTACCATCGTTCTTTCTCTGTTGATATATTGTATGAAAATTAAATGAGAAAAAAAATATTTTTTTCCCTTTTTAGTTCATTTGCATGGACACAAATTTAGCTGAATTTAAAAAAAAGAAGAAAATTATTTTCTTGAGGCTGCAACTTGCAAAAAAGATGAAGAAAAATAAATAAAACAGATCAGCCATTTTCAACAATTTATATTATTTTTAAAGATAAATTTCACTAGTGCATGGTTTTCAAGGGGAGTGAATGCAACATCGTGACAAAAAAAAAGACATTGTTTATCATTCTTTAGACCATTCATGAGTCTGTGTTTTGCAGACATGCAGATAAGGGAAACTTAAAGGAAACTTTTGGAGTTATTTAACAGAAAATGTTTATGTGACAAAAAGTGATAATGAAAATAAATGTAAATTATTTATTTCATTGTAAAAGGCTCATGCCTTATAAAGATAAACATGATGTGCAAATTGTACATGTTTCTCTTTTTCTTCCTTGTCCCAGGGTACTTCTCATTGTACTATTCATTGCTACCATTGTTCAGTCCCCTGATCTTGTCCAGACTTTAGGACTGGTGGTTATTTTACAGTTCTGTATTCTTTCAGTATGTATTTTATTTCCGATTTGATTTGTTTAACAAGCATGTTGAAAAGGATTTTCTGCAACATGGCTTGGGCACACCTTACAGTAACTCAGCATGTTTTGATAAAGATGATATTTGGAATTTTTGCAGTTTCTTGTACAGTGCATGTCAACTTCATTACTTTTCTCCCTCACCTTAAATTGAACTCTACAGCAAATTAGTTCTTGGCCTTCCGCGGCCAGTTATTGAAGTTTTAACAAAAAACATTCCACCCCCAAGGTCATATTTTCTTTCAGGTTTTTGAGAAAAAAAAAGTGACAAGGAAAATATTTTATATTTAATGGAGGTTGACGAAACAGTTGTGATTGCAAGTGTATTTTATTTCAGTATTGTTGACGAACATGCAAAAATAATCTGTATTGGTACAGCAAGAGGTCTATACCTAATCAAGAGGCAGCAAACATGCAAGAGATGTGTGTCGCTGTGGTTCAACTTTACAGGCACTGTTTGTGAAGGTGAGCTAATCACAAGTTCAAGTAACAAGGGATATTGCCACAGAAAATGTTTTTTTTTCTTGTTTTAATGAAAATGAAATTAATTTACTATATTTTTGTTAGTTTTATTTAAAAGCCAAGACCAGTTTATTTTTTATTTTCTATTTTTAGTAATTAAAAATACTTCTCATGTCTGGGAAGTATATGAATCTTATAGTTGCAGTATGTCTGAATGAAATTGAACTGAGGCATTATTCCTTTTTCCATAGGATGATAATATGTTTTAATGTCCAAGAAAACCTTGTCGCTGTAACAAGCTACAGTCTATATTTTCATCTTAATTTTCATTGTACATAACTTTAGATGTCAGAATTTGAATAAACAAGCTACCATGAATAGATTGATAGACTCTTTTGGAACAGGAAAAATGCCTCACGTGATGACAAAGACATATGTTATTTATCCTTTTGAATGCCTTTTCATTTTCTCTTTTTGGTGCAATGTGTTAATGCCAAGGCTATGTCTTGGTTAAGTATGGTTGAGTACAGAGATTTATGTAAGTTATTTTTCAAATTAAAAATAAAAAATTGATATTACACTGATGACAAGTGTTGGGTGATAAGACACACACACACAAGTGTAAATACTCTCCATAGAAACTGCAGAAAAAGTATATAAGAAGAAACATTTAAAGGGCCACTCCAGCAATTTATTATGAAACTTTTTCAAAGTTTGGAGACTTGTTAGAGACACAGAGTGCTAATCAGCACTAAACACAAGGTACAGCTGAGGCTGATGGGAATGTCATCAGATACGCAGGAATTAACCCTAACCCTGAACAGCCGTTCACTCTTTCACTACAGCCTAGTTTGTTTAACCCCTTGATGCCTGATTTTTTTAGAATTATATAAAAAAAATAATTCTTTGTGTTTTTGCTTTCAAATTGATCCTAAATAAAGAGGAGTTTGTTAATTTTTCTGTAGCACATACAATAGATATAAATTTAGGTATGATGCAAATTAGCGACAACAGGCGTTAATGCTTAAATGCAATAAATATACTTTTTTTTCAAAATTCATAAATGTGCATCATAAAAGCCATTCAAAATTCATTTATTTCATCAAAACAGCTACAAAATTGGCGTACAATCATTACATTGTAACAACAACACAACAGTTGTATTTTTCACTTTGACCGGTCCGACGAGAAACCAGTGCTTGCAAAGGTTCCTTGGTGTGTGTTGAATATGCACAAACTGGCATTAGAGGAATGCATGCGCGATTCAGCTGCAATGTGGGTTGCAGCGGTATGATGTGAATTCACGACAATCAGTGTTAAGGGGTCAAGTTACCGTATGTGACAGTTCCACAGGTCTCTGAATACACCCAACACGCTGACTCTTCATAAGCTTCAAAGGGAGGCTGCTGGTGTCGAGACAACCTGTCACCATCGAGTTATTTCCCGGTTCAGAGCTCTGATCTGAATCCTTCAAAAGCAGCAGTCTCTCCATGAATTCAACCTTGTTTACCAATAACTTTTGATATGATCATATTCTAATCAGCCTTATGTTTCATTATCACTGTGAAGAGACGTTTACGCTCACCTGCTCCTTTTAAAAGCCATCTTAGCTGTTGTCATGTTTTCAGGTTTACAGGAGTTGGAACGTCTTAAGGTGCATTCCAAAAATAATCTGAATTTATTCATGCATTAGTTCTGTACAGCTTTGCAGTACTCGATAAAATACTTGATTTTCACACCTAACTCACAATCTCTCCCACACTCTGTCAACATTCGGCCTCATATTAGCCTCTGTGTGCTTCTGCTTTTGGTTGAAAAATAGGGATGACTGGGAAATGACGAATGACTGAGGTTTGAGGGACCAGAAGAGTTCTTCCTGTTTTAGCCATATTTAAGGAGCCTGCAGTCAACATGCATAACAATAGATGTCAAGCTTTACATGGCAGGTTTGTGCTTTTATTTATACTTTTTTTTCTATTAAGTTTATGTTCAATCCATTATTTTGATATTGCCCTCCAGCGTTGGGCTTCTACCCACTATCTTATATCCAGGATGCTGCTCTCATGGATTGCAATAAAACAGAGCCTCGAGGATATCGGTTACCTGGCTGTGGATGTTTTCACAACTGGTAAAAGGGATGGCACTCGGAGAACTCTCATCCTCCTCCTCACCTGTAGCTTCTCCAGCCTCCTGCTCAGCTCCCTGCTCCTCCTGTACCTCCTCTTCACCCTGAACTATGGGCTGGCAGTGGCTGGAGGGATTGCTGGCTGCTGTGGGACACTGCTGACAGTCGCCCTCTTCCTATCAAAGAGAGTCAGGTGCTTGGGGACGCTTTTTGTGATCTCTATTTTCATGAAGAAGAGTCGGAACCTGCTCCTGACCGCCGGGACCAGCTTAGTGGTTCTCAGAAACATCCGCAACACCTTGGAGAACCTCACAGGACTGGGCAGGAGTATGATTTGCAACCTGAAGGCGAAGAAAGCAGCCATCATTGATCCATTCAGTAACTATGTGAAGATGCTGAAGTGGCTGGGAAACATGCTCAAGGGGGTGACAGATTTAGGGGTTTTGAACCTTGACTCCAAACTCAAGGTTTCACCCAGACTGGAATCAGAGCAGTTCAGGGAGAAACTCAGTGAAGCAGAGCAGAAGCTGAACGAAACTGTGAAGTACGTGCAGTCCGTTATGAACGCAGTCTCCTCCGTGACCGAGAGGATGTTTCCTGCCATCAGCTTCCTCGTGCTCATGATGTTTATAGCACTGCACATAAAGAAGTTCTGCAACGACATGAAATACGAGAACAGGTTCATCAGCAGCAGATTTATCCGTTTTGACGAGAAGCAGAAGGCGGCGGGAAGGCCCCACGTCCTCCCCCTCACACCGGAGGAAGAGAAGCTGTACACCGCCGTGCCCTCCGCCCGTCCCACCACCAGGGAGGGGAGAGCTATGCTGAAATTTGGAGTTCCAGTTCTCTCGCATTTCGCAGCTTGGGTCATATTTATAACTGTGGATGCTTTATTGTACTGGTTTATTGATATTGTAACAACAAGGCTATCAGAGCTGGAACCATTCCATGTCCCTTTGTTAGTCAGCATTAATGTAAGTATATTTGTGCAAGTGTGAGAGCCACTGATATGTTTCTGCATGTAGAGTCAGACAGCCACTGAACGCTCATTCATTTATCTTCTTAGGTGATTGCAACTTTATTAGGCATACCATTTGGAGAGGAAAATCATCAGCAAGACTTTTCCTACTCTGTGACTCTGTTTGAGAAGCAGTGTCTGCCCAAACCCAAGCTGCTGCTCTACAACTCCGTAGTTCCTTTGGCCACCATCCTGCTCGCCCTGCTCATCATGGCTCTGATGTTTGCCAAAGTGGCCCAGCTCAGGCTGATGGTCTGCGAGCGCTTCTTCTCCAGCGCTGCGGAGGCCAGAGTGGAATACCTGCACGCCAAAATCCTGAGGAAGAGATTAAAACGGAGGGTGCGCTGCCTCACATCGCTCTACTTTAAAGTATGTGCTAATGTGTTCGCTGGCTGCGTTCAGAAATCTTTGTGTGCATAACGGTGAAATTTGATTTTTGCTTTTGTCTCCTCCTTTCAGCCTCAGTTCTGGTGCCCGCTGCTATTCAAGCCCAAAGAGGATTCACAAGCTGTCGTGTGAGAACGTTATTCCACTGCATGATTTTTTGTTCTAGGAATGAGAAAGCATATGAAAACACAGGAAAGTCTCCTGGTGAGGCCAGTTTTGACCTATAGCATCTATGCCTCAGTGATCCTTTTATTACTGCATCACTTGTACATGATTTAAATTGAGCTTTTGCCTCTGGGAAAAAAGCCCTCAATACATTTACAGTATTTATAAAAAAGCAGAGGTTGTTTCACTGGACACTTGTGATTTAAACAAGCTGTTCTGTCCGTCTCAAATCCAAGAATCACTGCTCAACTATGTGCCTCTCTGGAGGTAAATAATGTCCTTCAGCTACGTCAGCCAGACTTTCAACCTCGTCCAATAACTGCTGGAACTGCTGCTGTGGAAAAATCAACATTGAGTTGCACTGTTTGTAGATCTGATTCGATATCTATCGTTGATCATTATATTCCGTTAAGCTGTTTTCCATTGATGATTATGCTTACAGCTGGTTCGAATCAGATCTTTTTGGTAGAGTTCAGATGTTTCAAATCAAGTCTGTGTACCACATGGATCAATAATGGGCCTTCTGCTATTTTCTCTATATGTAAATAGTATTCATTTTCCAAGTGAACATTGCAATGTCCATTTTTATGCTGATGATACCATCTTATTTGGTAACAGTCTGCTATTCATGACCTCCAGACCTCTTTTATTGATTTAAAGCTTGTTGAAAGGCCATAAAAACATAATATATGCCTTTACCAAGCGCACAAAGCTTACAGGACAGCATACAGAGCTTTCTCCTTTCAGAACAGGAAAGCATTACACAGTCCACTGTGCTATCCTCTCTGGATTATGGAGAAAGCCTGAATGCGAACTGAACTATAACACTAGATCACACACACAGGATAGATTTAAAAGTTCTTCATGCCAACTCTGAACTGGGGAAGACTTACAACTTCTACTTTCTTTTATTTATAATATTTGTGACTGTCGTGTGTGTGTGTGTGTGTGTGTGTGTGTGACTGCTTTTTAAATCGTCTTTATGTATGTATGTATTTTTCACTACATATCTAGATAATTTTCTATATTATATTTCGGTGGATATTTTTTTAAGAATAAATATGTGGTGCTCAAACACTGTGCTCCATTACTTGTGTCTACCTGAATGTATCATTATTATTCAGAATGCTATAATAGTTAATAAAGTTATACATATTACAAAGAAAAGGACAGTGTGCCAATAACAATAATGATAACCATTGATAAGGGTCTATAAATTGAACACTCATGTTGATAATAGCCATCCAATTGCAGACCATACATCAAGAGTTTATAATTGAATTCAGTTCAGCTTCAAAGAGTACTGAGCAACTCGGAGTTTCATTTTACTTGTGTGAGACATTAAATACATATTACATCATGTTCATTATATAACGAGGCAGATGATAGTATTCTATGATGAACTGACTCGAAAGGCGAGCATAATCCATGAGATAACAGGATATACCACACAGTGTATATTTAGGATAGATGCCACAGTAATGCCAGCTAACCAACTATATTAATAATATATTAAATGCCATGCAAGTTCTAGGTTTGTTGGAGGCATTGAAATAAGCTTGTATGTTTTATTTTCCACCTCTCATTTGAGTTTACAACTGTGGATTCATGATGGCAGCAGTGCTGTTATTTCTAAGCACTCTGCATTTGTCTTGATAAAGAGAGAATAAATAGAGTATTTTACCTCCATGTGCAATGCTCCCCTGCAGAGCGCAGAACAGTGATATTTGCTTACATAATCTAAGACAGATGTCCCCTACATGTGCAGCGAACAGCACTGTCCTCTTTCCACTTATGCACTGTCCCTGTCCATTAACATCTCGCAGGTGTTGGAAGGTGATTTCTTTTAACCGTTCGTTACTGCTTCTTGCTGTCTGTACACTTGCTCTTGTTTCTTTGCATCACGTTTCCATCAACTTGCCTCCAAAGTGTTACGTTCCCATTGTTCAATACATTGTTTGAAAGTCAATCAGACTACAAGACTAAACCAATCATTTTTGACTGCCATTCTTAATTTTAGAATTTGAATAAAGTGTTATTTATTATTTGAATTAAATTAAATTTGCAGTGAAGGGCAATAATTAAACTAAAATCCTATTGACATCAATCTAAAAGTTTGTAAGAGTTCACGTCAACCTTCCAGCAGAATCATGGACAAAAGACTAATTTTTTGTGCGTTCCTGCATTGTTACTGCTGTTATTGTGCTTTACACTACAAGGTCTCCACTGCTTTAATGTTATACAATTAGTTACAGCGAGCTACAGATGCTTTAATGATTTCCAACCCTGCTGAAATGAAAATTGACTGTCCGTTACATGAGTGGAATAATGGCGATTCAGTGTTTAATGTAAGCTATTACCTCTATTTGTAATTCAATTTAAATGTTGAATCACCATTTTGAACTTTTCTGTGTTCCCTGTTATCTACTTCTACCAACTCCAATTCTCCAAAACACATAAGGGCACATCTCAGCAGATCTTTTCGGAGGTACTCTGTCTTCTCTGTAGATCCCACGCCTTCCCTTCCATTGTCAGAGGAAAGAGGAAGGAAGTGGTACAGCTGAAGGATGAGTAGGCCTCCTGTGACTCACACGCTGCCACTGACCCGTGTGGCGACCTGATAAGCTCACATTATGTCTCAACTGGCCCTGCGGCATTATACCACGCCAGCATGCCAGCCCAATAGGAAGCTGCCACATGATGCTCGGTGACAGCAACAGACCTTTTTACCATGGGAAGGAATGAACGCAGTCCGTACATGGGCATAGATGGTGTGCAGATGATTATGTGGCATCCTGCTGAATATGCAAATAGAGTCAATCTGGGTCAGCAAAGTAAATCTTAATACTTGCACGCATGCCAGTGCATTTTAATGACTATTTCTTCAAAGGGAAGGATGCTTTTGGGTGAGAAACATCAGTCCTGTTACCAATGGCAACACACATTTAGGAAAAGGGGTTGAAAATTAAAAAAACGCTCAGCAAGAGAAGAATCAGGCACATTTGCAATTGAAGTCAGCTTTTTGAAAATATTTTATAACACAACTCGCACAATAATATGTGCAAATTCATAAGTGATGAAAGATCCTGTTTTGTAATCACATCACATTTTTTTTAACCACGAAATCATGTTTTCATCCCTTACTGTGAATCCCTTGATTGCATAATGGATGTTGGAGCAAATATAATTTTCAGCAGCACGGTGGGTTCTACTGACCTGTGCAATGAGCTGAGCTGACCTGGAAACTTCATACCGATGAACAAATATAACTAAGGTATTATCTGCCAACAGAACACTGGCCCAACGATCAAAACCACCACCTCCTCTGCTACATACTGCGATTTAAATGTCCGAATACTGTATGTATAACTGGCAGAAATATGCCAAAATCAAATGTGGAAACTGTAGAAACCACTCTGAGCAGGTTCATCAGTGAGGCAGCATTCAGTTGTTTTGGCTTTGGTAGCTCCTGGTTTGGACTGGAGACACACAGCTGGAGAGTCAAAGTGCCTTTCATGTTCTAGGTCAGTTGCTCATACAGAAATGACTTTGCCTTTATAGGGCTCTCTGATCACAGCTGTAGGCTTCCCCACCTGCAGGCCAAATACAAAGCAGAAAGAAGAAGAAAAGGTTAAGTGAGCTGTGTGTACAGCACACGATCAGGAACGAGTTGCTCAATTCAATGTAAATCTGAGTTTCTGTTCTCTGAAAGGTGCTTTGTGCATAAGCAGCCATTCTGTGTCCCCTGTTTCATTTATGCTCACTTTATAACAAGAAAATATGAATAAATACAATTAACCCCAGCTATCTTTATTGTTGGGCTGCATTGAAATCACTCCCTCGACGACTCATTCACTATTCCCCTAAACATTTTGGAAAGCAGAGAGTTACATAAGAAGGTCAATACCACTCTCATGTCTGTATGGTAAACAAGACAAATCTTATCTTAGCTAAAAGACTGGATTACAAGGAAGCATCTAACCTGGACCTGTGCCACGGATACAAAAAACCTTGTGCGGGAATCGAAGAGCTACAATTACTAGTGAAGGTGTTGCAATAAATGACTGTTTTGGCCACTTGGGGGCAGCAGAAAAAGCTGTGAACACAACACTGACATGCCGTTATATTACCTACTAAGTTGATATGATTAATGAACTGTTAACACAGTTGTCTATTTACACATGGGAACATTGCATTCATTTAAAGTGGTGTTTCTGGTCATCGGGCAAAAGTGAGTCCAATATTTACTCTCTTTCAGCTCTGTTTTTGGTCTCCACCAGCTCCTGAGGGAAATATGTGGTACCTTATCGGCTAAAGGCTCCACTACGCTCACCAGCTGGTCGCTAACTGTGGTTGATGTTTGGCTCTAGTGTACAGTGAGTTTTTAGAGTTATTTCACTGAAAACAGCTGCCTGGTGCGGCTGAAAACGGCCCTCAGAGAGCAGTTAGAATAAAGTAAAAGAAACAGTAACACTGTGGTCCAAAAAACCAAAGCAATGAGCTGAAAGTCCAAAAAGTCCTGTGGAGTGAGTAACTCACCTCACATTACACACAGTCATCTGATCCATTGTGGTCTTTTGCTAATTTTACTAAGTGAGGTGTTGCTTTCTTGTAATGAAAGCCGTGGGGCTGGACTGACCTCCTCCCTTTGCCTGATCCGTTTGTAAACAAATTCAGAGAAGGGTTTCCTGTGGATGAATTTGCCGTGCCCTGGTGTCGCCTTCAGCCGCCCTTCCTCATAGACCACTTTGCCTCTGGAGATGGTGACAACAGGGACGCCGTGGCACTCCATACCCTCGAAGATGTTGTAGTCCACAGCCTGGTGGTGGGTCTTAGCTGATATCTTCCTACCAAGACACAAAGATACAACTTCAGGTCTGAAACTTCTTCATCACATGTAGCCCTGGCTTTCACAGACATGTGGTGAGACCATAATGCATTCCATTCTACTCTGAACCTGACTGATTCAGGCCAAGATGTAGTCATGCTGCAGCTCTCTCACTGTGCGGCAACAAGCAATATAATATAATGTATTATTTACAACTTTTGCTCATGCGATGCTCTCCTCTGCAAAAAGGCTGGAGTGGGGTGTTGAATAAGAAGACAGACACCACTTTCAAGTCCTCACCCAAATAAACATCGCATTGCTGTAATGGAGTTTATTAGCAGGAATGATTAAAATACTGCAAATGATTTATCTAAAAGCACTCCTGGTAAATAGGTCTATGACAGGAATGGCTTTAATTAAGATTTATGCAAATCTCATAATTC
The DNA here is from genome assembly GCF_017976325.1 of Chelmon rostratus. Taxonomy (NCBI): domain Eukaryota; kingdom Metazoa; phylum Chordata; class Actinopteri; order Chaetodontiformes; family Chaetodontidae; genus Chelmon; species Chelmon rostratus. Next base: position 24,695,234 of record NC_055665.1, read on the forward strand.
AATACTGTTGCTTGTGCTGTACTATGCTACCGCTATGATCTCTCCAACCACATGTAACCAGTATTTTCATGCTACATATACTTCTACCCCACTACATTTCACGGGGAAATATTGTACTTTTGACACCACTACATTTGTGTGACAGCTCTAGTCTCTAGTTATTTTGCAAATTAAGTTTGTATATGCAGCCTGAGACATATGATGATCTCGGACAATGCATTGTTTGAGAACAGACTACCACACAATATTTGCACAGTAAGGTAGTTATACAGCTCCACTTTGAACAACAGTAAAATGCTGCATACATGTTGCTATCATACTAATGAAAAAAAAAAAATACATATATAATAAACAAATAAATAACATTTGTCTGCAAAAAAGCATGCACAGTTTGCTTGGATTTTAATTGTTGTTTCCTCTTAATGCTACTCTTAAACCTGCAATCACAGCTTCTTAGCAACAAGAGGACAAAGCTGTGAACACAGCACTGACATATTACTCCATTTAAGCTGATACGGAAAACGTGTTAGCTAATAGTTACCACACAACCAGCAGAAACAGAGCAACATTAGCTTTTACTTGGATGTATTTCATTCTCCTTTTAGCTCATTTCTTGGTCTCAACCATCTCCTGAGAAGAATATTTGGCTTTTCAGCTGCTTGAAAAATGATGCTAAAAGTGGTGAGAGTGAACCAAAACTCACATATAAGTAGTCATGTAGTCCATTGTTATTACAAAATGATTTAAGCTAAGAGCTGTACTTCCACCATGTAGTTACTAATAGTAGTGGTAGTGAGATGTAGCTTCAAGCACATTCTCATTAGAGTGGTTGAAGGGCTTTCGGGATTCTGGAAATTCTCCAACTACAGCACAGCACAGACTGATGATGTCAAACAAATAAATCATATCTGATTGAAAAGACTAAATCAGCGAGCGGCAGTGAACTAAATCTGACTCTGCCAGAAAGACACTGAACGTCTTTTTCTTTTTTTGTGAGCCCTCATTTCCCCCATTCACACATGCACATTTCCTGTTGATTTGTAAAGCCAGACACTATGCCTAGTGTGCACTGACAAAAACAAGATGTGTCCTCATTATTCAAATAGCCTAATTATGAGACACAAGGCAATTGACTGAGCTTCCGAGGCGTTTCTGGTTATGCAACTGTTTGTGGCCCCTGGTCTCGGATGTTATGAAGCGACACTTGCGCTGAGGGCAATTAATTACACAGTTTCACAGATGAATTCACGGCTGCAGCAATCAAACACGAGGCGCTCTCATGCTTGAAAGGCATTATGACATCGACGGACACGCACACGCGGTGAGGACAGAAGAAACACGGACAGAGAGGCAAACAGGTGACGTCTCAGGACGACAGGCACGGGGGGATCGAAGTGCTGTCGCCTCCTCCACAGTCAGGAGGGTGAAGGTATCAGGTCTGTGTTACCAGTGAATTCATTTACAGCAAATTACACTGGGGTGCAATGTGTTCTTCTCCAATTCACATCAGCGGTTAGTGACTTCCCTGAGGGGCTCAGCCCAGATTCTCCAGCAAACAGAGCAGTGCAGTGCAGTTCAGGGTTATATAAGCCCGAGTGTGCTACAGTACGCGAGCTACTGGAATGCAAACTGTCCTCTGTGCCTGCATCTGTGCATGTGCACCACAGAACAGCATATTGTCCTCTGCTCCGTATCCGGGACTTCATGTGATTGTTTCTTTCTGTTTCCTGATCATTCTCACAATCAGCTTTTATATACAGCTTTATGATTTATTCTGAGCCAGTTCCTGAAAATAGCCTTAATACTGTGTGTTGTGCGCTGTGAAAATTGGTTTAGCTCCCACGTGCAATGTTCGTCATCTTTAAGATCCTCACTATGACCCATCAGCATCATCCCACTGATGCTGCGTGCATCTACCTTATGTAAGTGAGTAAAAATCCTTCTTAAAAAATAGCCAAACATGGTGAAGGAATTAATCACCCCGACAGTCTTTTTTAATGACTGATGAATGTGATTCATATGCAAATTGCGTTATGCTTTCATTTGCAGCTGTAGATAAGTGATGACATACTGCGACTTTTGGATATGGGCACAAACGTAATCAGCTTACGTTAGTGTGTGTGTGTGTGTGTGTGTGTGTGTGTGTGTGTTGAGGTGGCACAAGATGACAGATGCACCACTTCTCTTTTTAGCTGCCTGTATCTATATCCTGTACACTTTACTGCTAAATTTTAGAAACCTTATCTTATTCAACCGAAAGCTTGACACCCTGAAGACATGCTTTCAAGTTTGCCCTATGTTTCAGCAGCAACATCTGCGGTTGAAGCCGCTGCTGGCGCTGGCAGAAATGTTGAACTTAATGCTGAGAGATAAGAGAGCATTCGTAATGTGCAATGGAGCTGTGCACATTTCAAACTGTAGACACACCCAGTGTCCGAGAGCTTACTTTTCCTGCTCTGTTTCAAAAGCTTTCTGCCATACTGCTGAATGACTGGAGTCAGGTCCTCACCTTGTCATCTTGGGGTCCCATATAACCACGTCAGCATCCGAGTTCTTGGCGATACGGCCTTTCTGCGGGTAGAAGTTGAAGATTTTTGCAGCGTTGCTGCTCGTGACAGCCACAAATCGATTCTCGTCCATTTTGCCGCTGTGCTGAGGGGAGGAAATGCACAAAGCAGCCGCTCTGAGTAAAGGGCCACAGTGGATGACAACAAAGTACAGAATTAGCAGAACAAAGGTCAGTGCTTAACTGTGCAGCAGGCAACTAATTTTCTGCCAAAATATCATCTAATGTGTGATGTGTAAGCACTGTTGCATGTGGTAAATCTTTCCAGTGGCCTTGGGGCAGCAGGGCTGAAACACCGTCTCCAACAACAGCAGCGCTGAGAAAATGCAACGTCTGCTCTCTGCAGCAACCTGCAGCTCCCAGAGTTTATTGCCTTTTCTGTTTGTATTGTAGAAAAACAGAAATCCTTGTATTTCAATTAAAATAAATAAGAAAAGAGCAGAATGATTTGTGTTAATGAAGAGCTAACACTTTTAAAAGAGGACACATCTTTATGCTACCAAACTGCATGCTAAAAATGTATGTGTGCACTTAGCCCACGACAGATTAAAAAATGTACAAAGGACCCCCTCCCACTGTTGTGTAGGTGCATATACTGGGCTCCAAGGCACGACAAATCTTCATGACTTGACATCAGCAAAGGGGCCCTGTAAGAGCCTTGCAATTTTAAGTCATGCTGTGCCTGAATGATGCATATTCTCCCATAATTTGGCCTCCATACATGATGAGTCAGCCTTGATTATGCTTCACAGTAAGAAGTGTCAAGCTGACGTAAGATACGTCCAAAGCAAACAGGGACTTTGAATTCAAAAAGCTCAATTTAATTTGAGGTTAAGTTGATGTTCGTCCTGTTTTATGCATTTTATTTACTCAGCCTACCGCCTCATCACCGCTAACTGTGCAAGTACACAGATAATGACAGGAAGCTGCCTAATAGCTGTTGCTAGCAGCTCAGTCTCAGTGCTGAACAATGTCTGATAAATTGCATTCATATCATCAGGACGTACCACTCCTTTCTCCCAGATGACTGACATCCTGTCCTCCACTCCGTTCACTCCGTTGGGGATCTTGGTGAAGTCGTCTTTGCCAAGAGCCTTCTGGCACACGGAGAAGGTGCAGTTGTCCGTCCCCGTCACGCTGAGATCATCACTAGCATATAGCATATACGGCAGACAAACACATGTATGGATGAATGACAGAACAGATGCTGGAATGAACAAATGAAAATATAAAGGAGTTAGAATTATTTAGTCATCACAATATGCAAAGTAGCCCATTTGTGTAAATTCTAGCCTGTATCACACTGTCATGTCAGCCTCAGCATCTTTTCCTCTCTCTCCCTTTAATGCTCTTATAAAAAAAAAATGGCTCCAATAGAAGAAAGCTAAATTACAAATACATCTGAACATCTCATGACACTTTTCTAATCTGCAGTGACATCATTGGTTGCAACACTTTCAGTTCCACCTACTTGGCCAGTAGGTCCATGAGATAGCCAGGGGTGCTGGGGTCAGGTCTGAGGGGGGGGCCCATGACAAAGGCGGCAGCATGGGCCCACTCTTTGTGCCAGTAGTGTGTCCCATCGGTGCCCAGTCCAGCTGCAATGGGCTCCCCGAACACCACATGCCCTGTAGAGAGAGAAATGCTTAAAATATATTGAAATAGTTAGAAATGTCTCTCTTTATAGAGTTTTTGACTGCTGAGCAAGATCCACCTGCTGCTTAAAAAAAAGGAATAGCTTTGGAAGTGAACCTTGGGTACTCTGTGATATTATATTGTGATATATGTGATAGTAACAGTGATACTGGTGTTGGCCTTCAAAAGGCCATGTGTAGGGACATCATCTCTCAACCTTGCTCTGTTCCAACAGCAGGTGGCAGCAAGCCCACACTCACCATCTCTGCGTGCATTAGACACCACCTTGGCGGCAGACTTGCTCATGACATGGACCACATACAGCGGGCAGTTGACAGCGTGGGCAATGGTGATGGCCCGCTGGGTGGCCTCCGCCTCCACCTCCTCTGGTCGACACAGCTCATGGCCCTCTGGTCCGGTGATGCCCAGAGACAGCATCTTCTTAGCCCCCTGTCGAGTCCCGGCAGGGATGGGGACAACAAGTCAGCATAAAGGTTAAAGGAGATGGATGGATAACAATGGCAGAGTCCAAGCAGAGCGGGAACAGACTTTAACTAATACAGCTATGATTACAAGGAGCATGCAGTGCTTTAAAAACACTTGTGCTTTGTTGACATTGGCTTTACCTCCACATTGTTTGGGGTCCCACAGATCGCAAAGCTGTAAACCTGGCAGTCACTGCAAAAACAAACAGCTTTTCCCTTGAAATAGTTTTCCTGTTTTCTGGCCTTTTTAAAACTGTGTATAAAGAAAAGCGTTAAAGTGGCAACTCGTCTTTTTGCCACATACTGGGCATGTGATGAAAGTGATAAAATATGGGAATAACAATAAAGCACTTACAACATATTACAACAAATAAGCTTTATGTAACAAATGTTCAGTATGAGTATGTTGTCCTACATAGTGGTGTTTCTATTGTTTTGGGTCAGTTAGACCCCAGAGACTGTGATAAAAAGTCAACACCAATCACAAATACAGAGGATTGCATTTGATGTTTTCCAGCTGAGGCCTCAGAGAAGCCAAACAGAAGTAAGGCATCATTTTCTGTAGCGGACTTCTGAACAATGTGATCAGTTCAAAATCCTTTTGAAAAGCAGCTCTCTCTGAATTAGGAGAAGAGGTATCATGTGCTGTCAGTCTGACTGGACAGTGTAATGCAATGTATGTTTTCAGCTGCCACAGGGGGCCCAAAGGACCCCAAACAGAGCATGCATTAACAACATGAGTTTATGCTTACTACACCTTTAACACATTTCTGACTGTCAGCATTAATCATGCATTTCCCACCACTTGAGAAGCATGTTTAACTTTTTTTGGCATTTGCTGCTTCCTAGTGGTCAATTGCTGTCATGACATTTGAAAATAAAAGTATTAAAAAATCCAGACAAATGTATGAAAAACTGGTCATTTTGACTCCTCAAAGCAGAAACATACAGGTTCAACTAATATCATTAATAATGGCCTTTTCATTACTGTAGCAATATGCCAGTTAGCCATTAAGTATAATACAAAGGCCCTGGAACCAGCACATGTAAATGGAAAAAGTGTTATTAATATAACTAACCACATTTGTGCTTTCTTGGATGTGACAAATAAATAAAATAAATATTAAAATGCAAACTGGTGTTGCCAAAACTGAACACTCTGAATTTCATATTACCGTTACTGTCAAACTGTGGACTCTTCCATGACAGGATGCAGGTCTCCTGAATGGACTTAGCTTCCATCACGGCTAAACATTAACCCATACTTGTCTCTGGACTGTGTGTGTGTGTGTGTGTGTGTGTGTTTACATATGGTCATTCTTTAACTCATCTGTCCTTTTCCTGATAAAGAGGACTGCAGCATGTATGCTCCTCTACTTATGGGACGAATAGGGCTGATTACGTTGAGATTTGAGTTGTTGGTCAATTTTGCATCACTGTCCTTGCTTCTAGCAGCTTCTAGAATGTGAACAGTGTTGAGTTGTTAGAGTATTTGGAGTATCAGGAGAACATCGATAGCCTAAGAGTGGAAATCACATACATTGTGACAAAAATGGGGTAAAACAAACATCAGAGCAGCTCTTCAATAAGCAACTCTTCCCTTACTGCCATATCCTTTTCGTCACACTTGCTCATACTGACCTCTGCAATCAGGTCTCCATTCTCGGCATGCACCTGAGCAATGGCTCCGATCTCCTTGCACTGGGAGAAGGCAGCGTACAGCTCGGAGTCCCGCAGCATGAACACATCTTTGTAGGCCATAAACATCTTGAAGGAATTCACCCCCCTGTCTTTGGCCAGCGTGTGCATCTCTTCTTTAACCTGGAGGGGAGAAAGGTTTGGAGTCACTCAATAACCATGATTGTGATACATCGCTCTGAAAAAAGAGGGCTGTCGGGGGGGGGGGGGGGGGGGGGGGGGGGGGTATGGGAAATCAGTGCCTTCAACACAAAACGAATACCCATTTGACAGCTCGGGCCGCAGTTTATTTGGAATTGACAAACATAACACATATTTTTTCTGTATTTATGAAGACTGAGCTGCTCATTCACCTTATCACTCCACCACGTGACGGCGACATGCAGCGAGTAGTCGCAGCAAACCTTGGGGTCAGCTGTCTTACGCCAACACTCGTAGGCCTCAAGCAGAGATTTTCCCTTTTGGGGGATGACAAAGTCCAGGATCATTGTGGTCCCTCCTGCCAGGGCGGCCTGGTGAGACACACATTACCACACAGATGCAAGTTAAACATTAATGTCTGAATGCCACCAGTGCATTGATGCTTAAAATAAAAAAACATCTTAAATAATTTCAAGAACTGGTCGATCGCTGTGGGATATTTATTGTCTGCAGAAGAAGGCAGGCAAAAATCTTGTACAACTTATTGTTGGATAACAGAACTGAGCAGTTCAGAGTACAGCCAGTACACACTCATGTATTCATGTTGGGGCATTTTGCTTCACATTGCTCAACATATTTCAGTAACCTATGACACGTTTATCAGCACAGCGTTGAAAAGATTACTTAATACCAGCGTCAATCGGATTTGTTTTGCAAACCTGTATCAGTGAGTGCAGACAAGTCAAGCAAGTCAACACTGCATTGCGTCACACTGACATAAAGAAACTGTTTGATACTTTTAGTTGATATCATAGATGTGACTTAAAACATTCTGAAGTTCATTATGGGCAAACTTGTCATTGTTGGCCAATGCTCCAACCAACACGGCTCCTCAGATTTTGGTTGATACTTGCCCCCAGACCATGACCACCTAAACTGGTAAGAGTCTGTGAACTGGGTTTCATGATGACTGGACAAATTCAAATTGGTGCAAAACCCATCGAGGCTGTTCAGAGAGCACACTGAGCTGGACTTGTCTGTCTCAAGTTCACGTCAATCAGGCTAACAGCGTGAGGGGCGGGGCCTTTCCAAAAGCCCAGTCTTTCCAGTTTCAGGGCAGAGTTTTGTGTTTTCAGCTCATGCCTGCTCACGGAAATGAGAGCTGTTGCAGCAGAAAAAAACAAGATAAATGAAAATTATACTAGTAATAACAATAGTTCTGCCCCTTCGGATTGAAGCCTAATAAGACTTTATTTATCCCTGGGGGGGAATTCATAAGCGGCCCAGCACTTTAAAAAGTAATTAAAGTCAGCCCCACCTTTTCCAGCTGCAAAATTAAAGTGATCAATATGTATAATCCAATAATATATCATTATTACATAATGGTCCATTCTGCATAATGGGTACTTTTACATTTGGTACTCAACCTATTTCTATGCAACTACTTTTGTCGTTTTCCTCTTTAAAGTTTGTAGGACTTTTACTTGTGACAGAGTATTTCTGCACGGTGGCCCTGCTGCTTTGACTTCAGTAAAACATCCGACTCATGTGACACAAGCAGGATGTGGTGACAAGGATGAATATGAATATGCTTATGAGAGTGCATGTCGTGTTGGTAACTTAAGATAGATACATTCAAACGCTCTGGGAAACATGGAAATCTTGTCGTATTATTCTGTGTGTGTGTGTGTGTGTGTGTGTGTCGAGCTTGACGCGCTTGAATGCGTCGGGGACTCTTCCTCTCCAAGCTGCTGAGCAGTACATAAAGTGTCTTCTTCACCTTGGTGCCGATGTGGAAGTCGTCCACAGCCTTGGTGCCCATGAACGCCAGCTCCATGTGCGTGTGCGTGTCGATGCCGCCCGGGATCACCAGCCTACCGGTGGCGTCGATCACTCGCGCGCCTTCCGGGACCTGAAGGTCCGGCCCAACTTCCACGATTCTCCCATTCTCGATGTAGACGTCGCCGATCGCGGAGCAGTCCTCGTTCACAACTTTCCCTCCTTTGATCAGGATCCTGCCGGGCTCCGCCATTCCTGCTGCGCGGCGTTCAGGGTGTGGAGAGAGTTGGCGCAAAGTGAAGCCGGGTGTCAGCAGAGCGCTCTGTCTGTGCAGCGAGGGGTGCTCACAAACTTAAACAAACGCCTGGTCATGTGAGGCATGGATGCTAGTGTTACGTGTCGGACACAGCCCTGCCCTCCACTTCACAGCGGGATCATAGAGAAATGAAACAAGCGCACTTGTTTTCACTTTTTTCCTCTTCCTCTTCTCATCCAGCTGGATGAAGAGTGTTTTTTATCTGGTTTGACTGCATGTTTGGCCACCACGTGGCTGTTTTAAGAAGACATAGGTAATGTGATGGAAGTTATGGCCGGTTTGAGTCGCTAGGGGGCAGACATTTCTCAGCTGTCCTTCATTCTATCCACTCTGCGCACAGTGTGTGCCATGACGGAACAGAATGGCATGCAGTCCGAAAGCTGAAAGTCACCAAACTGGTTCAGAAAGAGGTATGTGAGTAACAGGGTGGGTGGACTGGGACATGTTGAAGCAGACAGCCACTTACAACAAACACACTAACATCCAGGTATATGCAGAGACTGCCACTGCCTACATCACTAAATGCACTGGCGACGTGCTGAGCAGAGGCCACGGCTGACGGGGGGGTGGGGGGGCTTCCACAAGCTGCTGGAGGCAGCACGGACTGAATCCAGTTGACTTGATCGTTGGTGCCTCACTCCCTTCCCTCCTGGACATCTGCAACACCCGCGTTACCCACAAAAAATTACTTTTATTTATTTTAATTATTTTTTTAGTCTTTTAACTGATCAGTGATGTTAGGAACAGATGGTAAAGATAAGAAGACTAGAAAGAATAAAATTAAGATACTACAATAAAATAAAATACACATGCAATAAGAATATTCGTAAAGCAATTAAAAATATAACAGAATGAAAATATACTAAGGCAATAAAATATACTAAACAATAAAATATGGAAGTCAAATGTGCAAACAGAATAAAATATACAAGCAGAATAAAATATACCAGTGAAATGTACCAACAGAATAAAAAAAATACACAGTGATATGTACCAACAGAATAAAATATACCAGTGGACAATAAAATAAAATATGCCAATGAAAATGAAATGTGCCAATATACTAAAATGTATATAATTAGTTAAGTATATGTGTGGACCTAAAAGTTAAGTACACAGAAGGTGCAGGTGGAGGTAGAGGTGTAGGTGTAAAGTGCGGTGTGCAGTGGTTCACAGTTCTCAGAGTCTCTCACTCCAGTGAGGGGCTGCTGGGGGTGATAGCTCTAACAGCTCTGGGGAAGAAGCTGTCCCTCAGTCTGTTAGTGGTGGTGCGGATGTTCCTGTACCTCTTTCCTGATGGAAGCGGTACAAACAGTCTGTGGCCCGGATGGCTGGGGTCCGTGGCGATGGATCTTGCCCTCTTCCTGACCCGGCCTTCATATATAGAGTCTAGGTCAGGAAGGGGGCGGCCCACGATGCCCTGTGCAGTTTTAACCCCCCGTGCCAGTTGTTTCCTCTCCTGTGCCGTGCAGCTGCCATACCACACTGTCACACTAAGGCAGAGGATGCTTTCAATTGTGTCCCTGTAGAAATTAACGAGCAACCGAGAGGAGAGTCCAGCACGTTTCAGTTTCCTGAGGAAGAAGAGCCTTTGTTGTGCCTTCTTCACCAGGCGGGAGGTGTTCATGGACCAGGAAAGATCAGATGTGATGTGGAGGCCCAGGCTCATGATGTTGTCCACACGCTCCACCACTTCTCCGTCCATGAGGAGGGGGGCATGATCCGTCTTCCTGGACCTCCTGAAGTCCACAATGACCTCCTTGGTCTTCCCTGTGTTCAGCACCAGGTTGTTGGCTGGTGCTGAACAGTGTCCTGTGTTTTTAAATGTTGTGCATAATGTTTGAGATGCCCTCTCCAGACGGGTATCTATAAAGTTACCTTGAACCTTGAACCTTGAAAGCATTCAGCATTGTGGGTGTCTTCAGCCTCCAACCACCTGGGAGAAGATCCACCAGACTGACTCACAGTTTCATCCACCAGGATGTGAGGATGATGAGCTCCCTCCCCTCTCTCCCACCTCTCCCCTCTGTACCCAAGAAGACTGGACTGTAACCTGTATGTATGTAGTAGCTATTTACCAGAAACATTTATATTTCTAGTACTTTTCAGTCCCCTGTATTTATTCTTATACGCCTGTCTTGTTTTGTCTCTGTTGTTTTTTGTCTTTCTATTTTTGCACACACTGTGGGACGCTGAGAGACAATATTTTGATCCCTCTGTATATTCTGTACATATGCTGAAATTGACAATAAAGTTGACTTTGAAATGTCTGAATGTCACCAAGTGATACACTGAGACTGTAAACAAATGTCTGACACTGTTGCATTGTGGGAGTATAGTGTAGACTGACAGTACTTTCAAAAATTAAGGTTATTTCTTAAAATATGTTTGAACTTTTTTTTTCATCTATTTGATGGCCGTGTTCTTAATACAGCATCTGCTCTTCCTGCTGTGAAGCGCTGTTTTCCCCTAATGAAACTGTCCTGTGATCATAAGATTCTTCAATAATCCATTTTCACTTCAAACTGCACCTTGATCAGAGTTTTAACAATTGGATTAGTAGTTTGTTTCATCAAAGTGTATCTGAACATAAATACAAGAGCAGAGGTTGACTGAACTATTCCAGTTCCTTTTCTTTACACTGTGGAGTACCCTCTATTACATCTTAACGGACCAAAGCTGTACTGCTCACCTCCGTTACTGCATGGTAAATGTGGCAGGGACAGTCTAATTCTAGCACGATTATTTTTCCATATGAGTCCAATATATAACTTTCTAGGTTTCTGGAAAACATCATCAGTTGGAGGCAGTGGGATGTTCTGTGATAAATACAGTATTTTAAGGAGTCGGGGAAATCCATCAATTTCTTCTATTTTTCTCCATCAAATTTCAATTGGTTTTTAACAATCAAAGCTCAATCTGACACAATTCTAATCCAGAGTATGTGAACTGATCCACCTCTTTAAACATGGAGGCTTATTCTACAGTCTTTAAGCACTGGGTGCTGCCTGTACCTGGGCAGCAGGTAAAGTAAATAATAGTGGGGATTCAGGTTAATCTCTGACATCATCCTCTTTGGACTGTAATCAGTTTTGATAGTTTTCTGCCATATTTAAAGAAACTAACTGGAGTCATTTTAGGAATGTTTTCCCACATCCAAATTGTCCCAACAAATGAAAAAGAAAAGGACATTACACCCGACCAAAAGCCTTTTCAGCACCTCAGCATAGAAGGGCATTTACTGAGGCGTCCTCCAAACTTTGAATGGTACTGAGAACCCCCTGAATATTATCAAATCCATCAGATCCCAACAGAAACCCGTTTTCATGCTCTGGGTTGTGAGTCTTGCAGTCATCTTGGTAAATTTTTTGTACAGGATTTTAAAGTCAGACTTTAATAGGCTTCTTGGTCTCATGCTTTCTGTTGCTGGTCCTTCCTGGTGTTGACAGTATGGTCAATGCTCCTGTCATTGATTTAGGTGGACTACTATTGTGGAAAGCTTCCAGTAACACAGTCAATAGTCGTTTGAGTAATTTTGTTTTCAGTGTTTTTTTAAACAGGTCTATTGGGAGCCCATCTGGTCCTGCCATTTTACCAGATTTCATGCCATCAATAGCTTTGCCTATTTCCTTAAGTTCTGATATATTTCTGGAATTATTTCTTTAAGTTCTGGAATATTCAGTCAATTAAGGGTTTTTTTTTTTTAACAGGCATGCTGTCTGCTAGAGGATACCTCATTTAGTAACTTTGCCAGTGTGAACACAGGACGTACTCAGAACATATACTTACAATTGTCATGCAGTATACACACAGGAAGTAGCTCCGTTTGGGCTTGTCTCACACACATGCAGTAAAAATATATGAACTGGGGTGTCCACAAACCTTTGGCCATATAGTGCATATTATAGCATCACACCATTTTTTCATATATAGATACACACACACACAGACACACACACACACACACATGCTGTAGAGTTCTAGTAGAATTACTCTGTGCTCAGTTTTTCCCAAATATCACATCGAAGACTCAGGACTCACACAAGCTACAAGTGTTGTTTCGGCCTCTGCTGTCAAGAAATTGTGCTTACACCTTCTTAAACATAAAAATGGATAGTGATGCTGCACAGGAGTTTAAAACTTGTGACCCCACAGCTTCTGGCTGAACAGGTAAGTGAGAGATCCTGGAAAAACCTACAAGTGCACAGGAAGTGAATCCCATTAGTAGAAGAAGTACTGATGTGCACCTCAACAATAAACTGGACTGGTCCACCAACACTGATGCCCTGTACATGAAGGGCCAAAGTTGTCTCCCTCTTCTGAGAAGACTGAGGTCTTTTGGAGTGTGGAGGACACTGTTAAAAACTTCTTATGACTCATATGAATCTTCTACAACATATTTTTTTATGCTCCTATGGCAGCAGTATTCTCATACTCCTGTATACAATGTACATATAAATAGCTGTTTCTCTATTTTTCATTCTGTATACCTTTGCTATTGACTATTTTGATCCCTCAATGTCTTTATATCTTTTATGGTTTACTGCATGGAACAATTTAATTTCCCCGGTGTGGGATTAATAAAGTGTTATCTTATCTTATCTTATCTTATCTTAAAAAGCTCAATATTACCCTCTGAAATGTCATAGAAGTACCTCAGAATTGTAATTATGTACAGTACATTAGTAAATTTGCTTAATTACTTTCCACCAGTAGTTCCAGAAATCCTTATAATTTATCAAGTTGTGTCAGTCCGAGTTGAAAGTTAGTACCTGGTCCTTTTCTTGTGCCTTTTAGAAAATATTGATTGTATCTGTGGTCTGGCCCTGTGCTGTGCCTTGACACATACAATTATCAACATGAATTCACTACATGCAGTAAACAACTTGATGGTTCTCTCGATTTTTATCCTTTATAGAAAGCAAGTCCAGTGATGTCTCCGTCAGGAGTGGAAAGAGAAAGACAGAGAGCTGACAGAGATACATCACAATAAAGACCAGGGTCTCTGAGTCTGTCCAGAAAACGGAAAAGATAAAGTCAGAGGATCACTGAGCCTGAGGATGGACAAAGAAGGAGACAGAGGATCTCGAATGATGCTCCCTCTTGAGGTGGCTGTCATGAGAAAGATGGCCAGTGGAGAAGAAGGATCAGTCGGGGAATCCGCAGCCATTTCCCTGCTGGATTATTATGATCTGGACCAGGAGCTGGTCGTGGAACTTCCAGTCCCTTCTGTGATCTCTTTGGGTACATCCAGGAGAACAATGGGTCCCTGCAGGAGGAGGAGGACAGAGTCATTTTAAAGCAGCTGGTAGAAGCAGCCAAGGAGCTTGAGTCTAAAAATGTTTTCCACCAAGACATCAAAGTCCTGGCAGATTTCCCACACCAGAGGCTGATTGACTTTGGTCTCAGCTGTCTCACAGAGAAGACCTCATCGTACGGGACCTCCTGCGGTACCTCAGCCCACATCACACCAGAGTGAAACCAGCGCTGGACCTACAGTGCTGGTCCCATTACAGGGTCCTGTATAAAATGCTGCACAGAGACCTCAGCAGCGTCCTTCTCTGGAGCAGCTCCGGCTTCACCCCTGGCTCACATAAAAGCAGCCCTTGAACCTCTGGACCACGCTGACTCTGTCTTCAAATGAGTAATTAATGTCATTTCAACAAAATTAACACAATATTTTCTTTGTCACTGTTTGTTTCATGTTGCTTGGTTGGGAATATTCATTCCCCCCTTCTGAGTGTTGTATTAAAAATTGTAACTTATGTTAAATGTTAGTGTGTGTGGTGAAACAGTCCTACAAAAAAGAAAATGTTGTTTTTAAACCAAAAATGTAAGATTAGATAAAAATATAATAAAATCATTTAGCATTTCTCCTCACTGAATCATGCCACATATAAATATTCCAAAGGTTATAGTTGTCAAAGCTGACCTCAGGTCACGTTACTGTATCTGATCAGTGTGCTGATTTATACTGAGGGAAGCTGAAGCGGACACATTTTTTTTCTAATTACTGTAGACATCAACATGTTGAATGTAAACCAGATATTAAGCCACTGCGTGGTATGCAACTGAGGAATAACCTTTTAAACCATGAATACAACAGGTGCATGCATAATGCCTATGCATGTTATTTTCATTAGTCTCTTCAGTTGTCCTACAGTGGGAGTCTCTTTCTCACTCTACTTGCTGTCTTTAAGTCATTTTATATTTTATACCAGGTAAAAGAGCCCAGACAGTACCCCAAAACTAACCTGTAGTCGGTACCTCAGTCAGTGTTTTGTCCTATTCTCTACTCTACTATAAGTCACAGTACAGAGACTTTGGGAATGATGGAAACCACAGAAGTCACCTCAGTTATACATTTTTCTCCTATGGCTGACACATTTTAGCGCTTTGATTCCATCATCACCATATTCATCATCTTTAGACCTTTTTACAGCAGACATTTTGACATGTCATGACAGGAAAAACACATTAATAAGGGCTCTGTTCAATTAAAACAGGGCACGGTAATGCTTTGGTACAGTATATGTCACACATATTTCATGATCTTCTGCTGGAGCAGAATCTTGGAGTGGTCATCATTCAGAAAATTTGTGATTTTGTTGCCAAAATACCAGTATGGTTGCTTTCTGCAGAGGCCAGGAAGCTGACAGGTCAAAAAAAAAGTGACTGTGTCTTTAGGAATTGATTACATTTACTGTTTTTAAAAAAAATCCCAAATGCAGCAGGCTTCTGATAGTGCTGTGATATCCCCGGAGCATGCAGCTGCTTTTCTTTCATGAAGAGTTGTTAGCCACTGGGAGAGATTAGCATTTTACTGCGGTGGATTGGTTGTCTGCGCCGCATCAGTCCAGACAACTTTTCTCATCCATTAGTGTATTACGAAAACAAGACACATTGGAGAGACAAAGATGCATGCGCTGGTGAGATAAGCGCACGCACAGGGCTTAGGAACACCTAACCTTCACAGTTGCAATAAACAATAACATGTGACTTAAGAGGATTTACATAAGATGAGAGGAGTAATCAGAGGGAGTGAAAAACCAATGAGGCAGCAATGGCATCTCCTCAAAAGTCTCTGTGTTGCTGAATGAGGAAAGTTGCCATTCCACTGGATTTAGAGGAAGGCTGTTGTTATCATTTTATTTCCTCCACCGGCACTACAAACCAACACAGATGTCAGTTTCTTTCCGACTGCATTCAAATTCAGCGAGCACAGCTCTGAGTGTTGACATGGTAAAACTCTGGCATTAGAAGGGCATAGCATGCACAAAAAGTGACATACAGTAAGATAATACTCGGGCAGATTATCAGCGCTCACTGCTCAGGCAGAAAGAGGCTTGTTTACTGCGTTTGTGCTGAACTTCACACGTCACACTGCAGCTACAGTAAATGTGTGTTACAGATCTGACACGGAAAGAAGATGGCTTATAAATCTGGGTTTGTCATATCTGTGGCTGTTTTAATTACTTTCCTTTGGTAAAGCAGAGGAGGGAATTAAATAATTCCTTGTTTGTCTTCATCTCTTATCTAATTAGATTTCTTTTAAATCTAATCTTGTATTTTTGTAAAATAAAAAGGCCCTCTATTTTTAATCTGCAGTTTCTTTTTATTTAACTGGATTAAAGAAACAAATGCAAGAATCCATGTATGTACACTGTAAATGGAGTCATAGTGGCTGGGTGGAGCTACTCGGAAAAATGGATGACTGACATTCAGCACCCTGATGGTCAACACGGCTGATCCTCCCCCTCGACACCTCCGAAGACCCCTCCGTCAAACTCCTGATGCAACGCTTACTCGCCTCATCCAAGATGGTGACAAATGATCCATCTGGTCCAATCACAGACACTTGGAACATGCTCAGAATGGTGGAGATGATAGTGGACTTCAGGAGACGGCCCTGGCCTTCCTCACCATCCACACTTCCACCATGGGCTTGATTTGACTTCCTGGATGGGCAATCTGTCAGCACCTGAAGTTGGAGGCAATCATAAAAAAAAAAAAAAGCCCAGAAGATGTACTTTTCAAGTTCAACCTGCCACAGGAGCTGTTCTACACACCAGCCTCTGTATACACACATCAATCATAGCCTTGTTTTGACAAGCACCAAAAAGGACAGTTACAGTGGCAGTCTGCCCACCCTCCTGCACGAGTCAGGAAACTCAGCACGGAGCCCTCCCACCCAGGTCACAGCTTATTTGATCTCCTCTGGCACGTGCTCCAAGGGACTATACTATCCACACAACAGCTTTTCCACACACTCATCCAAACGTAATTCACTCATCCATGTGAATGTGTCACTACAGTTTCTGAACAATGACCAGTAATTACTATCCAGTTATTCATTTTACACGTGTCGACC
Source organism: Chelmon rostratus (assembly GCF_017976325.1). Taxonomy (NCBI): domain Eukaryota; kingdom Metazoa; phylum Chordata; class Actinopteri; order Chaetodontiformes; family Chaetodontidae; genus Chelmon; species Chelmon rostratus. The sequence continues at coordinate 24,712,225 of NC_055665.1, forward strand.
CATACTGTTCATGTCACTTATTGTACAAACGTTAGACCGCTTTTATTCACAATGAGGAGATGTGTGCAACAGCTGCACATGCAGCCACCTCTATATCTAGTTTGTTATATCAATTTAAATGTATACAATAATTATTCTCTGCACTGTTAAAATCCTCTATTAAATATTATTATTTGCACTCTTGCCGTCTGTGTGCACACAGCAATCAGTCAGACTTGCATCCTGGTTATAAATCTGACCTGTACACAGCCACAGCATTACTGTTTGTACAGATATTTATCGTCTGTGTCCATTTCCATACACTCTTGTCTATTTCAACTATTTATTTTAGTTTATTGTGTTTCACATTTTTATGCAAGTTTACCATTAAAAAAATCCCTCTGTATGCTTGTTTTAGCAGTGCATGTAAGTACATTATGCGTCAGCTAATACACTGATTCTGAATATTCATGGACACAAACGGTTCAGGAGTGCATTACCAGTAATTGTAGTCCAGATGGCAGTGTTCTCCTCAGGTTGAAATGGAAATGTGACCTGCTCTGACTGCTCAAATATTTTATTGTACAAAAAGATCACAATTAGCAGTATATGTAATATTTGGTGTAGAAAAATAGTGGTCATAATAAGATTTTTGTATGACCTAATATGGTGATACATGTCTTTAAAACAAAAGTTAATTGCAGGGATGCAGTTTAGGACGTCTTTGGATGTGTTATTTTTGATACATCTCTGATATTTCTGTAATATTGTGAGTGGATTCAGAGAGTGAATTATGTGTTATGTTAACCGGAAATCAGAAATAGAAGATGCATTACACTATAGAGTGTTCTGGATGGCATCACGTGAAAGACGCATTCAGTGGTAATTTGCAGGCTTGAATTAGAAAAACAAACATCCATGTAATAAGGCTTCAAATGTGACATAAAGTGATGTAAGATTCCCTGACACTTGGCCTACGAAGACACTATGAAATCTGCAGCTACTTCAAAACATTTGTCAGTCACATTGTTGCAGCTCAAGCATCACAAGGCAGCTGTTAAGCAGACTCTAAAAATGTTAAGCTTCCAACAATGGGAGGCAGAAAATGTGAAGGGAAACAATTAAATTACGCCTTGCATGAAGTTTGCTTTTCATTTTGTGAGGCAAATTTAGTGCCATGGTTAATCATTATGCTGTTGAACACGATTTGCAAAAATATTCAAGAGCTTTATGTGCCTCAGTGCCCCTTCTGTATTGAAAAATAATGGGCCTCTATCCAATTAAAAACTGCATTAAATCTCTAAAGTATTACATGCACTTTACTGGTATCTCTCTGATTAGGCTTTTCTGCATGTGCAGATGCTGACAGCACACTGAGAAAGGGTGCTTTGACTGACTGCTCCCTTTTAAATCTAGTTCAGGAGTTCAGGATTTTTATGGATACAGCCGGTGCATGCATGCATATAAGCTGAAAAATGAATTGTTTTTCATCGAAATCTTAAATCTGGGTGAACTCTCTGATGGAGGGAAACAATTTTAAACTAGAACGCAGGGAGAAAAAAGTCATGAGAAGCAAAATGAAAACCTGTTTCATTATATGCGACAGCCAACACTGTATCATGCTCCTCTATTGAAATTGTATTTTTCTTTTAAGTCACTTTCAGATTTTCGCAGATCTCTCACAAAAATAGTTGAAGAAATCGTCTGAGAGGATGCTGAACGTGCCCACAGTGAGATATTTGTCGGGGCTTTTTGTATTCATAACAGCCCTTATGTTTTGATTCTAGCATTGATAGGCAGTGATTCATTGTTCTGCAACAGAGGCACCAGTCCAACATGTGAATGGATGATTTATGTGACCATCTGTTTTGTTTTGATCATAATTTGATTATCTCTTTTTGTGTGATGACTTTCCATGTCAAGCTCCATTTTGTTACACACATGCACACACACACAAACACACAGACAGTGTGCATGCACGCATCCCTGCCATGTACATGCACACACCCGAACACATGCGCAACACAACTTTGGAATAATTGAGCCGCCTCTCGATCACTGTCTCAAACCCACAGTCCACATTCACACCCTCATTCTTTTAAAAACTGACCAAATTATGATTACAAGTAACAAGCAGGATAGTTGCACAACCGACTCACTCCCACTATCTATTTGTGTTAATTAAAAGATTTGCAACTACATGTGTCTGCAGATAATCAAAATGTCTTCTGCAGCAGCACTCCCAGATGCATCGGCACTCCAGAGCTCATTTGCTTGCTGCGATCTCATGTTTGTTTAGAATTAATCAATCTACCCACAATTGAGTTAATTAATTAGTGTTTTAATGCTACTCTTTATAATTGCAGTCAGATGAGTCTGCAGACAAAGCAATCACATTAATGCAAATACAACAGATAATTGTTATCCAAACTTCCTCAGCAGCACCAGCAGCAGGGGAGAAGCTCTTACTGTACTGCAGAGCTGAACAAGCACTAGATGGCACCATTGAGCAGAGTTTCTCCTCGCTGTCCTCTTGTCACTTCCTGGATATTGTTCAATTAACTATCCTATACTGTCCTCATTGGGGTGGGTGCACATATGCATTGAGGGGTAGATGACGTGAGGGCCCCCGTGATACCCTCACTTGTAGATAAATGTCTAGTAAGTGTTGTAGCGGTGAAATAAAAGGTCACTGTTTCTAACAAGTGCAACATACAGAACATCTTGTTTAAAAAGTGATATTTGCGTGTATCTAGAGTAAATCAAAGGGAACGTTCTCCGTGTCTCTCCCCTCTCCCCTGATAATGTTTAATTTGGATTTTCACAAGAGGCATCAACAGCGTGACCTTAGAGGCTTCTTTCACTAAATGTCAGGGGCTGTGTTCTTTTCAGGAACATTTTCCACAAAAGGTTGCCCAGCGTTGCCCACAAAATGAAAAGCATCTTTTGGCCATTCTCGCTGCATTTGTGTAAGAACAAATCCAGACGAGGCTTGACTCCGTGCAGGCAGGTCAGCATTCATCCCTGCCGGACGTAAAAGGAGAGTAATTGGGTAAATAATGCACGCTCTCAACGCCATGTTCAGGAATTCTGCTAAAAAAATGTCCACGTTTTCCCTTATTAAGGAAACAGAGAAAAAGTTTGCAACGCTGCATCGTTTGCATTGTTACTCCTCAAAACTTTCCGGCATTCAAATTTTATTCACAGCATCTTCATCATCATTATCATCACCATCATCACCATCATTAACCGCAGCTCATTTTGAAATGCATGGCTTTGTAGAGTACATTTTTGTTTACCCAGTTCCTGGTGTTTTTCAGGAATATGCTTGTATCATTCAGCAGCCTCTCAGCAAGAGCCATTATTCCCTCATCTCTTTAGTTTATCTCCTCTGATGATCTGCTCAGATAGATATGACAGCTGAATAAATATGCAAACGTAGTGCGCAGCTCCACACTTCACCACAGAATTTCTATTATGCGCTCAGATTTAGAGACGAACAGTATATTGAGATAACAATGGGACTCTTTGGGGATTTGGATGAATGGGGTTTTTCTTCTTTATCATCTTCTGATAAACTACGGATATCAACTGAAAAAATCAAGACACTTCTTACTCATTCGCTTAGACTAATTAAAAATCTCTTTTCACAAATGAGCTGTTGATACTTTCAGAAGAGATCTTTGAATATTAGAGAACAGAATTTGATTCATAAAATCATACTTTCATTAATTAACTTAGTCAGCGATGCCACGTCTTTTACCAGCTCGGCTGTGTCCTTCGCAATCTGTTTTATTTGAAATAAAGATGAAGTGATGGCATTGCCAGTGTTTTTCAGTGCTGTGACCTAATTACCTGTGAGGAGGAAGTGAAATGGATGACACAGACTATTAAGCAGATCATTAGTAAAATGTCAAAGTTTCATTCAAAAGAAAAAATAGTATTTCTTTTAAAGTTTCCGCTGACCTAAAGCTGTCTTTTATCCAGCTTTTCTCCCCAATCCATCCAAATAAGACAGAGGGTTTTTTTTACAAAATAAAAGTGCAACAAAAAAATTGCAAAAAATATTTTCATATAAGAAATCTTGAGAATCACAACACGCACTGATTGGTGCAGTGTCGGGCTTGGGCATATGTTGCCTTTTTATAGCCTACTGGTGACTATCTCAGCTTTAATACTTTGGGCTTTCGCCTGGCCCCCAGCTCCCAGCATGCTTTGAAACATGTAAGTCTCTTTTCAATCAGTTTCTGAGCATAGCATCGATATTGGCCACATTTGTGGCAGAGGAGGCGCTTTGGCAGCTCCGTTTGAAAAGAATTGCCATGGGAGGGGTCGGCTTGACCCAGCTTTAATGCAAAACTGAAAAGGAGAGGAAACAAAAAACGCGACTATATTTAACCAAATCTGCAGCTTACTCGGAAAACACATGATAATGATATCCTCTTAACACTCCTTGCTGCAGAATTACAGCCCTCACGGCAGCAGGGGCCAAGATTCAAGACTAGAGAGAAGACACAGTTATTACAGCACAATCATTTTGTTGTGAGTGTGTTTCTGGCCCCGTTCACCTTACTCGGTCAAAAGTGCAACACTACAAAATGAGCAATTAATGAAGCAATGCTCTGACTGGCTCCTCAGAAAGCGGGCCTTACCCTCAGATCCTAAATAAGCACTTGTAAATGTGATTATTTTCTTGTTGGGTTTTGTTCCTGCACCACGGCCATGTTAATTGAAGCACAGCGTCGTGTGCACAAGTCTGACTAGATTCCTCTCAGTTTACTGGAGCAGCAGCATCGCTGCTCCCTCACAAGGAACTGTAACTTCTCTCTGGTTGCGACTCAGAGTCCACACACAGCTGCTCCTTCCTTGGAATATACTCTAAAAATAGATACATCTTCCTTGACAGGTTTCTTGTTGTTTTTGCTAAATCTTAATTAGCGATTAGTTAGAATAATTCTCAAACTGCTTCTCTTTTTTTTTCTCAGTGGAGGATGGTCTGTTATTTTAATTAAGCAGAGGTCAGAATTATTAACTCAGCAGGAGTGTGTTGAGCGAAGCTGTGGAAATCAGCAACAACGCTACACATCGTGCCACTCAACACACCGATACACATTTTATCTCCCCCTTCCCCTCCCCTTTTTTCACACCAAACTGCGAAGCAAGAGAGGGAGGCAGTCTTGGGAGGGGAAGGGGGACTTTTGTTTTATGTTGCGTTGCTCACTGATTCCTTTTGTCTACTTAGTTGATGCTGTCATTCCCTGAGCCGCCCCCACCCCCCACTCCCTTCTGCTCTTCCCAATGGTTGGATGAGGATACAGTTCAAATGATGGTGAATGATGATGATACAGTTCACTGATGGAGGCATCCGCTGGGTTTAGGGTAGAGGGGGGAAAAGTTGGAGCACTGGAGAAGAAGAAGAGAGAAATAAAGGTTGCGTGAAATAAAAAAAAAAAGAAAGTGGGCTCTGAGAGAGGAAAACGATGGGATAATTAAAGGAGAGGGAGCGAGTGTGTACCATGCAGCTCACGCAGAAGAGAGCTGATCAGACTATAAATCAAAATGTCTCTGTTATATCTCGGTTCAGATCTTTTGACAGTATATTGCTTGTTTTCCTCGTGCAACATGGCAGCTGGCTCCACATCAAGCGGATAGATGTACAGACTAAAGTTTCCATTTTCAACCTCCTCTTCACATCTAAAAACTAAAAACACAAATGTTATCGACTCAAATCCACTCAAGACTTCGCCCGTGAAAACTTCTGGCGCTTTAAAAAAAGCTTGTCTTCTTGGCTTCATTGTGGACTTTAAAATCAAGTTAGGCAGATGATGTGTGGCAGATAGCATGTTAGTTAAACTGCGATTTCAAATCCGCAACACAGTGACTCAGTTAATATGTAAATACTGAGAGACGAATGCAAATTTCAGCGGCGATGAACAGAGTTCATTCTTGGGTTTTATTTGTTAGAAATCTCTGCAGGGAAAGATTGCAAAGTGTTGTACATTCTGTCTGTGGCCAAAAGGCAATTACTGCCAGAAAGCTTTTGACTCCTTCTGATTATGTGATGCCTTTCAAAAAATTACACAGATTTCACATCACATGCTGAGCATACCTCGGCTTCAGTTGGGAGCCTCAGAAGAAAATCCTGACATTCATGCACGCCACCCCCAAGCCCCGTATCTACTGTTGGCTTTATTTTGTCTGTGGGGACGATGACAGACGAATAGAAGGGGGTGCTGCTTCCACTCCCTGGTCAGCGCTGCAAAAAATATTCATATTAACAAGTTATTTGGTGCAGTCTTGATGTTAAAATCCCATTTTTTTTTACATAAAGTTGCAGCTTTAGCAGTCAAGATGGTGAGTTCACCAGTTTCATATACAAATCATCCTTTTCTTGACACTGATGAAGACTGTGTGGCAATTTGTGTAGGTTTATTTAAATTTTATGTGGTAATGGAAAAGGTTCTGTCTCCAAAGTCATTCCTTTACTTGGTTCTGCATGGTTCCACCTTCAAAACACCAATCAGTGCTTAGAATGGAGGACCAATCAGGCTCTGCTTCATTAGAGCAGTAGAGGCTGAGGTTAAAGGCTAAAGCTGGTGAAATGCTGCTCAATCGCTGTCAAGCTCACTTTTACCATTAGCTTCCATCCTAGACAGCTAGCTTGCTACGGTAATGTTAATTATACAGCTCATGGTATTGTTTGTTAGCGAGAATTGTTGTATTTACTGAATCAATGTGAGTATTAGACACTCCGGTTATTGTAATTACCTCAGAGAGGAGAGCAATGAAGGCCAGCATTTGGTTATTATGTGAGAAATTGAAATTTCTAGTCCTGTGCTTCAACTGTAACCAGTGTAACCACTGTAACCAGTGTACTTCACTGACACACAGCGATGGCAGAGACTACATTCAGAGCTCGGACGCTGACAGCGATGAACCCAGCTTGTTCTGGCGAAAAAGTCCAGGTAAATTTGTGATCAGGAAAGAGTAGCGCTGAAAATAACAACTGCTGTTGTTAGTACAATTTAATGAAATATATGTTCAATTCAAAATCGCTGATGTGACCGAATGTTTGACAGTGTGAACTAGAAGCATGCAGCTCAATTTGTGTTATTGCAGCCTGTGGTCTAATATGTGAAGGCTATACAAAATCACTGTTTTTTGTGTAAAGTCCTATGAGTAAGTTGAGTAAGAATTCACCTAATCACATAAAAATGTGATAGAACAGTGATATAAATTTAGAATTCATTATGGATGCTATATTGACCAAATAAAAAAGAACTTCTCTGTATCCAATCTAAAACCACTGAACTGCTGCATTTGTCGGTTTTCTAGACTTCCCAAATGTGTCATGTGGTTCAAAAATTCTTAAAGCAACTACAGTGTTAGTGATATTATTTTATCCTAATGGGAAGTGCTTAGATGACTAGACCCAGTGCATGAAGCAGTGGCGTCTTAAGCTGGATATTTTTTGCAGTGTGCCCTCAGAAGCGTTCAGGTTGCACCAGCGTCAGTCAGGGGCCTCAACACTGACTGACACTCTGTGGATGATAGTGAAATCTAGCAGGTGCATTTGGCTTGCATACCTCTGATCAGTACACCGCTGTGCTTGTCTTCTTAGCTTGCTCTGTAATAAGCTCCTTCAAAGATCAGTATGTACACCCCCCCCCCCCCCCCCCCCCCCCCCCCCCCCCCCCCCCCCCCCCCCCCCCACCCCCCCCACCTCTCTACTGATAAGATCTGGAATATGTAGTTCTCTCCTTCCCTTTATTCCCAACTCTTTTCGTTTTCTTAAGAAAATGTCAGTTTAATCATATCTTAATGCTTTGATAATGGGGTTCTTTTACACGGGCGAAGAACAGTCACTTCAGTGTCTTAAAAGCCCAGGATGTGGAGGGAAGGAGAGAATGTCTCTAAATTAAATTTGCTCGGGCCCTGCCTCAGCGCTGTGTATGAGCATTTGTGTGTGTGTGTGTGTGTGTGTAACAGTGGAAACAGAGGCTCTTTTTCACCCCTCTTGACAATCACACAAAACATGTAATTGTTTCATGCGCACAAGTGGAGAGTATTAATATTTAAATGTCAACTAGCTTGATCTAAATAATTGTGAAAGTTTAAATGGAGACTAAACAGGAACGTCAGCGTAGCCCAAAAACCTGCTTCTTTAAATGTGTGGCGCGCGCTTTATCTTCACTGCTTTACTTTAGCGCTTTACATTATGAGGTGCAGGCATATGAGACTTTGTTAGCGTTTTCCAGTATATCTCTATCTTTGCTGTTTTGTATATAAATTATTTCAACAACAAATCGCCAGAAGGAAGTGGCAAAACAAGAGCGAACAAATAAATTATTTGTAAAGTGTCACTGCATGCTAACAGAGAAGGAGGGAGCGCGATGGTCCCCAATGGAAGTGCGTGTGCGACTGTGCAGGTGTGAAGCCAGCTGCTGGGCTCCTGAACGCCCCCCACTTCCCCTGTCACTCATAATGACAGGCAGGTGAGGCAGCGAGCGCACACACACTCCCTCAACTACAAGTGCGCAACTGTTAAGGTGTGTGTTACTCAAGCGCCATAAGGGAACTGCGTGCTGAACTTGTGCTACTCAAAGTGTTAGGGAACGGGGGGAAGTTGTTCGTGTTCGGTAAAAGGCTCTGCTGCTCGAACAAACCCTGAATTTGGTTCGCATTGTGGAGGAAGAAAACTTGTAGCAGCACCACCCACTTTAAGCCATTTAGAGAGTGCAAGAGGGAAAGACCAGGGGGCATATTTAAACAGCCCCGTGGCTCTTCCATGTCGCTGTCAGTCCGCTCTGAGACACTGCCGGCTGCAGCATTGTCTTGACCTACTTGTGACTCGTTATTGCGCTGAATTAGGGGGATGGCTGACAAAAACAGCTAACAAAGGGAGGGGTAAAAACAGCTTAAGAACAAATAGCCATTTCTGGTGGAGTTTTCGAGTTCTAATCGGCGAAGCAGAAGCCAGCGGAGAGCAGGGGAGTCCGCGTGCAAAAACATTATCTGCGTCTCAAGATGGATCCTTGACTAATCCCGCTGTCTGAGCTCAACGCTCCCAAGATGCTCCGAGAGGAGGGAAGGAATGAGAGGAAGGAGAGGAGGTGGTGAGGGAAGGGGACCACAGATTCAAGGGGCGGGAGCAGTCTTCCCACAGGCCAGCGTCAGTTCAGGGGCAACATTTTGGCCTTAATTGCACTCTCTCCAACAGCAGCAGATTATGGCTGGGCACCCCCTTGTACCACCAAACTTTAGCTGCTCTAGATCCTTATTAGCATCACACTCATTTTGGCCAAGCATTCAAGACTCCAGTGTTACCATTCTACGAAGAAGCATCATCAAACTGCTAGGAAGACGTCCCCCTTTCATCTTTTAATTAGTTCGTTTGCATTGGCTGGTACAGTAAGCGGCGGATTTGTTATTTATTTGCTGAAACACAGGCTGCCACATTATTGTGTGGCTCCACGCAGGCTGCTGTCCTCTTTGATTCAGGCTAATGGAGTCCCACCAAGCTACATAATATGTGCTGTATGAAAAGCCTCTAATTCCAAATCATCTTAAAGGAGCGATGCGTACAGCAAGAGAGACTGTCTGCACAATGACACACACACAGACACGCACACAAAAAAAAGAATAACAAGAAAAGGAGGGAGAGAAAAGAGAACACAAAAACTCCATGTGATTTTGCCTGGACATGAAACCAATTTGTTCAGAGGACCATTTTACTGCCATTCACAGTATAAATGATTAAAGGGGAGCTACTTCACATTGATCTCTCGCACAAAGCTCAATAAGCAACTGTAGCTAAACAAGGAAGCGCAAAGATTTTGCATTCTTTTCTTTGTGATGAGAGCATTGCAATTTATTGAGCTTGCAGTTGCACAAAACACTGAAACTGTACTTAGTGTATTTGGCTCTGAAAATGCACGCTCTGCGCAACGCACGCCAATTTAATTGTGCACTAATTTTCAAGCAGGGGAAAGATATTTCATGAGGAGTGAAAGGAGAGTCCAGTGATGCGGTGAACTGTGTTTAAGCTGTTGCAGACTGCTGCTGCTTAACAGGACTCTGTCACTGGCACTCTGTAAAACTGTCAGGGTTACCATTGAGATGAATCTAAAACTGGCCACAGGGTTATTTTTAGACTTGGCTGCAGGATAAAAAGTTTCTGAGCCCCATAAGTAGGTCAGCTCAAGTGGTGTTCAGATTGCTGTTATGTACAATTACTGAAAAGTAGCATCTCCGGTTGAGAGCAACTTTTAATCCACACTCCAGTGAATGAGCAAGTCAACTTCTCCCTCACCAACTTTAAAAAAAAAAAAAAAAATCTTGCCTAATCCGCAAACAGTTTGTTCTACAAGTTGGTTTTGTCAGCGTACCTGATGTGAGTGTTGTGTCAAAAAACAGCTGCTGTAAATTTGTACAGTTGCTGCGGCTTTTCCTGCTGACTGGAGGCAGATTTAATGTAACAGATCTAATAGTTTCCTACAGCCACAGTGCGTTACTCTCACTCTAACCCCGAGTATCTTGAGGACGTACATTAGATCGCCAATCATTTGAAACATGTATGTTCAACCTTTGTTTTTTGAAGATATGCTAGAATTACACAGCGGCTTGGTGCAGGGTTGATTTGCATTACAACAGCCAAACGCAGGTCTCCTTTAAAGTTGCATGTATTTTGTGTTTACTGCTGCTGGCCCGTGGTCATGGCAGGAGATATCTCACATTTTCAATTGCTTTTATCTTGCCAGTTCAAACCTTTTTTACTTTCATGAGGTGCAAGTTTCCATGCGGCTGTGGTATTCCATGTAATGAGAGCAAGCGCGGTCAAATAAAATCCCGCTGCATAAAGACGCTATATCACAACTATGTATTCAATTGCATTAATTGAATAACAGGAGGAGAGCAGGTGACAGCGCTGGAGTGAAAATGATGAGCGACTGTTACAGTGGCGCGGCCTCCATTCCAACTCTGACAGGTAAACAATCTAATTGATTTTCCATGCCGTCTTGCTGGACTGTTCAATGCCATATTTCCAGTTTAAACGCAGACCATTCTCTGTGTTTGCAGAACAGACAAGCCCGTCATCTGTAGCACTGAAAACATGTCAAGTTAGAACGAGTAATTTGTGGTGATGAATGACAAGTGCAGGCTCCTGTTCAGTAGTCTGAGCGCTCATTAGAAAACACATTTTCAGATGTCACCAGGCTTCTGTGTTTTTGTACTTTTTGGGTAGAATAAACAAATATTGCTTGAATACTGCAATGTCACAGAAATGAGCAGAAGGAACTTAAACCTCAATTGACATGTCTCACGCAGCCGACTTTTTTGAACGTTGACAGCCATCTGTGTGGATTCCTTTCACTCTCCACTAATGAGCTGTGGGTTGAGGAGACCCAATCTACACAGGCCTGTCCCTGGGGCCCTGTGCAGCTGCCGGGCACACACACTGATGTGCATGCACGTACACACACACACACACACACACACCCTTCACACACAAACACACAAACACATACAGCCACCAGCTTCCCTCCATGTTTGAAAGCACACTTTGGCTAACTAAGATCTGAAGTCGCACAACTTCACAAGAATATATGTTATTTTCTTGCACCACACACATCGCTGCGTGCCAAATAGAGAGTGTAAAAGTGCCAACACCAGAGTAAAAGAGAGGCAAAAAAAAAAGGTATCCAAACAAAATACAAATGCTGCACATAATGCTTTGGTTGTGGCAGGAGCGTAGTACAACTGTTGAGTGTGTTTTTGCAGAAATGTGAGATAAATTATTTAATTTTATACCTTCTGTCTATGTGTGTCTTGGTATATGAATGTGGGCATGTGTTTTCATATTTCTGAGCAGTAATGATGTGCATATGAGAGTGAGGGAGAGCCAGGCAAACAGACTGAGAGACCTTGTGTGTAGAAATGGAGACAGAGTGAGAATATGTTATTAAGTCAAAGTTTGCACGGCTATTCACGCTTTCCCTTCCTCACATTCCCGTACCTGTAAATGTTGTGACAATGTGCGGAAATCTATTTGATCCCTATCACACACAAAGGCAGATGAGCTGGAATGCCACTGATACAGTGTGTGAATAGGAAATGACAGGAAGAGCCTAATCAATGTCCTCCAGGACTGGCAACCGCCTCGCCTTTGTTTCTTTTTGTAAATACAAGCCTCTTTAACATCACAATGTAAGCCATTATCTCGCCTGGCAAGGTAAATTTTGGGGGGAGCCGCACAAAAACATACGTTTTCCCTCAGCTTGGAGCAGATCAGTCGGGTGAGATCTAAAGTCATGCAAATGTTACAGCGGGAAAATACTGGCAAAACTCATTCTAATTATTCCATATCAGCACATTTGCATGGAATGGATTTTTTTTTTTTTTTAAGATGGGAAGAGTTTATGATCAGCGGAGCTTGGGCATGGGGGCTGTTTAGGAATTCACAGCATTTTGATCTAATCACAAAATCAAAATATTCATGAAACACAATGATATCTCCCTGAAGCAGGCGGCTAGCCATTAATTTTCAAATTCAGGTAATTTATTAACACTTATCAGAGGCTGAAAAAGCCTTGCTCTGTGTTTGTAAAGTGGGTGAGAGGGAGAGAGGAGTTCGAGAAAACTGATTCCAGATGATTTATAACGGTGCGCTGGGTGCATTTTCAACCAGGTATTCAATTAGAATGTATGTCCAATTTTCTATTCTAGATCTACAGTTAAAAACTCTATTAAAGGGCCATTTTCCTTAGCATACATATCTATTATCAGCATTCACGGCAAATTTGATAACTCTGGCTTTGGCTCTGTCATTGTGCTCTTTTAATGCTCATTGGTCTTTTTCTCTTATTAATTAGAAGAGCTGTGACTATAGTCTCCAAGATGCTGCGACATATTTTTCTTGCCTGTAAACACGTCCCTTTAGTATTTGGTGCTATGAATCATTAAAACACAAAAATCATGACTTCAACCAATATCACTTTAGCCACAACAACAACCGCTGTTGGCTGTGAGACCTGGTCTCGCACAGTGCATTCACAGTTAAAAATACCGGTGGCAAAATTCTATTTATTATATTATTATATTTTATTAACTTAAGCTGTAAGCTGACAAAATAATTCAGTTTGCTATTGATGAGCGTCTTGGCCTTGGAAGCAAATGTGGACGAAGAACACAACCTCAGTGCTTGAGTCAAAGTATAGATACTCGAGGTCAAGACATCTGATTTGTTCAAGATAAAAACTGCAACTAGGCTTCTACAAGCACAGACAACTTTATTTAAAATGTTTGTGTGGAATTAATCAAACGTTTACATACCTCGACATGCTTTCTTCATTTCAGACATCTCACACGAGGATTTATGGCCATGGGTGATGTGGACCACCACCATCATCTTCATCAACACCAGTTAAATCTGTCCAAAAAATGCAGCAAGCACTTTGAACTTGACTGACAGGCGTAGGAGGAGCGGTTCACTGTGATTGGTTTATCTCTTGTGAGGAACACAACGTGTGACCTATCGCATTTTAGAGAAGAAAAGAAAATTCAGCCGCAGACTTCAAAACTACGCTACAAAGGAACAAGTGATGGGCACCTTCATGGAAATGTAGCGGAGTTAAAAGTATATTTGTCTTGTCTAGTGGAGTAAAAGTCAAGTTTCCAAAAAAAAAAATTATACTCAAGTAAAGTAGAGATATTCAGAAAATGTACTGGAGTACAGCACTCAAGTAAATACTTCATTACGGGCTTACAATAGAGCAGACAAACACGCTTTATTATACTTTTGCTCTTGTCTTTTGACGTTTTAAAAAGGTCATCTTAAAGGGACACGGCCCTCTAAACTCTTTACATGCTGAGTATCTCTCTTACTGCAGCTCGATGCACACTTCTGAGGCATGTGGAGAAAAGCCAAACCTCGACAGCCCTGTTGTGCCTAGTTATGGTTGCTAAGCTATGATTTCAAAATCTAGGAGAGGCTTTCAGTGAACCATCAGTTACCATAAGTCTATATTTTTTCTTCTTATAGTTGCTGCTGTGAGTATCAATACAATTAAGGTTAATGTTCTTTATTGCTAATTATGCTTTAATTCTTTTACAGTCATGACTATAAGGTACTGTACATGAGCATCAACAAAGCAGTCATTTATGTTGCATAGACCTCAGATTTCATAGCGTACAAGTGAAAGACACATCCAATAAGGTGAACTGTTGAGCAACAGCTTTAGATAGAACACACTGACAACTCAGGCCATCTGGGTGTATGTGAATCCATCTGGGTGCATGTCTCCTGAGGGAGGGAGTCAACTTCTCTCAACTGCAGCATTATGAGTTCATACTTCTTCAAAGTGTTCGTTACATCTCGCTCTATTTTAAGTCCAGAATGCATTTTGATTCCGTTAAACAGGTAAAGAGAGTGAATATCAATGAGCGCGTTCATTAATATGCGCTTTGAAGCTGCATCTATTATGGGAATATGTTAATAAAGACAAAAAAGCACTTGATTAAGTTATTGTGAATCATATCTTCCCAGAAATAAAAAAAAAAACATCCTTGCATGTTCAGAATGAGTATGGAGACACTCATTGCATCACTGGAAAATCATCAAGGGGATTGTGTGGGCGTTTTTTCTTAATCATTCTACTCCACCGTGCCAAGATTATATCTCATACCTCCCATTGTATATTTAGCCATCTCAAGGAAACAGCCAGTGACACATCTTCCCACTGTTACACAGACAAAGTGGTGTGGGGAAAAGGATGAGCCAAGGACATGGGTTAAAAAAACAGAAGGCCTGGATCTCTTTGTCTCCCGGTAATATTGCAGGGTGGATTCAAACGGCCCCTGAAGCAGAGCTGAGCCGAGCCCTGAGCTGTGATCGCAGTGTGATAACAACCAGATGGATCAATACTTGTGTTGTAAAGGTTAAATGATGTTATGTTGTTCGTTGTTATTGGACATGGCATGTCACACTACATGATACTGACACCTTTTTCTGCCCTTCCTCTTTCCCTGCTCCAGGTTGGGTTGAGGTTGAGGCCCCGCGATGAACCCAAGAAGAGGGTCAAGTGAAGCCTTCACCTACTCAGCCAGTGAACCGTCTCTCACCACAGTGATTTGTTCTGGCTGCAGCTTAAAGGGCCGATAAATAAAATCTGAACTGCCTCACAATCAAAATGACCACCTATAAGGAGTCCCAGGTGTTTTGGTCAATATGAATGACATAACAGCTACTAAAAGAGATTCCTGGCTCTCAAAACTCTCTTTCTACCCTTCTATGTGCACTATTTTAGAACAGAAGTTCATTTGAAAAATGTATCTTTTGGTGATTAAGTTTGAGGCATAAGCTGTTTTAGAAACCCAATTTGCATGACTGATATGCACATTCTGCACCACAAATGTTTGTTTGAGTATAGCATACAACAAAGACAAAGAAACTGGACATTCGACTGCCATGTGTGCGATCTGAAATGCTAGCTAATGGTTCAAATTTGGACAGTAAACAACTTTGACTGAAGCCACCATGTGCAGGATTTCACATTTCTGAACTGGTGCCTCCACTAGTGGTAGACAACAGTGTATTGCCTTTTGATGAATATGCTAAAGGCACCACATAGACCTCCCAGTGCTGATTTTCAAAGGGATTGTGTGTTTTTTTCAACCAAAAAACACAAACAAAATTAAGGCCTGACTGATTTTGCATAAAAAATCATAAAAATTGTAATGGCTGCAAGTTCAGGGTGAAGATTTGGCTAAAATATTGTTATGACTGCTACTATGACTATGGTTTGCTCAAGATTCTTCACATTCCACGTCCATCCCACCAGCTAGTTAATTGTTATTCACCCGGTGCTCCAGCTGTACATCACTCACTGATTAGCCGGCCAGAATGAAACCCAGCAGCTCTGGGTGCAGCAGACCGGGATCAAGTAGCACAGGGTTAAAGTTGACTGACCAAACTATTTATTTAATGGCCCTGCACACCCACCCAGGTGTTTTCAATTTGGGCTGATTAGACCTCTGCTCATGGTGAAGTTGGGTGGCGCTATAATGGTTTGATGAGGTCGCCAAAATATATACACTTAAAATAATGATAAATGTTTAACCTGTCCCACCTCGAGGTGCAAAGGGAATAACAGGAGAATCAAGGAGATGCCAACCAAGTAGCCTGTATATACCCACACAGTCATGAGAGGAAGACTCACAACTCAGCTAAAATAAGTGTGGGTGTACCAAGGGTGGGAAAAGGTCTGTTTCTCCCCTGAACCAAAATATTACCTCTCCATCCAGACGGTGAAGTAATAAACGTGGTTGATAAGCAGGGTTTGGAAGTGCCTGCCACCATCCCAAAACAATGGAATTCAGTGATGTTTGGTTTGTGTCACTTTCCAGCACTGTTTCAATAATCAATAATTCAATAATTCAAGAATCCAGAGACGCTGATGT
Source organism: Chelmon rostratus (assembly GCF_017976325.1). Lineage (NCBI taxonomy): Eukaryota > Metazoa > Chordata > Actinopteri > Chaetodontiformes > Chaetodontidae > Chelmon > Chelmon rostratus. The sequence goes on from NC_055665.1 coordinate 24,728,662, forward strand.
GAACAATTGAGACACGATAGCAGAACAAGTTGTGACCACAAAACTGGCGTATTATCACTTCGTATACAAACACATATATAATATTGATATTTAAAGCTGATATAGTGAATGTATTAGCAAACAGTTGCCTATTTTACCTACCATGCGAAAACAGAGCAGCATTAGCATTTAACTGGAGTTGTGTTTCTGGCCTCCTGGTGATTGAAAATCCAATATCCCTTTTAGCTCTGCTTTGGTCTCCACCAGCTCCTGAGAATACTGAATATCTGGCTCTCTCGCTGCTAAATGTTCCATGACTGCATGTGCAACAGCTAGTCGCTAATGTGTGCCAGCTGTTTAGTGCGGGGCCGGTAGCGTGCAGGATTCTCAGAGTATTTCACTGCTGCTGCAGCTGGAAACAAGGTCGATGAGAGCTGCGAGAGTCAACCAAAGCACTAGCGTTGTGGGCTGGAAAATCAAAACAGTCGGCTGGAAGACACTAAAAAGCATCACAGAGCTGAAGGGAGTTTCAGTTGGTGCCACCTTTCACACTACACATCGTCATTTGAATCATTGTTAAGAGAATAATATTGATTAACTTAAACATTTAATTCACAGATCCTTAATACCATAGAGGACCGCAGCTTACATTACCAGTCACATTACCACACCCAGCAATTAGCAGCTTAGTCTTTACTTGGCTGCATGTTGACGACTCCGACTCTTGTTTCTGAGGTGCGCAACGTGGCAGTCCTGGAGGATTATCAGTGCTCCAAATTACATAACTGAACTAATGAGATACATACTCACACAGTTTCAACCCCTATTCCCACCGGGTGCCTCGCTGGCGGAGTGAAATATTCCTCAGCTCCCTGCGGACCCCCTGCACATCGCAGCCCCGTCTGGGGAGAGGAGAGCAGAGGAGGCGAGCGAGCGCAGGGAGAAAATGTAGAGAGGAAATAAATGGAGATGTATCGTCTCCAAAAGGTCTGACTGACAAGTAGCTAATATGCTGTAATTGTTTAGCGAGTGGATTGGAGCTTCTCTCTACAGTGAACCAAGGTGAAAATGACTTCTTAGGCTAAGTGTTTGTTACTGCCGCTTCTTTCCTGTTGCTGATGCCTCATTAAATAAAGGCTACAACAGGCCCAAATTGCTGTGTGTATGCATTGGATGTATTTCTATCAACAAACCATATTGCAGGGGAAAATGAGTTGTTATAATAGTCGCCTGTGGACAGGGACCCTGAATATTATTTCTACCAATTCAATGCTAAACAGCGTGATTGTTGACTTTGTGATAGGAGTGAAACTGAGACCAAACAAGCAGTTTGGGAAGGAATAGCACTTAAACCACTGGTTTCCTCCACTGTCTCACACAGTGCAGAAAATTGAGGTCATGCTGTCATTTGTATTCATGGTAATATGGCACTGCAAATAACAGTCGGGTTTGTTTAAAGTTCCGCGCTCCAGATGTATGTTTATGCTTCTCAAGCTGGCACCCAATTCATTCTGCGCCACAGACCACTCTGCTTGTAAATCTCGGCTAAAACCTCAACCTATTGATTTATACCAGATAAGAGGAACAAAGCTAACGTATTGTTTTGGTGCTATTTCTCCTTGAACATGCCTCCGGCCACTTTAGTTCAAACACAAACGCTGCTAGTCACACCAAGTATGTAAAATATTGGTCCCGCTTGTACCTGTTGTCTAAGTTATTACCTGTTATATTTACTCCAGGTGACACTGTGATCAAGGGAGACTCAAACACAAGGACTTCACACGACTGCTTTCATGAAGGAATGTAACTCTTTAACAAGAAGTGAGGGCAGCGGAGATTTAGAGGAGACACATATCTTCGTTTGCCCAAACCCAAGTCACACAGCCTTAAAAGCTAGATGTTCCCTCTTAGTATTGGTTTTCAATCTTTAACACACTGACGAGAAGCTAAAGTAAATCTGAACACAAGACACAAAGTCCATCCTAATAAAAAGAGGAGACAACCTAACTGGAGGGGAGAGATTCAGTGCATTATTTATCATGTTACAATGAGCTTATCCCATAATTACTGGATGGTAATTCCCTTATGGATGTCAGCTGTGTTTTTCCCCTCTCTCCCCATCCAAATTAAAATCTACACTGGCTTCTTTATCATTCTAACTACGCTATATTACCTCTAGAACTAATAATGAGGCTTTTAAAAGACACTTACCTCAAAAAGCTAATTGTTTTTGTTTGATTTTGGTGACACTTTATCAAGACTGGCTGTTAATTAATAGCAATTATACATTAACTATTAAAGGAGGCACCTTATTAATTAATGGCCTCAGATGCAATTAAATTACAGATGCACACACCAATTTAGCAACCAACTTTCCTTAATCCTGCGTAATTTCAAAGGGATTTCAGAAGGGGGAAAGTGATTCTATTATTATGGCTGCAGTAGGTGTTAATTAAGAAGTAACTAGCGGGTGCATCTAATATGGATGCTGTGTGTGTGTGTGTGTGTGTGTGTTGGGGCAGCTGTGGATTTAGGCTGGGTTTGTGGGGTGCCGGGTATTTACGCAACAGAAACACAACATGGGAATTCACCCCACACACCGAGGCCACATCTCTGCTCCAATAGCGAGCTGTTTCACTGATAGAGCTGTTTCCCCCTATGCTGCCGCTTGAGTTGCACCTTTCTGCTACTGTATCTGCACTTTCCCCCTCTTGCTTTATTCTGTATGCTCCTCCTGAATCTGTGTCTTTGAGGCAGAGCTTCCATTTTGCTTCAGGCAATAAGAAACAGGGTCCTCATGCTGTCACTGAATCTCCTTGTTCATGGTTGAGTGCTTCTTTTGTGTTTCCTACCGTTGCAATGAGGTGATGGAGTTTTTGTTCAAAGAGTGAAGAACACAAATTACAAAGAAACTATCTGAAATCAAGAAGACTTGTAGCATTCTATTTATTGTCATTACCACACCATAAGCAAGTGCACTACTTGTTTTTAATAAGTTGGCTCACTGTACATCCATTCTTAAGATGGTTACAATGATACAAAAGGTTTGTGTCTTTACTTGAGGTGATCATTACCAAACACGTGTCTATGACCCTGCTGTAGAAACTTTTCTCTGATTAGGAAATGTCTTTTTTTTTTTTTTTTTTTTTTGTTACTTTAAGCCTGTGAAGAGTACACAACGTCCAATAGCCAGGCTGGAGTTAGACGAACAAAGAGCAGCTCGTGGGACCTGGATGTACGTACACCACCTCCTTCTATAAGGTTTAGAAGAGCAATGCAGCTCATGGGGGAATATCCAAGTCAACACGCACGCTGTCCGATTATGTTAATAGTAAATCCAATTATGCACTTATAGCATAATGCTTTGGAAGGAAACTAGGTTCGTTGCCCATGGGGTCCTCGAGAAGTGGGACCAGTGCATGTTTCTTTTGCAAACTGGAGGAATCGATAGTTTTTCATGCTCAGCAGACGTTGAGCTCACAGTTATTACCTCAGCGTCTGTGTTTGTTGCATCAATGTCAGTCGAAGTGTTAGGACTGGTCAGAGAGGTAGAGAATCCCAATGCTTGTCTCAAAATCTGCTTCACTATAACAGAGATTAGTTTGAAGCTGAAACAGTCTGTGCAATAACCAGTTAGTCTATCGAATGATATGAAATGATTATATGAAACCGAAAGTGTTTTGTTTTTGGACTGTTGGTTGGACATCATAAGTAATTTGAAGATGTCACCTTGGGCTCTGGAAAATTGTGGGGGATATTTTTCGCTGTTTTCTGACAGACCATTGCATTAACAATTTAATTGTCAGATTAATTGATACTAAAAATAATCATTTGTTGCAGCTGTAGAACAGTTTGTTGTGGCTCTACGAATGCTCCTTACTCACAGCAGGTTGTGTCTTTATCTCTACAGACTCTGATTAAACCATAGCATAGCTTGAGTAAGAATGTATCATTATGGTCTGCCGTATGTCCTGCTCTGCCTATGTTTTAGTATATGCAATAGAAATATGCACATGCAGCTCTAGCAGTCCTGATCCATGTGATTCAGACATTTGCTGTTTATGCTGTACATGAAACGCCCTCTGAAACACCCAACTGTCTGTGTCCACGCTAATTAATGTTTACTAAACTTGAAAGCCTGTATAGGCTACACTGGGAACCACAATTACAAATGTGCCTTCAACAACAATTTGTTTCTTGGGTGAGAGAGAACATTAAAAGTCTGAATTAAATGAGCGTACAAAGCTAACAAACACATGTATTTAAACTATTTCAGCCCATTTTGATCCCCCAAGACATCCTATCAGTAACAAGCCCCTGATCGGAGAAGAAACTGCACAACACAGTCAAACCGGCAATTAGTGCAAATTAACAGACATTTTCAAAAATGTCTTTGCTTAGAAAATGGCTGCTTTGTAGTTCAAAAAATTCCCACTTTGGCCTTAGAGTTGGAGTGTTTCCAGCAAATGCTTAAATCCTAAAATAAGTACTGCAATCTTCTGGCACAGACACACTGTAATGCTTTAAAAACAATTTAGCAACTGTCATCGCTGTAATTACAGTAACTAATTACCATCCTCAGCAAACAAATAGCTTAACATAATACACAGGCCCAATCAATTTTGAAGAAATGCAAATTCCGAAAGCAAAAAAAAAGGACATTTTGGCAAACCTGAAAGAATTACAGGGAAATAACACTTTGTTTTATCCACACATAATTCCCAGGGAATATCATATCATAAATATTTGCATTCAGTTCTTATCAGGACATTTGCATTTGCCTCTTATCAGTCAGCAAGCCAGGCACTGGCAGATAGGGAGAGCTGCCTCCACGCCATACACACATTTCTAATGAGTCACGTCGCAGGCTGATATCATATTTTGGCTAGAACTTTATCACCAAAACGAGGAGGTCATTTTCTCCTGGAGTTGGCTCATCTTGGAACTGTCTTTGAGTTTTTTTTTCTCTGATGTGATTCAACTGAGATTCATTTTTTAAAGCCCACAAAAAGGATTATTTCCTCTCCTCCCCCAACCGCAACAGCCCCATATCAGTGGCACGTATGCTTGCAATGATTATCATTCTGTCATAAAATATTTCAGTTTTATCAGAGTATTATTTTATTTGCCACAGCATCCCTCGGAACAGAGGCTCTGGGGAAGGGAAGAAAAAAAAAACAACAACAAAAAAACCCGAGCTCATCTGCATGAACAGCAGTGGATGACAGGCAGGAGACTCTGCTCCACCATCTCATTTTGGTAGACATGTGCAACAGTTTCCAGGGGGAAAAATTAAAGTAATTGTTTGATAACATTTTCAAAAAGGTATTCCACAATAACAATTTCATGGTGCATTGCAGAGTATAATTATAAATCAGCCTTTTTTTCTTGGACAGCCAAGGAACACTGGGGGTCAAGTAAAGTATCCTAGTCAAATTCTCCTCTCATTAGTGCAATCGCTTCTCTCTGCTAATTATTTCCTCCCTGTCTCTCCCCCTCTCTCTCTCTCTCCCTCTCTCTGGATTATCCTGAGCAACGTGCAGCATTAGGCCGAATGATGATTTAATATATTTTTTCTTATTGAAACGTGTTGTTCTTGCAAATACGTTTTGCATTAATTACAGCTTGATGTGACAAAATGTTAAACATTCTTTTGATGTAATGTAATCATGCATATGCCAAAATGCATTTATATGCATGCTCTGCGTTTTAATGCAATTGGACAGTCAACATATTTTTTTTTTTCAGTTTCAGTTTTGTATGCAATTAAAAAGCAAAATGCATTTTCCCGAACACCGTGAGGAGCAAGAGAAGGAGACATGGAATAATTGAGAAAATTCAAACACAGAGTAATCATTAAAATGTGCTGTAAGGAATGGATGTGACACATAAATGATTTGCTCTCCAAGTAATTCACATGTAAATCCAAAAGAGAAAATGCCAGTGAAATGACAGCAACTCGTGATTAACGGCGGACAACAGCAGCGGCTACTCTGAAACAAAGCAGGGAAACGATAGTAAGGAGTATGACAAAACTAAAACAGAGTCATCCCTCTTCCTCTCATCTCTCTTTGGCTGTCTCTTTTTCTGGAGCTGGGACGAGCTGTAAGGAAATGCGAGAGGGAATGTATTCATCTGCAGCCCTGCCTTCTGGAGGTGGGTCTCTGAGCCTTTTTCCTCAGTCCTCATTATGGCTCTGTGCCTGCTGCAGCTTGGAGGAGGGCAGCTGGATCACCTTAAGGATTCTCCTTAAATCTTATCTCAGGCTTTGTTTAAACAGAGGCGGGGAGACATTCCACTCGGCCCAGCCATAGACCGAGGGCCCAGCTCTGAAGATCTATCAAGCTGCATTCATATAATCAGCAACCTCTCTTTTTCCAAGGAGTAGAAAAATGAGGAAATTTGGATCCCTAATAGCTCACTGTGCACAGTATTTCTACGTAATATTACTGTACTGCATCATTTCCAACAAATCTGTGACTGTAAAGTTGGAAAGGCATATTTCGTGTTACTTTTTCTGCTTTTTTTTCAACAGCAGCACATGTTGTGTCAAACTGTGCCGCTATTAACACGTCATTAACATATTTGATGAACAATTCCACAATATGTGGCGTTAAAAAAAAAACGATGCTCGCAGGTGTGCAGTCCTCAGTCAGTTGAATGGTTTCTTTATGACTGGCAGTACAAAGTATGTGGACATTATTACAGACAGTGTCTCTACTGGAGCTCATGTTTTGGAAGACCCAACATCTGGCAGGCAGCCCGAAGTCTGCATGGATGGTGGTGGCCTCCAATCCCTCCACCAAGCCTGACAGACCTATTTCAGGCCTGTTAACTAGCTGTAAACACCATGATCTACTGTCTTATGCTCTGCTCTGGCCCACACTGCACAGAAACATTGACTGTTTGTCCAGCCAATGAACTTTCTCTCTCTTTGTCCCTGTTCATCTTATTGCAACTATCAACCTTCTGAAGGTATTTCACACTTTTTCTTTCCAACACTTTCACTGAAGTGTAGGGCCCCTCTCTTCAGTTTAGGGTATGCATTAAGATGTAAACCTACTAACATTTGGTTTGTGGATTAGATAATCAATAAACATCTTAATGCTTGAGAAAATCAAAAACTGTGGGCCATGTATCTTATGGTTAGGTTGGTCATGGAGTTCCACAAGGTTCTGTGCTTGGTCCAATTCTATTTACCCTATGTATGTATATATGCAATATTATCACTCCATAATTTGTCATCGCTATGCAGATGAGACCCAGTTATATTTATCAATGAAGCCAAGTGAAACCAATCTGTCAACTAAACTTCAAGCGTGTCCTGAGAGCATAAAGACATGGATGACCTGCAAATTTCTGCTACTAAACTGGGACAAAACTGAAATTATACTACCCTAAACTCTTTAGAAACTCATCATCTAACGATATAGCTACTCTGGTTGACTCTGTCCTTTAACTCGCACCCAAAACTCATTTCAAGGACTGCCTTTTTTCACCTACCTAACATTGCAAAAATCAGACACATCCTGCTTCAAAACGATCAAGAAGAAATAGTCCATGCATTTTTTACTTCCAGGCTGGATTATAGCAGTTCCTCATTATCAAGCTGCCCCAATAATTCACTCACTCTTCATCTGACCCAGAATGTTGCCTTACGTGTTCTGACAAGAACCAGGAAAGGAGAACATATTTCTCCCATATTAGCCTCTCAGCACTGGCTCCCTTTAAAATCCACAATAGAACTTAAAAATCCTTCTCCTTTCCTATAAAGCCTTAAATGGTCAGGAACCATCACATCTCAAAGAGTTCATAGTGTCCAATCACCCCAGTAGAACACTGCACTCCCAGGTTGCAGCCTTACTTACAGTTCCTAAAGTCTCCAAAGGCAGAATGAGAGCTGGAGCCTTCAGCTATCAAGCTCCTCCACTCTGGAACCATCTTCCAGTCTCGGTCCAGGGTGCAGACACCCTCTCTACATTTAAGAGTATTTTTAAATCTCTCTGTCTGTCTGTCTGTCTCACTCTCTCTCTCTAAACCCAACCAGTTGAGGCAGATGGCCGCCCACCCAGAGCCAGGGTCTGCTCAAGGTTTCTGCCTGCCTGAAGTTCTTCCTCGCCTCTGCCGCCAAGTGCTTTCTCATGGGGGACTTGTCGGGTCTCTGTACATTGAGGACTATGATCTAGACCTGCTCTATATGGAAAGTGTCATGAGATAACTTTTTTTGCGATTCAGTGCTACATAAATAAAAATCAAATTGAATTGAATTGAACAAGGCAACTGGTTATCATGTGAGATGAAAGATAGACTCATGCAAGATATTAATATACACTAATATGGTGTAATATAGGACTATTTACTCCCTCCTCTTTTTTATTTTTGTTTTTTTTTTTTGGGTGTGTGTGAATATGTGTGTGCATGTGTTTATGTGCATATGTATGCAGTTATGGGTGTGAATGTGTATATATGGATGCAGCAGGTATGCTTATTCATGTACTGATTTATGTAATGTGTTATCAAAAAGATGTGCGACTGGGTGAGAACTATGTTGGAGTGGGGCTTAAAATGTTCAAACACATTAAGCTGTTTACAGTACACACATTGTAATGTCTGTTTATTATAACTGCAAACAATAAAAAATCTTAACTATAAGGCAAACTGTATTTTATGGTTCATAAAAAGCTACTGCAACACATCTGATACGGAGGATGATATTCTTATTTGTCACAGAGATCCTATGTTTAATCCTTTGAGCACTGTGTTATAATGAACCTAAAGTGCTCAATGTACCACCTAATAAACTTTTATGGCACAGGCATAATGAACCATTTCCCCTTTTGATATGAGTTTCCTTTTAGTGTTGGTGTGTGCATTGCCCTCTGTGAGAGCCAGTTAAGCATGTATTTGTATTTGGTCAGTTGTTTTCCTTCAAATTTCTTTCCTTGTGTGACAGAATACAGGTATGCGTTTTCATTATCCGGTGAGAAAATGTTTAGGAGCAGCACGGTGCTGGAAACATGTAGAAAAGTCTACACATGTGGTCTGGAACATGCTTTTCACTGTGTTGTATCATGTGACATTGTGCTAATATGAAGAGAGCATCGAGTCGTGGAGCAGCTTGAGATGTAACTTATGGAAAAGATTCCCCTGACTGCTGTTGTGATCTAAACCTCCAGATAAACACTCATCAGGTTTTCCATGGCTCCTGGACTTGTGGGTACACTGGTTTACTTCAAAAGGAAACACGCGGAGCACGAGTCAAAACTCAGACAGTCCTAGCAGACTGAGCGGCCTTGGAAGCTGCCACTGCACCTTTCAGCGAAGTCAGCGAATACTGATCAATGCCACCCTGTAGGATCGAGTTCAAGGTCAACTTCAAATGGAAAGATTTTCACAAAAGACAATTGTCAAAATCAATTGAGAACAGCTCTGAAAACAGTTTGAACTGACGTGAAAGTGATTTAGGCCGTGATTTCATAAAACAATGCAGGCAGCAGCGATGGATGACTGCAGATGTAGTCTTATCTTCCATTCTGGCACTATATTTACATGGGTTTTCAACATTTGTGCAGCCTGTGGTGTCATTATCTTTCAAAGTGCTCGTCGAGCAGCATTACTGGAGCCTGGTCCTGCAGCAATGGTTGGGCCTGGTCTAGTACATGTGGGGTCGGCGCATTAGAGGCCAAGTTACCAGCTGCTCTCAGAGGGGGGCCACTGTCCACGCTGACTTTTACAACTGGTGAGCTGCCATCAAGCCAAAGCGCTGCTAATCGCAATCTCATGAACAGCTAAAGGCCTCGCAAATGAGTGCAGAGATGGTGTTATGGTGTTTGCGGAGCGCAGCAGCCGGTCGCCCGTCCAAATCAAGAGGAGTTTCGGCCCAGTCTTTGTCTGAGGATCTCGGTTTGGCCAGCGGTCCAGCCCCAGCAGGGACCTGGATCTAGAGGATTTGAGTAGCGCTTCGGCAGCTTTTAGAAATAAGCTTGTTGGGGAGACGTTGCTGTACAGTACAGCGGTGGATCACAGTGAATAGAGAGGGCGCTTCAGCCACAAAATAGAGACTATATGAAGCTGGTTTATCAGCATTAGTAACTACATGCATGACACCTTGACTACAGGATGACTGCAGTTCGTTGTCTGGATATGAAACTTCATACTGAACTCAGAAAAGTCAACTCCAGAAGTATAATCAGCAAGATTTAGTACATGGATCATAAAAGTACTCATTCTGAATAAAAATGGTCCATGTGAGTGTCATATCGTATTAACCACTGCAGCAGGTAGGTAGGCAGGTAGGTAGAACACTGTAACTCAAAAAATTCAGGAAAAAATATTTGGGGTCTGGTGGTCATTACATATCCTTCCCTATAACCCCTAAAGGACCAGTTTTTAGGATTTAATGGCATCTCATAGTGAGCTTGCAGACAGCAACCAACAGAATACCCCTCGCGTCACCCTTTCTCACAGTGCCCTCTTTAAATGCCTGTGTATAAACATGGAGGACCCACTCCCTCTGCTTATTCTACGGGAAAGAAAGCAAAACAATTCTTCTTTTCAGGTGATAATACACTCATGAAAACATGCTTATGAATATTTGATTCAGTTTCTGTCCCCTTAAATCTTACACACTGGACCTTTAAAGGTATTTCAATCTACCTCCCCCCTGTTTCCTCAGATACATATGTACATATTAAACTCTGAGTAACTGAATGGTTTCCTATCTTGCTTTGGTATTCACTCCAGTCTTCATTATCCTAGCTTTAGTTTGTTTTCCAGATGACTAAATCAGTCGTGACCGTTTATAAGCGCTTCTCTCTCAGCCTACATTGTTTCATGTTTCAGACTGCTCATCTTTTCAGTAAGACTCACAAGCTGTCCTTACTGAAGTGCAACGCTTTGGTAATGCAAGGCCACCCTCCGCCATGACAGAGCCATCAACGCGTTCCGTAACCCTTTTACTAAGATGTTGCCCACACACTCACACACACGGTGAAAATTGACTGTTTGGAGCAGGGGAAATAGCATATGATGGAAGACAGGGACGGTGCTGGGTGGAGTCAGGCTGATTAAGTGATTGTGACCATTCTGTTACTGAAATGCTTTCTTCAATCCTGCAGATAACATCATCCTTGGGCTTTATCTTTGTTCTTGAACTTATTTTAAACATTCCCCTCTGCTCTCTCTTCATTACATACTGTCCTCTCCTTTTGGCATCCAGTTTCATTACTGGCGACTTATCTCATACATCCTTCCTTTCTGTCACTCTGTTTATTGTGTGGCAGGGATTTTAAGATTAGCTGTTCCCACATACCCCTTAACACTACTGTATAATGAAGACTTGATGCACCAAACCAGTATGGGCCTGTGTGCTGCAGTAGGAAGGAACTAAATATTTATTTATAGTTGAAGTAAATTAATTAGACTATCTAAAGAAAGATAGCAGAAAAAGGCTGTGCGTTTAATTTGAAATGGCATATCTGCAATGCATTTTTTCATTCTGTAATCCCACAGCAAATACGCTGTCCCCTCATACGATATTACTATTCGGAACAGATTATTTGCATATAGGTTGCAAAGTATGAAAGGGTGTCTGATGTTATTTTGATTGATGAAGAAAAGTGTGCATTGAATCATCTGATATGGAGGCGTCCCATTAGAACAAGGCTAGGCTGTCTGGCTGGGATTTAAGGCACATGAATGCAGCTTCCTATTTACTGCAAAGAAATCAAGGCCTCATCATGATCATATCTGCTGTACACATAAGTCACACAGTTGTGTTAATAGATGAGGATTGCTCCTCAATGGCCCCTTTATAACACCATGAATGCTCTATTAGAGGGACATTTAAACGTATCACTGAGAGCATCCATGAGTATCGAGGCAACGAGAAAATAAGAGGGTTGTGTTGCTCTCAGACTCGACTTTCCCTTTGATTTGATGTAACTGAAGCAGTTGTGGTGCTGATGCAAGTTCGCTGCTCGTTGGCTGCATGCTCGCTGTTTACTGCCCCTCTGTCCCCCTTGTCATATTTTATTGCATGAATATAATGTATACCTGCTGTAGCTACACTTTCACTGAGTGAAATGGGAATGGAACAATGCTGGTGTGCACAGAAAGAGAGTCAGATACAAAACACAGAATGAATGAATTGTGGCTCTCGTGGCTCCATTATTCCTTCTTTCTGGTTTTGTGCAGTGTGCAGTGTGAATGTAGCTGTATTACTACTGAAAAAAACACAGCCTGCGTCGACCAAGGTGCTTCACAGACAAAAAACAAGGAATCAAAATGAAAATGAATCAGTAAATAAATGTGATGTCCGAAATCAAAGAATTAAGAGGGCGTACACCCAGGTTTTAAAAAGTGGGATTTACGAAGGAGGTTTAAAAGTGGTAATAAATGTGCAAGATGCCCTGTCTCCTGTGAATTATGTTTCTATACTGTACAACTAACTAGCCACACTAAATAGGTTTTGAAGGACATGCAATGCTGCCCACATTATGTTTGGAAGTATTCTTAATTAACATATCTGGACGTGACAGAAACGTGTAAAATGCTCAATGACAACAGATTTCATTTGTTTTCCACCAAAATATCCAATCGTGCAATACAGTATCTGCATAAAGTGACTACAGCATTAGTCAGCTGTTTTATGGTCATGTTTAGGCACTGACAGCATTTGGTTAGTTAGTCAGGTCTGTTTTAATACAGAAAAGGTGAGCGGCAATGACGAAAGTCTTTTTGTGGCCAAAACCTGACCAAAGACGTGAGTCTGGATGCAAACCCCAGACCCGCCCAAACCACATCCCTGTGACTCCAGTGTGGTAGATGAATGTAGCGCTTCATTCACTCAAAAAAAAAACATTGTTTCTGACCATAATCCAAGCAGCGATTATGCTTGTTACTGCAACCAAGTTGGGAAAACAATTAAGTATCAGAGGATGATGCTGATGATGATCCAAAAATCAATATATAGTATTCTGTTGAGACAAGCTGTATATTGTACCACAGCACTGAAAACACGAGATGGGTGATAGTATAATGTTTCATGCTACTCTGACATCAGTCTATGTTATAAGCGAAGGTACAATTTAATTCCTTCAATGAAGAATAGAATAAAAGAAAACCCTCATGGTCGAAGGGAGAAAATAATGAATAGAAATGAAATAACTGTACAAAAAAAGAAAGAAAGAAAGCACCTTTTTCCGACACGCCGTGACAGATGAAGCTGCAGGATAATCCAGTTTGCTCCTTCTATTGTAACACGTGGTGGCCGGGCTCCGTTAAAATCATCACCACACTGCGTTACTGAAGCGTTGCTGTTATCTTGAGGTCACCGCTTTATCTCGGCTGAAGATTTCGTAAATTACATCTGTTTCATTGTCTGTCATTGATATAGAGAGAAAACAGGAGTTCATCGTAACCTTCTGATCAGATGATACCATCGCCGTTTAGATACCCGCACTGTAAGCGTCGGATGTAAAAACCTTCCAGCTTCCACCCAAAGTGATCGGGTGTCTTTTTCATCGACATCATATCAACCCTTGTCTGCACCACAAAGATGTAATTGCATCACTCAACAAGCAGGTTAAGAGACGGGGTTGGAGAAATTAACATTTTTTTTTTATATATTGCAGATTTCCCCAGTTGTTTTAATAACCCATCTCAAACCTGTGATCTAATCTACAGGAACAGTGGAAGTAATTAAAGTTGAAATTAATTACCGTCTGTGCCTGATATTCTAATAACGGCTTTGAGTTTTGTAGCAGGAAGTTGATATTTTGTCATCCGTGTTTTATCTCTCACGGCCGTGCGTGATTGTCTGCTCTTACAGATTATTAATGTAGCCAGGAAGGGAGCAGGAAATGGCAGATAAAGGCGGAGAGACTTTCCTTTCTAGCGCTCCTCCTGACCACAGTGGCCCCTCTTGACAGCTCCAAGCCCCTCCTCCCCACCTCCTCCACTAGCTCTCTTCTTTTAACAGTCCCTTTATCATGACAGTATTTAGAGGAGATACCGTAAGACTGAGCAGGCCTTATGACTGCTTTTGATAGAAATTATACAATTGTTCATTAGCGGCTAAGATAATGCCCAAACCCCCCCCCCCCCCCCCCCCCCCCCCCCCTCGCACACACACCCCCACCCTCAGCTCAGCTTTCCCTCTGGGATCTCATTTAAGACCTGCAGCGTTCAGCTGTGCATACTACAGGGGCTATAGATGTGACACCACACAGGACCTGCCGCAGACAGTGCAGCTGGAAATGTCAAGTTAAGTGAAGGGAACTGTTCGGCCTGCACACTCTAGTAAGCAGGGTACGTACCTCCCTGTGGGGTGGGTGGGGGGATGTGTGAACGTGGTGCTCCCTCCGCCTGGGTCTGTCACTCTTAGAGTGGCTATCATGTTTTTAATGGAAAATGGTCAACTAAAATCAAATATTAAGCTTTGATAACCATGGTGGAGGAGCAGTGCCTTTTGAAGTGGAAAAAACCTTTCAGCTTTCTTTATGCTGTATCGCTATACACCAACTCAGGAGCTTCAAGTTGCTTCCAGACTCCTGCTTGCTCCACTTGCCTTAAAGATAAACTCAACCCTTGGATACTCTTGCACTGTTAGATCTCATCAATCTGTGCTGTTCGGTGCATTTCACTGGTGAACAGCTGACTAAGCTGTAATTCTTGTTACATGATATGTATTTTTTGTTGGACCCACTTTCTGTCAAATTGCTTGATCTACTTCTGCAGGAGTGAGCAATTCCCTGCGTTCCTCAGAATGCTTGGAAAACCTTTGCAAACATACCCCTCGAGACTATGTAGCATTTAACATAAGCAATAACACATTATTCCAGCTTATGGTTGCAAATGTAGCTAGTATTGGCTAACTTCAGAGAGATCTTGATTGATGACTAACATTAATAGGTCATTTCACTATTTTTATGACTTTAATTGTTCTACTATTCTCATACATTTGAGCATTTATTACCATCCCCTATTGGCCACAATGGTCACAATGGCTGTTGTTGAAAGCTGAAATCGTCTCATTAAAAGGTGTTCTATTCTTGTTGCCTTGGCATTTTTATCAGTCAAAAGAAGCAACTTTGCTGACAGAGGGATCAATAAAAGCTAAGTGGTAAATGTATGCCAGTGTCACCACAATAGTTTGTCTTTCTGACTTGCATTTATGCTTGCATTATTATCAGAGACTATTTGTAATATAAATAATATATGTAATATAAAATGGTGAAAGACCAATGGAAAGGGAGTACCTGGAATAAGCCAACGCTAAGAAATGACATTTAAATCCAACAACCATACATGTCATATGATCGTCTTGGTAGTTGTCTTCTAATTCCATTAATCATGTAATGGTCAACAGTAAATAAAATCTAACCCAAGGAGGTTTTTAACTGTTTTCTCTGAAAAGAATCAAGTAAAAGAGAGTGCTGCAGAGTCATTTTTGTAGTAATGGCTATAGGGAGAGAAAAGGAGCAACTCTGGAGTGTTGTGACCTTTACTCACGACACACTGTGTCTGCTGAGTTGCACTCTGGTCTATTGAGGCTCCATGGAGTGACTGATGTCTGTTTCTATTACCATTCATTTCTCCATGTATGACATGCTGAACACAATCATGTTGTTTGATTGGCCAATAAGAAAAAAAACAATGAAACTAACACCTCCAAAAACACCAGGCATATTGTTTCTGATCAAATAAAGATATTTTGGGATGGACTTTCATTAGCAATCAATTTACATTTTAGCCTATGTGTAGTAGAACAAACCATAAAAGCTAACTGGTCAGTCAGTCACGCTGGAAAGAAAAAAAACAGCAGCAAACTGTCTTCATTGCCAAGACTGAAGTTGGGTGACAAACAGCCACTTTCCCCCTGTCTCCTGGATCAGCCATAAGACGATTTCAATGACATGCAGAAGATCAACTGTTGGGAGAGTGAGGACTGCGAGACAGGGGCTTAGAATCGCGGCCGGATCAGAATGAGATGAACATACAATCAGAGGCAAAGCCACACGGGCTTATCTGCCCTTTCACGATGGCTGTCATCATTTGAGAGTTCCCTCGGCTGCTCCTCCGCCAAGATGAGAGGGCTTTCTGGCAGAACCGGAAAGTTTCTCTTTTCTGCTTCGGGAAAAGTTCTGGAGGAAACTCGCGGCGCCCCACAAAGGAACACATGAAAGTCGTCGAGAAGGGGGTAAAGCAGAAATGAGAAGTCAGGAGGTGTCAACCTGGGTGAGAATAACAGAATCAAATACAAGGAGGGCGAGATATCAAGCTGCAGGGCATACAGAATAAGATTAAATAATGCATGGAACTGTGGAGGCATGGCTTTGGAACACATGCCGGGTTTTAAAATAAAGTTTTTGTGTTTTTTCAATTACAAGCTGCTCTTCTCTCTCCCTCTCTCTCAATTAGATCTATTTTTCTGACATTCTCGAACATTAAAAAATGCTTTCCCTTCCAAGCCTTCCCGCTGTGATATTTCATGTCCGCATACTGTACGTAGCTTAATGTAAACCTGCAATATCCTCCCAAAAACAGACCTTCATCCCTCGAGTGTCATTTTGATGTGGGCTACTGATGGACTGCCGGCACATATGTCACATATACTTCATACAAAACCCCATTTGGCATTAGTGTTGTCGGGCTGTGTGGGAGATCTGTAACATGAAATGGATCCATTTCAGTGCACATCACTGAACATATCCCATACAAGGCTGCGGCCAGTGTTTATAGCTTACCCCCTGTGAGGTATTGGCATCCAGTAGTGGCTCTATATCTGAGACAGTATGGTGGTTGTGTAGTCTTTTCCCATGTGAGCCCTGCTATGCGAGGTGATTAGAGCATCTCTGTCAGTGGCTGAGGGGACAGATGGAGCAACAGAGGACTTTCTGGAGAGGCTATGGTAATTAGGAGTGAAAGGAGAGAAAATGGCGGCTTCAGAGCGACTGGGTTCAGGGAGAAGCTTTAAACAACACTATTCAAGTGGCGCAGGGATTTGTGTGCCCTTTGGCCAGTCAACATGGCATTGTTATGTTCATGTTAACATGTTTTCACATGCTGTGAGGCTCCCCCCACAGTATCAGCACTGTAATACATAGCTGGTTATGGTATGTAGAAATTATTTTGCTTTTAATGAGCTAACAGTGCAAATGATTGTGCAAATGTCTAATAAAGGGTCACCCAAACTATAAAATTAAAAAAAAAACATTTAAACATAAAACATGTAGTAGTTTCAGACACTATGTCTTCAGTAGAGCTGAGATGTGTGGATAATGCTGGCGTGGAGGCAGACGTGGAAACCAACGGCTCAATGCCACCAGAGCCAAGACAAAAAAATAAAAACAATGGTATTGCTACTGTAAGATCAAGAAAAGAAGCACTTTCCTCAGCTGCTCTTTGGTCAGTCAGCATGGTGCTGTTCTGTTCATGTGTTCATGTTGTGACGTTTTCCCTGCAGAGGTTCAGGAACAGCAGTATGCAAATCCATAAATCTATTAAAGGGCCAGCTCATCCAAAATCAAGAATTTGAGCTCTTGCCTCTCCCCAAATATGGAGGTTGATGTTTTTTCATATTCGTATTGTTCTGGAGGTAGAATAAATCAACCAAATGAACCCAACGGCTCAATGCTAGTGAGAAAATGTGTTATTTTGTAATTTAGGTGAACTGACCCTTTATAAAATCACATCTTTGCTATGATTAAGAGCATCAATGCTCTTTGGCCAGTCAACGCGACATACATTTTTATACAACTAATTTGCATTCACAATTGCGTTGTGCTGATAGATGTAATAGCTGCATGGATTATGTTCAGAGTCAACTAGAGGGGGCTTGAGTCGCAGCGAGCTGGTCGAAGTGGAAGTGCAGGACTCTGACACCAGCATCAAGGGTTCGTGTCCAGACTGTGCTCGGGTTTTGGCAACAAAATCACTTCAGTTCAGGTTGAGATCGTCAATACTTCTGACTTTTTCTGTATTAAAACAGGCCAAGATCTTTTCCATCTTTAAAACATAGCCATAAAAAAGACAAATGGACAGTGCTTTGCAAGACTATTTTTTAACATGTTGTTAGTAAACATACATTTAGTATCAGTATTTTTCTCAGGTACGTTAATTAACATTCCCTCATCATGTTAATACAAAAACCTTGCCCTTCAAAACATATTTGCTGTTCCTAACTAGTTTCATATAACCATAATTTGTAGGAGACTGGGCTGTTTTACACCTGCAGTATCAGTGTCATGATACCAAACACGTTTTTGTTTTTCCTTTTAAGAAGCAGGCTAGAAATGATTACATTCAACCATCTTACACTCACTGCTGTATGGCAACAAAGACATTTTTGGATGCATTTGCCCTGGTTTTGAGATATTTGTCTTGATGCCTGCCTCCATTCCCAATATAATCGAGAGATGCAATTTTAACCAGAAAAACCACATTTAAAAAAGTTCAAGAGCTGCGTCTCTGTCCAGAAACAATGTCACGGTTCCTCTGGCTGATGCACCAGCCTGGAAGCTCCTAACCGGCACAGAGATGCTGCTGTTTTCTGAATGTAATTATTCTATAATGTTAGCATCACAACAAAGATTTCAAAATCCGGACAATTAATCCTGAAAGGATCGGCATGACTCGATACTAGATGGAATTAATTTATTTACAAAATATTTTTTGGATTGTGGGTAAACTGGCCCGGTTGATAATAATTATATAAAATACAGCATCAGCTCAGCTCGACACTGTTGAAAATTTAAACAATCATTCCTCCAGCTGCTTCACACACAGAGGAGATGGTCATTCCTCCATGTGATTAATTGCTTTGTCAACTATCAATCTCTAGCACCATGAAATAGCCACAGGACCTGCAGCCAGCAGGTTGCCTGGTGAAATGATGGCACTGAAATCCCCATGGGGCACATATTAATGAGGCTACAGCGCGAGTTAACAATTTACCATTAAAATGTAATGCATTCTTTAATTAATTAAGCTCTCATTTATAAACATCCACCACTTCGCTCTCACTCCAAATTTGACCTAACAATAGAGTACTTAATGTTTTATGGTGGAGGCATAACATATTTAAATGTCATTAATACATGAACAGCAAGATAAACATACTCAAAAATTCTATTAGCAGTAATAGGTGGTGTCTCCGCGAAGTGTGTCCCCCTGTTTTTAACCAAATAATTCCAAATTAATTTACATTGCAGCTGACATGCCAGCGCTCGAATTGAACTTAAATAAGAAAACATTCTGAGGTGAGTAGTTTTAGCCTGGGAGTAGGTAGACTCTCACTCTTTCAGTGGATGCACATGCATCAAATGATTATCTTCCAACTCTTCCAGATATCAGCTAACTGAAGATCTAATTTCATGTCACACATGCTCAATAAAAAAAATCAAATTGGCTCCTAAATTGGTTGGTCACTCCAACATTGAAAAATAGGTCAAAGTTTCTGCAATCCAAAGTGTCCGCTAGGCTCTATGATTGCAGATTGATATGTGGGGGAGGGATTTTTTTTTTCTCCTTCCCTGGCAAGGCAGGAGCTAGAGATCCCAAGCACAGTAGGAGTTTTCAGGAAATGTTCATCTCTAATGCTGAAGAGGAATGTGGAATCAAAAGTCAAGAAATTGGCAAAAGTGATGTTAACATTTTGATGATGAAGGATGATATTTGTTTTGTTGTCAAACCTATGTCTAATTTTTGGAAGGAAATAAAATAATTAATTGTGTTCACTTGGCGGTTTGGATACTTGTGGGAGTAAATGATCTCATATGAATGCTGGACAATGGATTGCACTGCTGTAGGTGCAAATCCTAAATTTCTAAGAAAGTTGAAGCAGAACAGAGGATCCGAAATGAATCCTTTTGTGTTTCAGACGTATGTGAACGTGCTCGCGGTACGATGCGCTCAATATGCAAATGTTTTCCTGCATCAGACCGCTGGTGTGAATTAGTTAAGTTCAGCTGAGCCAAACTGCTCCGCCATAATCATTTTGATGTTAATGATGTCTGCAGAACTGCAGCATCACCCCTGTGATTTAATCAAACCTAATTTGGGTCAGTCCATTCTGGCTGCAGCTAAGCACCTCAACATCATCATTACGCTCCTTCTACCCGACCTCCGCGCTCACCTCGCCTCCTCAGAGCCTGGCCGAGCCTGCCAGGCCGCAAACAGCTGTTCGTCATCTGTCGTCTCTCAACCTGTCCTGCTTTCGGACATGGGCTCGTACATTCTGGTTCTGAATTTCACCATGATCCGAATCAGAAATAAGACTTTGTGTTTAAGATTTCACTTCCAAGCTCTCCCTGCCTGTGGGACCTGCTCCTTGGGCTTTTCATCAGCTGCCATTTTCGACGGCATGCAGTAATTTCATGGCTCATTGCAAGCGCTGAAAACCTTTGAAACTGCAAATGTTAACTTTGCCTGGCCTGGAGCCATTTAGGAAGCGATTAATTTAGCAAACAGAAGTGAGCCACTTTCTCCTCCTAGCCTGCGCATAATTTTTTGGGGCTTCTATCTGTATTTGAGTAAGAGTGAGCAATGTAATGACGGTTCCTGTAATTGTGGCAGTGTGAAAATGGTTCCTACCTCAGCCTCCACTATCTCCCTCATCTCTCCTGGCGGAGCCTCGACAGCTTCGTACAGTGAGAGCACACGCAGATTGAGAAGAGGTGGAATCACTTACAACATGCTTGACCCTATTTCTTGCTGCGAGTTGTTAAAGCGTGCTAAAAGAACATGTTTGTTTGCAATTTCAGCACCTCACCGAGTTACGCCGTGCTCATATTTGCGAGCCATCGACTGAACAGGCAATTTCTGATCATGACTATTCCATATCTTTGATGGCGGAAGGAACAATTCAATTTCGAAAAAGAAGCGAAGACAGTATTGGAAGTGTGAAGCTTTTTGGCTGTGGTGCTCTCAGGAAATAGTGCGGATCCCAGTGAGAGGCTCTCAGTGTTTGCCCAGTATTCCTGGAGGCTTGTTTTGTCACAGACTCTGTGCAGCAAGGCATGGGAGAGGCAGAAGGCAGCGGGTCGGCCAGCCTTCCCCCACAGCTGTCCTCCTCCATCCTGGCACTCGGCGCCACCAAGCCAATATGAAAACAAATTCTCGTCCCTCTTTGCAATTAATTTTCCTTTGCCGTGGAAAAAAAAATCACTCTTGACAACATAACATATAGCAGGTTGTGTACAGAAAATCTGGCTGTACGCAGGAGCAGGAGTAATTTTTCACTCTGCTGGGGGCAGTTGTCTAGCACATATTCCTCCCCATGTGCATATAGATCAGTGCAATTCAGTGAAGTAGTAGAAGTAAAGAAGTGCACCCACTTCATTTCCACAGGGTGAGGGTGCCATTAACTATAGCAAGAAGTCTAACAGGATGCTTTTATATTCAAATACTTGTTATTTTCCATTTTCTCCATTTATATCTTCTGCAGAGGCCGTACTGAGGACATTTTTATTGCTGATCTACTCTTCTGATGCTATTACGAAAGTCAGATTAGGTATCAAGCAAACCCAAACTGTGGGATTTTTAAAAACTCAAAAAAAAAGTCTGCGTGGTCGGGGAATAGCGAGGTGGGTCAAGGGGCAAAAATGACAAAAGAGAGACCGTTGGGAGAAATAGGAACACACAATGATCCAAAATCCTATTTTGCCTCATACATTTACACTGTGTGTATGTGCGTGTGTGTGTGTGTGTGTGTGTGTGTGTGTGTGTGTGTGTGTGTGTGTGAGTGTATCCACGCTGTGTTTAGGAAATGACTGCTTCCTTACCTGGATGCCCTGTAACCACATCTGCATCCTGTTTTACCATGGCCACCCTGCAATCTCCCCCACACCATTAATTTTACTGAAAGCCATTCACAATAACCATGAGATACTGGGCAGCGGTGTTCAAACGTTTTCTTTCCCCTTCTTATCATAAAGGTCCCACATGTCTTGGCAATATCCCCTAAATAAAAAAAAAAAGATAAATTTGTCCTAATTACGTCCCTCGAACAATGTTGTTTGACGGCCAAAGACATCAAATTAAATACTATTTTGATTCTGCAAAAGTGGTGTCAAGGTCTTATATTTTCATTGCAGGTACATTGACTGATAAATATGAGGGAGAGAACAGTAATTATAGGGTGGAAATGACATCAGAAATTAAGCAAATTGTGAAAGGGTTTGCCTTGAAATGGGTTTGAGCCATGAATTAAAAAGACCATTAACTGGGAAGAGGCAGGTGTTATCCTCACTGCCCAAAACAAAACAAACAGAGAGGGGGAGGCGAGCGTGTGTGTGGGGGCCGTGAGTGTGCCTGTGGAGGAAGAGATGCAGGTGTGTGTTGTTATCTATGAACAATCCCATGTCATTACCAAGTGAAGGTGTATTTAGCTGATTTTCCTCACTTTTTGCACTGTGGTAATTTGCAGTGTATTGTTCCATAAACAAACCACATTGAACTGAGCTAATGTGTCCTTTACATTCAGGGCAGGGAAACTCTCACCACAAACTATTGTCATTCTTAAATTCCTCCCTGCTGCCGCTAGCTCTCTCTTTTGCATGTTTAACTTGTAGTTTATATGGGAAAAATGCATTTTAAATCCGTATGCAGTGTCATTGATATCGCATAGCAGCTTTTGCATTTTTGTATATTTCAATAAAAAGTTCAGTATGTTCCTCCTCTCCCCTTCTCTCCACCATATCCTCTTCTCTGCAAGCCTGCATGAATTCAAAGGACTTTAAATTGTACTACAAGTAAATTGTTGCATAGTGACTCCACCAGATATCAAAAGGCAGAGGATCAGAGTCTCATTCCACCCCATTTTGTGTTGCCATAGTTTTTTTTCCTTTCATTTTTTTTTTTTTTTTATCAAACCTGTGTCTGGTCTTTTCATGAGCCCAGTGAAATTTAAAGGTGATGAGAGGTCCTCTGCCTGATAGGACACAGGGCCAGTGTGGTGATCAGACAAAATTACATCAAGTTTTTCCCCCTCGACTATGCTTGTCTTTTTTTTTTCTTTTTTTTTTTTTCATTTAATCAAAGCTCTTGCAGCCTGATGCTGCCCCCTCTCTGGGCCAGGTGTCAAATGGTTTCCATTGATGTCAGTGCGGTGGTAATCACAAAGTCTATCCACAGATGCCTGCTTGCACCAGCGTTTCACTGGGGCATCACATTCTCCGCTCAACACCTTTGAGGCATGTAAGATTATTTCTGCAATCTGAAAGAGAGAATAACCTCTAGGAAGAAACTAAATCACAATATAAAGTAATTAAGCACATTATCAACGTGGAGGTTAATTAGTGAGACCCTACACGCCAGCACCATTGGTAGCATTACAAACAGACAAATGCGTTCGTTTTTGTCTCTTTTTTTGACCACACTCTCGCACACACGTACCCACACACATACACGTGTGCACATGCGCACACACTGACTGCAGGCGCTTGATTGTCACTGTTTGGGGCTCTGAAATTGATTAAACAACTTGCAATCCAGTTTAATTAATGGAAACTATCTGTAGTTCAAAGCTATTTAGCAGAATGTTGTGCCTTAGCGCTGCCCCCCTCTCTCATTTTGCTTAGACAATCGTAGAAATTAATTGAATTCTAGCATTACTGTATTGAATAACCTTTAAACAATCTTTGATGTTATAGCCCATATTAAAAGCTATTCTGTGCATAAACACACACAACCCCAGAGTTGATATACTGTTAGCCAGTGTTTATCCTTTAACATGAAAGAACTGTGCCAAGCTGTAATATCACAATACAGGGAAGACAACATGCCCAGCCTCTGTATCTCTGAAGTGCAGCTGAGTCCGAAATGGCACATTGACAACAACATACATAGTTGCTGCATAGAAACAAAAGGCGAGGCATTCCTAATTATTGACAAGCAACATATATTTACTTTTCCTCATTTCAAAATGATAAGTCCTTCAAGCTCCACTCAGTGTCTGCAGTGCGAAGATGTCCCTATCAAAAACTACAGGCGTACCTGTTTGTTCAGGAAGGCTTGGCAAGAAAATACCCTCCCTTCTGTTCCAGCGCTGGGTGAAGCCATTAACCAACTTAACTTGACTTGACTTTTTTTTCTACACATCTTTTTTTTTTTTTTGATTGCTCCTTTTGTGCTTCAAATCTCATTTCATTGCACCAGAATGGGGGGAAAGTGCAGTTATTTTTGGTTTTGTGACTTTAAATGTAGATGTTTTTATCCTTGTCTCAGCAGTTTGAGGTTTAACCCTCTAGGCAGTGATACCAGGACTAAAAAAGAGAAACTGATTTGATTGAAAATATACATCCACACATTTGTACATTTGAGCAGGGAAAAAAACAGAAAAGGTACAGACATGGTCTAAAGTATGTATTGGCATAACCAGCTCTAGATTTTAATTAGAAACACTGTTTTTTCAGTGCTTTCCTTCTGCAGCATCATAGAATTTCATAATATTATCACCCAGAACGTCATATTGGATCCGTCAGTGCTTTCATAATTTCCTCATTACAGAAAAAAACATTGTTAGGAACTTGGTGCTGGACAACATTCAACGCAGCACACAAACCATCATATAAACAAGAACATATTAAAACACACAAAGTAAAAGAGATAAGTGAAAACCAAAAATTGGCCATTCAGAAGTCAAATAACCGAAACAATTATATAAATGTGAGGCACGAGGCAAAGTGACAGTGTTTTTAAATTCACTCATCACTCCATGCCCAACAAAAACATGTCAAACAGCTGCTTGCCGGCCCTACAACTTAAAAGCAGCCTTCTTCACCCCCTCCCTCTCCTCCCTCTCCTTTCTCTCCATCCTGCCGCCCCTCCCCCTCCCCCCTCTTTTTTTTTTTTTTCTTAAATGGCATGAAGGTTGAGATGGCTGGAGTCCAAGATCATCGCGCCTGAGACCACACAGATGGGGGGAGATAAAAGTTCTCTGTGAGCTGCTCACAGTGCTGCCATTTTCCACACAAGTGGAGGGGACGTGGGGAGGAGGGGGAGGGGGAAGCCACCTGCGGCCGTGACATCACCGCCTTATCACATATCATGTATCACCTGCAGCTCCACGTCAAGCCCAAAGAGACAGATTTCATCTGTCATCTCTGAGAGGATCTCAATATAATTTACTCTGCTGATCTGACATCCAGAGGAGAGGAGTAGAGTTGCCAAACCTAATCTTACAGATGAGGACTCTCTCTTTTCTGCCCAGTCATGTCCTTGTGTGCCGTTGCAACGGGGGGAGTGGGGTAGGCATATCAGATTTAGCTGTTATTTGAAAGCGGCATCATGGGTTAAGTGGCTCTTGTGGTTTCCATTTCTCTGCAAACTCGTTCAAGTCAACTTCCCGTTCCCTTTGTTCCAGAGAAACATCGCACTGACTTCGCATGCTGAAAATATTCCAAAAATGCCACATTTTTGCAAGAAAAAGCAGCGACATACAAAATGTTTATGGAGTGCAACATGAAGGGGGGGAACAGAGGCTTCACCCAAACGTGCTCCTGTCTCCATTTCCTGATGCCAGTGTGTGCGACTACAATGGAATAACTTTGTAGGCAAGTATGCAGAAAAGAGATTATCATACATAAAAGCCAGAAGCAAAAAACATAAGTGGTATCAAAAAGCATAACCTAATTAGAAAGACTAATCAACTTTAATGTCTTCATATTTAAGGGAGAGGAAAAGGATAATTAGTCTTGGGGTTCCGTCTCCTTTCCTCTGCAGTCATGCTACTAACAAGAGTTGATGCTGTCTAGAATGGCCACCCACATATAACAGCTAATTGCAGGTCTTCGCCCTCAAGCACCCTTCTAGTCATAGAGACAACAGGGAAATTGGCCATTTCAGCTGTGCTGGGTATCATTAATAATTAATGGCACTTTCAAGAGTCAGACTGTCCCTAAAAACCTAAGCAAGAGGTGCTTTGGGGACTACGCAATGTGTCATTTGCTCTGATAGCAAATATAGCCTTTTTGCTTTGCTGAGCTTTTTTCTTCTCTTGCTGTTTTTATTGTTTAAGCTGTGGTAGGAGATAACTGCAGCCCTGAGATTTGTCACATTCTTAAAATCACAATTAACCATCCAGCAGTTACTGGAAAAACAGGCTAGAATGAAATGCAAATCGCACTCTGGAGCACACTTCATTCTAGATACGAGCCGCAACAGACATCGCACGCGCTCAAACAAAAGCACTGACTGGCATCACTTTTCTAATAACTAGAATATTAACAGATACAGAATATAAATGCACTGACCTCTTAAATGAATACGTTGTTTTGCACTTCTGCACCTCATAGTCCATCATGCTCACACATTCACACCTGTATCACTGATGTTACTGAGCTCCACATTTGTTCGTTCACTTTAATTTACCGCCATCCATTGTGTCCTCTCCTGTATGTATCATGGGATTAAGGGAATCCTAATGGAGATTTGGTGACAAATATGAGCTGATGACATGTTTCACAGGTTCATGACAGAAAATAAAGCAATACTTCTGTTTTAAACTACTATGGAGTGTCATGTGCTCTGTATCTGTGATTGGTGTTGCACTATCGCTGCCAAATTTCACATCGGTCTGTCAGGAGTTCGAGGAGTTTGACCTCACTGGGGTCTAGCTGAACCCAGACATACACTAAGCAACAACACTGTATGAACATAACACACAAACTGTAACATTCTGTGCATTTCTTTGACTGTGAGTGACTTTTTGCAAACCAACACTCATTAAAATAAAATAATATATGTGTTCATGCATAGCTCATATAAGGTACCATAAAGCATGAAAAGTTTTCTTATCTGCTGTAATAACAATTAATTTTCCATGTTTTCTTACTGTCAGTGATGCAAGGGGAGGGTTACCAGTTGAATACCTGTCCACATGTTGGCATTTCCGAAGGTCTGAAGAAAAGAAAGCATAATTAAAAGGAAAAGTATTTGATTTTGCAATCATAATTATCACTTTTGCATATTCAGCAGCGGCGTCTGTGAGACCTCAAATAATGAGCTCAATGTCGACGAAACAAAAGGGTTAAGATGCCATTAGTTTGTCATTTTACTTTGCATCATCCTGCTGTTACTGCACAACACTGGTGCACTTTGGCTGCATATTTACTGTGGGAATCTTCTGACCATATGGCAGCTAATCATTATAAATTTCATATTAATAATTGTTTTATGAGGTTGCTCAAGTGAGCAATAAAATAATAAACTCATAGTTTCTATGTTCATACCGGAGAGGAAGAATGACTTCCTGAAAAAATAAAAAATAAAAAAAGCAGCAGAAAGGCTGATCACATTTCGCCTCCTTAGGAAGTCATCCACGGCACTGTTCAAGGGTAACCAACCACTGTCTTATAACTTTATTATTCTTTCTTAATCGGTTTATAAATATTTATGAATCGCCAAAGCCACCCTGACTCGCAGCTGAGATTGAAGCCCGAGCGGAGTATGTACGTTCCAAAGCAGCCATGGCTTGGAAGGAGGGAGATAGCGTGGACAGGAGATTTGTGACAGAGCAGAGCATGAAACCCATCAGTTGATGAGTGGAAATCCCTACTTTCTAATTAATAGAGGTACACAGGCCAGGGGGATAAGGAGGATCAGGGAAATGAAATCAGCAAAAAGATACCATCACTCATTTCTGAGGTCCATTGTCACACTTCAGAATCTGCTGTAATGAATCACTCAAGCATTCTGCAGATACATTTGAATGGTGGGGAAAATTCATTGTCCGGTGGAGAGCATTCGATAAGGATCTTTTCTCTTGCCTCTCCCTCTTCTTCAGCCTCTTCTTTCCCTCTTTTGTCAAAGGGCCCTCTGATCAAAAAGCGAAATCAAGGCTCAAGCAACAGGTGCGCCGTCTGAAAGGCTGCCGCAATCTGCAAGTGAACTGGAAAGCTATCTAAAGGATAAGAAAAGACTGATTCGAGAAGTTTCAAGGGATTTGCTTTTTGGGGTCAGTTCAAAAAGTCAGGATGGAGTGAGAGGATGCTAGAGTGGGTCCATAATTTATTCAAACATATGACAGAGTCATTACAGAGGAATTAGTCTGAATCACTGTCTTATACACATATTGTAATGAACTTACACCCCTTTGACTTGAGATGCAACTTGCGATTAACTATTGACTTGAAAATGAAACAGGCGCAAAACATAACATGACCCCTCTTATATGTTTTCCACTCTGTGTTTCCTAACACGGTCACTGCTGGATGTGTTATGTAAGCTTTTTAGTGAGCTCCTGCCACACTAAGTGTCGTTGCTAGGATATGACATGGTATGTTTTACTTATTATTCACTGAGAAGATGCTAAATTCAACATTAGAAACCAACACAAGGGGCTTGTAACCCTCATTAGCCAGATCGCTGACAGATTTCAGTGTACTGTCAGCATGTGAGGACAAAGGCAACCATCATTCTACTCCCGCTGCATGCAACATTTTTACATTTTAGAGAAATAAATCCAACTTACATGATGGATTTGTCTGCAGCCGAGGCAGCTATAGCATTAACCTTTGACCTTCATGTTTTTCACTAGAGGTGTCTCAGAAAAAAAAAAAAAAAGAGGTTTTAAACCTCTCGCCTGTTTGTAACCAACTACTGTGCAGCATTAACAGTTTAATCTGCTGCTCTTTAAGGAATAAGAGAAACGCAGGCATAAGCCCAGCACATATTAGCTGCTGCTCACAGAACTGGCAGGCTGAACACAGCTCCTCGACATCCTGGAATACGTAGCTGTGATGGTGAAATCTGACGACGACATGAAATGAGAAACAAAATGCTGCATATATCTTTCCATATCATACATCCTCAGAGGGGATTTACCACGACTGCCTTTAGACATTATTATTCTTGTTTGCAAAACGCACCAAGAGCACGTTTCAAAAAAACACAAGGAAGTAAATATACAGTGGCTTCAGTCTTCTCTCTTTAGCCTTTGTCTTTGTTTGCTTTCCAAAGATAATTTAAGTTTTCAGTTTCTAAGTAGTTCAATCCAACCCAGGGGAGCTATACCCCTGTGAGACAAGATTTTTTTAAACTTCTTTTTCCTCTCCTCTTTTTTTTTTTTTTTACTTCAACCCTTATATCCCAATGCAATTATTTAATATACACCCACTCATAGTCTGCATATGAGATATGAATATAATTGTATGTTACTTTTTAATTACAGGAAAAATCTAACTTGTAAGATGATGGGCTGGAAGGTGCCATTGCATTGTTATTTTTTTCATCCTCGTTTTCTGATTATGTGAGCTGGGCTCCTTTGCTAAGCGATGATAAGCAGAATTTCCATGTTCTCTGCATAATTAATCCATCTTTGCCTCTCTTCATGCCAACTCTGCCGTTATCGCCTGCACATGCCTGAATTGCAAAAGAATCCTCTCTTCAATTGGAACTTATTGATATTCTAAAAAAACTGGAAATCCTCAAATTTAAGCCACAGATTGTTAAATGGATTAATTTCGCGGCAATCGCAAGCATCTAACGCGGGGAGACAGGCAAAGCAAATTGAAAGTATCTCCTGTTTGTGGAGTTTTAGTCCCAAATGATAGGGTTTATTGGCATGTTTTTTTTTCTCCATAGTCAAAAATTACCATTTATTTGCATGCCATAAAATACTTTTATATGGTTGAAAATTCAGAGGAATTTCTTTCAATGCCTGTCGTTGGCTTCATGATAACAACTTCAGCTTCCCACATCTGGACGCTTTTGATACTGGGTGAAAGGAATGTCTGAATATTTAATATTTTTATCTGTTTTCATCGATGGTTTCACCATTAAGGATGGCTCTGCTGTTTGCATGGAGCCTGGCAGATGTAGATTTATTTTCTGAGCTGTCTACGGCCTGCCTTTCAGTGAATATATTGATGCATTTTTCCATTTTGCTGTGCACTGATGCCTCTGCATATGTAATAAACCAGCAGACACACTTATAAAATACATCAACAGACTGTATTATAATGCTGCGTTCAGATGTGGGTCCTCAGTTACTCATGCACACATAGGAAAATGGGAAAAAGATCAGCCACACATATCAAATATAATTTACTTGACCTCAGAAAAATGAATAATATTAAATCACAGGATGTCAAAACACATGAGGTGCTCATGGTTAAAGGAGCACATATGTTACTTGGACCCTTGGCATACAAACCTCTGACTTGCATACAAACAGTGATATACTGGAACATGGACATATCATTTATAATGTAGTGCACATACAAACTGATGTAGTGGATTTACAGCCAGAATTAGACTCAGATTATGACAGCTGTTGTTCCTGGAATTGTGGTCGTACTAAAGAAAGATTCCATACGTAGTGAATATCAATGGATACATTATAGGTATCATAAACTCTGCAAAAAATCCCTGTTCTCTGTATCTTCATTGTAGCTGGGATTCAGCTGGAGATGAAAATACCAGTTTATCTAGAAGCTAAAGATCTTTAGTTACACAGCTGAGAACTGGTAGTCTTCCTCGGGCCAGTGAGGTTTGCGGATTGAAAAATATTGAGGAGCAACACCGATTGTGTGAGCACTGTGATTTCTTTTTACTGTGCAAACTGCTGTGATTTAAGAGCGTTGATGTCCTGTGAAATGCCCTGACAAACACTGAAAGAATCAGGTAAAGATTATCAAAACTGGAAGAGTTGCTTATTTCTTATGTTTAACTAACTTGTGTTTAACTAACCCTGGACAGAAGATGGACTATTTAATTAGAATTGTAAATGTTCTTTTGACAGTGATTAATGAATTCAGTGGCAGACAGTGAAGGTCTGAGGATGTGATTGTGGAAGTTAATCTGTTTTTCTTTATTTTTGGACTTTGGCTCGTAGCATCTGAGAATGTATATGCAGCACTCTGAATCTGGCTTACATGATTTTGTGGTGTTGCAGCTCCATGCAGGGTGGGCACAGTTCATTCACTGTATGCAGGGATAACAATGTGATAAACAGTGATTAAGGGTATTCTGTTTTATGCAGATATCGACTTAGAACTGTCATATAATTTGACACACATTACCTCAGATCAAGTCCAGTCCACACACATGCCTTCGACTCTGCAGGGGGAAAGTACAATAAAAACAGGAAACAAGTGTGATCTGATTGTCTCACATTTAACTCAGCTGTTAATCATATATTTATAAAGGTATTATCAAAATGACAAATCTGTAATAGAATAGAGCCTACTTCTTCAGAATTGACCATTAAAAGGTCATTTTGGGGTGATGTTGAAGGTTCCCACAGAAAGTCATTGAGTTATTCATTCATTCTACAGTCTGAATTCCCTCACCTTCCACTACTGTCAGATACATTTCTCTGCTTACTTAATAATGCAACACTATTATTTTAAGAAATGAACTCCTTGAAATGAGCGCGGATATTTATGATTTTAATCCATAAAAGGCTTGCTGGTTATCCCCTGGAGGTGTCACAGTCTCAGCTTTTGACCACATAAAAAGACACTGAGATTAGCAGTAAGAATATACTGCCCCGTGGTTCTCTCCTCCTCCTCCTCCTCCTCTACAAAAAGCCTTTATTTACAGATTTACACACTCCCAATGGGAGGAGCATAGTTTGTTCATCCCGCCCTCTTTTTGTATTTCCGTCACTTCTCTCGACTTTAACGTTTTGGTGTAATCTTAAGATGCTTTGGGAATGTCTGGCATTTTGATTTCTTTTTTTTTTTTTTAATGTTCCCGACTTTGTTGTTGATGTGTTTTTTTTGCTCGCCGTGCTTTCTCTCGTAGTGCGCTGCATGTTATGTATCTCCCTGGTAAACGGAAGGAGGTGGGGAGAGAAGGGCACTGGATGGCGGTGCGGAGAGTGAAGCCTCCCTGGAAAAAGCTGGCGCTGAGGCCTCCAGGGCCGCGGGTGGTTTTGGCAGCTCGGGCAGCGCAGTGGGCACTCTCTCAGACATCTGTTTGCTCACTGCTGCTGGAGCTGCTGGATGGATGGATGGATGGGGAGGGGTTGGTGGTGGGGGTGGTGGGATGGAGAGCTGGAGCATTCAGCCACAACCAGCACCAGCATCTTACCCAGGACAGACAACAGCAACTCAACATTATAGCTTTCGTTGCTATGGGTAAAGCAGGATTTTCAAAACTGTGGGTGTCAGCATTGGGATGCAGTGCTACATCCAGGCCATTCAAGGACACACGCTTACACTTCATTTCTGCTAGGAAATCACAAAGAATTATGGGATATTATGCAAAAACATTACAGAAACTATTCATCTTCAGTTTTTTTCAAGTTTCTGTTTCAGTTCCTGGATGTGTTTCTCTTTTTTTCCCCTCTGTCTCTCTCTTAAATAATGTGTACACTTACACAGAGAGTCCCACACACACACACATTGAGGACCTAAACAGTTATACATGTGCCACATCACCCTACTCCGTGCACACACACACACACACACACACACAGACCTCACATCCTCTGAAGACAAACCAATCCCCAACAGCCAGAGGGTGACACCACAGCAGGCAAACTCATAACACTGATGTCCAAGTGGAGCTGCTGAGGCTGCTCTTTAAGGAGAGGGTCCCTGTCCAACCGATGGCTGTCACTCCCAGCGCCAGTGGACATGTGTGATCCCTTAAAGAAATCAACCTAGTAATTTGTCATGCCAGGCTCCCTGTGATATTACTCGGTCAGCACAGCAGCTCACTTAAACAGTGCAAGAGGAAGACTGCAGCTGTTAGCGTGGCAATCATTCAATTTCAATTTTTGTCATAAAATTAACACAGCGCTGGAATAACAGCGTTTCATTTCTGATAACTTGGTGAAGTCAATGCAGGATCAGATCATTTCAGACTTAACTGTTTCATAATTGCTTATTACTTTGTATGATGCAATCACATGTCTTTTAGGGACTGTACAAAAATTAATAGAAGGGGTGGGGGTCAGAAAGGGGGTGGGTTATTTATTTTTCTATTTGCTGAAGGGAGGGTATTCCACACAGTTTAGGAGGAGCAGGCGATAGCTTTTTAATTTTTTTCATCCCACTTAGATTTTAATATTTTGATTTAAAAAAAAACAAATGCCGATTTTTAAAGGATTTTTTTCTGCATCACAGATCACAAAGATTGTGATTGAACATCACAACCTTCAT
The DNA here is from genome assembly GCF_017976325.1 of Chelmon rostratus. Taxonomy (NCBI): domain Eukaryota; kingdom Metazoa; phylum Chordata; class Actinopteri; order Chaetodontiformes; family Chaetodontidae; genus Chelmon; species Chelmon rostratus. The sequence continues at coordinate 24,761,757 of NC_055665.1, forward strand.
GAACATTTGTGTGCATCTTTACAGAAAACAGAACTAGAGTGAACATAAATGTGTCAAACAAATGTTAAACGTGTCATATAAAGTGTAAGTGACAGGTCCTCTTTAAAGAAATAAAGAATGGCTGGAATATTCAATAAAAAGGACGCTTCACGTTTTCCCTAAATTTGGTATTTGCTAATTCCACTGGTATTGACACACAAGTATGCAGAAATTGTTAGTCCATTACATTTTTAATTGGAGAACAACATCTCAAATACTCTGTGCGCTCTCGGTTAGTAAAGGTGGTGAGCTGTACAATTCAATTGTGCAATTTTCTGAGCTACTGACAGGAGGATGGTGCTTTTTCCTAAATCAAGGGGAGAGTTCAAAGAAAATACCAATAATTCTGCAGAGGGTCTACAAAAAGTGAGCCGTAAGATAAATTAAGATGCCCCCCACCCCCCAAATAATTTGTGGACAGTCCCTTACTACTGTATAGTGCTATAACAAGGGTAAAGATTGTGAGTTTGTGCAAGGATGACACTGTGCCATCGAGATCAGGATGCAGCAACATGCTTGAAAAAGACAAATTATGAAGTTCTATTTTTAAATTAATTGTAAAATGTTGGTAAACCTGAAGAAAAAGAGTTGCTCATCTACACCCCCCTATCCTGCAGCTTGAAAAAAAAATCAGCCATTGCTTGTGACAGAGCTGTCAATAAATAATCCCATCAGTAGACAAAACTTTATCTATTATTTAACATCAACATGTCACTCTCACAAAAATATTTTCAGGCTCTGAATGAGACGCACAGTTCATAGACACGCTGACGAGTCTTCAGTCAGAAGACCACTGGGCATACCAATGAGCCGTACGAACAGCATTTGTTCCGAAACATATTTTCTTTAAGAATGAACACGATGAAGCCACCAGACAGCCCACCTCCACTGCCCCGACGCTGAATGGCATTCCCCAAATGTGACTTGGCAGTTCTAATCAAATGATTTAGCACATTAAATCAACCTTTCCCCTCATAATCAGATTATGTGAGTGCACTGCGCAGCATCTCCACAGCATACAGTATACCTTAACCTATTAATATGACCAACCTTGTGTCAGTGATTTCCCTTGCGATGGAAACAGTATCATGTTAATTATCACAACCATCTGGTCCGAGCAGTGAAAAAAGCTTTCTCTTCCTCTCGCAGATTTGTACCTGTCAATCAAAGACGGCTTCAAACAAGCCACTGGGGCTCAGGAACAGCAGAGAAGAACCACGCTCCAGTCTCAGAGGATTTAGGAGTGGCGTTAAATTAATCTTCAGCTGGCAATTTGACTCTCCTCTCTCACTATGTTGTTGCTCTTACCACAAATCATTATTGATTTTGGTGCTAGGTTCCTAATATGGCCAGTAAACGATATTTATGGATGTTTAGGATGGTAATTTTAGACAGTGTGTGGGAATGCTTTATTTTTAACCTTCAATTGTGGTTTGTATGTCATTTTTTTTTTTTTTTGATAGTTTATTGTGTGTGTGGAAAGTTGGATGTCAGGAAAGCACACACAAAAAGTTGTGTTTATGCTGATATGTGTTTTTTCACTATTTATCTATTGAACAGTTTTCCTTTGTGTTCAATGGGTCGTCATTCTGGCATTTTTTAACAGAAACTGTCTAAATGTGCACAGTGTGACAAAGCTGAGATTTGGAAATGGTTCACTATGACTACCACCGTCCCATGACATCACCGGGCTTGGATCAGGACCAAAGCCGTGCACGAAGACGAAAGAAAATCCAAAGAAAAAAAAAAAGAGAACTTTAGCCACCAGAGGACCTGGAGAAAACACAGGAGGAGACAAACCAACACACATGCTCTCCTCAAGGTGAACCGCCGCTGACCTGTCTGCCACATAAATTATTCTGTAGTTTCAGACTCCATTCCAAAGTTGTGGAATTGGGTTACAAGATAATTTCACAGGCCACTTGCTTGTCTTCCTTGGCAGTCCAACTGGCTAATTGAAGAGAGTGATTTCCAGTTTGGGCAACTATTCAGAACATGGCAGTCAAAATCTGAATGATTTGAAGGCTCTCGCCCGCCCTCCCTTTAAATATTCTGAATATTTTTCTCGTCCATAGCAGACTAATTGTAGGCACGAAAAGAGGCTCACATTCTGATTGACAGTTTATCAAACCGATAAATAAACAAGGCAGAAAAAGCAGAGTACTGTCTCTCACCGGAAAGCCACTGTGTGATCACTGAAACATACCTTACAGTAAAAGTTCAGAAACATTTTAAAGTACAAGTACAAACATTATATACTAGTATAAGTATAATTCAGAGCAGGCTTTTACACACTATACAATATTGTATAATTTGAATGGTAGATTTTATGTGTGTTCACAATAAACTTTAGGTCACTTCTTTCAGCTTTTGGCCACTTAAGGTCATGGCGTCTCAGTCCAGATCATCTCTCGGAGTGCATGCTGGGAGAATGAGCGGCCAAACTGCATCTGAGCTAATCCTCATGTATTTAACCATTATAGGTTCAGATGTGCTGCTGATATGACGAGGACCGCATGCTGTATTAAATGAACCTGGTGCAACAGCGGTGGCTTCTCCCCTAAACCTCTTTTTGCGTGTGTGCGTGCGTGCGTGCGTGTGCGTTTGTGTGTGTGTGTGCAATGGATAACATAATAAATGTAGTAGTTAAATAGATCTTTGAGTTCATTTTGAAGCTGCACAACACTGATGACCACAGGGTTCTTTAAGGTGTGTTTGTGGGCGGGGGACAAAAAAAAACGTTTACCTGAAATTTAGGCAAAATATTTTTGTTTATATTGTGACTGTTTATGATCAGTTTTGTCTCCATCTCCGTTTAGATTTCATTTATAAGGGCGACGCTAATTAATAACTGGAAGTTAAAGTAATTGTGGATCAAGTGAAGTTCACGAGGCTGCGGCTACGGTACCCGGGGAGGAACAAACCTTATCTTCAAACAAAAGCGCGAAACGCTTTCACCTCCCCAGTCAGTCCGTGCGGATCGCGGCGAAGCGCAGCCTCATCACGGAGAGCGGTGCTGAGAAAGAGTGAGAGAGAGAGAGAGACAGAGACAGAGAGGGAGAGAGAGAGAGGGTGTGTATGTGTGCGAGAGAGAGAGAGAGAGAGAGAGAGAGAGAGAGAGAGAGAGAGAGAGAGAGAGAGAAAGCCAAAGCCAGAGCCAGAGAGACGAGAAAGATAAAGGAAAGACTGACGGAACGATAGACTTGTGCGTAAAAAGTACTGGTGCCCCCCTTCTTCTTTTTCTTTCTCAATTTCCATCAGACAAAAACCCAAACCGGCTGCTTGGATGAACCAGAACCTATCGATCTGTCAGTACTACACCTGGATTCACTGACCAGCCGCACAGCAGGCATGTCCCGAAGGAAGCAGAGCAACCCCCGGCAGATCAAACGTAAGTTTTTCCTGTCGCCTCGCCGCTGCGGCGCGTCTCCGGGCTTGTTAGAGTTTGCAGAATATTGAAACGATCGCGGCCGCAGCTGATTCAGCAGCGCTCAACTATCGCCGCTCATGTGTTGCCTGTCACGGTCCAGACGCTCCAGCCTCCCTCCGCAGACACGTACTGTTTCTGACGAGCTTATTTTGCGATCCGAGCGCCGGCGGAAAAGTTTCCCCGCTGCTGCCAAGTTGCGGCAAAAAAAAAGAAGAAAAAAAAAAATGAAGTTATTTTGTTGTTTGGTTGATGTGACTCTGTTCGAGTTTCCGCCCAGAATAGCGTGTCAGTCCATCACTTTGAGCGGGTGCGCAGGCAGCGGCTCTTTGTGCCAGTTAATCAGCCGTAATTCTAAATTATAGGCCGATAATAAATAGTGACGCGGTGGAGCGAGGCCGGCTTGTTTCTGAATCGTATCGCTGCTAAATGTTTTTATTTGTGGCACGCAGACACACACGTGTCCCGCACGCACTCCAACTCCTTCACACACTCTTCACTTTCAGTCCTCTTGCACATACACACTCTCGTGCAGGTGTGTGAGACACAAAACCGTGCACACACACTTTTTCAAACTTCCCACTTGCAGCCCATACATGACATTAATATTGATTAATAGTGGTGATTGGTATTGGTATTGCAGTTAAAGTGTGGCCAGTTGATGCATGTTTTAATTGTAATCTCAGTGGACTGTATCAGTCCAGTGGGGGAAGTGTTGACCTTGTGTCCCAGCAGCATAGCTGACACACATTTGCTTTTCAAATTTTATATATTATTATTATCATATTATTATTATTATTATTGCATGAACGTATGAACAAAGTATAACCTCTTGGCCTACATTAATTCAAAAGTGAGTCATACTCACGTTGTTGAATTTTACTCATGATATATATTTTTAATGAAAGGTTTTAAACAACTTCCCGTAATTTTCAGGATTTTAAAGAGCCTGTGGGCGAGCTGTAAATATGTGGGGATTTGTACACACACACACACACTGACATGGACACACTTTCACATCTCAAATGCAGCTGACATCTGAGTGTGTGTCTACAGTGTGTGTGTTCAGTTTGTCCACTGTGTGCTGTTGCTTCTAGCTGCTGCTTTAAGAGGCTAAAAGCAGGCTGTGGTTACTGTGGGATCAAAATATCGAATATCAAACCACTTCCAGTAATTTGTCTTGTAGGCTGCTTGTGATACTCTGTGCTACAAGATTATATGGAGAATTCAGAAGTAAGGCAACGTTTGTCAGTGTTTGTGTGTGTGTGTGTGTCCATGTGTGGGTGTGTGTGTTTGCACGTGTGTGTGCGCTGACATGCATGAACTCACGAGGGCTTGTGTGTGATGGTGGACGAGAGCTTTTTGTTACGTTTGTGTGCGACACAAGAGGTTTGTGTGTCGCCCTGTTTTATTTTACACATAACTGCTGTTGTTTTACCTCTTGAATATTTACGGGTCATACTTTTTATTTGAAGTTTTTAAGGCAGCCTCGCTCTGAATTTGGATTTATTTCGTGCTTCTTCAGGTCAAGCAAATTTAGATTTATTAGCACTTAAAATGATGTACAATTTATTACAGTAGAAATTCCTGAAAAACAACAGTTTTGTCAAACAATCTCAGATCAACCAGTTTAACATTTTATTTATTTACTCGATGGTGTTTAAAATGTTTTCATGACTAGATTTTGTTTTTGCCCTTGCTTTTCATGCAGCTTAGTGTAGTTTGGTCCAGGGTAGTTGCCACAAAATAATAATTGTGCAGAAACACCGTTTTGTCTTAACTGTCTCTGAGTTCATATTTGTGTTTTTACCGGCATCCACCACGAACCCGCAACCATTTCCAATCAACAAAGAAGCACGACAGCGTGTGACGTGACGGGCCCACTCATCTTTGGACCAATCCCATCGTAGCATCCAAATTTTGTTGTCGAGCAAAGGAAGTCTAGCGTTTGTGTTGCGCTTTCGTCACAGTGACCCGGCCTCGTGTGAATTAGTATGTCATGTGTAAGATCTTGTTAATATGGAGCCGGTGTGCAGCCGTATAATCAAGCTCTAGTTAGAAACAGAAAGGTCACGAGGAGCCTAGATCCTCTCTCCTACCCCGGGAACTCTGGGAAAAAGGCCGAGGAGGCACTGCACAGAAAGTCAGCACAGACAGTCATTCTAAAGGACAAAAAGGTTGTTGGGCGCAGTCCCCCCCCCCCCCCCCCCCACCTCCTCCTGCATACATTGGACCGTTATCTAAAATTGTGATTTATGCAGTATTTTAATATTTTGCTTATTCTTTCCCCTTGGGTGCTCTCTGAGCGGTGATAAAAAGGCGATGCTGAAAGAGCACCATTAATTTGCTCCGATGACTGGGGAGATAAGGCCAGATAATGGGAAAGATAAGCAGAGAAGATATACCATCAGAAACCCGATTATTACCATTAAAATTCCAGCCCAGCAATCTGCAGCTGGCTGATAATTCCTTCTCCGTTTCCACCACTTTGGATGATAAGGCAAAAAATAGTCACTCAGTGCTCCTTGATTAGGCTGCCTGGATATCCTGATAATACAGTGATAAATTATGTATTTTCCCCCTTGTTTTTTTTCTGTGAAACGTTACATCTGATTTTTTTATATATATATATAAATATATATTTCTGCCCCCCTTTCTGTACCCCCCCCCCCCTCCCCTTGTTGCTTTGCCAAGAAAACGAAAACCCCCCCATACACTTTTATTGTAATAAGAGTTTGATAGAAAGAGGAGATAGTGGTGGAGGTGTTTTGTGTGGGAGCACATATCAATGTTATCAGCTCATCTCCCAGGGCCAGCTGCTAGCTGCTGTTGTTTTTAGCCTTATCACCCCGTGCCAATATGCCAATAAATTGCCCAGATTGTTAGCCGTTCCACGGCGGGTCAGTAGAATTTGACAGGAGTGATGAAAATATCGCTGATGCTCTGCGGATTGCGATTAGCTGCTGTAATATGATGTGTGAATTCCACCAAGCTCCCTCTATCCCCCCCCCCCCCCTTGTCCTCCCTACCCCCACCCCCCCTCCCCACCTTCCGCTCTTCCCCGGCTGCTGCTGGTGTCCATACCTCTATTCGTACTGAGAGCAGAACATTTTGATGCTTAATAGGAAGGAAAGATATGAACGGGCTGAATTGAAACCAGGCCCCTCAGAGTAATTTTTCTGTAAAATTGCCCCCCAAAGTTTCACAGCGTAAAGGGGAATCTGGATGATGTAGGGAGCGTGCCTCCCCCAGTGTTTATGGGAACATATTGAAGCAGCCCTCTGAGGCCACGGCCAGACATCTAATGTCAAATGTGCTTATTAAACTGACTTAGTGTTCTCTCTTTTACTGTTGTCTTCACCACATGGACCGTCTGAGAATTCATGTTGCTTCCTCTGGCTCTTTTACTCGACGTCGTCCAACCAGAATCAAGCACCGTACTGTAGTGATTATACTGCTGCTTAACTGTAAGTCTGTATGGCACCCGAGTGGCAAGTGCACCAGTCCCCAGAGCTTCCTTGCCACTGTGTCGTACTGTCGAAAAGCCTAATCTGCTCATGCGATGGTGATGTTACATCTGTAATGCCGGCCCACTGCAGTGTGCAGAAATGTTTTTAATGTGTTGTTGTTATTTGGTTTTATTCTTACCCACAATACCTTGTGGTTAATGTTGGAACGGGGACTAGTGGTGCTTTGGTAAACACTGCTTTTCTGATCACATTTTCTGAGATGCATCGCTTGATGGGCATATTTATGATGACGAATATGATCCCAACAGTTTTGGCCGTATTTATTTGTAATTGTTTTCTGCTTCTGTTACCATCAAGTTACCTTCAAGACAATATAATGCACAAGCCTCAGATCATTACAATAAGGTCCCTGCTTTTCTCGACTACTCAGTCGAGAACTGAACAACAGTCAAACGAGGTTCTGTGCTCGAGCTAAAAGTCTGTTTTTTATCGCGGCGACCATTTTTTTCATCTCCGCTCTACAGTTAATCTCTCCAACTCCTTAGCATAAGGCCACTTTATGTAACGTTAGCATACTGTTTATCATATCAGGTGACATTTCTATCTTTGAGGGGCATTTATCAGAGGCAGATTACAGTAGTAAGGGATAAGGGGAGTGTTTACTGAATTGACTGCCAACATCCTGTATCTGAATTTGTGCGTGTGTTTGCTTGTGTATACATTGGTGCATGTACAGTATGCGCGAGGAGCATGTGGCTTTCAGCAGAAGGATCGGAGCTGTTAGCTTGATGTATTTTTTTTTTTCCCTCTCAAGGAACAGACTCCTCGTTCCATATTTTCTACAACTTAGCCCAGCTTTTGCTTTCTTGTATAAGGCGAGCGTGCAGTGCGAGTCGTATACGCCGCGTCTCACCCTTGGCCCACAAACGCTGGCAACTCCAGCAGTCAGATGTTTTGGGGGTGTAAAATCAAAAAATGTTTGCATGCCAGCCTCCCTGTATATTTAAGGGTTTCTCTTTCATTGGGTGACAATCACGCCGTGTCTCTTGTGTTTCTCTTGTTGATTTCTGTCAGAAGAAGAATGGTTGTTGAATGCCAACTTTCCCTCAAACATCTGTTCCCTGCCAATAACAGCTTGTGCCGTTGCCTCGTCTTAGCTGAAGGATCCCCAATTGCCTCCTCACTTTTGACACAAAACAACAATGCAGATGAATGTCATCTTCTTGTAATGTTTTTTTTCTATTGTGTCTAAAGTACGGCGCTTCTTTTATAGAGAAAGCATTTACGCTGCTGCTCCAGCACTACTGCTTATGTCACAGGCTCTGCTGCTATAGGGAGAGGAATGTATAGCAGCTGCCGTTTCCTTTGTTGACAACAGTGCTGTGTGATGTGTTGGATGGGCTGGGGTTGGCAGCCGATGGACTGACGGTGCCTAATCCTGCCCTCTCTGCCGCTGCAGCCCGCAGTGCCTGGACAGCAGTGTGAAATGTGGGCAGGGTTGCTGCAAAGGTGGAGGTCACTTCCTCACGCAGTTTCCTCTTTATCTTCCTCTTTCCTGAATTCCACTGTTATTATTCCAATAACCGCTGGCCCAAGCTGTCACCATTGTGTTTTCATCCAGGCACTGCAACTGTCACCAATGAAGAAAATGTTAATTTTAGAAATATGTGCAGATCAAAAGCACAAATCTGTTAATGCGTTTAACTGGTGCTGCTTTGGTGTTTTCCTCTGAATTGTACATTTCAGTCCTGAACCGTATTCCTCTCTGTTTATTTAGATTTTATATCAATGATGCCCATTGAGCCCCCAGGTAACAATTGACTTTAAGCCTGCTTTAAGTTAATAGCCTTGTCTCTTGCTTGTAGGGATCAATATTGGTATTAATTAATCACCATTATCAAGAGCAGGATCTAGTTCCATTTGTTGTTACATCAGCAAAATATCAATAGAGAAAGTGGACTCCCTGATCGTCATGGCAACTTCATCTCTTAGGTCAAAGAGAGTTTATCTTATCTTGCTGCTGAGAGTGGCAAACTGCTTAGGAATCTAGTTTAGACTCAAAGATCATTGATTTAAGCCTTTTTTTCACCCCCACCTTGTTGTTTCAGGAGAGAGAGGGGCGAAGAAAAAAAAACAGAGAAAGGCAGCATTCTAATCACAACAGAGATGTAAGATTTAAATATTGATGTCCAAAGGCCATTACAGCAAAGAAGGCCTCTGGTCTCGCTGTTGTTCAAGTACGTCCTTTTAAGACCCAGACAAAGCTTTGATTATCAGAGGTGTCACCGTGGAGTATGTCTGTATAGCTGACAGTGTGGGACTGAAGGGGAGATCAGTTTCCTGCAGCCACCACCGCAGAATGTTAACCGATCGCACTCTACATCCTGGTATTTCTACAGGCCTCCTATAGGCCTACAGTATATCCTGACACTCACTGTTTATGGTGCTGGTGGTACTGTGATTATGCAAAGTTGTGTTAAGCTGGAATGATCAGTAATTAATGGATTAGTCCATCAGCAGAAAATGTTGATAACAAATTCATCTTTTTAAGTAAAGAATAGCTAAAATGTGAATGTCTTTGTCCGCTGGGAGAGTAAACAGGACATATTTGGATTTGGACCGTTCTTCTGACAAAACGAGACATTTAAAGACGTGAACTTGGACTTTAGGAACTTACAATTGGCTTTTGTTTGCTATTTGCTGACATTAGTCCCGTCACTTGGGGTTGGAGAAGAACTGATGTAGCAACACCACACTGTAAAAATACTCCATTACAAGTAAAAGCCCTGCAATTGAAATCTTGCTTAAAATTAGAGAAGTGTTAATAGAAAAATGCACTTTAAGCATCAAAAGTAGCATCATCTCTTCTGATGATGGTGACATGTTTTTGTTGTGCAACATGATCATCTGCAAAGTAAGAAAGAACTATAGTTGTCAAATAAATGTAGATGAGTAAATATATTCTATATTTATTTTGAAATTTAAAACATGTACAGCAGAAACAGCATTAAATGTAGATGGTCATGAAAACTGCAAGTACCTCAAAATTGCACCCAAGTACTATACTTGAGTAATTGTACTTAGTTACTTTCCATGACTGCCCATATGACAGGCATCACACATTCTTTTTAACCTGCAAATGTTTTGTGCGCAGTACAGTGAAACACCACCTTTATTAAGAATTTGACTAATGAGTCCGTTTGTGTGTGTATTAGCGTGGAGTGGCCTGTTCTCATGGGAATTTAGGTCCAGTCTGAGCTATTTGGGTGGTGGCAGGCCTGGATGCTTGGATGTACCTCATCATGCTGCAGAATGCTCCTCAGGGTTGGAGCAGAGAGCAGGGGCACTGCTTGCTTTTTTTCTCTCTCTCTCTTTTTGCCTCCGGGACACAATTGCCTCATTTAACATTCTCTATTTGGCCCCTGCCAAGAGGGGAAATAGCCAGGGTGAGTGAGAGAGGCCGCCACACATCATGAATTCTTCTTTCATTTAACTTGCACAGTCCCTTTTCACCTTGGTGATGCACATGGATCAGGAATGAAGATATTGCTCAATTAAGGGGATTTCTGAGGTTGCTCCTGAGGTATTGCAGTTATTTTTGTGCCATGCCGAGGTTTTGATGTATCATGGATATGGATATTGGGTTCATCACATTTGCGTGATGCTTTGACATCTCCATAGCCCAGAAGAGAAACGGCTCTGCGCCTGCAACAGGAAGGTGCCTCTGCCATATTCAAGAAATAAAGTCTGTCAGTCTTCCATTGCAGGGATGTAAATAACTTTTATGCCTGTATTAAGATTCTTTTTGTTTATTTCAATTTAATTAGCTACAGTTAATCAAAACATTTTCATGGAATATGTCAAAATTAATATCAGGGTTTTGACTGAATCTTGGATGAGAGAAAGGAAAGGGACTCCTAGGAAATATGAGTCACATTTTGCAGCAGGCATTGTCACAATATGTTGTCAGCAATATACAGTAAAATTATTGGCCAAGCCTTGAGTTTGACTTCAACCACGTAAATTGTTGCAGTAATTAAAAAAACACATGATATGCTAATTTTTTTAGATGTTAATAAAAGGGGATAATTTGGTGAGCAGCATTTCCAGAGCAGGATAGAAGCTGGCACACTAGAAAGTGATGCCCTAATAGCTGTTCAGTGTAAATCTCTGGCTTGGCAGGAATTACTGAGGATGTATTTGTGGGGGGCAGCGCGATGCAGAACTTTGCATTGGAACGAAATGCAGGAGGCTCTATAGTTAGGGGATAGGTGGCAACAGAGGATTAAGTAACAAGCTTTTCAGTTCAATTTGTACATCAGCATTTTCCGCCAGACGAACGCCACAAAACACACAGCATCTTAAGGCCTCGCTGGAAAATCACTAATGACAAAGCTTTGTAAATAGATAAACAATTTATGTCAAATATGCTGAAAATATAAAACAAACTTCAAAACATGTTAATTCTTTAAAGAGGCTGTGTTTTGATTTGCACCATTGCAAAGCTGCTAAAGCTGTTGACAGCACAGCTTACACATCATGTGATCAGTGGCCATATCTCCCCGCGTATGTTTAGCACTGAGCGCCGCCGCGGAAACGGCCTTAATGGAGCCATATTCCGGTTGGGGCGCTCTGACGCTGATCGATTATATTTACAGTAAATTATGCAAAATCGGATCAGACAGCGCGCGTGCGATGTTGGACAGTGGCGAAAGGAGTGACGTGTTGCAAAGTGCACGTCTCCTGCTTCTTATTATTTCAAAGCAGTGAAGTGACAGAGTAAACATCAGAGAGAAATGCACCCGCTATTGTTTCAGAATCAGCCAATTTTCTTTCTCTGTGTATTTCAGAGAATGCTTATCTAGTAATTACTAAAAACTGTTGACATTGAGCAAGTGCTGTAGCCAACTAAAATGCCTTTTTGTCTTATGATATCAGATTAGATTTTTATCTTAGGTTCACGCAATCACGCATTCCTGAAAACCAAAGATAAGTGGCTCAAACTCCTTATTTCCAGCGTGAGCGTAGAATTAAGAGGCTCATTTTGAAAAACTACAATCATTACATCCCGCCTTCATTTCCGTGCTGACACAATGATATTTTTCTTCCTTCTGGTTCAGTCCAGGATTCGCCTGTGAATCTTTGAGACATACATTTGACCATAATCAAGTTTTTTTTAAGCTTCAGAAACAGGATAACAACTGGGTCAGATGATAAGCCCGGGCAAAACAGGGAAAAAAAGCCTCCTCTGATAGACGAGGAGAAAATCTGATTGATTGATGTCTGCTGGCTTTGCCACCATCACAAGCCAGTTGACAGTTAGTTTGGGATCAGATGATTTCACTCTTAAGATTGGGGTTGAGGGGAAGCTAGGCAAATATGAAGGACACAAAGGTCAATGGCTTCTCTCCTCCTCTCTGTATCTATCTCTCCCTCGCAATAGCTTGCTTTGACAAACTGTAATGTGTTGCTAAGCTTTGTGGCAGCAGGACACATGGTCATAGTTTGTACAGTAATATCCTATTGCAGTAATCTCACAAGGAATGATTGAAAGTGCTGGAGGAATCTGGTACTAGCAGGGACCCGTTGACATCATCAGCTGCTGTGGACTGGCAGATGTCTCCTGACTTGTTTGAACTGAATTTTCCCATGGGATTGAATAAGTTAAACAACAGCTTTGACTCCAAGTGAATCTGTTATTGTAAGCAGGATCTGATAAGACGGCACCGTATTATGAGTTTGTGTAGCAAAGAGGCCAAAAATGGAATCTCCAGCGAGTGTCTCTCTGTGGTTTCGGAAAAAGACGAACATGGAACCGTGACAAAGGATGATTGGATGCATATTGTAAATAAACACCCAAGTCTTTCACGATTGCCTCTGAGCCTCTCCATTAAGATGTTCCATACAACATTTCATCTGCTCTTGCTGCTCAGATCGAGTATCAACTAAGATGAAGTGACAACGGTTGCTCCGGGTTTGACCCCGTGTGGCAACAGAACAGTGACACTTGAATTAGATTTAGCCAAAACAAAGTCATGGAAGATATTTTTGGTCCGCGCACGCCATAATATTGCCAGCGTTTGTCATTTTGTTCCTTTAGCCATTGTTATGGAGCTGAAATTGAATAATACAGGCCTTGGGTGCCCATAGTGATTCCTGTGATACTGAATAGAGGGCCTTGGTTCCTCTGAGGGTCCATCTCTAATAGACATAACAGACATGTCCATTAGCTTTGTATGGGGCTGCTTTCAAGATCAAGGTCTCACTTGTAATGAAGTGGCTATGCAAATGCAAGTCAAATTCTCCTGTTGTGAATCACTTGTTTTAATCAAGTTTTTATTGAAGGAAATGTAGCCTCCATTCAGAGCCACAAACCAAACAATAAGGATAATCCGAAGACAATTCCCATCCAAATGGAACCGGACATCATTTCGGGGGAGAGACAACAACTCTTTGTTTTTTTGAAGTGGTTGATATGACAACCTTCTTGTCAAAGACTCAGGGCGAATAAAAGGGATTTGTAATTACCATAATTATCTCTTATATGTTTTCACCTAATGATGTCCATTAAATGCCTGAGGCTTCATTTAGAGACTGCCTCACTGTAGGTTGGCATAGACGCATAATACAGCATGTTACACTACCCAGCACACAAGTAATGAACTTCTTTCATCAAAGATGTTTATCGTGCAGTGCTTCTGGAGGGAAAAGCCAATATACTTCAGCTTTTTGTTACAGTTGGATTATAACAATTCTCATAGTTCCCACTTATCTTTCAAATTTTCTCTACATGTGATATCAACCCAATTGGCTTCATGTCTAAACAGGATGGCTCTCTAATCTAGACCACTGTTCGTTTCATGTAAAACATCTCATTTTGTGGCTTAGGCTGGTGGCTGGTCTTATCGTTACATAATTCGCCGCCCTCTCCCTGATTTTCATTCTGGCAATTTATTTAAATTCCCCCATGTTTATATATTTCCTGTCTCCTTTCATTCAAAATGATTGCCTTTCATAAGTTCAAAGACTCATCTTCAAGACTTTTGGTAACTTCTCAGATACGGATTCACAGTGGGGAGAGTGAAAAGAAAAAAAAAAGAGCTGTTTTGTTGGAGAGCACAAGGAGAGGGAGTGTTCGTGCATGTCCATCTCTGTCTCGGGGCCGAATCCGGAGGTTGAACTAACCCCGATCAAAAGCGCAGATATAGCACTCTAACAGTCCACACCTCAGCAAGTGCAGCGTTTGAGAGATGATGCCTGAATACATGTGTGCTGTTCTGCTCCTGCACTAAGGCCCTCAGTCCTGCATGTGGCTCCGCTCCTGTGGTTGCTTTGGTCTTTGTCCGCCACCTATCAGCATATCAGCAGTGTCTCTGAAGCCCAGTTGTATAATGCACCATTTATGGCTTTGTGGAGGGAGATGGCGGTCGGCGGCGGAATAGCTCCAGGCCTTCCCCTCAGTGAGTGGATTAACGGCGGCCTGCTTTAGCGCACACTACCGCGGTGTGAAATCGGCCCCGCTTCGCCGCCGCCGATGAGGCTCCCTCTCCCTCTCTCTCTCTCTCTCTCTCGCTCGTTCTCCCTCTTTTCTCTCTCTCTGTTTCCTCACCTCCATGCAAAGCCTCTCCCAGCCATCTGTGAAATGTGGAAACTCTGTGTCTAAGTTGAGTTCAGATCCCATCCCCTCCGTCAAGCTGAGGCCAGGAAGCAAATGGGCAGGCAGTCGGCAGAGGGGGTTTGCAGGGGAGGAGGAGGGGGGGAGAGAGAGAGAGTGCGAGGAGGAGGAGGAGGAGGGTGGTGGCGGTGGGGGATCAGCTCACTGATGTCGTGCCGCGTGTGCAGGAACCCTGCCTGTTCTCCGCGGGCGAGTTGGAGGAGGGTCCAGGCCTGGGTGCCGGCCGAGAGATCTCTGGTTCCTGCTTGCAGGTCCAAATCCCCCCTGTGTGTGTCTGTGTGGAGGCGAGGCGGTGGCACAGCTCCCCTGAGCCCCTGCCCAGTCCTTTGAAGATAAGATGGTGATACAGAGTCCCTTTCGGTACGTCGCTAACCGATGGTCTTTGTGTGACACACATGCCTCTCTCCTTTGGAGCCTGCAGCTAAAACACCTATGGTCTTTACTGAAACGAATCGGCTGTATGGCTTCAGGTCAAATTAGATTATGAATGGGTGACAAAATCCAAGATTGTATGTTTAGGATATTTGATTTTTTTCTCACCATTTCATGCTGATAGCGTGGAGTTCTGCTGTGCTTGATATTTCTATTTGATTTCCCTCCACTGAGAAGAATCACTTCCATAAATTCTCCTCATACACTCGCTGCTGACTTAATTTTTTTCAGTTTTCCATGGCAACGAGTTGTCATCTTAACTCTGCTGATTTCTCTGCTATCTGCGCTGTATTGCTCTCGATCATGACAGTTTTTTAAACACGTTTCTCCTCTGCATTTATAACCATATTTTGTGGCACTCGCAGGCCAATTCTCCCACTTCTGGCTCTCCACAGCAGCTTTTCACAAGAGCGACCATCATAATCAGGCTTTTGAATTATGAACTCAATATTCCCTTTTTTTCTCTATCCTGTGGCTTTGGGGTTCAGATCTGCGCATAATGTCTTGTGATTGCATGGCATTATGGTGGCTTGGAAAGCCGAGTCGAGGTCCAGCCACGCATCATCTTTCCATAGACAATGTGGATCTCTGTGTCTCTCTGAGCTCATCAGGGATGGGGCGTTGATTGCTTTTTGATACCCCTCCAACGTGGATGGGGTCCTGCATACATCAGCTAATTAGAATGTACTTATAGTGTGTGTGTTTGTGTGTGACAGACCCCACACTTCTCATCAGATCCTCAGCCCAAGTGCTCTAACCACACTCACTGAAGGCTTTATCAAATTCCCGACAAGAAAAGAAAAGCTATACAGTGCAGGGCTGGCGGGTGGGGGGGTTGCGTGTGTGTGGGATTTGATGTCAGGGAAAAATAAAACACATAAAACGAGGAGAGAATGTACAACGACAGGAGTTGTTTCTCTATCAGGGTTAAAATTCCACAAACCCACTTTAGATACGACCCATGTCGGGGAAAATCTAATGACAGTTGTCGAGTTCAAACCATAAAAAGACGACTGTGTTTCAGAAGAAACCACCTCGCTCCTGTTCCAGACCACATTCAGCAGAGTCTAGCATACTGGCAGCAGTGGAGTTAACTTCATCCCCCTGCAGCTAATGACGGGCGCTTTGCTAGAAGCTCTGAATGGATGGCGCAGCGGTGGGGAGGGAAGTTGCAGCAGCTAATTAGGCAGCACAAATGAGTGAGTGGTATCATCCCATGCACCTTGATGATATTGTGGTCGTGGAGCATCAGAGAGGGACCTGGGGAAAGTTTTGTTGTTGCCTCGCCGACTTTTTGGATTGCAGGGCATTTCAGCAAGGCCTCCTTGTGCCTCAAACACACACACACACACACACGCAAAAACTGCTCACCAACGTCCTAGCCCAAGCTATGATCTGTGGAAGGTGCTGGGGCGTCTCTATATATTTCATAAAGGCATCCTATTACACCCCCATGGCTTGTGGGGAACAGTACACTGTGGTTTAGTCCCCAAGCAGCGGAGAATAAAGTGTAGGACGTGGCACTGGAACAGAAATCTAACTGCTGTTTCCTCAGGTAATCTTGACTTGGATCTTAATTCCAATAAAGTGTTTTTTTTTTTTCTTCTTCTTCTTTTTTCTTTTTTTTTTCACAGCATAAGCCAGATCCAAGCAAGAACACTCCACTCTGTATTTCTGCGGTCATACTTTATTGAATATCATTTCAGATAAGAGGTGTAATCCTTTGGGTGGAAGTGATGTATATTGACCAGCTCAATGATAGCGATACAGCGCACGTCTCTGATCTGAAAGTGGTAAATAACTATTTGTGTCAGCGGCTCAATCAAATGGCATGGAATATTGAAAACTGCCCTTGTTGTTGTCAGTCTCCAACTTTGTCAGACTCTGTCTGAATATTTAAAATGTCACTGACAGAGACCGGAGAGATGCAGATAGTTGTTCCTTTTGTGCTGCTGAGTGCAGTGGCTAGGGAATGCTAAATATATGAATGGCTGCATGAAAATGCTGATCAGTTAGTTCATCAATCATTCAATCAAATCAACTAGTGTGTGTGTGTGTGTGTGTGTGTGTGTGTGTTTAGTCATGAGGTCTCATGCTGCTATACATTCGGTGCTGATAGAAGTATTCAGATATGAAACCACCAGTCACACAATAACACAAACAAACTAATCGACCGAGGCGCGGTAGACCAGTAACTCCTGTGTTCTGCGAGGTAAATTACTGTTTTTGCCAAAGGAGTCTGGTGGCTTTGAAGAGACCTTAGACGGATATAATGGCTTCAGTTGTAAAGTGCTGTCTGACTGAGCGCTAAAGCAGTGAAAATATTCATTATATAGCGTACACATAAACTGATATTGATTTTTTTAGGTTGGCCTTCTTTTGAGTGGCTAAAACATGTTTTGCCATCAATGATTAATTACATTCAGTTAAGCAGAGAAAAAATGAGCCGATCAACTTCATCAGGACTGTGTGTGGTTTGATAAGAAGTGACTGACAGTGGCCTGGCAACACAAGCAAACGGGCCCCACAACTGTAATCAGATTTTAATCCAAATATTCCTGAATTCTGATTGGTGCACAGAAAGGGTTGATGTCACATTTTTCCAACTGAGCCTTGCCAATTTCAAATCTGTGCAGAAAATCACAGAGAAAAACACGAATACAGAAATCTCTCAGGTAACAAAACTGTTTAAACTTGCTGTGTTTATGTAGCACCCTGTCAGCGTCTTGAGAAATTAGGTTTCAAAGTGGCATCGCAACACTACAGAAATGCTCCAATAGAAGCAAAATAAAATGTATTGACAGCTAAATATAGGCCAGTATATGAAGTACAGCATATAGTAAAGGACCTGATAGCCATCCAAATAAGACAATATGACCATGGCACTGTTCTGTAATAATTTGGATGAGCACACTGGCATACTGTAACACCGTGTTAGGTAAATAAATCTAGAGAAATACATCACATTTTGTAGGCTTAAAATATTTTGCATGTAAATTCTTTATTTGCAAAGGAATGGTAATTCTAGATGTCAAACTAATGTCAATGTGTACAACATTTCACTCTGGAATGTGGTGGAGTAGAAGCATAAAGCAGAAGAGAACTGAATTTTATTCTATTTTAATTCTTCATTCATTTGCTAAAGAGAAACATTTAGAATCTGCATAGAAGTCATATTGAAACATATTTATAGAACTGATCTTAAAAGGTAAAGAATCCTTAAACACGTCACTGTAAATTATTTGTTTTGGCCGACACACCTACAGTATATCAGTAAAACCCCATTGTCTGTTCTTTCCTCTCTAAACAGAGTGTGGTGGAGTTCAAGCAGTGAGCCAGGTCACTCAGGTCAATGCGACACTGTTACAGTCTCACCTCTCAGAGTGACTGGGCTTCTTCCATCAGTGGAGAGCAGCCCTCTCTGCTCCCACATGGTTCATTTCATCAGGGTTTGTTTTATCTTGACTGGCCAGACCCATGACCCCTGAGCACTGATAGTCCAATAAGACTGCAGGAGAGCATCACCGGGGCATTGTGGGGACTGAAACAGAACTTCACCCGCCAAAGTTTTCTTTCCCTCTGAGTGTGTGTGTTTGTGTTTGCATTGATTCGCTGACCCTTACATGTGTGCGTTGAACTGTTTGAGCGAAAGTTCAGTTTGGGAACTTCAAGCAGAGTTTACTGGCATGGCACATGAATGGCGACAGATTTAGCATGAAATATGTATCATGAATGAAATGCAAATTCATCTCGGAAGCATTTAAAAATAAAATGTAGAATATGCCAAAGCTGCAGTAGAGCTAACGCACCTAATTCTAAAACACAAGAAAGAAAGGACAGACCGTCATGCTCAGAAGTGTTCAATTTCATGAGCCTGCAGAGAGTGCCATGTTTACTTTCCTTTGCATGGAAGAAAAGAAATGAATGCTCTGGGTTCCCTGTAAAGACAAACATGAAAGGAATCACCAAGAGTTCTTTAGG
Source organism: Chelmon rostratus (assembly GCF_017976325.1). Lineage (NCBI taxonomy): Eukaryota > Metazoa > Chordata > Actinopteri > Chaetodontiformes > Chaetodontidae > Chelmon > Chelmon rostratus. The sequence goes on from NC_055665.1 coordinate 24,780,781, forward strand.
CCCTTTCTCTTGTGCTGTGTGTAATGCAGCTTCTTTACCGCCTAGGTAGTCTCTGCCATCTGACTGCTGTTTGAAGTCAGCAGAAGTCGACAATATTTGCTTTTCAGCAATTCTCGCCCACTGTGTCTCTCTGGTGCGTTTGACAGTGTGACCACTGTGGAGTCTATCAGTTCACTCCTTGGAAGAAATGGCTCAAATTGGCCATTTGGTTCGTCGGCGGATTGACGACGAGGTCCTTGCAAGTGAGGGGCTGGCGTTCATTGTTGTTATGGGGCGAGCATGATGGACAGCTACGGGTGGAGGAGGAGGTGGGCCCTGATGGGGAAGTTTGAAAAGAAGAGGGTGGAGGGTGCAGGATTAGCCTCATCTCAGACCTGCTGGGGTGCGATCTCACCAAAGCGCCAAGACTGGGCCAGTCTCAGTCAACTCCCCCCCACCCCAAAAAAGAGTGACAGAGGGGAAAAGAGAGGGGGACCATCAGAGAGAGAGTTTGAGAGAGAGAAGGGGAAAGGTGCTCCCGATGCCAGACTTACCTCATTACCTCATTTCTTTTCTTTTCTGATAGCAGTGGTAATTGTTCGATAAGAGAGCCAAGACACTTTTTATACCTTTATGAGAAATACTAACATGTTATTCTAAAAAAAAAACTCTTCATGTTTAGCAGAATAAGTCAGTCCTATGAAACATCAGTGTTTAATGGTGCCTTAACACAAAGTAGCTGTTGTGTGAAATATCGCTAAAGTTAGCAATTTAAACGTGAATCATTATGCAAACAAGGAAAAATCTGATCAAGGTGTAAGTACACAAGGCCAAGCAATTGATACCAACTTTGGACACTGGCAGGCTTAAAAAAGTACAAGATTCAAATGTCTCCTGAATGCATCTGCCCCTGCGCTCCTTCTCTGCAGCACCTCCTTTGCCTTGTAACATACAAGCAGTCCTGCCACAGTGGCCACTAAATGAAGAGATGCAGCACAGCCTATTCCCAATCTACTGCACTGTGTGTTTTCCAAGTTCAGCGAGCACATCTTTGTGGATTCGAGTGCTATTTCTAATGGTATTATCCAGCGAGTGTGTGTGAAAGCTGTTCCTTTTCTCTGGTGGAGGTGCGTGTGGGTGGGTTAGAGGGGAGGCTGTGAGGCTGCTGAGACCCCGGCGTTATCAGCACCAGATGCAGGTTGACTTCAGACTTTCAATGGAAGGTAAAGAGAGAGAGGGGGGAAATTAATGAGAGCCATAAAGCCAGCAGGATAAATAATTAGCCAACTGGTCCTAAGATCCGTCCCTTCATTTGCAGCTACAAATAAATTCTCCTTGCAAGTTTGCTTGTCAAAACTGCAGCCTGATGCTGTTGGCTCTTTTGTGTGTGTGTGTGTGTGTGTGTGTGTGTGTGTTGTGATTGCATGCATGTGTGCGTTTTTAAGATTCATTTGTTGGTGTTTTGCCGTGCTGTCCCCTCTTCATTTGTCATGTATATCCCAGTGACAGGTTTCTCTGTCCTGCCACCGATAATTGGCTGGACCAGCGCTTCCTCCAAATGTGTGCAGCACAGACAGACTGAATAAAAGACAATTCAGCTGTCATAGCGTTCTTCATAAATCATCTGGATGAGAGAGTGTCATATTTGTGTCCACATTTTTGTTTAGAATAATCAGAAGGACATAATGTTGCTTGTTTACTCGTGGCTGATGTTCCCCAGCTGAGCTTCTAGAAACAGTGCGGCCTGTAAAACACATTGCTTTGTGTAGATACAGAGCCAGACGAGCCTCAAACCGCATTTATGTCCGACAAGCGATGTCATTTCACCCAACTGATTGCTACTTTGCCGTGCCCTCGTCAGGATCAAAGCTAATTTTTGCTGCATTAGAGGACACTTTGTGCCAGTGTACTGTGTGTTGATCTGGAGTGTTTACATGCAGTTCACTCCCTGAGGATTTTATATTATTGTTGTCACACTATATGGAGCACAGCCACTTGTATTGTTCTAATACTCCACCGGTAGATTTGAAAAGAGCTGAGCAATCACCAAAAGACTTACATTATCCTCCAGTCTTTGATCGCTATTCATGTGTCTGCGCTAAGTAATCTTCCCCTCTAATCTCATTCACAGATATAAATAAACAAGTAATGCTCTAAACGAGAGAGAGCACACGAGTGAACATCCAGAGGATTATGGTAATTTGTGGATAAATAGAGGTGTTTAAAAAATTGTGACTTTTTATTAAAAAAGTTACTTCCTTTAAAAATAATCTGTTTTCACTCCATGAACCCAGAGAGCTTAATCAGTAAATTCAGTTTGACTCAAATATTCTGCACGAGTAAATGATGGAGTGCTGATTTGTCAATGTTTTTTGGCTGATTAAAACAGCAAATACTGTATGGAGCTAGTACATGTGTTGCTCAATAAGGCGTTTGCCATGAAAGTCAAATTCCCCAGGGAATTATTTAGATGATATCGATACTGTAAGGTTTCAGTCGTCGCTCGCTGTGGATTAACAACTTATAAATAAAAGCCCAAAACACTAAATACCATCCAAATCAACAGGCCCATGTTGCCGATTGATTTTTAGGACATTGCTCTTTTTTCTCATCTCTTCCAACATGACATTTGGAAAGTCAGAAATCAATTATGTCTCCTTCCCAAATGAAAGGCTGAAAAAACTAGTATATGACTTTAAAGTCAGCCTAGCTCGCCTTTGACACGGCACATTACAAAGGGAAAGGAAAATCACACTGCATACCTGATCCATAAAAAAAAAAAAAGCCTTTGAAATGGATTGCTGGGTGGGATCCAGTCTGGCACAAGTCATGGCATTGATGGCACAGCCCCTGGGCGCAGGGATACTTGGCCTGGACAAGACGGTTGCTGGGCCCGTATCAGTGGGCACTGGCCCATCCTCTGGGAGCTCCTAAGCCATGCCGTCTGAAGAAGAACTGATGGGGTTGGCAGCACATATGGGCATGCTACGGGTTTTATTTCAGTCAAAAACAGCCCCGATGTTATCGCCTTCAGTCACCAGCACAGCAGCATCAGTGAGGCTGACCGAGATGATTGGGCGTCACACTGGGGAAAAAAAAAAAAGCCTCCTGCAAATTAACTTCAAAACAAAAACTTTTCTTTTGTTCCACCTGCGCTGTTTCTTTGGTTTTACACCGTATACATACATCCCAGGTGCTCCAATCTAATTGCGAGCCACAATTCTATCTTCCATATTGTGTTGCGGTGACAATTTGTTCCAGCTAATTGGAAATTTTGCGTTGGCCTTCATTGCACAAAACATCAGCCTATCACAAATGACACTGATATGATAAGCATGGATTCTGCCAGCCTCCACTGTTTTCAAGGCAAGACAGGAAGTTGACAGCTGCAACAGTTTTCAGTAATAGTTAGTTGATAACCATCCACGGGGTAATGAAACTTCCACCTTTGATGAGAAGTTGAAAAGAGAGTGTTTCACTGTTGGCTTGGCAGAACATTAGACATGGCTGCAGGCAGGCAGGGGCCGGCGAGGGATCGAGCTGTTTTAATAGGGCTCATCCAAAGGTGACGAGAGCACTGCATGCACGGAACTGGAGGTGTGAGCCGGGGCTGCCAGTACATATCTTTTGTCTTTCATTATCTTTATTTCCTTATTATTTTAAATGGCCGGTGTGTGTGTTTTTTCTTCACTAGAAGCTTTTTTGATATCCATTTAGATTGGAGCTTCATTAAAAAACCTCAGACAATGGAGTGACTTCTAATTAAGAAGCGCCGCATCTGGCCCCTGGCACCCTATCCCGTTGTTCCATCTATTTTGCTGGGGAGAATTCATTTGTTTCTTAATTAAGAAAAACACCAATAGCGTGAAAAATCTGCTTATGGTACCTGAATCCTAATTAGTTAAATAGTGAGGGGAAGGGGAAAACACATTCCAGTAGCCCTAGAAATGAACTCAGAGCTGATAAAAATGAACTAACTAGCCTTGCATAAATCGAAGCTGGGGAGAAAGTGTACCATCATTATGGCTAAGACAATATGCAAACTATCTTCAAAGAAATCAAATTGCTGGAATGTTTTCATTTGCATGTATTAACCATTAACATAATGAGGAGAAGTGACATTGGACCCGGATTGTGTGTCTGTTCGGATTGATAACTCTGCTGCATCTGCAAATAGTCTCCTCTGCAAAATTATGCTAGCAGTCAAATCAGTGTTGAACTGTGGAGGGAGAGGGAGAGTGATGGAGAGAGCGAGAGAAAGGCAGAGACACACGGAGGGAGAGAGAGCAGAGAGAGTGGAAGCTTTTGCTTTTTTCCGTTTTATCAGGGAGCTCTGTGCAAACCTGCTGCAGTGTTGAATCGGAGCCATCATCCTCTGACAGCTATCCTTAAACAGGAAGGGGCCGCGAGTCATTGTCTCTAAGGCTCTGCGGAAAGCTGCTGTGTGTGCATGCGTGTGTTTTCGTGTGTGTGTGTGTATGTGTGTGTGTGTGTGTTTGGGGCAGGGGGACGCAGAGGGATGTGCCCATGTGGCTGCTAGCTGGAGATGGACCTCAAGTGGGCACACTTCACACTCCCCCCCCACCACCCTCACCACCACCACCACATATCGGACACATGCACACACACGCCTGCACACAGATTCATGCATACATGTGTCACCCCCTCACCCCACCCCCGTCTAAAACACACACACACACACGCACACACACGCACACACACACACACATCTGAGTGCTTCCAGGATACCAAAGGCTCACTTATCTGTTCTGTAAAGACTCACCATGGCCCACATTGGCGAGTTGGCGGGCAAGCAGCCAAATCCACTGTGTGTTCTCCTACTGCAGGCGTCATGCAAAACACTGAACTGTCTTCAATATTCAAAATAATTTTTCCAACATGCTACTTCCCAGGATCAGCCTCTTAGGTCAAATTATTCAATTAAGTGTCTGTTTATTACTGATACCAAAGCTGGGTGGCGGGTCTACTTATCACCTTTTTTGCAGATTGGTGTTCTCGCAGAATACCACCATAAAGATTGCCTTGGCTGTAATTAAAATGGCACAGAGACAAATTTGGCGCAGGGCTAAGACACGGGGAAATGAAGGAGGCAGGGGGAAATTGCAGGGGCTACATTCTGTCATCCAATGAAAAAGTTGAGGCTTATAATGCAAAGCGAAATGACTGTCAGAGCGCTACTGTACGCCACAAAGGAGCAGGTATATGAAAGGAAAAATGCAACCTTATGGTGGTGGTGTTGTCATGGCGGCGCGTTTATGTGCAGAAAACGGTCAGGAAACGGGGGCTGTTCTTTGTGGCTCCGACTGAGGCAAGTAAACAGGAGTCAGCGATGGTTTGTGTGGCAGAGCGGATGCTGTTTAGACGTCCTGAACGCCAGCCGGGCTAGCATCCATCCACAGGCCTGTGTGTTTGATGAGCTATTGGCAGGCTATGGGGACACGTGTTCCCGTGCCTCGTGGCAAACATACCTTTCACCGTCTTTGACTCCACAAGCCTGTGTGACTTCTCGGGGAAAAAATATGAAAGAAATCAAAGCGCCAATAAGCTGAGGGTGTTAAGCCAGAGAAGGGGGGAAAAAAAGAAAAGAAAGACCTGAGCGACTTTGGATTTTGACAGAATCTTCATGCGCTCTCTGACAAAAATTTGCATTGTTATCGCAGATAACTGGTGATGTTTTTACTTGGTTGTACATTTTTGTGAAATATGTAAAATGTAAACCGAGCCTCTAACGATTCCCTTAATGACGCGGATCTTGCTTTTTTCCTCCGAATCGCGTCTTAGCGGGCTTCTCAGTGCAGGATGTCTGATATCTGAATATTAAAAGGGAGTTTCAAGCTCATCTGCAAATGTGATTTGCACATATCACACTTCTGCAGTCGTCAAGCTGCTTCATCGCCAAGCTTCTGAGCAAAGAAGGCTGGGGAGGGGAGGGAGAAAAAAGAAAAAGAAAGATGCACATATGGGTTGCTATTGATGTATTCCATTTCTGACCTAATTTAAATCCCTGCCAACAAGCTCATATGCATACTGTACATTTGCTAAATTACAGAGTGTAAACCTTGCCTTCTCACAGAGACAGGTGTAAACATCAATGTTGTCATAATGCACCACCAGTAAATATGATAATCGCGCCATGCTGCAATAGAGCACAAAATAATTTGGACATCATTTTGATGCCTGAGGGGCCCAGGGGAATGCCCTGCAGAAAGAAAGGTGGCCCATTGACATGCTATACACGCCAAGATATAATTATAGCTGCCTGTCTTTGTTCCTCCCAAGCTTCCTCTCAGTGCACTAGTAATTTGCTTGTGATATTTTGGTATTCTTTACGATTGAGTTATTCTCTGTGGACTTGAGCATTACATGGGTGCAAATGAAGATGCGAAGAAGCTGCTCCACTGCCGGATCCCAAGTTCAGAAACTGCAAGTGTGAGATCACGACGGCAAAGTTGATGCTGGTAGTAATAAGATATTTTGTAAAGCCTGATTTGAAAATTTATGTGGCATTCTGACACATAACGACTGCTATTCCCTCCGATTTTTGGTGTCATCGCCGGCTATCTGTGTGGGACATTGCTGATAATAAGAGGCAATGCCAGAATATCTTCAGGGTATGCAATGTGTCGAGCTGCGGTTTGTTGTCATGATAATCCCCTCATTTGTAATGTCGGGATCAGCAGGTTACGGCTCTCCACTTGCCTGCCATGTCAAGACTTGGGACTGGCGAGGTGGATTGTCATTTCTGAAGCAATATTTTGACAGCGCCTTCACTTTACTCGCATGCTGCGGCTCAAAGGTCAGAGCTGTGCCACTTCCATTTACTGTGTGTGAACACTCAATCCCTGAGGAGTGGAGCTCTCTACATCTCCCCCTGCAGTCGCTCTCTCTGACACACACACATGCACGCCGTCTCTCTGTCTGCCTCTCACCATTTAACTCACTTGTTTTAGGAGATAGATGTCAAGGCTGGTCCCACACAGAGCTTTATAGTGGGTCTAAAGCTCCCAAATTGAAGGGCAATTACAACTTATAAACCTTTATAATGGAGTAAATGGAAAAAGGCAGGTCCGTTCAGTTTAGCTCACTGCGATGCCTGATTTCCCCTCCTGCCATCACTCCAATTAGCGCCTCGCCAAGACAGCCACCTCTCCTTCACTCGCCTCATATCACACAAACTGCTGGGTATTTTTTAAAAACATAGTCTGGTATGATTGTTACAACTGCACAATGTCTCAATGGTGTAGCTGTCATCCATTTTCCCGTGTGCTTAGTGCCACTCCTCAGACACCGAGGCAGGTTATGTCAACCAAATAAGGCACTTGTCAGTAATACAAAAAGACATTGTTGCTGGGCCATTGTTACCTGCTCTGCCAGCTATCATATAGAAAGTGATGGAGTGACGGTGTTTTGGAGCGCGGTGCAGCTCCAGAGCCCCAGGGGTATTATGGGTGTAAATCTCCCTCACACAGTTCTGCTCCAGGCCAGGGAGAGCATCATCATTAGCCAGAGCAGATGGAGGGTCTTCAGCACTGTTTTCCTCTCTCTTCCGTCGGACTGGACTGCTGGAATCTGGTTTGATACAGGCAGCAACAGCCAAGCCCAGACAATGAATGATGAAATCCACATGAAATCAGATGAAAGCTACAGTTCGCACATAAGCAGGCGGCCTGATTCATCATTTATTTGTGAAGTGATGATAGTGGAGGTTTGTTTAGGCGCTGCGTGCGCTCATGCAGCACTTCCGTGCTCTTTTGTTTTGTGGCAGGAAAGTATGACACAAGCTCGGCTCTGACTAATAACGGCGGCTGGTAACGACATTAGAGCTGAAACAATCAGTGGAACAATCGATCAGTCCATCGACAGAAAATGAACGCAACTAATTTGATAAGTGTTTAGTAGTATGAAGTCATTTTTCAAGCGAAATGTCAAACGTTCTTTGGTTCCAGCTTCTCAAACGTGAGGATTTGCTGCCTTTACTTTAAGTCCAACATTACTGTAAGAAATATCTTTTAGTTTTGTAAGCAAGACATTTGAATAGGTCATCTTGGGTTCTGGGACACTTTACACTATTTTCTGATGTTTTACAAAAGATTAATGCAGAAAATATTTCAGCAGATTGCTCCATAATGATAACAATCATTAGCTGCAGCTTTAGAATATATATTTGAATTGGTATTACTGATGACTAAAATCTTTCTTATGTTTAGCATCTTAAGTAAAGCTATTATATGGCAAAGTTTATATTATTTGTATTTCTAGTATGGCAGTCAATGTATGAAGACACTAATCAAGTGTCCAGAGCTGCCTCCACATTCAATAGTATGTGAAACTTCTTTGACCAAATCGGCAAAGTTGATCAATTCAATTGCAGGTTTTCTGGGGATTGTTACACTGCACTGGAGCACACGACCAACATCAGATATTTCATAAGAAGCCAATATCAGCCTGATATAACAGTTTAAGCCTCATTTCAAGCAGCTAATCAGTGCAATCATTTATCAATGAGGAGTATTTATCTCCGGCAGCCACTAGCTCCCCATTGATGCACTAGTATTTCACAGTGTGCTAGAGGCCTGCTATCCAGAGAGCAGGGAGTGTGTGTGTGTGTGTGTGTGTGTGTGTGTGTGTGTGTGTGTGCGTGCGTACGTGCATGTGTGTGCGTGCGTGTGCTGTCTGAAGCACTGGCAGAATCCTAATCTTCCAGCAAGAAGCTTCACATGGCCAGATCAAGAATTAGGAGGGAGGCTGAGGGGGGGTGGTGGGGGGAGGAAAAAAAGCCCATCTCGGTCTGTGTTTTAAAGGACAGTGCTTTGAATGTCATTTGACAATTTCCTTTTAATTAGAACTAATTTACAGAAAGATGCCCACCAGCTAATCTTTACAGGATAATTAACTTCTATTTTCTTTACTTTTAATTAAAAAGTGGAAAAGATTTAGCTGATCCATAAAGAATTGTTCTTTTGAAATGTTCATCAGACTTCACACTTCTTTTGGCATTGGTAATATTTAGATCCTATCTGCTGCTCGCAGTCTCCACTGAGTTATTGCAATGATTTTCTCCCCCTTATCCGAGGTATTAAGAAGTGGAACTATCAATAGTAGAAATAGGAACCAGAGGAAAATTAGAATTGAATTAATGAAGAATTTATTGCGAAAGGAACCCCCCATCCCTCATAATACTGGAATGAAATTGACATCTTAGATATATCCATTTCATAGAAATTCCTTGATGGGAAAATATTGTTTTATCTACATTATTTGATACAGTAATCATTTTCCTTTTTTCTGAAGGCTCCCCATTAAATTCTTTAAAATGACGCTCCACTAAAAGCTAATTGTTGCAGAGGCAGTTTGAGCGTTTACAATAATGCCATTTCAGCCCCCACAGACTCGCGGGCCGCTGAATGTTATGAGAACAATGGTTTTCAGGTTAAACAGCAGCATCTTATTAAGCACTTAAGACACAGTGAAGTGTCTGGTGCCACTGCAGGATGAAAACTCCCTCAGCCTCATCAGAGCTGGTGGAGGAAAGTATTTTCGTGCCAGTGTTAGCACCTTCCAACAGACTTTACTTAGTGGAGATAAAGTGAGCCAATATGAGGTGAGTGCGCTGTAGACAGAGCCTCCACTCGTCTGCAGACGAGCCAATGGCTGAAGATGGATGCCCCCACTTAACCATGATAGCTCCCTGGAGGAGCCTCAGTCAATGGCTTCATTAAAAGTGAACGTTCTCGTGAAAAGCTCGCTTATAAACCAGTAATTAAGACCACACATATTTTACCTGCTTTGTTTCAGCTGTCACATGCAGTGTACAGGCACATGGTTAACTTTTATTTCCTTATAAGTAACAGAATGACACTAATAAATCATTCAGCCAGAGGACAAGCAAGTGTGTAACAGGAAGGACTTGAGGACGCTCAAATGCAGCAGAGTGGTCATTTTAACAGCGTTTTAATCTGTCCGTTGCCACTGCGAAGCAAACGTTACGCTGCAAGAGAGGCATTAGCTAAGCCCATATTAGTTGGAGGACAAGCTTCGTGACTTTTATGGACCAAACGTTGTCCCGGTGTCCACTTGGATGTGTGTGTCTCTGTAAACTCCAGAGAGGCAAGTGGATGCAGTAGAGTGAAGCAGGACCCAGCTAACTCCACAGAGAAACTGGCTGGCATCTGCTGAAGCCCTCGGGCACGCTCAGAGGTGCCTCCAGCATTTTAATGGCATAGTCAAATGCCAGCATGTTTTCATGCCATTCCAATTCAAATTCATTGGATAAAGAAGTAAGAGCGTGTTATTCCCCTTCAACAGTCCAGACAGAAACACTGGGCGCAACAACACAGAACTTAGCAACTCTGCAAACATGCTGGGATCCAACGTTGTGTCTGATTGGAATAAGATACTCGACCAGAATTATGTTGACAGTGTTTGAGAAATGTGAACAAAAATAAATCTCTGTCTTACAGAAATAACATCATTCTGCATTTGGGCAACGCTATCACGATCTGTGAGGAGGGATTCAGAGGCAGCGGTCCAGCAGATGGGTGTGTCCCAGTCTCAGTCTTGCTGCACAAGGCCCAAATGTACAGTAATGTAAACTCAGTGGGCCATCTAAATGCATGATGTCATCAGATTGCCTGGAGATGCCTTGTCATCTCTCGTGCTGCAGCCTCTCAGATGAGTGTGTATGTTGACATGTGTGAACATACAACCCCCCCTTCCTCCCATGATCCCACCCTCCCTCCTTTTCACCGCAATTTCCAGATGAGCGTCGGTGCTGAGTTCTCAAGCAGTTTGTTGACTGTTGATTGTAAGTGCCCGAATTTAGGAAGGCAGCCATTTCTAATCACGAGAATTACATTGCTTAGCAACCGGAAAATCAAGTTAAACAATACCATTGCTTATTCTTGGTCACACACTGCAGCTCTGAGAACACATCAGTCTCCACTGAAGCTGTTCCACGCTCCTCCCAGTACACACACATACACACACACACAAGCAGCCATTCACAGACAATATACAAAATGGTAATTTACTTTTGACTTGTGTTACAGCATTAGCTCCACATTTAGTTTGATCACAGTGTACAACTTGGAAAAAGCCTTCTTTTTTCTTTCATGCAACATTTGCGCACAGTATGAAAAAAGATGTTTGAAATGAAAAAATCCTTTGAGGGTTCCTGTAGCATATTAAGCTATTAAGAGTTGCGTAAATGGTATCTATTTCATTACAGTGATCAAGGATTAAATTAGAGGCTTGAGCCCTGTAACATATACACTAAGTCTCCTCCAAGGCTGAGGGAGCCCTCTGCATCCCAAAGGTCATTAGAGCTGAGGAGAAAGTATGGCCCCCAGTCTCTCCTCGCCTCTCTCCGCTTTCTCCTCCTTCTCTTTCTCTTCTCGCTCAGCCCTTCGTGCGAGATGAGACCAAACCGTTTTCTACATTTTCGCACTTTTCTGTCGGAGAGCGAGTGTTTATCCGTTTCTTTTTTCCTCCAGCTGTGGAGGTAAACTTATGAGTGTGCGTCTAAGCCTACCTGGCTCACAGCGTACGGCTACTTGCAACTCGAGACAAAGTCTGTATTTCTGTATTTCCTCCCACGCAGAAGTTTGAAGAGTCCTGCGGAGTGTGTGTGTGCGCTCACCTGGAAGTGAAGAAGGCCCGGTATCAGCGTTGGCACAAAGGGCCAGTCGCAGGGAGCGGAGTTGGCTGAGGTTGAGCTGCACGGCCCTGTTGGATTTTAGGGCTGCATTATGCATTCATGTTTAGTCTCAGGTGCTACGTTTTATCCCCAGGCCAGCTTGGACACATTTTCAATGGACCTTTTGGATGAAAAACTGTATAGGTGGGAGCAAAAATGATTTCCATGCTTATAGAGATCTGCCGCTTTGTTCTGTCAGATTCAATTACCTCACCTCTAATTAGGGAGCTATAGAGGAGGCTGGGTTTGTGATCCACACATCACACTGTGGAGCCTGCTGATAATGTGAGGTATCGCTATCACAGCCTGGCCACAAGCTCCCCACATTGCGGACGGCGGAAAAAGCATGCCATGAAATTAGCAGTCACTCATACAGTTTTGCACATACACACATATTTGTTTAGAGCTCTTCTTCTTTTTTTTTTTTTAAGTGTGAGTTTTCGAGGCAAGGTTGGCACATGTGTGTGTTTTTTCCATTTTCTGTTTTAGCCCACTGATGCACAGACCGGTGCACAGAGTGCTTTCCTCAAAGATATTCTCCATCCAGCACCTCTGTCCGTACTCCTCTCTTCCCTGCTCCCCTTCCTCTGTGACTCATTAATCCTCTGTCCATCATATGGTCTCAGAGTATCACCCCATTTTATAGACTCAGTGGGGGCATTACCATATCCCTCTCCGGAGCTCCACTCCGCATGGCCGATCCCTATCAGACAGGGGCCATGCCATGAACAAAAGAGCCACTGTGATCAAGCCTGCATTCAGCTACCAATGTCTCTATTAGCACTGGCTGCTCCTGCTGCATGACTGTTTGAACAGGGCTGAGATTTCTCTCTGCAGTCGGCAGAGGAAGAGTCTGATGAATGCGGATGATACAGTTCAGGGTGGAGGGTGTGGATGACGGGGCTGGAGGGGTGCAGGAATACCTGGACGCTGACCCGGATTGAGGGGAAGTTGAGACAGGGTGCAGTTTCCTAAAACTTGCTCTTAAAATTGAGCATATCTGCTCAGTCTTTGTGCTGCGATGATTTTAACAAACTAAGTCTTTCTGTAGAAAGAGGAGCTCATGAATTAGCAGCTGAACAGCTGTCAGACTTAAGCATAAAGATGATTGTTGCAGGACTGCTGCTAATAATTATTCTCTTAATTAATCTAATGATTGTTTTTCATTAGGAATTGATTCATTGTTTGGTCGAGTCGTTCGCCGCTTTAAATGACTCATCGTCAGACTCATCACAGGCTATGACCTATTAAAGGACATGACTTCTGAGCAGTGGAATCAGTCCTCTCAGATTGTTCACCTGAAGGACTTTTAGAGGCCTGAAATGGTTAAAGCATCCAGAATCAAGAGAATCATTTTGCATGTCGGAAACATTTCTATTCATTTTTTATTTATTATTATGAATTGATTGTTCTTTGTGTGGCCGCCTCAGATTTATTAGGGATTTCTTGTGATTCCATGTTTGGAATCGCCTATTCAGAAATGAGCAAATGAATGACCCAAAGATATTCAACCTAAAATCATATAAAACAGAGGAAAACAGCAAATAGCGCCACTCGAGAGGCTGAAATAATTGAACGTGTGTCATTTCTGCTGTTTGTATTGCATTATTTTGATCAGTCAAATATCAGAATTGCAGTTGTGTTCATTTGTTATGAATTGAAAGTAAATTATTTTGTTTTTCCGTGGTTTTGATGAATGACTGATTTGTTTAGAAATTGGGGTTTAGACCTGATGGATGTTTTGAACAGTTAGATTTCCAACTTCAAAAAAGATGCCATTTAATGGTGACTTTTCTTTTGTAAGCAGTAGAATAGTTTGAAAGGCATGGAGCGAAGCAGGGTTTCTAGATTATATTGCAAGGACAAGACAGCTGCAATAAGGGAAAGACACCACGTGGATTTATGAAAGATTTCCAAGTAAGTTTCCAAAGCAGTGGCTCTTTGGTGTGTTTAACTTCGGCGTCACCTCTCATGTAAAATTCCCTGCTTTTTACCGCTTCCCGTGCGTGCTGTGTTTGCGTAACGAGCGCACCATTTTAAAGCACATTGTGTTGTTTTCTGTGGCGGCGTGAAATGCAGACGCTCTCTCCGCGGTGTCATTGGCCATCTGAACTCCAGAGGAGGCTTGATAAGAGGGTGAAGCAGCAGACATTCCTCCGGCCCAATTCGTCAGCAGACTCTATAGAAATGCACCAACAAGCGCGGGTCACACAGTGAATGTGACAGGATTTTAAACAGTACACAACTAAATATAGCAGGAACGCCACTATCAGAAAATGAGTTAGGAGTGTGGTGCTAGTCGTTTAGAAAGTCATTATTCTTATCATTGCTGTCTCTGAAATAATTTCAGGTCTCTCCATGCAATGAATACTGTATAATAAACTAAACATGTGAGAATGCACACAAACTTTGGTAATCTACGCATTCCCCAAGAAGTAGCCATCAGACCCCCTTTAGTGTCTCTGACTGGGTGGAGTATTTCATTTTTCCATATTCACCAAGGCCTCCGGTATCTCTATCAGTTTGAAAATGCTCCATTTAGTTACTATCTGTTAGAGTGGGGAAGTGAGATGCCCTTATTCTGAGTCTATTAAACCTCAATTCTATCTCATCTTATCTACCTAATCTTTGTGTCTTATTGACCATGAAGTTTATCTTTAATCTCCCTTTACCCTTATTATCGCGCAACACTGTAGGTCTATTTTCTATGGTGCAGTAGTGCCGCTGTATTTGCCGGCAACAGAGGAAGAATCGTTTAGTTGTACACACAGTTCTTATTCAGCTGTGTAATGGAATGTGTACAGAGTGTGTGTATAGGAATGTATTTCCCTGCTTTCTTTCACACTGCCTTCGATTGCCTTGGCAGGAGCTTTTAACGCCAGTCATACAATCTCCCCTTGATACTGCGATATTTATCTCCCAGTATCATCTTAAGCGATGGTAGACTCATCGAGTCACTTCACGCCTCACTTCGCTCCTCAGCAAATCAGCAGAAGGCATCAGATAAGATCATAAAACTGTATCCTAATTTAAAAGCAGCACTCTGCCTCCGCAGTGTCTATTAGAGATCTGTGTGCTAATTCTTTTCATGTCCGGGGCTCCTGCAGATGTAGGCCTCTACAAAGGAGTAATTTATAAGACTAATGAAAAGAGCAAGCAGTTTGTGGACATCAGGGGGGTCTTTTATGAGGCTCGGTGCGAGAAGAAAGAGAAACAGGAGAGGCACACCAGCCCCACTTTCTGAACTGAAATTATTGCTTTATTAAAGCTGAGGGGCTCGCACTTGCTACAATAGAACAAACACGTTGAAAGGTGTCGAGAGGATATCAGTGCGCTCCGTTTGAGCTCCAGGATGATGCAGAAGAGGCTGCAACACAGCTCGTGTGTGACAGGCAGAAAACGGAGACGGCATCCCCATGTAGCAGGCAGCGATGGCTGCACGTTTGATATGATTATTCAGTTTAAACGTAGCTCAAGAGGGAGATTTTGTTTTTAGGAAAATGGTGCGGGGTTCTTGCTCGGGCGGTGTTATTTCAAATATAAACTAACCTTAAACTTGAAGTGTTGCATCACTTCTTTGCTATGGTAATTCATGTGCAGACGTCGGAGCCATGTTTTGGTTTGGGAAGGAGAGGTGTGCCAGATGCACATTATCTTAATAAAATTCAAATGCCGGGTGAGATGTTTTTCAGAACTAATACAATTCAGGTAGCAGTACAGTAATTCCATCAACGCCCTTGATTGAAGCAAAATGGTAATATGCAAATACCAAAAGAGATGTACAGCTACAAGCAAAACTCTGAAATCATTTAGATTTAAAGAAATAATATTGCACAGAGGGGGGAAAACATTAATCACACGGAAAAGTGTCTCCTTTAAGATTGCACTGGTGTATTACCCGGAGGCATGGAATGTAAATGGAAAATCAACATTGTACCCTGTGATAAGGCTAACAAATTAATAAAAGTATTTTCTTTCCTCCTCCCATGCCGATGCCTTTATGAAAAGTCTGGAAAGGAACTTTTTTTCCCTCCTCCTTGCGCCTGTGTGAGGTTTTGTTTTGCGGGTTCTGGGATTAAAATCAACGCTCACCTTGGCTGTATTTCAGCTTGTTTTTCAGAAAGCGCAGTGTCTCAAAGGGCTTTTTCAGTAGCTATAATGGAAGGACCTTTACGTAATATTATGATTCTATAATATTCTTTATTGACATGGCCGTATCTTTGTCTACATGAAACTCTACATCTGAACATGGAGTGTATTGACAGCACAGTGCTGTTCTGTTCTTGCAAGTTGTATCTACATTTGTAGTATCTCAACAAAAGAAACAAAGAGAGGGAGAAGTTTTTTGGAGCGCCTGAAGGATGTGATGAAACTGCTGAGCATCTCCCCTGTGTGTGCGCATGTGTGCGTGTCTGTGTGTGTATGTGCGCGCGTTCCCTCAGGTCCTCTGGAGGATGGCCTGGAGGAAGAGGAGGAGGAGTGCGTCTCCGAGGAGAACGAGCTCCTGGCCAAAGACGAGTTCTCGGTGGAGGAGAACTTCTCCGCCGAGTTTGAGACGGAGAACATGAGCTGTGAAGACATGGAGTACTTCTGCAACAAAGGTGAGGATGGCTTACTTATTCGAAACGGAAACTTTAAAAGCTGTTCTCCACAAGCAGTGCACCGTGCTCTTTTTAATACCTAATCTGAGACAATATGTTAAGCCGCCCTTGTGCCAAGCATCAAAAATAAGTTTAACTCCTGCCAATGGTGTCTAATAAAATTCCACAACATGTTCAAATCAAACCTGGCAGAACTTGTGTCCGTACGAGAATTTCTCCCGCATCACTGCCGACAGTTGAAACTATCCATTTTGATATTTGATCCCAGCCATCCACCCAAGAGCAGTGGTTTGATCTGAGAGAGAGATGGCATCGGCAACGCCGGCTCTCCCTCTGTGATAGTGCTGTGAAGGTGTGCTACGGTACACCAATGCACTGGAGAGCGTAGCACTTCCCTTTGAGCCGACGCTAACGCTCTGTGAACACTCAGCAGCACCTGCTACTGCTCGGAGGTCCAGCACTATAAAGCGCCTCAGCATCGCCAAATGCGCCCGAGTCCTCTTTGAACTCCAATTCAATTAGATTGCTTCTTTGTATGTTTGTTTCATTTCGGTCACACCTTGCCATCACAGGAGCTAATTTGTGGTCTGCTCCAGGTTACGGTGTGAAGATGACAGACTTGTCCCGCCTCCCTCCCCCTAACTCCCCCAACCCCCACCTCTTCCTACCCCCCGGTCGCGTGGCTTTCACTACCCCAGGTGTCCCCACTCTCACTGGCGCACGGATGCCATAAATTTGACTTTTTAATGAAGAACCAATGCTTTGAATGCCTGCCTCTTCCTCCTCCTTTCAAAGGGAAAATTGTTTAGAATTATTTTTTCACACTTCTAAACTGATGTGCCTTGTGGGATTACATTATTGAAGAAAAATAAATCTTTCATGTTTCAGGTATGCCCCGGTAATCGTATCAATAATGTTTTCCTTTTGTTCTCCGGGAAAAGTTGAACGGCACAATTGTTCGGAAATTGCAATTACCAGCGACGCCTCGTTTGCTGTAGCCTTTGTCTCCTTGGTAATGTGTCCTTAGACAAACTTCAAAGTGGAATGTATGGTCTTGTAATAACCCAGTAGCTATGAAATAGATGGTGCAGTACACATTGGCGGCTACAGCGAGGGGGGAAAAAAAGTACAACTTCTGAAAATCTTCAAAGAACCTTGTCAGAGCCGTTTGATATTTCTATTGTTTTGGATAAAACCGCGTGAGGAACTGGGCCTCAAATCTCCTTTCCATGTTTATGAATAAAGTCAACACTAAATAGCAATCCCAAATGTCAAATACGACTTTTTGGGAGACACTGGTAATCTGTTCCTTGTCATACACAAGCCTTACTAGTCAGATTTTTTTTATTACTTTGCCATCTGAGCTTACAGTAGCTAAGTCTCCCTTTGCCTCCTAAGACCCAAGTGATGTACTATCCGAATTTCTTTTTTCCTCATGGCAAGTTGTGTGCAATCATCAGGTGTAGCCATTTTCCCCATGATCCCTTCCTCAATTAGATCTATTTAAAACTAATGTCGGCGTAGCTTAAATTTACCCCACTTATGTGAAACTGCCGTGAATTAAACAGGACGCAATCCTGGCGGCATTAAATGGTTTAAGTGTGTTATTCCTCGACTATAGGAGGAAAAAGAGAGCCCCCTTGATTAACTAAACCCTCTCAAATGTGATGGCGTGCTGTAATTAGCCCTGTGCGGACTTGAACGTGGGTTTTAAAGCAGCCACTCATCCCATGGCCTTTATCTTCTGCTGCTTCCCAGAGAATAAGGTCTCCCGTGTAAGGTTCCTCCACTGAGCAGCGACTCTCTGGTCTTAGCTTAGCCTTGTATCTGTGTAGTCACTCTCTGAAATGGGCTTGTCAGGGGGACCTAAAACCTCCATTAAAAGTTTCAGTCTATAATAGGTATTAAAAAGCTGTAGGAACACAAAGAGGAGTACCAATTTTCATTAACATATGAAGCACTTATTAACTTTGATCAGAGTGCGGTGAAGTAGCAAAGCCGCTTAAAGGCGCAAAGGTCAAGAAGTTGAATGCCACCAAAGACTCCGTCATTTGCCTTACCCTTGCAGAAAAGGGACTCCCCAGATAAGTGCGTGGAGCACCTTGACGTCCCATCTTGGTCTGAGGCTCGGGGACCTCTAAATTGGGTGATGTTTGACTCCATAACCTGTCTAATTAATGATGTCAAGGCTCTCAATGGGTTTTCGGTGGTTTTGCAGTTCTGGTTTGCAAGACGCTGGTGGTGTCACGCACAGAGGCCTATTGGCCTTTGCAACATAAATGTGAAACCCCACGATGCTAAACTGTGGGTGTAATGCATTTTTCAGGAAATGGAGAAGTGACATATACCCAGTAGCTTTTCCTCCAAAGCCCCAGCTGCAGTGGTTCCTAACCATTTAGCCTCGAGACCCTCAACACGTTATGTGCTTGTTACATCACTAGTTGCATACGTCTGTGGGTCCAGTTCAGCAACTAGAGTGATTCTTTTCCCTGTTCTGTATGAAGCATTTTTTCTCTCCAGTAATTCAGAGGAAATAATGAAATGCATTTATATAAATCAAGTCCAACTTTGTGGAGCAGAACTCCAATCTGTTAGTCATCTTAAAACCCTGCAGCAGTCGAAGGTAACCCAAATATTACTAATTAACTATTAACTATACCTAAGTACATTTTTTCTATATACTTCTAGATACTTTATGCTATACAATTTTTAGGTACTTGTATAGCGCTTCAATGAGGTGTTTCCTTTTTCTGCTAATTTAATCTGCAATTGCATTACATTTCAGAGGGAAATATTGTACTCATATTAATGGACAGCTTAGTTTATGAGTTACTTCACAGGTTCATATTGTATATGTGAATACAAATGATACAAATAACATGTGAGGCATTTTTAGCAGAATAAACTAGCCAACTGCACATTAAGTAGTTAAAATCAGCCCCATTTAGCTCAACAGTAACATTAAAATGCTGCTTACATGTCCATGTCAATAATAGCAATCAATAATATACTATGTATAAGAATAGAGCACGTTGAAGGGGTTCATTCTGCAAAATAAACGCTTCTGCTTGTTTCTTTCTAATGATGATACTTGTAGCAGCATATCTTTGCATTGTGGTTTTACTCCTTTCACTTAAGTAAAGGATCGGACTCCTTCCACGACTGCCCTTATAATGATGTTGCTACCATTTAGGGGGGTCCTGACCCCAGGGTTGAGAAGCACCCATCAATATTATCACAAATAAAGGAAACTCTGTATGCCAAAACTATTATATTTCCACATGTAGCACTCATCTGCCGATAAATGTATGAAGGGCTGCTTGTCAATGGCACTCAGCAGAATGTTACTGGAACAACATATATTTGTGTGAAATGAAGCAGCTTGGTAGAAGAATAGACCCCCCGAGAGAAGGAGCACTGTCTTAAGAAACAGTACATATCCCCATTGAGAGCTCTGAGAGAAAAAAGCCACATATCTAAAGACATAACCTTGGCTTTTCCCTCAATTAAAGCAGAATCTTTCCTCAAACAACTTCTCCTGCTCGGTCAATTTCACATTTATGGACCTCTGCTTGTGAAGAGCCCACAGTTGAACGCGCCGACTCCACAGCGAAGATTTATACTCTATTGACACACCTGGCTCCATAATTGTAAGAAAGATACCTCTTTTATATACACCGAGTGGCATCTTTTTTACTGAAATTGTGAAATTTCACCTTGCTGTTTTACCCCCTCTTTTATTGTTGGCTATCTGTGAAGTTCAGCACAGGGTGTTGCCACAAGCTGTTCCCTTTGTGCGTTCCAACTGCTGTCTGATGACAAATGACTTCCTTAGTTTGCTCTGACGGTAAATTTACATGTCATTTCATGTGTCTCATTTCTTCACTATGAAGCACCTTTTGTGAAGTCATATTACATGACTTTTTTTTTTTTTTAGCTCAAACTGCTTGATTCTGATGCTGTTGTGTGTGTTTATGTGTCAGGGTGCATGAAGAACAACTAAACGTGAGCATTTAGCCCTCTTCTGCTGCGTTCTCGTCAAATGCCAAAAATCCTAATGTCGGCAGAGACATTTTATCACAGCGGAAGTGAAGAGTGAAAGCTCAGGACTGCATACGCAGGGTGTAACATAGCAAATAACAAACCCACCTTGACCCTTCAAATAACCCCTGAGTGAGTAATTTGACTTGCAGCAGTCAGAGATGTACAGTAGCAAACAGAAAGTGGCAGAATTAATTATGCCACTCTTTGTGTAACACAGAAGTAATCAGAATCTCCAGCAACACAGGAGGAAGATCTCCTTGGCGCTTTCGCCACAGCTGCCAGTGCCCAGAATGGTAAATGTGGAATTTTAATGCACAGTTGATGCTGGAGAATATGGGGAAATGCTAATTTGTGGTGCGATAAGATGAATCGAGTCATCCCTTTAGCCCCATTTGACTCAGTGGAGGAAATTAATCATTAATGTTTGTTAAGTATGACAATCTAACTGGGCCAGATCTACATGCTCAGAGACTGAGGCAGAGCGAGATAAAGACCCAGGCTGCAGACAGGGAGGAAAACTGCCAGATTCTGTAATGATGGGAATTTATTGGCATTTAAAGAGACAGTGGCAAGGCATTTCACTAATAGCCTTCCTCCATTGGAGTGTTCTGCCTGCCACAAATTGCATGCAATTCAAACCTATTTTTCAGATAGCAGAGAAGTCTTACAGCTATGCTTGACTTTGGTGAAAGCGGTTGCTTCCTGGAATTGACTTTATCTGTTGCAGCATAATCTGCATCAACAACCAAATATGCAATATCAACTGACTAGCACTACCACTGCTGGCGGATAGCCAGCATCCCCCCCTAATATTACATTCTGAAAAGCATTGCTAAGCTATACTAGCAAGATTGTGATGGGTTTAGAAAAGTGGCAGTGGGTTAAAGTCATTGAGCCTAGAATTCAGTAACATATAGAACTGTGCAATCCCATATGAAGACTTAAAAATACTTATACTCCATTTTGCAGAAATTGCGACCTGTCTCTAGACTCAGTGGTCAGGATTAGAGCGCTCTGAGCTCCTTAAAGTCGCACACGAGAGATTGACATTTTCAAGGGCTTCCTTGGCAGAGACAATGCTAAAAGGGAGAGAAAAAGCCAATATGACTTTGTTGCTACCTTGCTCCAGGAATTGTGTGTGTAAATCGCCTATAAGCTTATTGACCTGAATGCATAGCATGCTGCGTGTGACTGCGGTTTGGCGAGAGAGCTGTCCTTTGATAGAGCAGCGATAGGGCTGATTTTAACAGCTCACTGGCTCCTCTTGCATGCCCGCCAACCCTGCACCCAGCAGGCCGCCTTGCCTCCCCAGCCCTCCCCGTCCCTTCTGTTCTGTTCAGCCTTCTCTCACTCAGCCTTAAGTATCTCCATTTGACTGTGCAGGGAAAGGAACCTAAGCCAGATGTAAATTATGATCTGGGCGATAATGTAGAGGATGATCATTGACAATCTGTCTCCCTTGATAAGACAGCAGAGGGGTTCAATTCAAATGATGAAACAAGGCAGAGTTCCTATTACTTATAGCAGACCTCTGTGAATGAAGTGGGGCACCTCAATCAATCTATTTCTATATCAGAAAGGTCAAAACTGTGTCGTTTAAACCATAAAAATTGGTCTTCGTATTCGTCTGTATTCCAGGTTTTATCAGACCGCACTGTAAGCAAAGGAGTGCTGCTCCAGCACTTCCTCTGCTCTGCTTTTTACTAGTGACATTTGTGCAGGAAACTTCATCAAAGCCCTGTGACATTGTTCCCTGTGAGGTTGCCTGGGCGATTGTGTTTAAAATGCATTGCAAACTGTGTTAGATAGAAGGCAGAAAATCCTTAATCACTGCTTAATTAAGGAATCATCTTGTAGCTTCATTTCCCGGGCTGTAATTAAACACTTCCAATACGTTTCGTTACAGGGCTTAACATGTTCGCCTGAGATCAAGGTAGTGCCTTTAATGTTATCTCGCCAGCTTTTTTTAAACTCCGCTCCATTGGAAGGAACTGTTGATATACGCCTTTGTTATCCTCGTCATAATACAAGTCTAGTATGCTAAAGAGGTTCTCCAGGCCCAACAATAAATAGTGGGGGAATTTAGTTGAGTGGGCTCCCTGATAATGTACTGGGAGATGGAAGGAGTGGGGGGAGAAATGCAGCAAGCAGACACTTGCATAAGCAAAACTGGGTCATAATGACCTCATGTACTGTAAGTAGGACATTTCTGCAGACTTCCCTTCAGTATCATTTTTTCTTCGTATACATCTCCTCTTTTAGTGCGAGGCAGAAAGCTGACATCCTTTTGGCAATGTTTGCTACCTTCTTTGAAGTGAGCCATGTCAAAAAAAAAGCTAAACAAGCATGGTGTGTGTGCTTGATCTGGAGATTAACCTAACTGAGGACGGACGGCTCGGGAGTGAAGTAGTGTGTGTCCCGTGGCAGTTGTCACTGGAAGTGTGATAACTAACACTCTGAAATGCTTTTTGGGAGCTCTGGGGGGAGAAATCAGATACAGATGTGGTAAACAACCACATGACAACGTGTATGTATGTCCTGTCACGTTTGGCGATAGATTCTTATTGCAGGCTGCGTCAGCCACATCTTAACGATATATTGTCTTTGTCATCCAAATATATTCACATTTAAATCTACACATCCATCCCTTTTTTCCTTGTTGAGTGTGTGAAGTGTAGTAATCCATTGTAGTAATCCAGGCCTGTCCTTGACCGTTCACTATTGGGTTTAAAACATCAAAGGGATGAAAACGATATGGTGACAAAAGTGAGAGAAATGTTCCTCCACAAACTATCAGCTACCACTACATGCCCCAAGCAGGTTTGCTCTTACTTGCCTGAGTTCGGAGAGACACAGTGCAGCCACTGTGTCAGCCTCATTGGATTTATTCAGAGCACCACACTAGGGGCACCTACTAAGCACTGATTTATGTGGCTATAAACTTTGAGTACAAACTGTGCTTACTACAAACATGCAAAAATGGATTTTTTTTTCACTGTAAGTGCATCCAAGAGCGCTCGACAAGAGCTCCCGTCAGTGTTACCACTATACATTCAGAGGTGGAGTCTGTTTAACAAGGTCTTTAAGCACTTACACCTTAGAGAGAGATACCCAAATATCCTTTAGCATGGTGTGTGCGAGCCCCAAGACTGTAAATCAGCCCTACATCCTATAACACACATTCTAGCTCGCTCCACAATAGATCAAACGGTAATAAATAGCCACCTCTCTCCCACACATTGCTTTCCTTCCTGTTCCATGGGGCTACCTCCTGTTCCTGCAAGCACTCATGGGAACTCCTTTCACATAAAAGTATGCAGCTGGATCTGGTGAGCTCGCAGCAAATGGACGCGCACCGAACGAGATATACACAAAAACACACAGTCGCACACTCTGACGGTGGCTCACGTGCCTTCAGACTGCGACACGCTCAACTATTACAGGAAAGAGTTAGAAAAACGACACGATTTTTTCTGGGATAATGTCCAAAGTCCTGAGAATCTGCCCTTTGGAAGGGCAGCACAGTCCATAACGCAGTGATTAATTAAATTAGGTGTCTGAGCATTAAATTTGGATTGAGCGCTGCTCACTTTGTGTCTTGCGTGCTTCATAGGACTTAATCTTTCCCTGCCTTACAGGAGAGGAAGATGGCAACCGAGAAGCAGGAGAGTCGGAGATGGACGGGCAGGGCGAGAAGACCAGGCATACCGCCGTGGGGCCAGACGAATGGGATGGTCCAAGTAAGAAAAGTCTTCATATCGCTTTCCTAGATAGCTTCTGAGTGCCCTCTGGCAAAGTTATTGCAACTTAACTGCAATGCATGTTGCATAGTTTGAGGAAAGGTACTGATTTTGCTGAGCAACAGGGTATCTGCAGACACTTCTGGTTCAAAGTAACAAGCATTATGTCTTATATAGCTACTGTAGATGGACAAATGAGTCAGAAGTCTGCATGCTATATAACAAGCTACTTCAACTGAGTGTACACCCACCATTCAGGTAACAGTACATTAAATTACCAACAATTGCTTGCACAAAAAAGCAGGTTTATCATTTATTTTCTAAAGAAAGCTGTAATGCAATGCAGATGTAGCTTTTACGAAGAGTTTACAACACTTTTTTTTATCTTGTTTTAGCCTTTTACTAAGACTAACTTCATCAAAGTGATGGATAATACATTGAACAAGATAGTTGCAGCGCAATTACTGCTCAGCAATCGCCTGCACCCACACTGCTGAACACACAAAATATGATTCCTTTTAATGCATAAAATGACCTCAAGAATTTATTGCAGGTACATGCGTTTGTACAAAAAAGAAAGAGAAAGAAAAAAAGAGGAGAGAGGGAGAGAGAGAGAGGGAGAAAAAGTGGATTTGGGCAAGTTGTGCTTGCTAGCTCGAAGCCCCCCGGGGTGTGTATTTTATACTGACAGTGAATCAGTGTTATCGCACCTATCAGATAATGCATTTATCATTAAATTTCACATTTGCATTTAAATCTGGGGAAGGAAATGAGCATTGCTGGCTAAAGATAAGAACGCTGGGACGACAGTAATAAACCATCACTGTGATCAGTCAGGAGACAGGGCTGAGGGGGTCAGCTCAGAACTATGGGGGCCATGACAAAAAGAAGGCATCACATGCGGAAAAAGGCTGTATGTGAGGGGAGAAAATGCTGAGCTTAAAAATACTGCTTTGAAAAGGAGGGATGGATGTAGCATGACTCGATGTATGACTGACTGTAATTATCCTTCCCCCTTCTACTTAGCCATCAGAATGAGAATTAGAGGCTCAGAAACACACTGCTGGACGGGCGATGCGGAGAGGAGGAGGAGGAAGACTTGAGTTTTATGGGAGTAAAGTGTCTCTTGCATACAGTGAGGAAGGCTGAACTGCAGAGGAGGCGATGTGAGACATGATGCCCATTTCATGTTTTACTAAACCGCAGCCTGAGTGCTTCCGAGTTATCAAGTGACATCCAGTTTGAAGACTTCAGCACTGTGTCCTAATCTCTGCTGTATTACAAACTGAAAAATGACACTTAGCACATGGCTGCATCCAATGCATTTCTATATGGACTGTGTACAATCACGCCAGGTTTATAAAAATAAAAAAAAACTTTCTAAACATCTCTATGATATACCAACCAATTAGTAAGTGACTTACACTGAGGCAGTCGTGCCCCTCTGTTTTCTCAATGGGCAGCTGAGAGTGGGCAGAAATTAATCTTGGCGCATAATAATGCCATTCACTCTCCCATCATGGCTGCCATGAAAGGTCATTTCCCTTTTTAATTTTTCCCATTGTGCTGCAAAAGTCAGATGGGCATGTTATAATTTGAATAAAGAGGGGAATCAGACAATCAGATAGGAACATTTGAAATGACATGACTTCCTGTTCAAAGCGATTAAAAGCAAATTTATTTAGTTTGAGACTGTCTACCCTTTAATCTCTTTGTAAATGTTCAGATAGTTCCGCATTCAAAAGTTCTTTGTTATTCTTTGGCTTAAGTTTAAGCAGGTGTGATTGTGATCACCAACAGATAATTTTTAATCACTGCGCGTGTGCATCTGAATAGGATGTGTAATGGCCGTTACATAAAAAGAGAGTGAAGCCTTTTAATGAGGTGGGCTAACTCGGAACATGCCCACCTGCTTTGGTGATTCTATTGAAGCACCTCCATACCGTTTCCCTTTTGCTGAGTAACAACAAAAGCCTTTACAATCTACATCCTTTAATTGAACTTTTTTTTTGTCCCCGCGTTTCATCTCCACTTTAGTAACTCATGTCAAGTGCTGTCCGCGATCGCCCCACTGTTCTCTGATTGTCTTTCTGTCTGGAACAGCAGAGGAGCGCACAGAATGACTCACTATTAATCTGATAGCTGCCTTTTCTGTGCTGTTCAGAGTGCCGGGTCTCTGATGTGGAACACCCAGCGAGCTCCCTTTCTCTCCCCTCGTCTCCACAAGTATGTCCTTAAGCAAATCTGCACGCTGATCTTCTGTCTCGTGTTCATTTCTCGTCACGGATGTTTCGCAATCAGCCGCTGATTTGGGAGATAGCGTGTCGTGCTATTCTATTCATTTTCATGGACTGCCGGTGATAGGAATCTGACTCTGTCTCTCTCATTCTCTCCCACTCGCTCTCCTCCAGGCTAATTGGGAATGGTGTGTGTTAGCTAGCTAACTCCGCTAATGAACTTGTTCTCAGCCTTATCTAAAGGCTTGTTCATGTAAACTACACCCCCTTATGAAAGTCATGAAAATCCAGGGTTCGTTAAGAGAGCTGTAAATGCGATCACTGTCATTTCTACTGAAAGTGGTAAGCCTGTAGAATACTAGTTGTCTCAGTGTGGTATTTGGTCATACATGTGTCAATCAACTCTTATAACCTGATGAGTATCTGAAGCAGGAGTAGAGCTCCACTGGTCTTTAACTGTAGAAACTGCATAAACGTATTCCTGTCAGTGTTGCACACCACTCATATGGTGAAGTTTGGCAGGACTGTATAACTGCTGAACACTACAAAGGTTGTAAAGGCCTTAACCTAAGTTTATTGTAGCATGCACACATGAATGGACTCTGCATGTAATGTAGTCATCAGTGGAAACATTTGCCTTGGTTTCAGGCCGATCAAGCCTGCATTAATATTTCTCACAATAAATACAGAATACAATTGCAAATGTGTCTTGAACTAAACCTTTGCAGAATAAAACGTTATTTAAGTGACGATGGGGGCTTGCCACTAAAAGTCAGGCTGTGCTGCTTTGATTCTGACCATTCTTTTGTCAAAATCAGTTGCTTGTGGGTCCACCACCTATATGGAGAGCCCCTCCAACACATGGACACACTGTGTAAAACAACATACAAGAATTACTGATACATGACTCTAAAACCTTCACAGATTAAAGTGCTCTCTTCAACTTCAAATGTGCATTACATACATGGTGCACAGTGGTGAATACATAGATATAGTAGATATAGTCACAAATACAGGTAACATAAGGCACACAGTAAAGGAGGAGATACAGAAGGAGGAGATGAGTGTGACAGGGAGGTAACAGAAGCCATGTGATCACCTTGTCCACAAATCTCTTCTTTTGGCTGGGCCCGACGGCCGGCTTGCTCGGCTCCCGGTGCCAGCTGGGCATCGGCCAGGGCGCGGCAGGGGTCAGCTCAAGGAGTGGCCATCTGAGAATCTACCTGACGGTCAGACACAGACGGAGCACGAGCAAAGACACCCCCGCCCCCCACCCCCACCGTAAAAAAAACGATCTCCATTTTCATCCACCGCCTTTCTCCCCCTTTCAAGACATCAAACATGCGCACGCTGAAAACACAGCTTCACTCAGATGTAAAAAGTCTCGAGTCTCATTTTTGACTCCAGCCAACCCAGAAGGGTCTGTGGCCGATCCGTCTTCTTCCAGTCAAAAAAAAAAAAAAAAAAAAAAAAAACACAATAGCCATTTCAGGTTTAATGCACATATGTCATGCTAGGAGAATTGGAGGACCAGATGGCCACGATACTGTGGCAGGTGCCTCGACAAATGTTTGCGGTTGCCCGTGCTGCTATTTATATCGTGGTGAAACACAGACACGCAAATATTTGCAAAAGGACAGTGGGCCCTTTTTGTTGGGAGTCAAAGTGATCACCAATATAAACAGATGGGATTAAACCTTTTGGCCATCAGTTAGCTGAACTTTGAAATATCCTCAGTTCATCTAAAGAAACTTCTTGTTCGAGAGGAAAACACAGGAAAATGCTAAAAACGAAGGAGGAAGATGATGGGGTCTTTAAGAGAAGATTCAATTCCCGTTCACGTCTGTTCAACTGCAATCAACAGTTCATAATGTTCATATTTTTGCATTTTAGTTGTACCACAGAGAACTAAAAGTAAACTGACCCAAACTCCAGCACACATGCAGCGAAAAACTCTCAATTCTTACACAGCAACGGTCCATTTGAGCACAGTTCAGTCAGGTTGCTCTCAGTAAACAAGGCATTTTTTAACTCAGCACCCGAGTCCATTATAAAGTCAGGGTGTCGTCAAGGAAGGAGGGGCGAGCCGAAATGAGGGAGAGAGACAAACGGAGCACCCAGATGCAGATTAGGCTGCAGAAGATGAGGGTGTAAAAGGGATTTAATGGTAGGATGGATTAGAGAAATCCTTGTAACAATGTTAAATAATTATGGTTCCAGCCGAGATCAAAGCGCCATTGATTGAACCCCTCAAGCCTTCAGCACACAGAGTCTTGGAAAGCAAAGATTGGTAAACTAGTGCTCAGACCACTCCGGCTGCTCCAGTTAAATTGGATTGGAAATATTAGGATATAGATGAATCCTTCAGGAGGCTTTCGCAAAGCTTTTGTCACCGGAAATGTAGCTTGGGAACGGTATGAAAGGTTTGATAGTGTACTGTCTCGACAGAATCATAAGACGAGGGTGTCGCAGCTGTCTCCACTGATACCTAAGCGTTTTAAGTAGACTTATAGACACACTTGACTGTTATATCAGCAAACTGAAAACTTTCAGCGCAGGCTTTCATTCAAGGTTTTATTTTTTTTTCTCCCCCCTTCGTCTTGTAATCAAGAAATTTGGACGTGCATCATGGCAATTCTCTCTCAGAAAAGCAAGGTTTTATCTCGCTCCTCCAGGGGTTTATTCAAAGTCTTCAGACAAGTCTCACAAAACATGAACGACACTGAGATTGCTGATACTGATGATGAAAGTCCATCATCAGCCTCTTCGTGTGTTGTGGGCCCAGAGTGATGTAAAATTAAATTGCAATCAAAGTTGTACGTGTAAACATTGTCCGCCTTTTTTCCCAAATACATTTATTTCTGAGATTGCTGATGAAGGCTTTATACTATATGCATCACCTGTGTGTGGAGAGACAACACCCTCCGCCAGCGCTACACACACACACACACACACTTTCACAAATTCACAATGTGTGATTATAATGATGAAATATGCAACAAGAGATTAGACAAATCACTGTACTCCTATGCTGCATCGGCTTGATGCAAATTTAGTCACTGATCCGCTATACTAAGAGGCTTTATGAAAGAACTTCATGGTTGTTAGTTACATAATCTAAAATAGGGCAAAATGCAATCACTGTTCTTATCATCCGAGGAAGATGTCACTATATTCAGTCCTAGTTTTGTGCGGATACGTGGGATGTGGCACACTGAGAATGCCCTTAATAAGATAATTCACTTCTAACCATTTTGTCCGCATCTCAGCTGAATTTGTGTCCACTTACAATGCCATCTTTTTTACTGTGATTACTATTTCACATTAACAAGAAATGAGGAGAAAACCAGAGCTCTCGCTCGATGCGAAGCTGACTTAAAGCGCGGCTGGTGGTGGTGTTTCTGCCCCCGGGGACTTGACACCCATCGCGTCTTTCTTTAGCTCTCTGAATATGTTTGTTCTGCAATGCTTACCCTCCCCGGCGCTGCAGCTGCACACGTTTTTCTAAGAGGTATCATTGTAATTGGTTGAATATTTGATGTGTGTATTTAGCATTAACATGGAGACACTCGTGCAAGCGGTGCTCGGGGATGTAATGCTGGGTAAACTCTGGATTGCTCAACTGAAACTTACTGGCATGTGGAAATTTTCATTTCTTTTGGCCTTTTTTAAATAAAACTACAGAGTGTGTTTGAGTGACTTTGGTTTGTAGTTCTTCTTTCATGCATGAATTTGCAAGCCCTTCTTTTCTTTCTTTTTTTTCCTTGCAAAATCTGGATGCAAGTGCTCCAGATAGTGCTTAGTTTCATATGCATGACTGTTTTACTTTCACTGAGTTTGGTGTCCTCACATTATTATTTGGCCATAGGAATGCACTCAGTCCCATCCCAGCCATATCTCTTCCAAGACCCCAGCCCCCCTGCTCTTTCTCTCCCACACGCACACACTCATCCACAGCCCTCACACTGGTAGGTATTGATATCAGAACAGTGCCCCCGCCTGTGAAGGCCTCTCACTGGTGATGAACAGCTGGGCCCAGCTTGGCCCACTGGTCACGCCAATTCCACCTCCTTCTTTTTTCTGTTTAGGGGTGGTGGGGGGTGGGCCCGCTTGTCAAGTGAATTAAAATACCAAATAATAGTAATAATAATGATAATAAAAAGTTAATAAAAAATGGCATGTTCCTCCCTGATTGTGCGGGTGTTGTGGTATTCAATTATGCAATTTTCATTGGCATATTAATCATCTTTTCAACAAACAAGCCGCCGTTAATTAAAGCAAAGCATGGATAAAGACGTGTTGCCGGATCATCACTCCGTTTATCACCGCGCACAGACCCGCAGTTAAGTAAATTCAGGCTGTGAGATGAATTTCAATGGTCTCCCCGTTTCTTCCTCTGCGTGTGTGTGTGTGTGCGTGTGTGTGTAGTTAGCCATGTTTTTATGCACATTGTGTTCGGAGGTGTGGTTTGTGACGTTTCATGTCAGTTTGTGTGGGAAACTGAAATCACACGTTGCTAGCAGTTCAGAATCACTTTAATTGTTTAATGCCGACCTCCAATTCACGTGGGAGGTTTCTTCTTTTATCATCCCTGTTTTGTTTTGTTTTTTTCTTCCCAGATTTGAATGTGAGTTGCTCTTTGATTATGAATGCCACTGTTCAGATCAGTCAGACTGACCGCGGCTGAATGAATTTAGGTTTTTCCTGTGCCTCCCAGTGGCCACGGCGAGGGTGTAGAGGAGGCCAGTAGGACTATATGACATCTCTGTACACACAGGACAGCTCTGCCCATTCGCCTTGTCTCTTTCTCCCTGGCTTTTTGTGCCGCCTCTGTGCCTTGCTCGTTGGTGGGAGGGGATGGAGATTATTCAGGATCTGGTAAGATATGGGCTTCTCTAATCATAGCTCACTGCCTCTACTGTCATTCAGTCACTAAATAGAAGTGGAGAAAATGTCTTGGTGACGCGAGCAGCCAGACAGCCATGCAAGTGCTTGAGTTCCGCCAGCAGAAAAAGAACTCGAGGCATCTGTAGACATGTCGTTTGTCCCTGTCCCTCAGTGTGGAGCAACTTTATCAGCACCAGCCGCTCACCCACTTGCTAAACTGGAGGGCCAGTCGCCTCTTAACTTAAACATAAGATCTTTGTGGTTTGAAGCACTCGGCTGCTCTGCGCCCAATATGGATGTGAAAGGCAAACACGACTCCAGTGTCGCCGTCGCCCATCACAAAATCACACCTCATGGAAAACTTGTTTCTGCTGTGTTAGCTCGAATCTAAATGCACTCAAACAGACTGTTGCACCGGAGCAAGATCACCCCCCGCTCCCACCCCACCTCCAAAAAAAAAAAAAAAAAAAAAAACGAGATGATGGAGAAAGAAAGAGAGAGGGAGGGAGAGAGGAAGAGGGAGAGTGGGAAATAGATGGAGATGGAGGAAAGAGAAGGAGGAGTGAGAGAGAGGGGGAGAGAAAAGTCAAAAACCTCCACATAACAATGCCGGAGAAAAATCAGAACATTTTCCACCGAAAGATGGGCCATTTCCAAATCCTTGTGCCCTATCAGACAAATTAAAGTAAATCAAGCATGAAATGAAGCAGAAGAGCCCGGAGATAAGGCTCCTTTAAGTCGTTTACAGATTAGGACAGAGAGAGAGAGGGAGAGGTGCATCTGGTCTCTGGCAGTGAAGGAGGCTAGTTTCTCATTTCACAATAGCAGCCTGTGTATAGGATTACTCTCCCCTGTCACCGACATGAGGAGCAGTGGGGGAATAGACGTCCACAAAATGTGTCTAAATTTGTCCCCTCAGAAATGTTTCGAACCAAAAACCTCTCAGCGTCAGCCAGATGTGACGTGTGATAAACAAACATGTCGCACGCAGCGTTTGACCCGGTGTATCATTTCTGATTTGTTTGTTATTTCAGTCGCCTCTTCACCTTTTCTTATGCTCAAGTGGCTTCATCACAGCGCGGCTTAAAAATTCAAATGCATTCAGGATTGGCTGAGCTGTGTCACGTGATTGTACGGCTGTCAGCTCCTATGCGCATGTTAAGCGCGCCTCAGATCAGGTTTGGGGGAGGCGGGAAGGGGAGGTGGTGGAGGTGGTGAGGGGGTGTGCAAATTATATTCTCCAAATGTGATTTTGTTTTAATGTTGCATCGCTCTGTAAACTAGGTTGTTTAATATGTACGCCGTACTTCTATTTCCTGTCTTACATCAACAGATTAATTGCTGTTTTATTTTAGTACTCGCAAATAATCAAAACATAATTATGGAGCTAGTTGCTCATGGAGGAACGATATTTTACACTGTATACACACACAGGCACACAGACATTCATGCATGCATGCACGCAAATGCAAAAGGAACTACACACACACACACACACCCTATACCACATGCTTACACACACACACACAGAGGCACCCACACAAGGCAAGGGTGCTCTGCTCTTTCATGCCGCCCGTCGAGCTCTCGCTGGATTTTGTTTCACTGCCTTCGTGTATCTTTTCTGGGAGCGATGAGAGGTGGGCTGTGCTGCGGCGCTCAGCTCGCTCCGAGAGAGACGAGAGCCGGCCCCCGTCGCCAGGTAGCTGCTCTCCAAAGCCGCGACCTTGACCTTCCCAGCCCAAGTCTTAGGTTTAGCTCCTTTATCGCACTATCTCCAGGCATTTAAAAATACTCCTGAAACTCAATGATTTAACCCGCTTTTACGCTGTTCACATCAAAACTGGATGAAAAAAAAGCTTAATCCATCTTATCTGTTGACTGTCAAACTGCTCCGGCTAAAACCTACTCACAAAAGACAACTAGGTCACCCAGGAAAAAACAGAATTCCCCGTTACCCAGGGGAAGTTGCAGCCTGGTAATTGACTTGGGAGGAGATTCAGGAGTACTTTAAAAATAGTCCAGAATTAACTGCAGAATGTCAAGACTTGGAAGTAGCGTTGTTTACTTGTGTTCCTCGCTAAAAAGTTGTTTGTTTAGATATTTCACACAGTCATATGAGGATATTTCAAGCCAACCTCCTCTTATACTTCCTTCCAAATGCAACTATTTGTCATGCTGTGTTGTATACACTTTACATACACTTCCTTTAGCTTGCTAAAGTCTTAGCCTTCATCTGTCTCAAATACATGCATTCCCAGTGCACATGCCATCAATTACTCATTCATCCTGACACACTCAGGTGGGGTAATGTCCTTTTGATGGCTCTGAAATTTTAAGGGAAAGCATTTAAAATGATCAGATTCCAGCTGGAGTGGAGGGTGTCCTCTAGATGTTGTCGCCGATAGGGCGATATCTATGTGTGAGGACAGTCATTCTTTAAGTTTTGCTGTCTCCCTTTACATGCTATCAATAGAAATTGCAGTGCTTCTCTAAAGATGGATGTCTCAGAGATTGTTGTCAGCGAGCCTGCTGCTGACTTCGCCAGGCGTCTGATGAAAGCGAGTGCTTGACAACTGGTATATTTCACCTGTTCAATGACACCACAGTCCCCGCGTTGGTAATGTACTGCAGGACCTGGTTCTTGTGTGTGAGTGAGCTTGTGTGTGCACCTCTACTATTAACTTTCTCTTTTCTTTATTACGTTAATTACTGCAGTTCCATTTCAATGAGGGTCATGGCCATGACAGGGACCCGGCTTATATTTGGGTCCTCACCAAAATGCAAGGTCCAGTATCCCAAAGAATTATGTCCATATTGGACAATTCCACACTTCAGGATTTATGCCCACTGCCACCATTCTGTGCAGAGGCAGCCAGCAACCAGTTGGGTTAGCTTAGCACAAAGACTGCAAACAGGGGGAGCCGTTAGCTCTGTCGTCCAGTATGTTGTGCTTGTCTGCTGATGGGGATGGAACACCTGTATTGCTAGTGGTGTCTTTGAATACTTTGCAAGCATTATTAGGCCCTTCTACAACATGGGGATGGGAGTCCTCCATCCAAGGGACAAGTACGACAACCCCCCAACCCCCACCACCCCCGCCAACCCCCTGCACAGCCTATGTGCAATGTCACAGCTAAAATGCCCTAATCCCTTTGGCTTGTTTAACTCTTTCCCCCCAAGCCCTCCACAGCCTGAAAACAACCCTGACCTGTAGGGGTGAACCTCCCCCCCCCCTCACTTCATATGGCCCAACTCATGTGGTTGCCTGGAAATTTGCTCTCCTGCAAATGGCCAACTCTCTCCCCGCTGTTCAGGGCCAGGAGCAGTCACATCTAGGCGGGTTGGGGGGGCGGAGGTGGGTGAGGAGGAGACGAGGTGGTGCTGGTGGTGGTGAAGGGTCCTCTACTGTTAAAACAAGCGCTTTTCTCAGAGATAATAGTGTGGGCTGTGGGTTATAAATGATGCATTTTGCTCACTAGGACCTGATAATAGCGTTTTGGGTAGGGGGGATGAAAGTTCATCGCTCTCTTATCAAAGCTCTGGGACATTTCTTCTTCAGCTGTAAAATTCCATATCACATATCTGCTTTAAAGATGTGGCACCTTTTGTTGAACCGATACAGTGCATTCCATTTCACCCCATATGCCTCTCTCATGGTATATTAATTTATAGCCCATTTGCTGGCTCTATAACACAGCCTGTCAGCGGAGATGACTGGGATTCACTAAGACATCTGTGAATTGCCACGCACAGGGTATTGAACTTTGAACAGCAGTCATTTATTTGCTTTGATTCAAAGGTACTGCTTGATATCAAGGGGATCATCTGCCGCGTGAAGCTCAAGCATATTTCCCCACTTGTCTCTACACTTGTCGTTCTTTGTTTCCCCATAACTTCCGCCCTTACTGTTAAACGTGCTGAAGATGACTGGAGAAAGGTGAAGTAAAGCATAAACTTGGTCAGTGGGGTGTTTTTTATGCTGCCGATTCCTTTTCCTTGAAGTTGGCTCTTTGAACTAGTTAAAGAAGAAGAAGAATTCAGGTTGAAAAATAGCGCGAGCAAATCCATTGCTTTAACAAATGTTAATCTGCAGTAGCAGGTTGATGATGCCATTTGTCATCTCTGACCATTAGCAGAGACCTCACTCCAGGCCAGAAATTAGATGAAGAAAATTCAGGCTTACACTTCATGTGCATTAATAGAAACATTCACGGTGAAATGTGAATCTATCATCGCAATTCAAAGGATTAAGGCAAAGAATATTTCAGTCGCAGTCTTAAATCAAACCTGTTGGAACATTTCGATTAAAAGAGTATTTTTTACCTTTAAAAATGTGTAACGTGCAAAACAGATTTCATTTGAGCTATTTTTAAAACCATAAACTCTAAACTAACTTTGTTCAGAGCTAGGGAACTCCATTGAAGATCTGATGTTTCTAAAGACACCAAGTATTATATCAGACTTTTGGGAGAATTTTGTATAAAATTATGCAAAAGAATCATCTATATAGATTTTTTCCATTTGATTATGTGGTGCGGCCATAAATATCAGGTCTTTGAATATATCAATCAGCATAAACATCATTCAGTGAAGCTGATACTGAATTTGCATGTGAGATTGTGTGGAATGAGTTAATTTCAATGGGGAGTAAAAGGGGGACATTGCATTAAGGGTTTATAAGTGTTTCATTATATGTAATAATATTATTTAAAAGTAAAAAGTGGTTCGTTCACCTCTTCTAGGGTCTCTGTGTGTCAACAGCCCACGCCCATTTATTCTCTCAATCATACCAGGCTGGCATCCTGCCACTGAGAAACTCATTAGAATTCAGTTGTATGCCACTGAAGGGAGAGATGAGGTTCGCTATTCCTCTGCACCGCAACGGAAAAGAAAGACAGGACACACATTAAAAAAAACAAAAAAAACAAACAAACAGATGCCAGCGTGGAGCATCTTGGGTGCTATCTGAGGAGGATCTCTCCACACAAAGGGACATTCATTGGTCTGCCAAGTATCTGTGGAGTGCAGGAACAGACCCTAGAGTCTAGCGACAGATGATGATCTTATCGAGGGAGGGGTGGGGGTTGGGGAAGGGAGTAGGTGGTGGTCGAGGGGGCGTTGGTGGGTGTGGAGGGTGAAGGTGGTGGAGAGGGGTTGGTTGGGATTCAGAGGAGGGGGTACAGCTCTTGAGCCACATCACGGGCTCTGTTTTGCCAAGTGTGTGGCATTTGAGATTTGGATGACGAGGATCGCTGAGGAGAGAACACAGGCGCTGGCTTTGTTAAATCTCCTAATAGCCCATTATGAGCTTTCCTCTTGGTTCAGCCCGTTTGCAGTTTGACAGGTTAAACGCTGTTTTTGTACAAAAATCTACTTCTGATGTGTTCTGGTAATACAATTGGGATTTTGGGGGCTTCTAAGAAATTGAATCATCAGTATGACATCAAGAGTTTTTGCAACCGTGATTAAAAAAATAAATAAAATGTCAGCGGCCCAGTTGATAACAGAACACATCTGTCAGTATATTTTTACAATGTGGCTAAACCTGTAAATGCTCATAGAGAACATACAGACAGCGCATGAAGGCAACTCATTATTCATCCATGGGTGTTTTTGTGGAGATCTTCCACTAGTATCTGCAACAGATGTGACAAGCCATCTGTGAGCCAAGGTCCTCAGGCAACATTTGGTGTGAGATGCACACAACTGGCAGCTAAACATGGTGGACCACAAACCGCACAAATTGAATCGTACCCCCCTTCCCCCCCTCCTTCTTGCACCTACACTACCCATTGCCCCATTTTTTTACTCCAAGCATCCCACCCAAAAAAAAAAGAAAGGAAGGCTACAGGAAAGGAATCAGAATCATTGGCCGGGGATGGCTCGAGCTGTTTGTCAAGCGGGGCTAAACAGGAACTTGCATCCAAGCGGTTAAAGGCCGTGGGTCTTATCTGAGGACAAACAGAATGCATCAAGCGGTGGCTGTTGCTCTCAGTGATGACGACCAGCTGTGCACCAATGTTTAATTATTTCTCTGTAATGAGCTTACCCACCTTCCACTGCAGCACCAGGAAGACAGCATGCAGCAGCAGGAACACAGGAGGGGAGGCAGAGAGGAAGAAAGAATGAGATAACGCTGTCCAGATTATCTCATTTTCAGGACGATCCCAAAACCGCGCACGTGTTTCCTCTAAAACATTATCTCCGTGTTTAGACCGTATTTGAGTCGCAGGCATTTTGTATCTACCTTTAACCACGATTTGGTCAAAACAAGTGAATTTTTATTATGGGTGACATTTATCTTTTTATTGTCACCGGAGTGACCACGGCTGATGAGTATATGATCAGCAAGGTGTCAGTTGTAGAGGGTAATAACACTCGCCTGATGTTTCAATCATGTTTATGCATGCAAAGGAGCACATAAGCACATATTTCCATACCAGCACAACAGGCGGACACAATAGCGTGCCACAGATACACGGCTGATATTTACACAGTAGAACGGGGCTGAATAGGTCATTATACCACATACGCGTCAGAAAGTTCAGTGATCGCTTCAGCCCATTCAGCATGAACCGAATGCCCCGAATACTTATTCGCCACGTGTGAACAAATAGGTTAAAAGACACAATGTTAACAACTCATGTAGAGTTTGTTTGAATAATAATACATTGTGATTATTTGCCCGGCTTGGTGATGTATGGATGGCAGATTGGTTTCCCGCTGAAGGGTCAGTCCGTCAGCTAGAGTGTCCCAGAACAATGACGATGTTCAGTGCCCGACCTGGATCTCCGACCTCCCAAAGATCGGTCCAACGATCGTACGGTCAAATATAAAGACAGCCTCGGATGGTTCAGTCCTGATAAAAATGTCCTTTGTTTGAGGTTGTGGAACCTCTCCTGTCCAGAAAGTTTACAGAATCAGATAGAACTTGCAGCTACAGATGTCTGAATCATCACACTTCCTCTATCAAGACTTCTTAGGTTGTCAAGGCAACCACTTGGAAATGTAATGCTAGGAGCTGCGCACATTCCCTTTACAGTGTGCACACACACACACACACACACACAGAGGGAGAGACATCCTCTTCAGTAAACTATGTCACAGCCTGCCATGGGGTTTATCATAACTATTTGATTAATCACCATCCCGAAAAAGTACACTGAATCTAAGAGATAAGATAGTGGGGGGTGTCGGGGAGGTGAGCACCGGTAGTTCTAACAGTGCTATCCAGTTTCACTGTTAATTAACTGGAGCTCTGCACAGCACTAACAAGGGCCCAGCCTTCCTGGAACAACAGAAATAGGCCTGCCACTAGCTGCTCTCGTCAGCCAGCGAGCCTGCTCTGTCTCACAGAGATTATCTCAACACAAGACACCTTTCAAGGAAGGTTAGTGCGCCATGTGTCTGAGGAACACCATCAGATGGATGCTTGCTTGATTTGCTTATCCATTTTGAGACTGCTTGGCTTTAACCTTCACCGCTCACTGCGGGGCTTTGAGGGAATAACGTGATCGCACTCGCAGGTTTGAGGGGAAAGGACAATGAATGAAATGTCACTGTGATTTGATGTGGAACTTGTGTGCTACACAGAGCACTATGGCTGACTGCTTCGGGTTCTGGTGTGTTTCTAGGAGAGCTGGATGCGTTCCTTAAAGACGGCGAGCGTCGGATCCACAGCCGGCAGCAGCTCCCTGTGGGGACAACATGGGGACCCTTTGAGGGGAAGATCGAGATGAGCACTGAGAGCACTGCACTGGTATGTCCGTGTTTTGATCAACTACTGTGTGATTTTGAATATAATATAACAGAAAATATAGCCGAATAGCCGATCACCTCTGGTCTTTAGCTTCAGCTCTCAGCTGGATAAGAGACCACAGCTAGAGGAGCTCATGTTGGGTTCATATGGCCTTAACAGCTGAAACGGGTGCTATGTCCTCCCCTCTCTTAATTCTAATTCAAAGCCTTGTGGTCCAATCTCACACAAGCTGTACCAAACTGAATAAAGGAAAGTGAAAAGAGCATTAGAAAAATCAGGATGTTACAAAATGAAGGCATGTATGGCAGTTTTAGTGCCTTTAAAAGGAAGCATTGTTTGAATCTTTGCAAGTTGCTAAAAACGAGACCAAGCTTGTAAATTTAAGCTGGGATCAAATGTGAAACCAAGAAATATCATGGATTTGACCTGATCAGAAATATGCTGCAGGCCAATGAGAGTGTCTGTGTTGACATTGAGTTTTTGAAATCGGCTTGTCCGGTATCAAGTATCAGCCAACATACCAAAGTCAGTGGTCTTAATTGAAAGGTATACAATCAGCCATACTTTAATTGCTGAAACAAGCTTTTAATAATTAAGTGGTCAAACTGTCCATTGGTGGGTTCCACGTGATTTCTAAAAATACAAAGCAAGTCACTTTATTTAAAGCATGTCTTATTAAAAAGTGTTTGTTGTTTGGACTAAAGGATCATTAAAATCTGCAGTGATATCGCTTTGTTTGGTCAAACTTTGCCTTCAGCGGCCACGGAAACATGATTACCAGAAAGTCCTACATCTAAAGACCGTATTAATGACAATTCCCATGACATTCAAACCTATTGAGGTGACTCTTCCGGGATCCAACTGGCCCCCAATAAAAGCCTTTGAAGTGCGTCCATTTTAACCATTTAATCTGCATATTTTATGACAAAACACTTTAATTGGTGGATTTTGAGCTCAGTCCAGGCTCCAACTGAATGAAGTCAAAATCCATTATTTTTGATGTTAGCCTGCACACAGCAGCTTTATATCTCTTGTTTCAAAGATCCCAGCAGAGGCTCGTGTTGACCTGCTGCTCTGGTGGAGTGACAAGTCCTCCACGGGTTTGATACTCCACTCTGCGTTTGGATTAATTAAGAAATTCCCATTAAAATTGTAACCATGCTCACATTCAGCCTGTTAAGAAACATAAGGAAAAGTCCATGAGGATTTTTTGGCCCTCCCCCCGTTTTCCCAGATTCCTTAAACGCACAACTTTATTAAATCATTTTCGGAGCAGTTTTGACTGTTTTCTAAGCTCCCCTCATGGTTTTGAAGTCATCAGTGGCTTTAAATAACTCAGGCCGTATTATAGCCATGAAATATGGCTTCT
The DNA here is from genome assembly GCF_017976325.1 of Chelmon rostratus. Taxonomy (NCBI): domain Eukaryota; kingdom Metazoa; phylum Chordata; class Actinopteri; order Chaetodontiformes; family Chaetodontidae; genus Chelmon; species Chelmon rostratus. The sequence continues at coordinate 24,821,113 of NC_055665.1, forward strand.
CTCAGGGTAAAGCCAGTTATCCTTGGGCGGAAAAGTGATTTGACAGAGAAACACCTCAAGTTGCCTTCCAAAGTAACACACTCCATATATTTCTCCTGCTATCTCTGCATGAATTTCCCTGAAAGGCATCCAAATCCAACCTTCGACTGTCCCTCAAATGACCCTCAGACTCTCTAAGTGATGTCATATAAAGCGTCTCTTTGAATTGCTCGTTGCTTTGGTGCTTTTAGTAGATACAAACTTCACAAATTCATCACACTGCCTGCCCGAACTAGATGCATAAACTGATTGTTGCTCTTGGCAAGAGTGATAAGTTCTTAACTAACTGCCCTCTGAGGAATTCATCGCTGCTTTCCAGATCCTCTTTAGGTTTTCTCTTTTTTTTCTTCAGCGAGCAGGTGCTGGTCATCACCTGTAATAGGCTGTGGAGGGGTTACAGAATATGCCAAACCTCCCTCGCAATTAAAAGCAGTGGAAGAAGCTTTGGCATATTGCCTTTAAGGATCTCGTGTGTGTCTATTCTCCTGGGGGCCCTTTCAATGCTTTGCTGCTTGCCCCCCTCGCCTGCTAAGTTTCATCTCTCAAATAAGGTACTGGCTGTTAGCAGCTTCTCACTATCTCTCATTAAAGGCTAGGTCAACCCAACTGGCATGTTTTGTTTTATTGAGCCTCCTTTTAGGGTTCAGTGTAACTTTTTACTTTGTTTCGGAGACGCAGAATAAACCAGAAACTCTCGTTTTTGCACACCACTAGGGAATCATCTCATTTACAGTAGCATAGTCTTATTTCTTTCTCCCTCTCTTTTTTTTTAATCAGACTTCTAGTTATTGAGCTGTTGCCTAGTTAAACATGCAGCCGTTTGCAACATCCTTAGTGCGGTGTTGCATTTATCTCTGTTGTTTCAGTGGGAGGCGAGGGAGCTGTGCAAGTCTACAAACGCAGACACATCAAGACAGGGACAAACCCTGACGCCTCACCTGGAGAGCGAAAGAGGGAAAAGTTGAAATAACAAATGTGAGTGTGAGGAAGGAAAGGAGAAGAAGAGAAAAGCCTGGCCGGTTTTGATGCATGTCAGGGCGGCCGGTGCTGCGGAGCCGGGTCAGAAGGTGGTAGAAAGCGTTTGAGGTAGAAATAAAGGCTCATTGCTTCATGGGTCTCTACCTCAGCTAGGAGGCACTCTCAGTCATTCTTATGAAGTGTGACCTCCACAGACTATTAAATCTCCCTTTACCCTCTTAGATTTTTTGAAACCACGGAGGTGAGTGAATTACCCGAAGGCAGCCAGGTATATGGCAGGAGTGACACCTCTCTCATGCTTGAAACACATGACCCGCTGGTGAGATATTGATATGCCCTCTCTGAAATCAAACATATATTATCCCATCATCCAAACACGTCATTTAAGATATGAGTTTTTAGAGGTCAAGCTATTTTTGTCGAGCCGCCACGTACGGTGCATAGCTCCGTTTCTCAATCCTTGGCAAGGCGCCCAGAGAGGGACTAAAGTGTAATGACTCCTTAAAGTGGCTTACAGTAAATAATGAAAATACAGTGAATTAAGCCGAATTTGCATTAAACCGGACAGGAGCAGCACTTTGGTGCATGTCGAGTCATTTAGGAGGCGAGTATGTGAGGTCCGGCTGGTGTCTGGGGAGTAGTGCTGTGGATGGAGAGGTAGGGAGGGATAGGAGGAGGGGAGGTTTACTGGTCCCTAGAGGTAGCAAATGGGAGCGAAAGCTGGAGCTGGCCTAGCTATATGTGCTGTCGCATGGGAGCTGATGTGGGCTGGCTGCTGGTGGACGACAGGCCTCAGTAGCTGACCGCAGTGATGGATGATGCTGAGAAAGAACGGCGAGTGGAGCGTTACATGCGGCTGTCCAGGCAGGCCTGGAAAGAGAGGTGTAAAGCTTGAAAAAGAAAGAATAAAAAGAGAGAGAGAGAGAGCGGAGGGGGAGAGAGAGGAAGCAGGAAAAAACAGAGGGGAAAAAGCATGACAGGAAATCTGGGCATCTGCAGGACAGAGATAGGGTCACATCTCGACCGTTTATCAAAGAGGAAAGCAGATTTCACAGCTGATGGGTCGGCCGTGGCAGGTCTGTAGACCCCAGGGGCTCAGCTTGGCATGAGGGACTGGAGTTATAGTTATTGCTGTTGCAGACCTGTTAACACAATCACATTGCTCTGAATTGGACAGCTCATATGCCCGTCTGCACTGTGGTGTTTTTACACATTCTTTATCAGCAGTAGATCGCAAATAGACGGCATACAGGACTAGCTTCCACGTGAAATATTTTATACAAGTAGACGCAGCGAAGGTGGAGAACTGAGCCTAAATTGGAGAAACAGAACACTTTCAACTAGATTAAAAGACAGGACCAGAGTCTGAACTGATAGCTGAGTCACTGACCCAGAGCACTTTGTAGTAAGTGAGGCAAAGGCGAGGCAGATGAGGGAGGGGCTGAAAGCAAGCAACACACACTGAGGCAAAACAAAAAGAGAGAGAGAGCAAAATTTAGAGAGAATAAAACACCCGAGAGTTGCCGTTGAGCTGCCGCTGTCAGCCCGCTTTTTCTGCTCTGTTCCTCTTCCTCCTCATCTCCTCTCCTCTCTCCTCTCCGTCTGACTGATGGAGCTGCCAGAGCACCGTCTCATCCCTCACTTCTCTCACTGATCAATCAGACCATTAGACTCCAATTACAGCCGCAGCCACGGCGCAGGTGAGCAACGAGCACATTCAGCCGGCTGCCGACAACGCCTCCGCCCGGGTCCCTCGCACTCTCCAAATTAACGCAAATTAATAGTGACACTCAGACATAAATGTCTGCAATCGAGGGGCTAAATTAACAGTCTGGGTCGAAGCTATTGAGTAGCAGGTGTCTTTAAAAGCGGTAATTACCTATGCTGGACAGAACCGGGAGGAGAGGGTGGCCCACGGTTTGCCTGGAGTAAGAGGCCTGGCCCTGGTGAGCCTGGCTTCCATTGTAGGTGTTAATAATTGATTGGGAGGCAAGCTATTAATGAGCAGCAGATTTAGAGCTCTGTTGTAAATGTGTGTTGATGAGGGTGTTGCCGCCTCTTGTACAATGCCTTACCAATGCTAATTACTGGGGCTTAGTCAAGGTGCACTGTAATGAGTCTGGATTCAATAGAATTCTGGTCTTTATGTGTTTTGAGGGCCTTTTAGTGCAAATTACATGGTGATTGAAATGCATATGACTTGCTTAATTCCAGATTAAGATCTATCGGGCATTTTTTATCTTGTCCTCTATCTTAATATACTTGCTGTATATTAGTTAAATTTGCTATGAGCATAGGTTTATGATAAAATAAATCTACTAATGTAATCTCTTTAATACAAGGGTCCTGATACAAAGGAAATGATTTGGAAGGTTACAAGGACATAGTAAAAGTCAATAAGCACTACAGGCTAATTGAATATAATAACCAATTTAGTCTTGACACAATATTACAATATTACTTTTGAATCATAAATCATTCAAACCATAACAATGCTGTTATATTTTGCCAAGGCTATGTGGAATATTTAGTGAATCACTAAGTATAAGGAGGACAACCTCTGTAACATGTTTGTCTTATTCTCTCATTTTGAGTTGTTTAAGACACAAAATGAACCTTTCATTAATTCTTTTCTATTCTTAAGTCTCACACTGAAAGAGGGTCAAGAATTCATGCTTCTATTAAAATGTGCATGGGAAGCAGCTATTAAATGGCCGAGTGCCTGCGCATGTGCGCAGTGTGTCCGTGCATTTGAGTGTACGTGCACTTTGTGCCTTTCGGGTCATGCCGTAGCGTCTGTGCATGCGTGGGAGGGCATGTGCGAGCGCCTGGGCGTGCGCGTGCAGACTGTGTGCCGCTTTTAGCTGCGAACAGAGAGCTTTAGCTTGAAGACTACAGAAGAGCGAAAATGTCAAGATACTGTCCTAATTTTCACCTGGGACAGAGGGAGAGGCAGAGGCTGTCAACCGATGGAGTGTGATTATTGTGTAATTTAGTACAAGGGTAAGAATATGGGCCCGTGCAACCAAAAAATGCTCCAGAAATTATTCAGCCCATCACTCAAGCCATTTATCTCGCCCCTTTTGCCCACCCTCTCCCTCCAATATGTTTATTGTTAGCTACCCCTAAACTTTAACAAGTGGTGGCGGATTTTTCTGTTTCAGAAATTATATTTTTCTTCTTGTCATTGCTTCATTAATCAAGAGGAGGCATTCTGAAAAATGTTTTGTTTTGGAGGCTGCAATCTATTTTGTGTGTGTGTGTGTGTTGTAGTTAATCTGCGCCCGTGGCAGGTTTCCCCTCCGAAACGCAGCGCTAAGCAGCGGTATCGCAGGCCTATTGTTGTAGCCTCTGTCATAGCAAGGAGAGCCTGATGCAGGCCTGGGCTCGCCTGATAAGGAAAAGAGGATTCAACATGGCTGGAAAGGAGAATCAGTGGGACTTGAGAGTGGAGTACGGATGGGGCAGATGCACTCGCACACACACACACACACACGTACACGCACACACATACGTACAGACATACGGAGTGGTGCACACATGTTCTACACACATACAGTCACACATGAGCCGACACACACACAAATCATCACCATCATCACACTGGCACATGCCCAGGCAATTATTTACAGTAACATCCAATTACATATGCAAGAAGGCACCCCAGGATAGGACCTCTCTGTAGCATAGCTGCTAAATGACACACACACACACACACACACACACACACACACGTGCGCGTGCAGCCTGGTATATGCATGCACATGCACATAAACAAACAAGCCATTTAACTAACATAAAAGAAAAAATCACCAAACATTTTGATTTATGTTTGCATTTAAAGGTGGCCTCTGCTTTCAATCTGTAAGTCACACTGTCTTGGATATGGCTTGAAAACGCCAGACATTATCAGGACTAACAGGATTTGAATTTCTGTGTTGGACACACAAATAATTTTGGCACAAAGAATGTGGCTTCATCTAATGAAATAATGGGCCCAAATTTTAGGCGGAGAACCAATTTGTGATTGCATGCATCAATTATTTCTTGGGTTTAAACCAATATCAGGGCTGGGGTCTCTTCAGATGGGTAAAATGGTAATTATCTGGCCTGCTTTCCCCTGCTCTGTGTCATCCATATATTTATCGATGGCATTATCGATGGTTTTCGTGTTCTTACATTAAAACGGGGAAACATCCAAGCAAATTCTATTGAAGTAGCCTTTTAAAGCTGGGCTTTTTACTGCAAATCAACATGACATTGATGTCTGTGAGTCAGATGGAGAATGGATTGCAGGCTGTGGCAAAAACCCACAACCATTGTTTTGTTTTTTTTTTTACTGTTATTTACATTTATTTCCCAAGCCTGCACTTTCAAAGTTTCCATGAGCATGGCTGGAACTCATTGCCACCCACAGCTCCATGTATTAGCCGTGAAGCACTCAGTCAGTCAGCTAGTCGGAGCTATTATGGCCACAGCCGAGCTCCACTGTTTGAGAGATAATGCATGGTTGACTTGATCTACAAGTGAACCTGACATTTTGCTGTCCTTACATCACAACACAACTACCCAAACTGATATGGCAGGTCCCCTGATAAGCAGAGCAGGACTCACTGATTTGCTTTGTGCTCACTGTAATGGCTGCATGCTTTCCTCAAACGTGCCAAGGATACAGTGACTAGATCAAAACACAAATATACAATTCAGTGCATTGATGGATTAGAGTTCTTCTATGAATGTGTCATTTTCTTGTTATAATCACAGCAACTGGTACTGAAACTTAAACCATGGTTGGGGATGACGGTGTCAGTATTTCTTCAAAATTAACACCATACTTCTCATGAATCCTGTTGTTCATATCACGAGGATCAAAGCTTTCCTCTCTATCTCCTCAAAAAGGATAAACAAATTAAATATTGACAGTGTTTTTTATTCGGTGTTTCTCCCTCAATCATCTACCACTTTTGCTTTCATCAAATTAGAGTAAAAGCACCTTTATGCTAATACTTCCACTCCACCACATTTCAGAGGGAAGTGTTGTTCTTTTTACTCCACTACATTTATCAGACAGCCACAGTTACTGGTGGCTTTTCAGATAAAGATTATTAATAAAAAACAGATGACGAACTTTTAAAATACAGTGTAATTATTTGGATTTAACTACCCTGCTCCACCACCACCCTCTGCAGCAGTAAAAAGCTGATGCATGAGTATTAGCAACTTTATGATGTAATGTACAATTATACGACACTCAGAAGGACGTTTTTTGTGCAGAAAAAGTACTTTTTCTTTGATATTTTATCATATTTAGCCGCTATTATTATACTCTGGATATGAGATTTCACACTTAGCAGACATTGCTCATGTCTCTGTAATGACATGGCTCCATCCTCGCAGACACTGAAGATGTGGCCATTCTACTGTAATGTCTCCCTGCAGCAGTGTGTTCAGCCATCGCTCAGCAGCGGCAGAGCAGGACCGGTGATGGCTGGAAGCCCCAGCGAGGCTCCAGGTCCTGGGGGGGGGGCGCTCTTCGCGCCCGCAGGGCTCAAGGGTGAGCTGGGTGTCCCTGCCTCCCTTCCAACTCTCTGGGTGTCTGCTGTCAGTGGCCCATCAGGGAGCGACACAGCCTGGATAGCAAACTGTCACACTGAAGAGATGCAGTATCTGCATGCTTATGCTTTCTGTACGTCGTGAACATACAAAAAACAGCTTGACACGAACATTAGCATTCATGAACAACTGTTCCATTTGGGATAGCGTAGGCACTTAAACAAGTCACACGCTATCACTTCCACACTTATCTCAAGAGTTTTATGAATTTGAATGACTGCTTGCATGCTTGTAGCAGATTTGATGAGATGCTTCTTTAGCTGATACCGGCAAATAGCCGAAGCAAAGCTAGCTTTCAGTCTTTACAGAGTGTCAGTCTGACAGGCAACAACAGTCAAGCTCAGAACTCCCTGGCTTCACACGTATCGCCTCATTTTTTACAGCACGCAGTATGCCTTCCCAAATGAATGATTATCCAACACTTCAATACACAACAGACCTCTATTGCAGCAAAGGCGCAAGAGGAGGAGGAAGAAGAAGAAGAAGAAGAGGCAAAAAGAAAGAAAAGTGAAACAAAGTTGAGTGGTGCCAGCTGCTTTGCCATCTGTCACTGTCACGGCTGCACTCTTGATATGTTGAAACAACTTTCTTGAAAAGTGGTGAAGATAATCCTCGACTGTTTCCATTTGCTAGCCCCTGATAGCCCTCTTGGTATTCCAGCACAAAGTGACTTCAGAGCGGGTTTTCTGGTAGTGGTAGATGGCTGACTGATCTCTCTATTAGCTGTGATTGTGGAAGTATGAAGCTGCTGTGCTTATCATCTATTTTGAGCAAAGTTTTACAAGTTCTCCATGTTTTGCCACTGGTTAGAAAGTGAGAAATCGAGACTTTAAAACATCTCCAAAATCATATATTATTTACAGAGAAGAGCTTTCTACATAAGCATTGTCGCTCTTAGAAATTCAGCTCTTTTCCTCGTCTTTTTCCCTCTTGGTTACATTGGCGAGGGAAGTGGAGAAGCACAGAAGCTTCGCTCGCTTCACCTCCCTCAGAGAAAGAAGGATGGCCACCCTACAGGGAGGCAAGCCCCTGCTGGTAGACCTTGATAAGTCCTTGCTGTCCCCTGTCCTGGCCTTAGCCCTCTGATCCTCAGCCTAGTTGGCTCGGGGCCTACCAAAGACAAAGCCCTGTCAGAACGACTCTGGACGGATGAACAACCGAGCAGAAAAATTCAAGTCTTTTGACAAAAAAAAAAAAGGTTAGCATTGAAGATAAGAAAGCTGATAGGTGCTGGAGGAGATGAAGGTCTGGACAGTGTCCATTCGCTCCCTGGTGGTCCAGCAGCGCCTCATTAGATGGATGTGTATGAGGCTGTCAAAGCAGGAATATTATACCACGGGGTCGTCAGCAAACTAATTGGGTAACAAAGACCATTTCCAGCTCGGGAAACCCATCTTTTAACAGTCCGTGTGCTGAGACTCTGATAAGAGAGTTCACGTCTAATGCATTTAGTGAGGGGCAAGTTCACCATCTTTATCTTATTTACTTAACTTGGTGTAAATATTGTTGGTCTTTTACGGTGGATTTAGTGAGACCCCATTTCTCTGAAGTGCACCCAAGGATCAAATTATATTGAACACTGCAGGAATATGTAGATGATCAGGTGGTATGCAAATCTCAGATACGAGAACAAAGTTACATTTGCGATGCGTGTGTTTCTTCCCTTTGTGTTTTGTCTCAAACTATTTTAAATTTGCTTTGCTCTGCTCTGTGTTTATTGTAATTATTATTCTGTACTTTGTGAATCATCTGGATGTGGGATTGGCTGCACAGACTGAGAGAGTCTCCTGAAATATAAAATCACATACAGTACAGCAGATGCTATTCTAATGCATCATGAAATTTAGAACTCCACCAGAGAAGAGAGGGGAGTTCAAAAGAATATTAAAATCCAATACCTAAAGGGGGGCACAGAGGTTTATCTAAAGTCAGGGGCTTTATTCAAGCATCATGCCTACTATTTTATTGTTTGTCTTTATTTACTGCCTCTGACTGATCCTAGTTTGCCAAGTATGGTTATGAGAACAGGGATTTGTTGTGACCCTATTGACTGACTGACTCCTGAGTTCCCCTTCTTCCTCTTTGAAGAAATACCCCAATCCACATGTTTATTCCCGACAGAGAAAGAGTGAATCTGTCCAGAGAATATGCCACCTTGACCCCCAGGGGCCATGGTAATATCCATACAGGTGAACATTACTGGCTCCGGGTTCCCTATTATGTTCCCTCACACAGCTTCTCGCTGCTCGGGGAGTCAGCCCTAACTTACATGCAAAAGATCAAACAAGTCCTTCCCAATTGAATTCAAATGGGAAATTTCAAGTAATTCAAACAGTGAGTAGTGAAGCGACAGGGCTGTTCTGTCCTCTGACCAAAGCCAAACACAAGAAGTGCATGTGTGTACATGTGCACTCTACCTGCAAGACATGATTAAGTCCTGGAGCACATGCATTACAAATTCAGCTTTCTCTTGTTTACAACTTCAAATAGTTCTCAGGACATACGCATTATACATAGTTATGGCAGTACACATGCATTTACTCGTGATGTTGAATTAAATGTTCTCCATTACAAAGGAAGTTGGGGGCATTGTTGTATGATGCTGAAGGGCTGGGGAAGGAAGTGAAGATGATTCATGTAGAAGTTTTGACTGGATCAGTAGAGAGTGGTGTGGGTGATGTAATATTAGAGGAGAGAAAAGGGGAGATGAGAGGAGGGTAGGAGATAAGAGGAGGGAAGGAAAGGAAATTAAAAGACTGGAAAGGAAAGCAAGGAAAGGAAAGGAAAGGAAAGGAAAGGAAGAAGAATTCATAGGAAGTGTCAGAGAAAGAAAGAAGAGGAAATATATCAAAGGATGGGAAAGGAATAGCAGAAGAAATAAGAGGGAAGGAAAGGGGGCAGGGGTGGAGAAAGGGGTGCTTGTCTTCAGGGCAGGTACAGCTTACACTAAACTGTTTGGCTTTGGAGTTGGAGCACCTCAGTGTGCCTGAAGGTCTTGAAAAATGGAGTATGGATACCCCTCCCTCTGAATCTCTATTCTTCTCTCTTCTCCTCCCGGATTTAGTACGCAGCATTTTCAGTTTAAAAATGAACAAAAATAATGCAGCAAAATCAAAATCAAAATAATTTCTGGATGTGCTGCGAATAATTAATCGTTGCTCCTTAATCAAAATACTGTGCAGTCAATCACTAATCTGTCTTATTACCACTCTATTATGTTTTAACCAAGCGACTGAACATACAGTAATCATGCAATGCCACCCATAGTCAGTATAAATACAACCACTGTGAGCATTTCAATGGAGCGATATAAGTAATAGCTAATGCAGCACATGAACTTTGATGCTTACAGTCCAGTCAGCAGGATAAAAGGTGATTTAAATGAGAAAATATTTATTCCCCATAGCGCCGCCATGATAGCAGCAGCCAAATAAAGGCACATGCGCACAGTGATGGGTGTCCCTTTAAAGATTCCGGGAACAGCAGTGACTCTCTCAATTTAATCGATTTTAAAATGAAAAGTCAATTTAACAAAGTTGAAAAGAGAAAGATGGGCTAAGGGAAGAAAAAAGCATTCTCTTGCACTCAAGCAGTAAACTAACTGCCGCACAGAGCAGGCAGAGATTTCAGCTGAATTATCTCCCACCTCACATTTGCTCTTAGGCAAGCAGTTTAAAAGCCAAGCGATTGAGCCAGTGATCCAATTTGAAATGCAGAAATGATTAGAGCAGCTTGCCTCATTTCATATCGAAATTCTCTGATTTATGACAGGGCACCAGCCAAGATCTATCTCTAAAGGGAATTAGTGTGCAATTCCTGCATATTTCTGTTATTTAGTCTCCCAATAGCAGATGCTATAGCCTTAGAGAGAGAGAGGGAGAGAGGGGGGGAGAAAAGGGAATGAAAGCGGTATGGAGGTATCTTTTCATTTCAGCAGATGTAACCGTGGCCATTTAGAAGAGGAGAAAATGACACAAAAGCAGACTTGAGAAATGAAGGCATTTCCCACTTTATGTAGTATGTTGACCAAGAATCTTATTTCAGGGCGCAGTGAAAAATATGCAGCTCCCAACTAAGCATATACACAGCTTTTCCAGGCATGGATAGCAGTGGGAGAACACAGACTGTGAGGTTGGCTCCGGCCGTTTTATTCAACAAAAAAGACCCTTGCAACCCATCCATCCTTGAGGCTAAGAAAATATTAATACGCAGAGCGATAACGAGGGCTAGAGGAAAATCTCCCTTAATGAAATTTCCAGTTGACCACATGCAATTTGTTTCATCGCAGTGAACAACTAATTGCAAAGGACGTTATCAAGGTGTGAGTGTGCTGTCTGCTGTAAACTGACTGGTAAAACAGGTACAAATCCTTTATCCTCACTCCCATGTTAGAAACAGAGAACATATAAACTTGACATAACCCACACAGAAGCTTGTTTTTTGTTATATTCATACTGCGAGTATCGCCCAAAAAGAACACGGTACTTTGAAATTATTTGCGACATGTTGCTAGGATGCTAACGCAGAGTCAAATGGAACGAAGGGGAGACAAAGTCGAATGTATTTATCAGTAATTCGAATAAAAAAATAAAAAAAACAACCTTCCAGTGCAGTTTTTACTGTTTGGAAAGGGAAATAACATGCCATATTCAAAAGATGTTTATACCATTATTTGACTTTAGCATTTCCACGGGTGTTTTTGTTTCAAAATGGCACTACTTCATTCCGAGTGGGTGTTGAAAGCGGGATGTATAAAGCCAATGAATGTCTTGAGATATTCAGACGCACTGGTTTTGATCTCTCAGTTGTCTAAATCCTGCAGCTGTGGGATCAAGACAGATACAGTGCCAGTCAGTGACCTTGGTGAAGGGAGGGAGGGGAAAAAAATGCAATGAGGAAAATAATCATTCCCACCAAGGTTTGTATCGATTTCACCTGCCCTGACCATGAAGCGGGTTAAGAGTAGCCAGTGGTGGTGAAATGGTCAGCGGTGATATCATTAGCTTGTTGTTTACACAGGGAGGCAGGGAGTTAGAAGAAGGCTGAGTGTCACAAGCCACTTTCTTCTTCACCTCCTTCAGCTGATCAGAGGATCATGGTATCAAGGAGGGATTAGTAGCGACTTGGGATTTGTGTGATTGGTTAATTTATTGCGGTGATGGCAGGTCTTTCATCTATGGCAACATTTAATCAGCGCAGCCACAGAGGCTATTACAGGTTAGCTCCTTTCTGGAGTCAGTCCGGCTGTGCCATCAGCTCTATCACAATTCCCCTGAAATTTCCAAATTATCTGGAACAGGCTTTAGCTTCTCAGTAATAAAAATTAGAACAGATTCCTGATAGAAGCTTTTGCTCACACAGGGCCAATTATAAATAGTACAGCCCTGCCTTGGAAGAGGGAAAGGGAAGGGGGGGGAAAAATCCAACTCTGAGAGATGTGCACAGAACTTATCGTTCAGCCCCTGCTCCGCTCTGATCCAAATCCGTGTGGCTGAAAATTTATATTAGATTTTATCACAGAGGCCTAAGTCTAGAAAAATCAATGAAGGTTATCTTTTATGTTGCAGCAACTTGTGGAAATATTGATTTTCATTTTATAGCGAATTTGGAGCATCAGTTTGTAATCACTTCCTCGCTGACTACACTGTTTTGGTCACTGTATCTCTTACACGAGGAACGGTAACAGAGCTCAGAGGGGGGAAAAAAAATACCGGGAGAGTATTGAAACCACTGGAGTGAAGGCAGAGGGTGGATAAACCATAACACACTACATAGACAGGAAGGCCAGAGGGGCTTTTACAGGCTCTGACAGGGATGATAGTCTGTAAAATGATATTTAACACCATGTCTCTATAAATGAAACAAATATTTACTTGTTTTTTTTAATAGATTTTTATTTGAATATCTATCAAAAATACCTGCAATAAGATATGATATTGAAAATAGGAATATATTCATTTTAAGCATTTTTAAAATTATAAAGATTGAATTAGAATAAGGGATTAATGACTATTAGCCACTTGTACACAATATATGCACATGCACCAATTCTTTGCAACTGACATATTTAACTATCCAACAGGGGTCAGCATATTTTACTAGCTCCCCCCACTATTTTGTTTTGGACCGGAAAGAGCTTCCATACATCACATCCCCTGGTTGTGTGATTGTAGAGGAGAAGAGGAGTTTGTTTCTGTAACGCCAATTCGTCATGTGCTCCCTCGCTCCAGGGAAATCAGGATTTTCTGCCTGTCAATCTGCATTTCTCCTGGCCTCGGCCACTTAGGCCAACTGATCTGGTTGTACAAATGTTTTCATTTGCATTTGCAGGCGCTCCTCCCCGCAGTGACGCCACTGTGTCTTAATCCTAAATATTGTGTGTGCAGTCGCTCGTCTGCATTTCTTTGTCTTCGCGGTGGCTGGTACATGCAGCAAGCTTGCAAAAGCACACAGGCCACTATTGTCACGATAGATGCATTATGTAAATCTGCAGCGAGAAGCTGTCTTGGGTTGTTGCTGCTCCGCTTCCAACAAAGAGAAAGCAAAAAAAAAAAAGTAGAAATTAACAATAAAGTCAAAATAATACAGAATACACATAGTCAGAAATATCAAAGTTTCTGTCTCAGCAATCACTAAAGGAACAACTGTGATTACTGCAATGATTTCTAACAAATTCCTCATGATTTAAAACGGGGGGGCAATGTCTAGTTAATGTGGTATTTTGTCCCTGTTGGCTACATTAAGAGCAGCTGGAATATCATGAATTCCCAGAGGCTCAGAGGGACGGCAGAGAGGCCTCACGCTGCTGAATAAGAGATGGCTCCAGTCTGGAGATCTAAGGAAGGGTTAATCTGATTCCCATTTCAGATAGTTGTCCTAGCAACAATCGGCCGGTCTGCTCCGCTCCTTTGACAGGGGTGTGAGATTTTCAGGTTAGCCAGATAGAAGACTTTATTGTGAGGCTAATTTGAAATGTGAAATCGAGGATGACTTAAATTACAGAGGTCCTCTCTGTCTCATCTGCTGCCAGGATGGGATAAGAAGATGCCAGGAGAAGGAATAAGAATATCAACAGACACAATTTACTGTGTGTTTGATCAGTTTGGCAGTGCAGTTTGCCAGTGTGCAGAGCTATATATATATATATATATACATATATATATATGACTTTTTATTTTGTACATGTATTTGTTTTCTTAATTTGCAGACATAATCCCAACAGATTGCTATCGTCGCTTGAGATGTATTTGCTATTTGTAAATAATGCTCCCTAAAAAATTCAGTGTGTCCTCCAGCCTCAGACTAGATAGAGTTCATGGAAAGAGAAATGGGCGAGTGGAGGAGGGGGGAGGAGGAGGAGAAGGAGGGGGCATGCAGGCACATTGCCGGAGCACAGTGCTCATCTCTTGTGCATATCTGTGCCAATTCAGACCTTTAACATGCTCAAGTGACATTTGCATTTATCCTTGAAGGTTGTTGCCTTTTGCGGGGGAGAAATAAGTGAAAAGCACGGCAGAGAACTAGTATTTTTCTGTTGCATTAGGCAGATGGACAGTGTCCTGTCGCCGCCTGCCTCAGATGGAAAAAGAAATGAAGTGTCGAGATTGCACCCCAACCCATTTTCTCTTACCTAAACTATTTCTGTAACATCCTAATGAAGGAGGGCCCCGAGGTTCAAAAGTAATGGCCTTGAAATACTGACATTTTGCCTTTGAGTAATAGGCTACTGTACCCAGCTGCCTGAGATGTTGCTACCACCCCCAACACACACTCAACACCTCCAACACACCATTTTGCAAGAAGCAAAAGAAAAAGAACACCAGAATAAAATAAAACCTAATAGAAAACCATATGGGGACATATGGAGCAAGCAAATCTAGTGACACAGCACCATGTGAATCCATTATGGTGGATGTTTGCTCTATCTCCCTCTTTTATTTTTTCTTTCCAAGAAATAAAACTCCACGTTTGACCTTTGACCAAGAAGAAAAATGACCTTACACATTCAGAATAATTTTTCCGGCATATTATAAAAACTCTAACCTCAATCGCCCTTTGAAATGGATACTGATTCTTTAAATTCTTCCCTGCTTGTTTCAGGAAATAGTGAGATCCTGGCGATAGCGAGGCACAATGTGCCCAAAGTTCACCGCTGAACACTCGCTTCCTTCTCTCTGAAAGTCACCAGCCTTCCTTTCTTCCTTTCTTCCTTTCTTTCTTTCTTTTTTCATAATTCCCAGACACCTTAGATGGTCTTCTTAATCTAAGAGATCTGATGCTGAATCACTGGGTTCAACCCTGGATCATTATTCCTCCTTTTTGATACAATGCAGGCTCTTACACCCATTTGTCACCACTCCAACCACTGTACTGCCTTTGTCTACGCGCCACCAGACACACACACACACACACACATACACACGCACACACACATTCTCAAATCTTCACAGCAACATACATAAAAAATGGATTGGGATGGACTTGAGTTGCATGCTGTATAGTTTCCGAAATTGTCTGTTTATGGCCATTCAGCGCAGCAGAGGAGCGTAACTCAGTGGTTATTAATGTTTCTTTAATCACCAAAATAAGCAAATGATTAGTGTTTGTTATCTGTCCCCGTCCAGAAGACGAAGAGCACGGTCCCGGTGGTGCTGAGCGCCGGCCCCAGGTGGCTGCTGGATGTGACTTGGCAGGGAGCGGAAGACAACAAAAACAACTGTGTGGTGTACAGCAAAGGTAAGCAAGCAGCGCCGGCATCCTGTTATCTCTCCGCAGAGCAACACACCACGCCACGGCGCCGCCGCAAAGACACTGACAATCCTCCATCCACTCCACTCCGGCATCCACCCCTGTCTGTCTCTCCGTCTGTCTCTCTGCCCTGCTTTTATTTTTTTTCTCCTCTTCTCCTTCTTTCCTGCTCTCCTTGCCTCTCAAAGTCGCACACAAATGACTGAATGTGCGCAGCTACAAGGACGCACAAAAAGACATACATGCACGCACGCACACACACACACACACACACACACGCACACATACACACACACACACACACACACACACCATATCTGTTTTACTCCAAAGAGTAATTTATATCACTAAAACTCTGATTAGGAACTGAGAAACATCACTTGACACACAAAGTTAATGGTCTTTAGATTTCACAAGGTAATTAATGCCCTCTTTTTTTCTCCTTTATACTAAGTGAATCCCTATCTCAGTGCAGATAGTGAGCAAAGCACAAGTGGAGATGGGTTTGCCATTTTGCTTCATTTGTTCTCTCGCTAATTCAGCGAAGCTTTGGCTGCACATCTTTAATAAATCGGACACGTTCATACAAGCCCCAGCAGAAATGGATTTATGTAAATACGTGGAAGGAAACACAACATATCTGTCAGAAAATCCATGTTGCTTATTCAGCTCCGACCCTAAAAGCACAAAATGACGCACTGTCATAAAGATAAACTCCTCAATCTGCTATTTGTGTCCGGCACGGCCTCATTAAAACAGCCCGACATGGATCTGCGGAGCGCCTGGTTTGTTGCAGATTGTATGAGAAGATGCTTAAACTGTATACAGCCCTGACACTCCAGTCTGTAGCTTCACTTCTCATGAAAGCACGAGGCTTCTGCAGCTATAATTGGGTCTTGACGGGTGTTAACCAGAGAGACACAGCGAAATAAATACGTAAATAAAGATGTGTTTTGGATTCCAAAGGGTGAAGGAAAGGGGCTCCATTTATCACTTTTCAAAAATGATTACCCCGTGACAATACCCCCAAAGCTGAAATGGAGCTTCTTCTCCCTCAAAGTGAATAAGTGGCAGGAGTGGGATTTGCAACCCGGATTTTCAGTCTCCCAATTCTCATCTACTAATCACTAGACTGCACTGGGGAGTTATCCTCTTAACCGGCTACTTAACTTTGTGCTCTTTATCACCAAATCATTAAAGTTTTGATAAGCTGTTAAAGAAGATTATGCACTTCTTTAAAATCTTCTAATCTTTTTGCTCAGAGACTGACTGTATGAAACAAAAAAAAAAAGAAGAGGGGGCAATAACAGGATTTCTCACAATTTTGTTCAGTCTGGAGAATTTCCTCTGCTTCTCTTCATACATGCGTCTTCGAGATAGCATCGCACGGAGCGTCATCACCTCAGCTGTGTATCGCTGGCAGCCTCTTTGTTTGCCACTTCCAGTTTGACCTTATTAAATTAAACACAATAACATCTCCAGACGTCCCCTTGTGAGAGTTGTTCTGTGTTGTGCCGCATAAGTTCATTACAGTAAATCCTCCACGAGAATCTTCACACGCTTGCCAACTGATGATAAACGATAATAAAGAGAACGTTGAATGCAAAGAATTAATTTAAATCTTGGAGTAGAAGTTAAATGCGTCTTGTCACCTCGTAGCTGCTGTGTCTGAGAACCACTAAGCTGAAAAAAACAGCGCGAAATATGTCCGATATCACTTAATTCTCTTTGTTTTTCTATATTTTTGACGTGCTTAGTTATCGAAGATTTCTATGTTTTTGCAGACAAAATTGCTCATTTCAATACACAATAATGTCCCAAAAAGCCTGCCTTGATGTTTGACATCATGAAAACTTTCCACTTTGAAACTGCTACAATAAATCTCAAAAATTCGATACTTCTGTGATACCACAAGGTACAAAAAATTCAGGCTGTGTAATTCCATACTTGACTCGAACAGCTTTGTAGCAACTTTGCCACAAAGCTTTGGATAAATTGGTTGGGTGTCCGTTTTTCTCGGCTCTCTTTCCAAAATTGTTCCACATTTTGCTCCTGGCGACTTTTTTTTTTTTTTTTTTTTTAGGTGGACTGGAAGGAAGTTCAGAAAGTGGTGAAGTGTTTGATGCCGTTCAGCCGTCGTGCTCTTGCGTCCAGACTGTGACTCGATTTATGCCGCTCATTCTTCTTCGTTCACTCTTTTAAATATTCCAATCTGCATGTGTGGGCACCCTCTGGAGGTGACATTGAAATTGAGTGTCAGCGTGCTGAAAATATCGAATCTTTGTCAAATTCAATTTTGAACCCGGTCACTTCGCTTCAGTTTAGAAGCGGCGCTGGAGTTGTGTTTGTCGTGTCGACACTAACGTGGACCGACTGAAGCGACGGGCTCCAATGGGAACTTTCTTCCCACCTCGAAAAGCTGAGGCCCAGATTGTTTATATCTTCACCCCCGTGCTATTTCTCCTCCGTAGGCTGCTTCATTGCTCCCTGAGATGCGTTACTTATGGAAAACAGTGAATATCTCAATACACAGTATGCTTGCAAAATATGTTTTGGCTCACGTTTCAGTGGTCTCAGCTTTCTTTATGGCTGCCTGCAAAGATAGTAGCAGTTCACTTTGGATGCTTGCCAGTGTGAATCTATGGGGGAGTATCTCTAAGTAAGGACTGGTGATTGGTTTGAGTGGCTGCGGCTTACTGTTGGGTGTTCTGTCCTATGATTTCTGCATTACATTTTGTACAACTGTTCATCCTCGGTCCCGAAACTTGTTGTTCAGGAAGTCGGGGAGATATGTGGAGAGGGAGAGAGGACGGGATTCAGCAAAATGATTCCTCTGAGAGTTGTATTCTAGCGGTGTGTTATGTATAATACATGCACTGGAGTGTGTAACAAGCAGCAGGGTGGTGTAGTCAGGTCCCCCACGGGGCGCCCCTGGTCATCAGCACCAAGACATGCTAACCTAGTGTCAAATATAGATTTTTTTTTTATTATTATTATTGCCTATTTTGGGGTCCTACAGTTCCTGTTGCCAGCTAAACTGTCTCTGCCGACAGTGTGTATTCTGTTTTCCTGCCTGCATCATTTTATCCAGATGAACAGAAAGACAGCAGCATTTTATCCATTTAAAGAAATTAGAAGTCAAAGACCAAGAGTAACATTTCAGGCATTTAAATGTTCAAATTAGGATTCACAGAGCCATTCCATGAATATAAATTCTTCTTTGAATTACCGTTCTTAAAATGAGGAGCAGGAAGAGCCCTGAAGTGGAAGTGGAAAACTGCAATATCTGTTTTTCCCAGGCTGTCAGCATGGCCCTGTTTGTTTTACATTAAACTCCCAGGAAGAGCCTTAGCAGCCAGCCATTACTAAAACTCTCAAGTCTACTACTGCGCTAACTCATTATCGAGAAATCCACCTGGAACTCCCACAATGCTCTCCTCCACACTTCGACAGTTTCTTTGAACCGCGGAAGTTATAGAAACAGGCGGTAAGTCTGCAGAGTAATTATATGTTACAGTAACGCTGGAGACGGGGGAGACAGAGAGAGTGAGAGAGAGAGAGAGACAGTGAGAGAGAGAGAGAGAGAGAGAGAGAGAGAGAGAGAATGACAGACAGACACCCGGAAAGAGAGAGAGAACCCAGTGGAGAATTTTCTGTTTAGATAAACAACAAATTGATGAACAATGCAGCTGGAATACGATAGATTTGACAGGACAAAGAAATTCAGCCCCATTTTGATTTTCTCCTCTAACATCTCCCAGCTGAATATGTCACAAATGAAGATTCTGCTCAAATATTGCAAATTTGCCTGAATGGAAGAATTTTAGCAGTGTGACCGAGCAGCGTGATGCATTCACTGTGGTCAAACAGCTTTTTAAAGGACAGGTCTGGTGTAATCCTATATTCAAGCCTGTTCATTCCTACCGCAGATGTCAGTCTTTCAAAAGAGGACAGAAATACATCGTTTGATTTTTGAAATAGGATCAACAATTTCCTGAAACAGCTGGGCACTGTAGTTTTTAACAACTGTTACTGACACAGAAGTAAATTGTGCATTCATTGAGGACTATTTTGAGCAGCTGATTAATACACAATTAGCATTTACAATGGTTAACCAATGGTGTAGCTGAATTCTGAGTTTTTGCCAGCTGTGGAGCTCTATGGCACAGAAGAATAAGATAAATCTGACTTTGGTCACACAGGCAAAACTTTCAGCTCAATTCATCGTTGGTTTTGGTCCTTTTTTTAATGGGATTTGTTGACAGAAACAAAAATATAGAAATCCACCAACAGTATGCTCTCAAATTTGTGCAGTTTTGAAAATGAAGTGACTCTTAATGCGAAGCAAGATTTTAAAACACTGTTTCTCTTTCAGCTATATTTTATCATATTTGCAGGGGGAATTTTAAATTCCTGCTGTGTATTGCAGTCACCTCTCCACGCTGTTTGCTGAAATCAAACACAGTCAGATCTGAGTGCTCGGTTAAAGACAAGTTTCACTTTTTGGTCTAAATTACAATGAATGACTTCATTCATTCTTAGTGTGAGCCTTCATTGTGCTTACCCCATTGTTACCTGATATCTGAGCCCATTGAAACTATACACACTCAATGTGACCACATTATGTGGCATTATTCAGAGGTCACCTAAACTTTTCAACTGTAAGCCTCTTAAGCCAGACCACATTCAGATACAGCATGTCCAATAAGTCTCCAGAGCAACTTAGCCCATTGTTCGTGCAGAAATTGACCAATGTAACTGGGCCGTTTTACATAAGCCCGGACAGTACCGAATTAGCCAGCTCGCTGTGTCTTTGTATTATTTCATATTCTCTAAGTCCTCACAATCAGATTCTTTTTTATGCCTTCATTTGCTCTTTCCACTGCTCCAGAGCTGCAGACCTCTGAGGCATGAGATGAACGAGCATGACCTGCTGGACAGATGTAGTATCTATTTGACTTCTTCTTTTTTTTTTTTTTTTTTTTAATAAAACCAGCCTGTATAAAGTGTAAATCCGCGCTGTTTCCTGCACTGGCAGCACGCAGCATTAGACGTTATGAGGTGAGGACTCTTACAGTTCAAAATGTAATTGTTCATTTCAACCCTCCTCTTTTAAAATGACTGCGGCGAATAGGAGGTGCGAGGGTTATTATCTGTTATCTGGGAACATAGCGAAATAGTGTGACTGAATAATAACTAAACAACTGACACAATGTAAAAATTTCATTATCAGTGTATTAAAACAAAATTGTACCCTAAAGGAGTCCCCACCACAGCTCCGAGCAGCCGACTAATTATGTTTAATTAAAAGACAACAGATCAACAGAATCGTTTTCATTAGGAAATTATTAATGATTCCACTGCAACAATAATTGATTGCACTGAGCCACGCGATAACTCAGTACGGTCAGGCTGGAGTGAGCCGGGTGGAGAGGAGTGGCTTTTTTAGGCATTTGGCAGCTGTTGAGTAGCGTGTCTTGTAGCTGAAGCTTCCACATTAGCAACTGAGGAGAAGTTGTAAAGCTGGCTTTATGGAGAGTAGAGAAGGAGGAGGAGGGGAGTGTGTGGTGCGTTAGGGACAGCAAAATCCAAATCGTACGGCGATCTTAGAGGACTTAAACGTCCCACACATGTATTTAGAAGCACAGGGAATCATGCACATGCAATCACACACATTTTAGTGCATGCATGACTGAGACAGGAACACACACTCTTATTATTTCCTCCTGGCCCTGTCTGCAAACATATTCAAGAGGGCGTTTTCTCTCAATTTTTTTCCTCCCCCTGTCTCACTCACAAGCATATAAAACCACACGCACACACTCTGCCGCTGCTCCATTCAGAGCCATGTGAAAGACGTCAGCTCCAGACGCTTCCTCCGACAGCCTTTTATGTGCATTGTTCTCGCGCCGCGCAGGCAGTTTCCCTGTGCTAGACACTATACCACAGCCACCAGACACCACATTCTGCCACAGCACCCACATTCGCTGCAAAACACTCTCACACACAGACCAAACGCCATTACCCAACATTTGCATAATGGCTGCTGACACATATATGTCCATCTGCATTCAGCTTAGACTAAGCCTTTAGACAAAAACAACAATACAGGGAGAGCAAGCAAAAGAAGTGATGGGCACTGATGAGGGACGAGATTGTTCTTTCCGTGTAGCACCGTGCAACTTTAAATTTTGTAGCTGTGGTGTGTATGCACATTTTTTGGAGTATGTGCTTGTGTGTTGTGTTGTATGCGTGTGCGTGTGTGTGTGAGTATAGCCGGTCGTCCTTGTATCAATGCCACGGAAGGTGTCAGGCTAATGAGCGTGGGCTGTCCTTAGAGCAGGAGGGTTTGGGTTGTGCCATTCACTCTGCATATTTAAATGCCTTGTAGAGCTTAAGCAGGCCCACTTTTCCATGTCAGGGCAGCGTTCAATCCTGCTGCGACCATTAATTATGATACCATTGTGCTCCAGTGTGGCTAATAAGAGTGATGTATTGCACCCTCGTGGCATTATAATCATCTGAGTGAAGTACCTGGACTACACTGAGCTCGCTTTAAGCACCGCGTTTAAAAAAAAAAAGAAAAAACAGTGAGTGAAGAGGAAGCTTCTTCCCTCCCGTTAGTCTCCACTTCTGGCTGCATTGGTTAATGCTTCTACATGAGAGTGTGTCACAGATTTAACTTCTCTATAATTGTATAATCAATGGTGAGAAATGCTTTGGTATTGATCATGCAGGAAGCGCTAAATGTGTGTCTGGGAGTGAAGACACACATACAGTCACTTGTGCTCAAAATACCGCAAGTGCGCAGGCATCAAAGGGAGATCTGAGTCATTGTTTTTGATGATTTCTCTTCACTTTGCCGTCCATGCGTGTGCACTCTGCCTCTCCGCACCGTGCGAGGACGTTCCACGTATGAGTTATCTGCATTGCTTTCACAGATGTCTTTTAACACAGAACTGGTGAATTGGATTTTGAGGAGCTGCTTCTTAATATTTGGAGCATGTCTCCTCGGTGCTGAATGTGTTCAATACAGATGGGGGAAAAAGATCACATTTATTACATTAATCACTGCAAGTTAATGTGATTATATATACTTTATATTTCCCTTCTTAACTTCCCTCCCTTAACGGCATAATCAATGACCGTTTTTATATTCATTGAAAAATTCTGCGGATATGAAAATAAGCTTCCGCGAGGTTTTTTAATCTACTGCAGGATCTTGAGTCAGTAATTAAAGAGTCCATTCTGTGTGTGTCTTCCAAAAGCCCTTAGCCTGCTTTTAGGCCCGGGTATGATGCAGCCCACCGCCCCCATCTCTGCTGTGGTAAGTAGGTGTGAAAAGCATTGTCAGTGTGCTTCAGGATAAAGCCCTGCTGTTGGATGCCATTGGTCAGAGTCAACCGCCCCCCCCATACACACACACTCACAAGTGTGTGCACACAAGATCCAGGAGCAGGTTGAGAAGAAGTGTGTGTGTGTGTGTGGGAGAGGATGTAGGGGGTCGTGGAGGGGTGTGTGTGCATGTGTGTGTGTGTGTGCAGGGATAATCAGAGACAAAAGCTGAGAGCTGGAGAGAGGGGCCTTTCTGCACATCCACACAGCTTCTTTTTTTTTTTTTTTTTTGGAGGGGGGGAATGTTGGTGCCTTTTTATCAGGCTTGAGGGGGGTCACAGTGTGTGTGTGTGTGTGTGTGTCAGAGAGAGTGAGCAAGAGAGATGGAGGGAGAGAGATAGAGGAATCACTGGGGTGGAGGGGTGTTTAGATCGTCAGTCAGCGTGATGGAAAACCACACGGTTAAAGTCTCTCTGAGGGTTGACACAAGACTGCAGCGAGTGGAACTAAACAAGTGAAACTGAGTCTAGGTGAAACTCTGATGCACTGAGGGAGAGAGGGGATGATCATACTATGAAAAAAAAAAGCCCACAGTGAAGGGAAAAAAAGAACATGACAGTGGAAGAAAAACACTGATGCAGCCTTGAAAGAAAAACATACAACACTGACTGTTACAACGCTGCCACTAGCTCGGAGAATAGAGTTAGAACAATTTCGTTCAAGCCCCACAGTGGCTGGTGGAGCAGGACCCATTTTTCCTTTGATAATGTACACCCCTGCAAATCAATTTTTAGCCTGGGCAAAACATAATCAGATTTTCTCTGAAGAAATAGCTAGACACATTACAAAATTGTTTCGTGGGGTCGCCGCTGTGTTCATGCAGGAGAGCTCGGCGATAACCTTTATACATACCTTTGCAGCTAATCCATTTTATTGATTGTACATCCACCTGCGTGGGAAAAAAAACACATAGCCCCATTGTCTTTAGAGCGCCGTATCAGTGTGATATCACAGTTTTTCTTTTCTCATTGTAACGCACGGAGGAACACAACTGCGAGCCACCTCTAGCATTAGTGCCTTATCTGCGGGTTGTTTTATCATGCTATCTGGTCAAGGGATCTGAGCTATTCTACCCCTCTTAAAGTCAAATGCCAGGGGTAAGGACACAGGGGTGCATGAGGAGGGTTCAACAATGTGGAGTTGTAGCAATTTGGACATGTGATACATGGTGAATAATCCTGCTAGAAGTGTGGCTGAAACATGTGTCATCTTGTGTTTGAATCACACGGAGAGACTTTAGAAACCGTGCAATAAGCCTGGAGGTTCCCATCCTGTCTCTTTTAACCATGACCAGGATCCTCCTCTAATCTTAATCTTGGCGTTTTTAAGTTGCTTAAACTTAACCAAACCTTAACCATAGGTGGTGGATAAGTTAACACTTACATGAATCCTGTCTGCAACTATTTTGTGACGGCAAACCATCTTTTTGCTGTTCAGGTGTGAAGACTTGTTGGGCATGTTCCCCAGCTGCAAGTCAAACACCAGACAAGGACTCTTGCATTGGGCCAATTCTGCACATCATCTAGCCACAACAGCCAATTTTTTAAAATTCTCACTTTCTACAATGTGCATGCATTAATCATGTGGCGCTTATATTGACTTGATCGACAGTTTTTTGTGAAGACATTATTACATTTAGTGCTTTTGCTATCACTTACATTCATTCAGTGAAGGCAGGCTGCCAGACAGGTTTTACATTAAATCAGTAATCTGTATTGGCAGATATATGAGGTGAGTGTTGTGAGAGACAAAGTTAGATCAACGAACTGAACAACTACGATCGTTATGGTCAGGGAGCTAAAAGACTTGGTTAAAGCAGGTAAGGAAGTGCTTGTGGTTGGGGTCAGCATAAAGGCAAATGTTAATTGCTTGTCTGGGAAGGACACAAACTCTGATCACACGCATGAAATTCTGATGCGTGACATGTCCACCACCCTGATTTCCTTTCTGCCTGACAACATATATAGGCCACACTACTTCCTGCTGTGGCATTGAATGCTGGGAGTGGACATAAACTGCGAGGTGAGGAATCTTCTAATACAGACGCAGATCCTAGGGATGCTGGGATGCTGTTGGGCTCCGGATCAGAAACCACTCATAGGCGTTCTTTCAGAAGGCAGTGACAAACAACCTGTTTTGTCATTTAAGCATGATGACTTCTTATTCTGATTTCAACAACAGTACAGTTGCTTACAGTTCCTGCCACCAACAGCATTGTTTTTACATTTTTAGACTGTCTGTGTTCACCATGAAAGCGATACCGGCTGCGTATGAGCTAAACTCCACCTCCTCTAGGTTGCTTTAGCGCCTGAGCTCTGCTGACCTCTGCCTGTCGGCACTGGGTGACAGAGATGGGTGCCCCTGTTCCCTGGGTGTGCGCTACAGAGAGAGAGTGGACCGAGCGGCGGGCGAGCAGACAGGCGTGCTGTAGGTACAGTAGTGTGGAGGACTAGACATCAGTGTCGTCCAGGTCAGACAGGGCCATCCATTCTCTAAGCCCCAGGGAAGGGAGAGAGAGAAAGAGAGGGAGAAGGAGAGAGAGTGGAAGACAGAAAAGAGTGTGTGTGTGTGTGTGCAGACAGAAAAAGAGAGATGGGGGGGGGCACTGATGCACTGTTTCTCTTAACTCTGTCAAAGCCACTCCATTGTGCTCCCCCGTGCAGTGAGTGGAAACCAATCTGTCATCGCTCCACTAGCCAGCATACTAGGAGAGGGCTAGGCTGCTGGAAACACAAGTCTATTCAATGTGAAATGTAACTGGAATCTGAGCCCTTGGATAGCTGGATTGAAGAAAAAAAAAATGATGTAAGATTTTTGAACCCCACTCTCCCTCAGACTGTGAAATGGAAGCCTGAGTACAGTATTTGGGTCTGCGCGAGATAGGTTTCAGTCTCGTATCGCTCTCTTTTTCACAGAGAGGTGATTGACATGTTTTGTTGATGGAGCTCTATCCAAACCATGTGAGGTTTGCATAGGCATGAAGGGCTTAAAACCTCAGATCGACATCCTCGCTCAATATTACCCAGCAGAGTTGGCCTCCTTTGTTTAAGATTTAATTTTTTTTCTTCTTCTTCTGGCATTGACAATATTTAGACAGTCACAGTCACAGAGCAGCGACTGAGTAGCACAGAAGGCCTCAAGTGGGCCTGTGAAGACCCGAGCGTTCTTTTCTCCCAGTCCATATCCGTGTTTTCCTCACACCTGTCACCTATAGAAACCCAGCATCACCTGACCAGCATGGAAAACATGGCCACCTCTCCCGCTGCCCTGAGCTCACTAAGCCTGCATACTGTTGAATAGTGGCTGCTAATGCTATGTTCCGATGCCATTTGGAGTCACTTCTTCCCCTCTCCTCGCAGGAATCCCCCTTGCGCCATTTTCCCTGTAATCTCCCCACTCCTCTCTCTTATGGGGTGGCTCACCCGCTGCTCCCGCCACTATTTCACAGCCCCTCTCCTTCTTACAACCTGCACCTCCACCATTTTAATCCCTTTGACCCAAACCCTGTGTGTTTCCCTGTATCAACAGCTCCTGGAGATTACATCCTGCCTGCCTCCTCGCCGCTGTGTGCTTCAGTCACTGTGGCTGTAGCTGGCTAGTGCATGCTAGGGTCTTAGTCAGACACTGCTGGGTGTGATAGCCACTGTGGCTAGTTAGCTTGGTCGGGGTCGGCGCCAGAGCGCAGGCAGCTGGAAGGGGGGTGGAAGTGAAAGAAGATGGTAGAAAATCAGAGCAGCACACGAGGAGACACTTCAAATGACTTCAAATTAAGGATGAAATAAAAATGAACGAGCATTGCTGCTTGATTACTTCTCTCCTGAGTCAAATGTAGAGAGCAGCAGTTCTTCAGCTGGATTGGACTGAATCATCTCATGAACAGCAGGGGTGTACAAGACATGTGTGACACTCACATCATGTTGCAAGCTTTCTGGGTCTCAAACATTCAAACATGACACCCCTTTGCTGAAATCTGCTATTTTGGAGGTAAAACTGAACCTGTTGAAATAATATAACGGTGTATACTTTCCAAAGATTCGAATAATTCAACCAGAACTAAGAAAGAACGCCCAAGACATGCAGATTAGTTCTAGTGTAATGGTACAGCTGTCAAACCACTGGGTTAAATCTTAATATTTCACTCAGCATGAGCATCACATGACTTCAAAGAGATGCAGAATACGTATGTGATATTTCCATACAGTTCAGAAATTTGTTTCCCAAGATTTAAGCTACTTTAGGGGAAAATTCAGAGGAAATCAGGGTTCAAGAGGTCAAGGGAGTTATCGGGAAGCAGCCCGTCAGGATCCTTTATTGCTTCTGCATAGCTTGTCAGAAAAGTGAAGCAGCCGTCAGGAGAGTCAGGGCCGGTCCTGTCGTTCTGCTGTGGAGCAGTCTGAGCTCACAGAGGACCCCTCCTCTTTCATGTAGTGTTTCTGGTAATGGGTTAGGGCCTTATTGATGTGAACTTATGTGATCATTCCATAAAGAACTACCATTTCTCTGTCTCTCTCTCCCTCTCCCTCACTCTCCTTCCTGCTCAGTTTTCCTGTGGGCCACATTAAATCAAGCCTCCGACCTAGACTCTAGTTAAATTAAACCCTATCAGCATGTTGCCCTCTCATATCGGAGAACAGGCCTTTATATAGACGGCCTGTAAATGGTGATTAGTGAGTGTTTTGATTAAAATTCAACCACATGTGTGATACTCTGGTGGAGCCAATCGCCTCCTTCTCTCGCCCACCCCCCTCCTTCTGCCTCTGCCTCCCTGCACGTAAACATACATTGGTCCATGCATGCACGCAAACATACTCGCGGACCCTCCTCTCGCCCTCCCTCCTGGTCTCTGTCTGGCCTGTTCTCATGGCTCAGCAGAGTACAAGGCTGATTTAAGGGCCCTTACAAATGGGAAGGTTGCAAGTGAAGACAAAAACCAGAGACAAATCACACCACAGCCGTCTCAAGGTTTCTACTAAACCTATTCAACTGGAGGGGAGCGGCAGAACAGTGAAAAATATACACACACTCCATCCTGTCAGAACGCTTTTGGCTTATCTTGAGTGACTGTCAAGGCTGGGAATATCAGGGAATGGACAGAAATATATAAAATTAATAAGCCGCTGGATGTTGTCGGGAGTTATGATGCTTCATAAATCCTGGTTTGATCATTGCGGACAAGGCTTAAACCCACAGCTTCCTAATGCGCACAGCAGTGTTTTGGACTGGATTTTATTCTGTTTGGGAGATAGAAGCCCTTAGCTGGCAAAAGTAAGATTTATCATCTCCCTATCCCCCTTCTTTCTTTCATGAGTGACAAATATTAAAAAGAAGGCCTGAGGGAAGTTGGCAGCCATTACCACCTTTAATAGAAGGGCACAGGCGTAGCAAGGTGAAACTGGGGCCAAAGGCAGAGAAATGCTATTCAAAGAAAAGAGAGAGAAGCAGGGGAAGAGGGAGAAATTGGTACGAACTTATCAGTTGTACTTCCTTTGTCGGGTCAGGGGTCTTGGAGCTTTTGTTTGTTTGTTTGTTTCTTATACTGAAAGGATGGATGCTATCTCTCCCGCCATCCAAGCAGGTCCGCTCTGTCGAGTGCTGCAGGTAATATTTCATGTCAGGAATTAAGCGAGCTCACCCGCCGACTCCTTTCTACAGTTAGATGGCCACCACATCCATCTTCATCCCCTCTTCCTCTTTAGAGTGCTGGCTGCAGTGGTGGAATGTAACTGAGTACATTTACTCAACACAGCACTAAAAAAATGAGGTGCTTTATTCCAGCATTTCCATTTCATGACGTTTATCTGACAGCTAGTTATTAGTTACTGCACAAATTAAGAGCTGACATAGAAAACAGGAAAAATATTTAAAATGTGATGAATTGTACCCGAAATACATTTACAAAATCTAGATTTTGATTAAACAATCACTAAATTAATGAATCAGCTGATTAGTCAGTGATCAAAAAATTAATCAGCGGCTGCTTTGATCAATCTTTAAGTCATTGAGCAAACATGTCATGGTTGCTTCTAATCAAAAGACAGTTTGCAGCTGTTCTGTGTCTTGAATACTTGAACTGAATCACATTAATGTTTGAATTGTTAGTCTGACCAAACAGGACATTTGTCACAATAAACAGTAAATGCATTGCTCAGGAAAATAGCCAGCAGATTAATCAATAGTGGAAATAATGATTAGTTGTAGCCCCATTTAGAACAGTTAAGATTCAGCTCCACTTCAACCAAATTACAAAAATTAATAAAACACTGCTTAAACATTATCAGTAATAAAACTGCAATGAGATGATGAGTTTATTATAAAAGAATATATATATATATATTAGATACTGTATACTACCACAGGAGCCATTTCTCTGCATTGACTACATTTACCTGATAATACCTGTGTTCGTTTACTGAAATAACATTCTAATGTAGCCCCGTTACAGTGTGGTTTTGGTACTTTACTAAAGTAAAGGATCTGAATACTTCGTCCACATCTGGTGGGCTTTGTCTTGATCACTTTCCTTTCAGGGGCTTTCAGGTGTGTAAATACGACAGCAGAGAAAGAGACTAATTAGACCACCATGTCTAATCTCCAGGCCTTTACCTGTCAATAAAAATGTTGTCAGCGAAGATGAAGTCTCTTCAAATGAAAGGCTTGGCAGTTTTGATATGTAAAACACGTGTCATAGTCTTTCAGTCAGGAACGTGCTGATGAGACAAGTTGTCACCAGAAGTAAAATAACAACAAAAACATCTTTGCTGGACCAAATCAGAATAATGACATTCTAAATTAAGACTTGTTGCCCCCCCACCCCCACCAAATCCGTGTTCTGTTTGGGAGAGGTCATGCTTTTTGAACACAACTTGTAATAAGTAAATTTATTCCACTTATTTCTTGTAACTGCACGAAAATGTAATGAGGTGTTGGAGATAAATATATGAAGACAATAAGGCATGCGGTCCCTTTTCTGTAGCTGATTTTGAGTCAATTAGCACATTTCAGAGACTCTGAAGAATAGCGCTGTACCTTCTCAATATGCAGCATCTGACTTTTATCCAATTACATTATGTGAGGTCTGTGGGCACGCCGGGCACGGCGCACATAATGGAGGATGCCATCTTTGGTGTGATATTCTCCAACACTTTTCCATTGCATATGCCTATGGCTCTCACTATGAATTATTCAAAGGCTTCATCCACACAGAAGAGAGTGAGGAACTCGGCTCCATAGTAAACAGATTTTCTGCTCGCCATCCTCACAAATCTGAAGTGTAGGACATTGTAAGTGCCACATAATTACACGGTGCTCCCTTTTCCCTCCCGTCTGAGTTCACCTGGCCTCCGAAATGCTTTTGGACTGAATAATAGTTTGCTATTGGTGAGTTAATTGAAGTTTGGTTGCTCAGGACCTCCAAGTACACAACCATGAAACTGATGAATGAAGATACACGATGATTCATCCTTCCATGTGATTCCATGTAAAACAATCCTCTCTTTAAATATTCCTTATCCCACTTTTTATCTCATCAAACATATTTAGCTCAGGAAACAGCTCCAATATGGTTACAGAATATTTGTGCACCCCGCTGCTCTCCCTCTGTTGATTTATTAAGCTATAATAGATAACGGCCCTAGAGTTTGACTCTGGCTATGTATAATCACTTTAGTTCCTCACTGGCTATTGTGCTGTGAAATAGAAAATATGAATATTACATGGGTTTTAAATCCCTACAAAAATTCTTTTTTCCAGAACAAGAAAATTGACATATCCATTGCATTACTGCGGCACCCATCTTTGGCTAATGGAGATTTCATATTATAGAGCTCACATTATAGCACCATGAAATATGCTAAGCATTTAAGAAAAATGAACTTTTTAAATAGTCCATCAGGGTAAAAAAAAAAAAAAAAAAAGGAGGAGGAGGAGGAGGGGGGTCAATGAGATTTTTTCCTCTCTCTTCTCTGCTTTGGGGATTTGCCCTGACCTTCAACTGGTCGTATCTTCCAGTGCAGATCTGCGGCAGTGACACATGTCATGTGTTGGAGAGGATTGAGGAGGAAGCAGAGGAGACAAGAGGGAGTGATCTTGGTCCGTAGCCCAGTCAGAGTCGGAGTCCGCCCTCGTGTCAAAGGATGGGCATGTTTGGCCCAAAACACAGACTGCACCTCATCCACTAATCTCAGCACGAAAACACCTTTGGGTGGCTGACGGGGAGGCGAGCGCACACACATTTTACAATGTCGAAGAACACTGAGAGGGTTCAAAGCTGCCCTTAAATTCTTGGGCTGCGGGGAGGGATGGCTATACGGGGGAGAACAAGAGAAAGAGTGAAGGGGAGGGGAAGAGGAGTATATCTCCAGATTCTCCTCTTGTAAAGCCGACCTGGCTGAAGCGAAGCCAAGCCTCCCTTTCTCCGTCCTGCTCTGCTTTGTAGGAAGCCCTCCACCTTTTCTGCCGCGCTTGTTCTCTCCCACTCGGTAGGAAAACAGAAACTACAAAAGGGTAGACGCTCTTCATAAAGAGACGGCATCTTAAGGATCCCCCTCCCCCGCCTAAATCTCAGGTTCGCTATCATGTCGCTGAAAGCACATTATCACATGTGAATGAAGTTAACACACAAATCGACCCGCGATGTTTCTTTGCGTCAGTGCGACGCTTGACTGAACACTCCCTTTTCACCCAGACAGATTGTACGAAGGCGGTGGAATAATTTGTTATCGACCCGCCGAGGCTCTGAAATTGAGATCAAAAATCAGCAAACCCCCCCCAAAGATTAACATCTGTATTGTAGAAAGATGGCTGATGTCACACAGTTGACAACTATCATTACGTCCCGGTTACTTTTGAAAGTATTTACCTTTAATCATCAAACGGCGGTGTTTTACCTTTTGTTGGAAGCTAATTGATAGACCGGGACCTTGATGTTTGTGTGCAGCGTATCAAGCAGGCGCTGTGACTTTCAGCGTGTCTGTAAATAAATAAATCATAAAGTTTGTTTTTCTCCCGAGTCAAAAGAAACCTTCTCTTTGTCTTTGTGTTTAGCGCCTTTTGCATCGACATGAGGCCAAAACCCTGAAGACTACAACGTTCAGGAAAGCTCCTAAATAGCGGCTCTGAAGCTAGGTTTGAGCTTTGTCATCACGCTTGAAGAAT
Organism: Chelmon rostratus; assembly: GCF_017976325.1. NCBI lineage: Eukaryota > Metazoa > Chordata > Actinopteri > Chaetodontiformes > Chaetodontidae > Chelmon > Chelmon rostratus. The sequence continues at coordinate 24,853,039 of NC_055665.1, forward strand.
TTCCTTTTAATGTACTGTAATGTGAAATTCAGCGGGGACAAGTTTAATTGAGTTTTACACAAACCAGTTGGGAGTAGCGCTGGAAGGTAGGTGATGTTGAGGTTTTTAATCTCTGGCTCCGGAGAGGCTTGTTGACGGAGTGGTTCTTTCTCTTTGTGGAGAAAAAAAGAGGAAGCCTAAGAAATGATACATCCATGGATAAAACCAATTGGCAACCCTCAAAGGGACGGGGGGTGATAAGGCAAATCCAGCACTTGTAGAGAAATAAAAGAATCCAACTGTTCATTAAAACGGGAAACAAAACAGGCGATTGAGAAGGAAGGCAGACTGCTCAGTGGAGGAGTGAGTGAAACAGACAAACAGAGCCAGAGATATCAGAGGAAAGGATTGGAAAATAATCAAGGATTTGTGAGGAGAATTAATAAGGAAGATAGGCACAAATAAGCATTTTTTTCTGACTCTGTGCAAAATTAGGAGGGATGGACTACAATTATCAAACAGGGGAAATGGCATAAGCTACATAGACACCTAATTATAAAGGATAACCTAGATATGAAGGTTGCTGTCTTTTTATTTTACACACTTTGACTGTGAGGCAGTAGGGTCTTTTGTGCTCAGTAAACCAGATATTCATTGGATAGAGAATATTCAGACACTGTTGAATAAAGTAGCACTCTCTCATTCTTTGCCAGCAGTCTACACTCTGGATCTAGCATACAATCCATTGATAAAAGGAGCGATTTCAACTTCACATAAAAGCTTCCTTTTTTTTAACCACTGGAACAGTATTTTAACACAGATTTTCAGAGTCTAGAATAAGGCAAGCAAACAGTCAAACAAAAAGAACAGATAAAATTGCAATTAGTATTACTATTACATTATTCAGAAAGTGTAACAACGCAGGTTTGTTCGCAAAGCGGTCCTGAAAGTCACTGCAGGATCTTTTAAGAGAATGTTTTATGGTACAATTTAAAATTAGCCAAAAATTGACTGTGGTTTGGCCTTTCCAGTGCTGAATTCAGAATCCAGCCATCGCTGACACAGATTTTAACATCAGACACGTCTTGGACCGTCTGTGGCTGCCTCCCTCGAGACTTCGGTGTCTCCACAGACAATGTGCTGGGTATCTCTGTGCAGGACAGGCGGCCGTTTGTGTGATGTTGCTGTTGGACGGTTTCTTTCTGACAGTAATTCACCTCCTGGAGGTTAGATGACTCTATCACCTGATCCAGCTCTCGGTAATGAGGTTTGGAGTCAGGGACTTAAGGTGATACAAACAAAGGGGTAATGAAAGACTCAAGAGGAGAGGTTGAGGGAAAGGTGAGGCGGGAGGGGGGGCGGGGGTGAAGGAAACCGGCAATGAAATAATCAGCACTTGTGTGATCGGCCGCTGAGACATTCCATAGGTGTTTTGTGTGAAAGAGAGTCATTCATCAACATATCAATAAAAATATGGAGCAGATTATTATTGTGTTTGCTTACCATGGGCCCCCGTCGTAAATAATGGGTCCGCCGCCACTGCCTGTATTAATTATAATTAGAATGCTGATAATGTGTATGCTCTTTTATTACACGAGCTGAATCAATTTTACAGTCTTATTCAGCCCCGCAAGGTCACGCAAAGTTGCCAGGGTGAGAGATGGCCTTCTCGCAAAGCCTTTCTGCAACCAGGCAGGGGGACGCAGGAGAGCGCAAGACCCAAACTGGTCAGATAGACGCATCTGGGAGTCTGGGAGGGAGCCTCTGGGAAAAATGCACTCTTTCACTATATATTCATTAATATCTATGAGTTTGAGTTACTTTTTTTTCCATTTTGGAGAGGAAGAACTTAATTGCACCACCAAATTTAGAGTAGCATTGTGTTTTTGAGTCAGATGTCTGGCCACCAAATGAATGAATGAATGTCCTGCCCTCTCAGCTCTGTTTTGATCAGTTTGGGAGGCCTACTTTAAGCAAGCTGCAAGCTGCTACATTATTGTCCATGAGCTAGCAACTAACTGTGTCTGCTATTGTGTGCTGGGCTTGTAGCCTACAAGGGTTTTTTCAGAGCTTTGTTGTTGAAAACAAGCTGCTGCTACTGAAATTGGAGTAACAAGAGGAGAATCTGTGGGCCATAAAACCAAACCTATGAGCTAAAAGAGGCTTAAAAGCTCTGTGGGACTGAGAGGAGTGGCAGAATTGGGTAATTATTCTCTGCGGTTTCATGACTGTGACCCCTGTCACATTACACATAGGCATATGTTCCACTGTGGTATATAAAAAAATATAGATTATTTCATCTTTAAAGCAGTTTAAAGCTGTCTGCCAAACAGGGATTTATTGCAATGCTAGTTCTATTTATTTGTCGGCACGTTGTCACTTTGATTAACCCCAGATGAGCAATTCTGGCATGTGTCGTCAAAGTGGCCCCCATGTAAAACCACATGACAGATTACAAAGGGGCCCTGGCAAAATGCGTTTTCACGAGTACGCTTCGTGGTGGGCCTGGTTTGCATTTGTTGACAGTTCACAGGAGAGAGTGTGTTTTGGCCAAATGTTGAATCTCAACTTAGTCTAAATTCATAAGGCACCCCACTGGCTTGTTCCTCTGTTTCCCCCTTCCTCACGAGTTAGGCTGTCAGATGGCCCAACAACAATGGATCTCACCAGCCTATCAGCCGGCTCCTACCTTTATAGCTCGCTGCGTGGCTTTAAAGACTGGATTTAGCATGGCTTGGCAAGGTTCAAACCAACAAACCATGCCATAGATTTAAAAAAAAAAAAATCTACATATCTGTTTGCCCCATTTCCACATTTGAAATGCATTGCATTCAAGTTGCCACACGCTAAACTGGTCTCCTCCCACCGAGAGTCCAAGACCACAGTGGTTTGTTTCTAATGTGTCTTGTCAGTGAGTCACCTGTTAGAACAAATAAGCTCATAATCTTTACAATAAACATGATCATCCTAATTAATGCTATGCATACACAGGGATTTGTCCAATTAGGGACGCATATTTATATCCATAGGATGCTGATTTTCTAAATAGCTACATAGATATGTTGCTATTAAAAGCAACACACAATATATGTATATAATGCTAAATTTGCATTTTATGAATACTCTGCTATCAGTGAACAAACATTTAACATATTTCATTTGCTATTACCTCCTTTTGCACATGGATAATTGGGTGTGCATTTCCTTTCTAGGGTAAGTTGTTGTATTTTTTGCCTGTGAATGTTAAAATGACCTTGTGTTCCCCTGTGAATGCGTGCATCTGTCATGAAATTATACATTCCATCAGCCCTCATTGAACTGGGCATTGACTCTGTGCCGCAGACTCAGGCTCTGGCAGTGAATCTTGATTATGGATTCTGTGATATTGTAAATGACTTGAGATTCCTCTGAATGTTTCGGATTAATCGGTTTGTGCAGATGTGGTTCCCTTTTTGGTAGGCGCCATCTTGAACAGTTGCTCATTTCCATTCCGCCATCACATTCTGCATACAAAGCAGATTTCCAGATAGGTAATCCTTGTAAGGTTTTTAGAAGACAGGTTATTAGAGGATTGAGGGCTGTGTGTGTGTGTGTGTGTGTGTGTGTGTGTGTGTGTGTGTGTGTGTGTGTGTGTGTGTGCATGCGCAGAGGGAAATTATGTACATTTTTTAAGTTGGTGACAATGAGCTGTGTCTCAAGGCAGGAGACATAGTAACTGTCTCTTTTCACTTCTCACCTAACAACATCCCACCCCGTTAAAAATGAGCACACTCCAGGTACCCAGACACACACACACACACACAATCCCCACCTGCTCCCCCCGTCTCCCTCTCCACCGCCGCCACCCAGAATTCTTTGAAATGCCTGAGGCTAAAAAGCTGGTTACTCTCCTCTGGCTTGCAGCTCACAGCTCCAGATTATTCCTGAATGCCAGAGCTGGTCTGCCCCCATCATCCTGCAAACCGAACGCCCACCCCCCACCACCCAACCCTGCCTTAAACCTGGCTCTACCTGTCACCTGTCAGACGCACCCCACCTTTAAGTGGCCAGTTATTTTCCATTGGTTTTAGATGTCTTTCATATCATGGCTCATTAAAGCGCAGCACAGTAGGCAGAATATTTACATAGGCTACTGGGGAGGTTTTAATTTGCATCGGTACAGAGCATGACCGGAACTGAAGAGTGCAGCGCCAAAATGACTTTTTCACATGACACCCCCCTCTTCTACCGTCACCCTCCCTTTCCTCATCCATTCCCATATGAAAACATGTAGCTGGGCGTAATTGCTTGAACAGGGCACAAAGACGGAGACAGAGCCGTCACCGAGGGGACTGAGGGTTCTCCCAAGCGACAGACCGGGAGGCCAATCAAAGCCAGCAATGAGCAGTCTGGGGTTGTGATCATTCTACTGAATATATACCATTAGTCTCTTCAGAAAGTCCCAACACTTTCAGCCACTGCGCAACTTCCCAATTTTTTTTGTCTGGCTACTATATTCATGACTGAGTCCAGAATCAGACTATCCTGCCATCTGCAGCTCCACTTTCATCCCAGTAATGGCTGTGTTTATGTTTATTTAGTTAATTAGAGAATATTTCTCACTTTCAAATTGATACTTTAATCATTGCAGCTGAGCACGAGGTGTATTTAAAGCTGTAAAGCGTTAATTTGCATCATTATACCTCTAATTTTTTAATTGTTGTTGTTGTAATGGGCCTATGTTGTGGTCCTGGTTTGTCTTTTTACAGCTACAGTCCAAATAAGTCTTTCATTAATCTATATTCTGTGCTCTACTTCCAAATTAGGTTAGAATGTAAGCGCTCTGTTTGTACAGTAACTATGAAAGAGGTGGTTTCTTTTTTTGGGAGAGCAGGGGGAAGGCCCCGCTGCTAAATTATTTACATGACAAGATAGTCAAGCTGCCAACTTCTGCAATTCTATCTCGCACTGCGTATAGCAGAGGAATAACGTAATTTCCCACAGACAAGATTTTCAACAGAGATTCCCCCAAAAACAGCAGACCTTTCCCTGTTCGCAGCAGAGACTCCCGTATCAGTCGGAGATACCATTATCGGTCTCCGGTTCAAGATTCTATTCAAAAAGACAAGGAGGGATAGAGGCTAATATTGCCATAAGATGCTCTGTGTCACTCCCAGAATACACGGAGCACTGGGAGATTCAGCAGTTGCGGAGTCCGCTCCTCAAACATTTGCTCTCCTCCCACATGTCTCTAAGGACCCAGCACTACAAACTGGCTCCTGCAGATGCACTCCAAATAGCAGGCTGTTCATCATGCATTGTCATAGAATCATTCCCCAGCTTCGCCGCCCACCCCCACCCCCCCAACAATCCCCATGCCCATGTAGCCCCCCTTCTCTTCCCCACGTCCGCCGATGCTCCTGCTGGCCCTACATCCCATCGCAGCGCTCCGATATCAATCAACAGCAATGAGGCTGGCTCCGGCTTCCTCATCATCCCAAACAACGCCACGCCGCCCCTGCCCAGGCGCCACACCCCGGCAAAGATGGCCGGGATGCCATGCGGGACGGACGGACAGACAGACAGGCAGGCAGACAGACAGACACGCGGCCATGTGATTTCAGTGTAATTTTGGAAAGCATATTGTCTAATTTTGCCATCTGTCCGGGAGGGAACGATGGCAGCGTGGAGCTCATTTGCCGTCTGCTTGCTTTATTGCGGCTATACAGAACAAGTTTTTGGAGCAGGATGCAGGCCCGGGTGTGCAGCCCACTGGAGCTGAGAGGCGTGTCGATACAGGCACCAGGTTCCCACCACTCCATCATGGGCTACTGTGTGTCTGACATCCAGAGACACGTGCAAAACACCTCTGAATGCAACCGCGAGCACTGTTGCTTGAATTCTAAAACGTCACAGTAAAGAAAGAAAAAAATGTGATCCAAGAGCAAACTCTCGAGCGTTCGCTGGCCTCAAGTTTCTGAGGACAAGTTGGAAAAATGTTTCTCACTCTATGACAGTTTTGAGTTGTCTCTCATACCACCAGGCCATTATGAATTTGGTCCAGTTTGCGGCGAATGGTCATATAGACACACACACACACGCAGACGTACACACACACACACATCGCTGTCACACATTGTGGATCACGTCTGGTTCAGCTGCTCCTTGGCTCTGACATTAATACAGAGCAGATTGGTGGAGATCTGCAGCCCTTGTTGTTTGATCTTTCCTCCTCTTGCCACATTTCCTGGCACTGCCCCCCTGCCACACCGCGTGGCGCAGGCAGGACTGGCATGGCCTCAACGTGCCTGCCAGGTTTGTTCTCTGTCTTCTTCCCCTTCCAACTTATTCCCTTATGCCCGCTCCATGGATTCAGTTCCGCAAATTACAAGAGCTCCCCTACCCCCAGCGACAGCCCGGATTCAAGAGACCTTCAATCTACCAGTTTGTCTTCTTCAGAAAGGAGTGATGCTACCTCGGCCTGCGATGTGTCACTCGGTTGCTTTTTTACATGATAATTGTCCTCTGCACTGAATTAGGTTATTGTCCTCGTTCTCTTTTCCAAGTTTAGCGAAAAGATTCTCCTCTGAAAATCTCTTTTTGGAAAAAATTATTCCACCACATATTAGAAGTATTAAGTTGTAAGGCCATGACTAAACATCAGATACGGACCAAGCTGCACCTGAGAACAAAAGACATTCCTTAGCCAACAGTAGCTGCGGACTCGACTTGAACAAACACTGCACTCTCTTATCGACACCCCATCCTCTCCCATTCCCTATTTACTCAGGACCGTCATTTGGCCCATAATGCCTCAATAGAGAAATTGTTAAAAATGTCACAATCGAATGTATGAATTGAAAGCAAATACATCTTAGAGGTAAAGGCGGCATCAGTGCCTCCTGTTTAATCTGAAGTATTTGTTCAAAGAATAATGTCTGTGAGCGCGACGCAGTCGTGTCTTTTCTCTGCCATTCCTCCCGAGGTTGTGATTGGGATGGGCGGGAAAAAAGCACAAGCTAATTTGGTAATAACATTGCCTCGTGATGTCGGCACCCAATTTGCACGGCCTATCTGCCATTTTACAACAATCTGCCTTCCCTTTTATGAATCGGCATCAGATCTCAGCCTTATCTTCCCCCTTTTTTTGCGCTAACCACTTCATTTGTGACTAATGGCACACACCCGATCGTTATCCTTCTAATTTATTCCAAGTTTAAGATGAAGGGCTGGATAAGGTGCGAGAGACAATAAGTTGAAAAAGCCAGTGTGATGCCTCAGTTAATGAGGCACATCGTCTTTTTTTTTTTTTTTTGCGCCGCCGGGTCAAAAGCAGAACGCATGCTGATTGAGAGTGAAGGGAGGAAAACTGAGATGGCAATTCAGAAAAAGAGAGATCAGAGAGGGAGGGTGAACCGGGGATTTCTTCGGCGAAAATCAGCTTTTGAAGGAGATACAAGATCATCAGTGCTTTGAAATAGAAGCTCAGTTAGCACCTGGAGACGAGGGTTAGCCGAGGCCTTCATGGCAGACACTGACTCTGCGTGGATATTGCTGATGTCTGAGCTTCGGGAGCTGCACAGTCAGATGGACAGCAGTGAATCAGAGCTGTCAGCATGAGAGCCCAGAGCTCTTCAAGCATCTCAAATTGGGCTTTTTAGACATTGTGGGAATAGAAGTAATGTATGTACAGATCTTGTGCAATAATTTTAATAATAATAATTCTGAACAGTTAAAGCTATGAGGCTAAAAGTGATTTTCAAAAATCACGCTTCTCATTTGTGCATTTATCATCTGCCTGAATGTCTCTGAATCAATTTCTTACACATCAAAGGCCTCTATATTTAAAAAGATATATTTTAAATGAAAGGCAGCGCAAAGATACAGCACATAGCTAATGGTGAACACCGTTCATTGGTTTGGCTACTTCTCCCCCTCCGTCCACAGACGAATGAAAAGCTGCTCTCAGGAGTGAACATGGTGTCTTCCAGTGTGAAACACACAGGATCAGCCCGTCTCTTAGGCCTCCTGGGCAACATATGGAGCCCTCCAAGTTAGTGTTCAACTTCCCAACGGCTGTTGTGAAAACTGCTGCACTAACTGCGGCCCTCAGAGAGCTAATTAGAAGCCCTTGTGCATAAACCTTGCTTGGAAGTTGCTGTGGGCTGCAACAGCCCAACCAAGGCAGGATCTGTGCTGCCTGCAAGATAATAAACAAAATTTGCATATAATGTCAAAGTTTGGCATCCTTCAGCGATGGCCCAGACGCTCTAGTGGCAGACTTTTTGAGACACATTGATCAAAAAAGTTTGAGCAAAAACGTCTGATCATTCAAAGCGTTTGTGTGCGAGAGAGATGTTTGGATTCATTCAAGCATTTTTCTATTAGGATTCTGGATGCCTAAATCCTCACTAATTATCACTCCCGCCCTCCAGTGGTTTAAACTTGTGATTTGTAGCAGATAAAAAGCCCCACGTAAGGGATCCCTACAATACATATTTAGCTGTGGAGTAATTAAGCTGTATTAGACTTCATTCATACCTGCCAGGGTGTAATACCGCACTGTTACACAGTGTCGCTTTCAGTTAATGAAAACGTCTAAACCAGCATACATCTGGGATCACTATGCAGGTTCTAGCTCGACTGTATTTATCATGCGCTGTAAGCCAACACAATTACACAGACCTAACATAGTAATTGCTATGTAGCAGCTCTTACAATGGTAGAAATGGAATTACCTTGACAGAAAGCGTTAGTGGGTCTAGAGGGAAATGGTTGAAGAGGAGGAGAGGAGGAAAAGAAGAAGAAGGAAGGAAAAAAAAAAGCACAACCTTTTACCGAACTGTAAATCACGCTTCACTTTTAAGAGGTGGGAAAATAAATAATGTCTGAAAGTGCAATGATTTCAGTGATTTAGGGGAGCTTTTGAGAAGCGTATTACTAGAGGTGACAGCTTGTGGGAGATAGGCAGGTTGTGTTAAGAGGAAAGGATAAGAGGCTATGACATTATGTCTGCAGGGTTAAGGTGTCAGAGTCAAAGCGTGAACCACTATTACTGGATCAATACTTCTCAGTTTTGCACTTATCTCTGGCCCGATGGTTAGCAGCAGCTTTTCTGGATATACACAGGGACTAAATGCCACTACTGAGAGGGGGACTGCATACCTGCTCTATTTTCTGCAACTGGAGTGGATTGTTGTAACAGGAAATGTTAAATATTTGAGCTTTTTTTGCAGAAAATGTTAAATTCTCCGCTGGTTTGAAATGGGTTCATGGGCTCAGTGAAGGCTGAATATAGAACAGCACTATATTTTATTAAACACGTCTTTTAATTTTTGATCAAATACAGTTTTTTATGTTTCTGTACATTACGTTTTGTCAGCTGAAATGTGTCCTTAAGGAAAGTGAAGTCCGTCCTTTATGCTTTAGGTATGAAAACAAGTTGTACTCATGTCATGTCCGCTCTCTCGCGCAGGAAAAAGAAACATTGTCACAGCCAGAAACAAGGAAAAGTGTGTACTTTCAAGTCTTTCATTAAACTTCTGAAGCTTCTGAGTTAATCCTTGCTGTACATAGAACAAAAACTCAGCATTCAACAATTTAAAAAAGCCGAGCGAGAGAGGGACAAGAGAAGCGAGACAGAGAGAGAGAAAGAGAGAGAGAGTGGAGGGGGGGACTGGCCTGATCGCTACATATTCATATTCCTATGCAGGCGTTATCACTTAAAAGGCTTTCTAATTACAACAACAAGACAAAAACTCCTTGGATTCCTTCCAGACCCGCTAAATGATAAAATAAGCTTGCACTCTCTCTCCTTCTTAATCTCTGCAAAGCACCTTGGAGCCTCATCTCCCAAATACAGGCGAATGAATGTGAAAATGCCATTTAGAGATGCAGGTGTGACATTTGATAAGAAACTTCTGGATTAAATATGTTCTGCTAATGAGGAACCCAGCTACCCCATCAGGGCAAACTATTGGTGGGATTGTGTGCGCGCTGATAACATTCCACACGCAAACATCCAAATTCATTATTAATAAACAGCCGCAGTCTCTCTATCACACAGGAAGTCTGGATCCTTCAGTGGAGAGACAGGGATGTTGCGTCTCATTAGGAGAGGCTAAGGAAAAGAAGGGGGAGGTACGGGCGGGATAGGGGTGTATGTGGCAGGGTAGGGGTATCAACTGTTTTCATATTTAGCTGTTTGGGGCTTTTTTGGGGAGGAGGGGGAGAGACAATTTCAAAGCGTATGTTAATGGTGCATTGAATGTTGGAACAAAAGGGTTGAAAGTTTCAGGGGATCTGGCAGTGAATGTAATTCTCTGGCTATAGCTAATACGGAAAAGAGGGGATAGCAGGCTAAGCCATTGGTGCAGTATACTGGGAAGTCCCTGGCCCCAGCTTGACATTTATAACGATTTGGAGAAGATTAAAGCCGTATTACTGCTGTAGTCCATAATGTGGCTCTGTAATGAGGTGCGAGTGCATTACAGTCCTGTGGAAGTTAGCGGCTGCTTCAGACCTTTAAAAGGAAAGACACAGAGAGAGTGGTTTCAAAGAACACGGGTACTTGAGTGCACCGTGGTCATCTCCAGCGAGAGACTCCGAGGTTGGGAGCCGGAGCGAGAAGGGACTCCAGAGGCCCGCCAGAGGAAGCTGAGGCTGCCACTGTTGACGACTTGTCAGTCTAAACCAGCTTAGTTCAGCCAGCCAGCAAAGTGTCTCAGACTGACGGGCAGCACTTTGTTATTTGGACCAGTAACTGGAGGTCCATGTCTGCCGCCTGGAAATATTTTATATTCAAATAGAAATTAGAAATGGAATGTGTTATTTCAGGCACAGCGTATAGCGGTGCACTTTTTTTTTAAGGTGCATTCAAACTCTGAGAATAAAAACAGCTTTAGGAATTCAGCCAGCTCTCTGTTTTGACAATTATTATTTTTGGCCTGGTGGCTTTTTTTTTTGACAGCACATAGTAAAAAGGACAGTGGTGCCAATTCTAAAGCCAGCCACGGACAAATGAATATTCTAAAAGGTGTTAAAAAATGCATGCATTATCTGCAAAAATAAAAACACAGGTAATTTCGCGTTAGCGTGTGCAAATGAAGGTTGCAGGTGTCGTCCGTCCATTTAAACGCTCTTTATGATGTTAATTAGTTGTTAGCGTAATTTTCCAGCCTCCGCTATCAAGCATGAGAAGTTCAGAGACCTGCTGTTAACTGAGAGTCAATGCCATGGCACCGTTTCAAGAGCTCCCAAACAGGACGGCCAGTGATAACGAACAGGTGATGGGGCCTGATGCCTATGGCAGCAGGATATTACAAAGACAATTGAATTCGTGGGGAGAAATGAATCTTCTGGACAGCATATCAAATGTTAAAACAACACACATTGCATGCAATTTGCTTATGCAGGAGGGTGATAAAGTGTGCTTATTTAAAAGATAAACAAAGGGGGGATCTAGTGCAGTAAATTGTGCATGTGTGTTTATTCCCTATGAGTAACGCCAGAGGTTTATAGTCCCAGACACAGGCAGCCGTGCTTTATGGCTCCTCTGTTTGTGTGATAGCAGTATTTATGATATTGGAATTTATGTTGTACTGTATTCACACTGTCTGGTGCTAGTGGTGGTCTGTATTTAAATGTACTTAAGTTGATTTGGTGTTTGTTGTGTTTGAGCAAATGCCTTTGACTGATGTCAGTTGTGGCAAGAGGTCAGATTCATTATCCCCACCGTGCTGCACGCAGGAATCCGGCCTCCCAAGGTTAAATTCGACATTCCAAGTTTTTCTGGAGGAACGAAAGCCATCCGAATAGAGAGGAGTTTCATCTCCTCAGCCCCTGCTCCAGCTAATCTTCACCCCTCGCAATAACATTTCCACTCTGGTTCCTCCGACTCCAGACATATTTGCTCTCCCTTGCTGCTTGTGTCCTGTTAAGATTTAAACAGCAAACATAAAATGTGGCAGATAACCTGCGCGAAGCTTTGGAGAGACTTGACTCCGAACATTATTTTAAAGACCAGATCTGAGAGCTCCGGCGCAGCAGTCGGGAGCGATTATCTGCTGTGATCCCTCTCCGATGCACCAAAGTCATTCATCTGCCGATCCTCCACCCCCCGCACACACATGCAGCCCTATGCAAAGGCAGACCCCTAATCATGTCGACACCGTGTGTCAGTGCCGTGGATGAGCAAGGCCTAGAGATGAGAACGGCTCTGTAAACATGGGCAGGCAGCAGGGAGCTTCCCTCTCCCCCCACGCAGCTCGGAATAAGCAAACGGGAAGATTTAGGGATTTTGCCGGGGCCCAACTTTGTAGTATCGGCTCAGGGTCTTTTTCGACGTTTTCCGGGGTGCTGCCTATGGGATATTGTTCTTAGCTTATGAAGTGCCGCCCGCCCGTTATAAGCTGTGTGTCTTTTGTCAATAGTATTACAATTTTGGAGCTGAATCTTTTTTTTCCTCTCTACTCCTTTTGGATTTAACTCTTCAGTATCTGCTTTGGTCCACATATTGTGTGCATATTCTGTCGCTGACCTTTGCTGTTGACCTCTAACATTCAGATAAACCAGCAGAATCTTTATGAGGACCTCTTATTATACTGCTGCAGCCATTTTTCATTTGACCTCTATATTCATTGTAGTCAACTTTTTTTTTTCCAGCACTGTCGATTATGAACTATCATGACAGACTAGTAAATCTAGTGTGCATCAACTGTGTGCATTCCATAAACAAGCTAATACAATTGGCTGTATCAAATGGGATGTATATTAACAACAGTCAACTGTGCTCTCTCCGCTGTCAGGATTCTATTATGGAGCATGCTCCCGCCCCTTGTTTTGATACAGCGGTAATTTAAAGACCGATCTTAATTGACTTATTTTTTCCGCATGTCTGTCGGAGCTTGTGCATGCACTGCAATAAGAGTCTTGTTTCTTTATTGGGCCACACACAATGTACTGAGTTCAATTTTACCATTCATAATGAATGCAGCCTCGCCATTCAAATGCAGCCATAAGCACACAGCAGATAAGAATTTAATTAAATGTAGATTAAAACCAAACAGGAAAACACACTGGCTGATAATTTTTTATCACGTCCCCTGGTCATATTTTTTTCCCTCATACTTTCGACTTGTTCTTCCTTGGGCTACATCTTTTCAGCTTGCCAAAAGTGGCAAAACACCTCACACATCTCACCGTGGCGCCGTGAGATTGTGTAAAATGCAAAACGAGGGGCGGTCACACGATTAATCAGAATCCTCGTGTCTGGGGAGGATGGAGGCTGGCGGAGGATTGAGGGAGGGGGGGAGGGGGTGTACTGGGGTGCAAGGAAGGAATTAGTTGCTTCATCCCAAATTTGCATCATATTCCAAAGGACAATCCCAGCACTGTAGGCAAGGGGAAACATATCTCGCTCTCTGCAGGAACAATTAAATATTTTCTACAATGCTGAATAAATGTCACCTTCAGTATCAAATTGTCCATACTTGCTAAACATGGTGTTACAGTGAGTGCCTCGAAAGCATGCCTGAGCAGAGAGAAGCCACAATTTTAGATGTGGACCACAGCCTTAGCTAACAGACTGTAACACACATTCAGGAGCAGTTCACCTCAGGCACTAATAGTGTGTTGAACTCCACTGGGGATACCAGTGAGCAAGAGACAACTGCAGCCTTGTCAGGGATTTCCCACTATTGAAACATAACACCCGGCTGCTCAATAACATATTAAACTCAGTTTTAAAAAAAGAGGAAAAAAAAATGTTTGTATATTGTGAGAATTGTCCTTTGTCATGTACTTAAATTATCGTAAATCTGACCGAAAGGCCTTCTCAAATATCAGAATTCAGCCCTGGTGTTAATGCTCAAGTATTTAGATTTTTTTTTTTTTTTTTCAGAAGAAATACATTAATTTCCCACCATCTGGCGTACTTATCATGTAGCATATTTCACTTGCATCCAGCTTTTCTAACAGTTTCAGACAGCTGTTGGCAGAGGCATTTACCTGAATGACTTGAAAGGTAAATTCTGCTCTTCAAATGACAGCTTTTTTAATCAGAGGCGATGGTCTCGTCTTCTGCGTACGTACACAGATTTTCAGTGGCGTGCTCAGAGTCGACACCTCAAAATTTGCAAGGCTGTAAATGATCATTTGGAGAGATTTTAAATTGCTGTGATGTTACGAGTGCTGCTGTTGCGTTAGCAGAAAGGTTAGAAACGTGGTCTTGCTAACATGGCAGTGGACTTTAGCTCTCGTGCCATCCCTGCCACCTCCACAGCGGCTGACACCGCCGTGCCGCTGCCTGCCCGGCTATGCCCGCGCCCGCCTGCCCATCGCGCTGGTGCTGCATCTCAGTTCCACTCTATTACCCTCACGCAGGCGATTGGCCTTTTCTGTGGGGAAAAGAGCAATTTCCTGTCGCAGTCTGTTTGATCAAGTGCTAAACCCTTGTGATCAATAGAGAGACAGATGTCGGCTCCAGATGGCCGCGTGGTGATACCTGGGGCAGCGCGGGGGCTTGCCAGGACGACAGAATGGCAATGAGCAAGGGCAGCGGCTGTGCTCCCGATGTCCCAGCCACCGAGACACAATGTGACAAACGCAATTAGGCCTTTTAGCTGCAGATTATTTATTTCTCTCGCAAACCGACAGAAAATTTAATTAGCACATACTTTAAGCAATATGTAGAATTACAGGGGTGCAGAGACAGAGGGCATGCTGGGATGTTGCACCGGTGACTGCTGTGTGTGTGTGTGTGTGTGTATTCTTTCTGTGTGTTGCTGTGCTGTGAACACCAAATTAGCAAGCTCGTAAATAAGGCACAGGAACACTTTGCGAATAAGAAAAATGCATGTTTGAAGGCACAAATCAATAAGTATTCATGAAGAAAAATACACAACTTCATAAATTCCTTCCCCGTGACCAGATCAATAATGTTGAATTTCAAAATGGATGACAGGTGCATCTCCCTGGCTCGCTGTCCTTCTGGAGAGGAAAAAAATAACTGCCAGCACCAGAAGGCCAAAATAGACCTTTCCAAAGAGGAGAGACAGAGGAGGAGAGAGGCTCCCATTTTTTAAACGGCAAGCATTTGCATTAGGGCTGGCATCCACCATACACCCCCTCCACCACTACACACACACACACACACATACACCCACACACTTAAAAACACACACAGGCACACGGACTGGCCAGCCAGCCCATGTGGCGTAGGGCCGGAGCCATGTTGGAGGAACCACTGAGGCGCGTGGCGATGGCGCTCTGCTCTCCCAGGAAAACTGAGCTTACCGGCGTTGGCCCTCCGCCGTTCACCTGCTCCCGCCGAGGCATGATGGGTAGGGGGACATGGGCCATGAGGCCGCAGCTGGAGAGGAGGGAGGGGTAGGGTCTGCTGCAGTGCTCAACACAGCGGCGCCCTGTCACGAGGGGTCTTCTGGTCCCATTAGCAGGGCTTGGTCAGGACGGGCCCCCAACCAGCCTGCCGCCGCAGCAGGGGCCGCAGTAAACACATGTCGGCCGGCCACAACCAGGACACAGGCAGCACTACCCACAGAGAAGGATGGCTAATAGAGTGCTCAATGGGACAAACCTGTCCAAATAAAGAATAAAGCGGAGTGGAGCGGCGAGGAGAGGAGCCAGTCAGAGCTTTCCTTTAATAGTCTCCTCCACTTTACTGTGGACAGGGAGGAGCTGACTGTGTGTGTGGCAGCTAATGAGGAAGAACAGCTTTGTACCGTAGGAATTTGTGGCTGGTATTGTCTCAGACTGACAGCACAGTACTCACATGTTACCTGCCATGTAGAAACTGTAAAATGTTCTCAGCAGCTGTTGGCTGTTCACGGGAGAACGTTTCATGAAAAAATTAAAACGTCAAAAAGAAAATGATTTTGATTGGGATTTTTTTGTGCATCTTAAAACAGTTTGTTAGAAAAAATTATAGTAGCACAGGTGATGTTTAGAGTGTTAAATACTCCTCTTTTTAATACATTTCAGTAGAAAATGAATACATTTGTATGAGGAATTAAAATCTAAATAAACTGCTGTTGCACTTTAATAGAACAAGAAATATCTGCTAATTCACATTCAGCTATTTTTTTTTCTCCCCTCAAAAATTATTACAACCCTATACCAGGCAAAAACACCCCCCCACCAGTATCTGTCACACTGTGCTGAAAAAGCTACATGAATCTCCAGAGATCAGCCAGAGAAACTCTTTTCATTTCAAACTGAAACATTTAATTTTTACTCTGTAAAACATTTGCTGAATCACATCAGTGCCAGTTTTTTGGGGGGTTTTTTTCAACTGTTTTTGTGATGTTCAAACAATTCATAAATGTGTGTTGAATGACATTGTTCGGTGTGCTGGGCTGCTTTTATGTCTTTGTTGCCTGTGAATGTATACTATTGAGAGAGCGGCATGTATGAGGCTCCCCTGGGAGGACTTTTTAATTTGTGGATTCTGACCCGCGTGCCATTCGCTCGAGGCCATCCATGAGCTCTCGGTACTGGCTATATCTGCAAAAACACTTGATGCTAAAATTAGTCTGGACGCTGCGGTGCAAAAGGAGGGAAATCTGGGGGTTTTGAGTGTCAGGCAAGACAAGGCAAGTCGGGCATCTGTAAACACATATTTACTGAACAGTATTTATTTCCCTGGAAAATAGGAGATTTTTTTTTTTTTTACTGCTACAATTTTGAAATTTTAGAAGCAAAACGCAAGATTTATTGAAAAGCGACAAAGGCATTCCTGCCTGCTTAATTACTGTCAGAACTTAAATGCACCAACAACACACAAAAGAGTATTAAATGTAAAAAAAAAAATCTTAAAAACATTTTAGTCCCACATTTAAGCTTACACAACATAAATTTCAAGCAAGAATCAAGTGAAAGTAAGGTGAGAAGAATGCCTTTAGATCCAAATGCTTTCTCATGAGAGTAAGAGCTTCAGCACCTACCTGCAAGGATGCATAGGCAGACTGGCGTCTACGCTGCTCTGCCATGTCTGAGGCGTCTCTGCATCACCGCAGCCAAACACCCACCGGCTGCAGCTTCAGCATGAGAAGAGTGCCTCCTAGTGGCCGAGATGAAACATGAGAAGGAGGAGGTGGAGGAGAGTGACGGAGAGATAGAGAGGGAGAGAGTCAGTCTGTGTCAGTGCCTTAGTGAAATAATAGTAGAGTCAGCTAATTCTAGTTTAGTGTACCGTCAATAATAGTAAGCTTGTTTGACCCTGTGAATGATGTTCCCGCTCGGGTCTAACTCAGCGTTTTCCTTTCTGCTGCTTGCTTGCTCCGGCCAGGGATTGTGACGGCGGGGTTGACAGCCATGAGTCATCCTAATGTGTTCAACTCTGATGATCCAGAAACAGTCCAAATATTTACCAGTATTCATGAGGAGGATTTGTTGAGTGTTTGTCGCAACACCGTCTGCTGTCAGGTGCAGATACAGATATTATTCATCCGCGATTTGTGATAAATATTTTCACAAGACCCAGGGAAGTTGACTGGGAAGTTGTTTTGTGTGCTTGCGCTGTCATTTCCGCCTCCGCCTATGACAAAAGCTTTGGTAAATAAAGAGCCGGTGGTTAACGACATGCAGCTACTTGATATTCGAAGGTGCGAGGAGCTCGTTCCCATTTGACCAGGAGGAGTTGGAGCTGATTTGAAGACAAGGAGAGTAGAGGTCTTTAATTACAACCCTCTCTGTGGCTTCAGGCGCCACTGGCCTCACTTCACAATTAAGACCAGCAGTTAGTGCAGGGCCGAGAGACAAAGACGAGAACTTTGAGGGCCAGAATAGCCAAAGCAAGGGGAAAAAAGCAAATAAACATCAGGCTTGACAAATAAAATGAGACTAACATGCATAATCTGGTTGATTTTTTCTCTATAAAATGTATAAAACGGTCATCAAGCACTTCTATAAATAAGTGTACGTAGCAGACCTCGTTCGCAACCGCTCCTGTTTTTCAAGGTGCAGCGTGATGCTTTATAATGCACGACCCTGTGATGCATTCAGGTAATGCCAATGGGCCACTGTTAGTTTTCCCAGAAGCCCCATCCAACCCCTCCCATTATATGTGGCTGTGGTGCAGTGGGACTGTACTCCAGTGCTGTAATGGCCTCTGCAACGGTAATGTGTTTGGACAGATGGGAGAGGCAAGTGCTGATGTGCTTAACTACGCATTTTACAGCTAAACTATTAAAGAGTTGTGCTGTTTACACACCAACATTTGAATACCTGTCTTCAGGCCAGTTTAATTATCCGGGCCCTTCTGTTATTTCTGCTGCTTTGTTGTCTCTCAGCTTTTGCACGAGGCATGAGAGATTTGTTTGCAGCTTCATTAAGATATGGTGGTGGTAGCCGTTTGCAGGGAGCAAAGAAAAAAATTATTCCTGCTCAAGTATCTCATACTCTATTCTCCCTTCCTCCCCCATACATATACAGATACTGTACACATCCGTTTTCTTATAAAGTCATTTAAAGTGAGAAAATTAAAAAATGTCCTGTGATGCCTGCACTTTGAAATCTCTCGGGGCTTTAGGCAAAGGGGAGGGGACGCACGCCCTGCGATTCATCCTGAGACATTTGATTAGTTTATAAGTACTTATAGGGGGGAAAGGGTTTGCATTATAATTTTGTTTCATGAATTCCTTCATATGTTCATCTTCAACTGCATGTTCAAATAAAGCATTAATCAAAGGGAAGAGAGGAAGAGGGCATTTAGCCAGCAGAGCCATAGTCTCTGGGCTTCAGTGAGCTGGTGGATATGGTATTGAGAGACTGTAGGAAGCAGTGGTTTTTAATTATCTGGACTACGTACAGGATGCCGTTTTTGATTGTTTTAATGAGGCAGCTGGCCTATTGTCTCCTCTTAATTCCTCCATTGTTTTTAGAATATGTCATAGTTCTTTATTCTTTTATCAGGTGCTCTGCAGGAGGATTTAGACAATAGCCTTCATTCCAACTGCATTGGCCACTGCACAAAGGCAGCTCACTGCAGACAGTTTGCAGGCAAACAAGTGCAAATCACAAGCTGCACTTTTCACAGCCTTTTCCCCAGTTTCACGACTTGTGGTTTTGGTCTTTTGCTCTAATTCTTGACCCCCCCAGCACCCTCCTTGCTCCCTTATTTATACAGATCATGCCATTGTCATAGGTGGCTCACCTGCGTTTCTGTGATTTAAATCACCTGTCATGAAAAGGCTGACAGAGGGAAACCATGAGACTTTCGACAGAGCTCCTTCATGGAGCATTGTTTTTGGCTGTTGCCCACCTGACGCCTCTGTGATGTCTGGTTTCTATGCCTTGCACCTCCATATGTGCTTGAAAATGACATGTTTCTGCACAGTATTCTGTACACATCGCTTAGTGCATACATGCACTGTATTTATGCATATGTACTTGTATTTGTTACAATCATGATGCATTTCAGAAAACAGTCAAAATACAGACACGTAATGCACAAAACTGCAGTAAAAACAGTCAGAAATCTGAGCAAAACAGCGTGATTTCTAATTCTGATGACAATGTAAGGCTAGTTTAAACCCTAATCCTGCAGCCAGAGCACATGTATCTCACTACCTTGTCTTGGTTGAGTGACTGTAACAAGTGCTGCCTCAGTGTTTTTGTGAAGCTCAGTAAAACTGGGACATGCAGTCCTAAAACTCACTTCCAGCATTCTCACACACAACAGATGGATCTGTAGCATTCTTGGCTGAAGGGATGCAATCTGAGTACATATTCTGCTGTCAAAATGCAGTAAAACATTTTCATCAGACTCCACGTAATCTGCTTCATTTTCAGCTGAGGAGAGCATACAGTATCTTTGATTTGGATTGATCCAAAAAACACTGATTTGTATCTGCGCATCAGGGCCTAGTTCATAATTCTCTTTGTAAGCTGAGCGCGTCTGAACTAAAAGATCCATTCGGAGGAGAGAAACTTTTGTGGCTATGACTGCGATATATTCCCCGCCATTGTCAGTGGCAGTTTGTATCTACCTTGATGGTAACTTGGGCAGACAGTGGAGAGGAGTTTTGTTATTTTAATTAGGAGATAAAAATTCAAAGGGCCTCTCCAGGCAGTGTGTGGTATGACAGAATCAAAACGATGAAGTGGAGCGGCCTGAAGTGTGTGTCTCGTCACAGCAGATTGGCCGACAGATAGGCACTGCTCTTTAAAGAGGCGCTGACATGCACACGCTCACGCGGGCACACACACTCACACACACACACACTCACGGGGAGGAAGCCTGCACACAAATGGGACTTTGAAAGATAGCATATTTTAATACTATTTCACTCCTTTGACACGTTTGTGCTGGTCTAATTTTCAGTGCTTCACCAGCAGATAGGAAGGGCTAGGAAGGTTTTAATCAAAACAGTGATGTGAAATCTGAAATATTCAATTTTGAATTGAAATAATGGGGCAATTCATTCTAGAAACTTAACAATGATTTATACATAATGCATGACGTTGTAGTGTAGAGTCACAGTGGCTCTGTTTCCCTCCCCTGGTTTTCTAACGTCTAATAAATCCACAGAAAAGTGGATTGTTTTCACACAGAGCCTTACTCGAGCACCTTCTCCATGTCTACAGGGCGGTTTTAAACCTGGTGATTCGTAGGTTTTGTGTAAACATGAGTAATCAGTGTTCCACATGTGTGGGGGCTTTCTAGCTGCGTCCCCCTGCCTTCGCACCTCTCCTCAGGACTCTCTTTATTCCACATCAGCCAGGGCTCAAATCACATGTCCCCTCTCAGCCTGACACTCTGTCGGTATGTTTGCACATCTTTGAAAGCTAACAGCGTGCTTTAATTAATTGTCCAGCTTTCCTCAGAAACAATGTCCTAATTCTGCCATTTAGCAGTAGCGTATCATAGTTTGTTGTTATCTCCCCAGCCAGATTTCTGTAAATAGTCATATTAAAAACTTTAATCTCTTCAATGGAAAATGAAGTGCAGCTGAAAAGCCTGTCATGTGCTGAGATAAATATTATCTAAGCTAAAACCTTCACTCTCTCCCTCTACCCCCCCACCCCCCTGTCTTTCTCCTGCTCCCTCCCCCTTTCTCTGACTTAATGAATATGTTCAGAAGATTTCAGAGGAATGCTTAATCCCAAAACACAACAATCTAATAATATGGAGGACCTGTCTCAGTGTTCAAGCTGACAACAGCACTGTAGGCTACAGTTTACCCCAGCAAGGTTCGCCTTGCTTCTGGATATGAGCGCCAGTAGCCTAAAAAGACGTTTGAGTGACAATAAAAGAAATTACCTTTTAAAGGGGTTTTTCACTCAAATTCCCAAAACATATTTTCTTATTTGCCTTCAATTGTGTAGTTGTGGTTTTAGATATCTGTCCATGAGATTTCTGCCTCGGTGCCAAAACCATGGAGGTGGCTAGAATTGCATTTGTAGTTCTCAGAGAATTGAAATTTAACATTTAAAGCGTTAAAAAGCAGTGTGTCTTTCTGGGAACGGTGTCTCCGTTAGTCTGTATAATCTACAGACGTCACTGTGAACCGTTTTCATTGGAACTACAGAAAAAATAGTCCTTATGAAAACTGGTGCCAGCATCCTCTGTTGATTATCCAGAGTAATGTGGGCACTGATTTTGGAAAGGAATGTTGCAGCTTAAATTTCTAAATGCCGTTTTTCAAAGTTTTGAAGACCACAAACGGGAAATTCCATTCACTTTTACTGAACCAGTGTATCAACAAAAATCTGAAAAAGTGAGAATATAATGTTTTTTTTTTGTAATTTTGGTGAACTGCTGGTAAGCCAATCTTATAATTCCTGGAGAGAGACAGTCTTAGACTTTGGAATAATCCAACTTTTCACC
Organism: Chelmon rostratus; assembly: GCF_017976325.1. Taxonomy (NCBI): domain Eukaryota; kingdom Metazoa; phylum Chordata; class Actinopteri; order Chaetodontiformes; family Chaetodontidae; genus Chelmon; species Chelmon rostratus. The sequence goes on from NC_055665.1 coordinate 24,874,844, forward strand.
TGTTTCAACTACACAGTTATAAAACCAGCAGGCTATTGAAATAGTGAGTCTTTGAGATGTTGTGCACAATTTCTGATGTTGCGTAATGCCCTGACATTTAAGTCAAGAATTACTCATGCGTATATGCAGCAAAGCTTTTTCTTCTCTCGCAGCAAGCATTTAAACGTCTCCTCTATCTCTGTTTTGTCCAGGTGGCCAACTGTGGTGCACTACCACCAAGAACATGATGGAGGGCGAGGAGCTGGTGGCGTTTGCGGTGGACTTTGACTCGCGTCTGCAGGCGGTGAACCACATGTCTCTGAGCGAGGGCATGTACCCAGCCAGGCTGCTGGACAGCATCCAGCTCCTGCCGCAGCAGGCCGCAATGGCTTCCATCCTGCCCACCGCCATCGTCAACAGTGAGTGTCTGCGCACCGACACGAGCACACGTACACAGAGCTGGAACGAGACGTGCTTTTGTTTAGACACACGAAATCACACATGCATGCTCTTGTTCTTCCTCCCTTTCTGTCTCTCTCTCTCTGTCTCACACACACACACACACACACACACACACACACACACACACACACACACACACACACACACACACACACACACACACACACACACACACAGTCCACAGCCTGCACTCAGTCACCTGCTTAACAAGGAGCGTCGTCTCCGCCGGGCGTAGATTAACCCAGATGAGTCTCTGCACTGGAGATAAGAGCCATCGACCTTCAAGTTTTGGGTTCACATAAACACACTGACGCTCGAACTAATGTGTTAATTGCAAAATACACGCCTCATGCAAATAGTGTGTTTGTTTACTTAGCGAAGGCTATCTGGGTTCAGCTCAACAGGGAGGCTTCTGTAAGCAGATGGTCCAGTGTTCTTGTTTGCCCTTGAGAAAGGGCACCAACCCAGTGGTAGCAACACAGCGATATGCAGCAGCTGAGGATTTGGTGGAAAAGCCTTTTAACACAGGCTTTCAGAGTCAGAACTGTAGAAGAAGAGGAGTATGTGTGTATGAATCTGTGCAAGCTCTTTATCTTTATACTTATGAAATATGAAAGTACTGTATATATCCTGATATCATGTCCCCTTTGTCCCCATCCTTGTGTCTCCAGAGGACATCTTTCCCTGCAAGGCTTGTGGAATCTGGTTCCGGAGCGAGAGGAATCTGCAGGCCCATCTGATGTACTATTGCAGCGGGCGGCAGAGGGAGCCAGAGACAGTCGTGGAGGAAAACGACAGCGGTCCCCATCAGACCCCCAGTATCTGCCCATTCCCACAGTGCAACAAGAGCTTCTCTGGAGCCAGGGCCCTGGAAATGCACTTGAGCACCTCACACAGTGGTGAGGGACAATGTCATGGATCTAAGAGTTTGCACAGAAACTAGATTTTTAATTTCCTATTACACTTACGTATATATACAGATAGATATATATATTATGCCTTGAAGATGGCTACTTTCAATCATTTTTTAAAAGAAAGGGGGTCAAAAGTGTTGTTAATGACACCGGGACAGTCTTTTAAACAGGTTTGGAAAAATGACTGTCATTTCTTTTCAGAAATACACATATCCTGCTGTCAGCTCGCATAGTTGACAGTTTATCCTTGAGCAAAAAAAAATCTAGTGGATGGGAATAAGCTTGGCATAATGCATGAGCGTTTGATGGTTTCTACAGTTAACTCTAAAGGAGAAGTGGGAGGCGAGATTCTGAGCATTTCTCCCTTTTATCTCCTTCACAGGTGTCAAAATGGAAGAGAGCCTCCCTCCTGGCACCAGCTTGAAATGCACAATCTGTAACTACACGGCAGATTCTCTTATTACATTCCAGCATCACATCATGTCTCACCTGTCACAGGCGGCCTTCAGATGCAATCACTGCCATATCAGCTTCCAGAGCCACAGGGAACTCTTACAGCATCAGGACTTACATGGGCACGGCAGCAAACTTCACAGGGAAGGCGACGGCACTGAGCATTCCCCCAGGGGGCCTGAGGAAAGCCTCCAGCAGCAGCAGCAGCAGGCCCGCGCTGAGCTGGCCAACAGGAAGGATGCTCTGCTGGGAAGTCCCAAAGGGGCCCTCAATAAGGAGACCAGCACAGACGGGGAGGCTGACAAGGCTGAGAAGAAGCCCATGCTGTCGGTTCAGAAGGGAGAGGCCCACCCAGGCAGCAAAGCCAGTTTTTCTTACACTAGGATCAAGTCTGAGCCCTCCAGCCCCCGGCTGGCCTCATCCCCTGTGCAGCATAACATGCCTACATTTCCCATGGGCCCCTTCTTGTCTCAGTTTGCTTTCTCCCAAGACATTTCAGTAGTCCCACAGGCTTCTGAGATTCTGGCTAAAATGTCAGAGCTAGTTCACCGGAGGCTGCGCCATGGAGGGAACAGCTATCCACCTGTCATCTACAGTCCTCTTATGCCCAAAGGGGCCACCTGTTTCGAATGCAATATCACCTTCAGCAACTTGGACAACTATTTGGTCCACAAAAAGCACTACTGTAACAGCCGCTGGCAACACATGGCAAAGTCCCCGGACTTCTCCGCCCTCTCAGATAAGGTCCCCGAGGCGGTGAGCCCCAACAGCGGCCACAGTTCTGTTAGCATGTTGGCCGGCTGCCACCCTACAGAGGCCGACAACCACCTCATGCAGTCCGCCTGCCTGAACTCCAATGTGTTGGACATGATCAATGCTGGGGCTAAAGGGCCTGATAAGGATCTAGCAGGACAGGTGAAGAAGGTGTCTACCCCGACTGGGGCTGAGGAGAGGCTGAACGGAAAACAAATGGAGGGGAAAAGCCCCAGTACGGGTTTGGTGGAAAGTGACAATGACCCAACCAAGACAACCTGCGATGCCTGCAATATCACTTTCAGCCGTCACGAGACCTACATGGTCCACAAGCAGTACTACTGTGCCACCCGTCATGACCCACCCATGAAACGCATGTCCACCAACAAGGTACCCTCCATGCAGAGAACCATGAGAACCCGCAAGCGCAGGAAGATGTATGAGATGTGTCTCCCTGACCAGGACCACCAGAGGCCTCCTATGGGTCAGCCAGGTTTCCTCGGGGTTCCTCCTATGAACCCTTGTACATCCCAGGAAGCTGTAGAGAGCCTTGCAGACCGCTTCCACCCCCGCTGTGACATCTTCCCAGGTATGGTACCCAAGCACCTGGAGGCCTCTCTGACTGTCACTAAACCTATTCTGGCTCCCAAGTGCAATACAGTGGAGCAGCAGGAGCTGGACGCTCCCATTGATCTCAGCAAAAAGTGTTCGCCAGTCCCCGACAAGACATGTAGCTCACCTAAAAGACTGTTGGACTATCATGAATGTGCAGTTTGCAAGATAAGTTTTAACAAAGTGGAGAACTACCTGGCGCACAAACAGAACTTTTGTCCTGCAACAGCAGCCGCCGCCGCCGCCGCCGCTGCTGCTGCCGCTCAACAACAGCCGCAACAGCAGCAACAACACAATGAGACTGGCAGCCTGGAGTCGACCATGTTCCCAGATGTGAAGAATGAAGGCAATAACAACCCCGATGACGTTTACGATAAGAGCCCAGGCAAATGTGAGAAGAATGGCAATGGAAAGGTGATGGTGCAGAATGGAGGCATGTTCCCCCCTCACCTGGGACCTGTGCCGGGACTCAAGGCGTTTGCTGAGCCCCAACTCATCCCATCAAAAGATGAGAACAAGAATATGTTTCTGCCCCACTGCCTTTATCCCGGAGCAATAAAGAAGGTCAAAGGTCCTGAGCAAATATCGCCGTATTTTGGGATAAAGCCAACCGATTATGTGACTGGGGGAGCAATGATGCAGGGTGAGGCCAGCGAACAGGAGCAGAGCGTTAATGGGGGAGGAGGAGGCACAGCAGCAGGAGGAGAGACAGGAACAACCAGAGAGCAGGCCCAGCAGCCTGCCGCCAATGGCTGCCCCCACCCTGGAAAGGAGTCCCTTCCCCTTCTGCCCAAAAACCGGGGCATGGTCATCGTCAACGGGGGGCACAAGCCAGAGGAGCGTTCGGGCACAGCTCCGCCACAGCAGGAGAACCAGCCCCAGCCAGACGGCCAACCTCCCAATCCCTCTCCTACGTGGGCCACCGAGAACCAGGCCGACTCCAACGAGAACATGTCGCCTTCCTCCAAGTCTCCAAGCGAGGAGGCAGCACCCACAGCCAACAAAGGCGTGAACGGCTCTGGAAGTGGCAAGTACTGCCGCCTCTGTGATATCCAGTTCAACAACCTGTCAAACTTTATTACCCATAAGAAGTTTTACTGTTCATCACATGCTGCAGAGCATGTAAAATAAGTTGAGAAGAGCAAGGCATGCTCTTCTTCTCCCTCCCACACCTTTTCTCCCCCAACTTTTACCCCTTTTTTCTCCTTTGATTTGGTACACTGTTGTGTCTGGAATAGTGCATCACGCAGTGCTAAATGCTGCTTGTGGACAATCAAGAGAAGCTTCTTCTTTCATCGTTTTAAGACTTAAAAATGCAAAACCATTGGTTAAAAAAGAAAAAGAAAAGAAAAATGAATCAAGAATAATATTGGTGCCACTTTCACATTAATTTATTTTACAATCAGTATTAATAGGAGTAGTGATCTTAATTTAAATTCAAAATGAAATTTATATCAGAGTTGTTTGTAATGTTATTGTATAGTCATTCTTGTGTAGCACACATATTGTTTACACTGTAATGTAGGCTCAATGAAACAATAGACAATACAAAAATGAGATGCATTTTAGACACAAAAATAGCTACTGAGGCACTTGTGTATTCTTATTTGCTGTACCAGTTTCTGTATATGGCCAAAATGTCACTTGCAGATTGCTACTAATGACTTGTTTGCCTTAAAGATCACCATTTGGGGTGATAACCAGGCACAACCCTGCATCTCACATTTTGGCATATACACATGGCTTTGCATACATATGTGGCTGTTTGTCCCTGTCTCTTTTCTTCAACTCAGATGTGGATGTTTTCATGAGGATGGCAGCATTCTTGTATAGTACTCGTATTTCTGTTTGATGATACACTTTGGTCTCCCTTTTTGAAATTTGCTCTCAATGCAATACTTTGTAAATTAGGGAACATTACTGAAAGCAGTATTATGAAATGGGGACTGTGCATATAATTATTTGTAACCCCATAGGGGAAAAAAAAGAAGTTGTACAAGAATTAAGTTTATTGCTGATGAACAAGATGGGTGGGAGGTCAGTGGGGATACTGATGTAAAATGATCATTCCAATGTCCTGATTATGGGAGAAAATGTTTCTTAAAACGTTGTTGCTATGCATGTATATGGATGGAATTAAATTCCAGATCTGTTGGAAATTTTTATTTTGATGTGGTGTCATAATTAAACTTAAATCCTCAGGATAAACCAACGCTGTCTGGTCTTTCTTTCACAGTGCTGTATACCCATCACAAGAGTTCGTGCATTTACAAAAATGGAAAATAAGCTTAGCAGGCCAGACTGATCTGTTTGCAAATGATAAAAAATATAATCAACCAAAGTCCAAAAATAGAGGTCTACATCTGGTTGTGATGTAACTCAATTATATGCAAGTAACAAATGACTGAAGCTGATGCAACAGAGACAGAGGACCACAATGTGCTGTTGCCTGTGGCTATTACATGGCAGAATATTAAGACAGAACTGAAGGAGATAAAAAGTATCAGGTTGAGCAATGACGTGTGTGGCCTTTACTTTGATAAGGAGTAACGTATTAATTTTTTGGGACTGGCCAATCAGGTAAAGAGACTGAAATAACAACTTGAAAGATAAGATTTTGTGAATCTAAGACCGCAAATATTTCATCACGCCGAACACCCTCCAGATATTTTCAATTAAAAAGCCTCCAATGAAGCAGAGCTGTGCAAAAATATGTTCAAAAATTGACTTCTTGATGAACCTCACCAAACATGTAGACAATCTCTACAGATTGCTGCAGGGAGGCGGTGAGGAGATAACCTGAATATTTTAATGAATATTTAAAACATATTCAACGATTACTCTGTCCATGTGTGGGGTACTGTTACACGTTGGCCATGGGTCACTCGCTCTGCTGTTTGGTTTGTCGTTGGTTGACTAGCTTCCTCAGGTGCTGGCTGATGGCAGATGGCTTCTTGTAGATCATTCGCCTGTCTGCTCCTTTTATGTGAATGTGATTGGCTGATGGGTAGGACTCCTCCAGAAACTTCTTTTGAAGCTTGGCTACCATCTGGTGCAGGAAAAAGATGATTTACTATGGGTTTTACACAACTGTTACTACAGTATTGTTCTGTCACTGTGCTAGTGTTCATAATGCATCATGGAGTTGTGCAGCTACAGGAAACACTCTCACCTGGTTTAGGTGTTCTGGTATTTGCTGGTCAAAGGAATCCCCGGTGATCACACTCACAGACATCCTGCTGGAGAGGGGCTTAAACTTTGTGACGCCCCTTTAAAAAAATGACAAAAATGCAATAACTCACTCTGTGTCATGTTTCATTCTCATATCAAACATGCAAAAAGAAGATGCATCCAGAAAACAATGAAAAAGGCTTTCTAGGTGTTTGTCATACCTTACTTGAGCTGCACTTTCATTCAAAAAGTAATGCTCATCCACAGCACTGCTCTGGTGGGCAGGGTTACTCAGGAGGTATTTCTAAAGGAGACAGAGAAGGAGAAAAGAAATCAGTCACAACCTCGAAAATGCATGAATGATTGCTTATTTTTTATTTAACTGTAACACACCTGAAGACACAAAATACACTACTCACATCACCTTCAACAACAACAAAAAAACAAAAAGAAAGCAAGGCACTACACAGTGCTGTGTGCATGTGTCAAATACATATGTGATATCAGATACAAACTTAGCAGCGATGGTGAGCATTTAACAAAAACTGAGCTATGTCGAACATCTGGTATGTAAACACGTGCTGCAATCTACACTCAGCTGTCATATCGAACAGACTGGGACGTTCAGCAGACGTTTTCATGAAAAGCTTAACTCAAATACTATATCATAAAAAGGTAGAAGAAAAGGTAGAAAATGAAATGCATTTCATTCTCAAGCTCATCCAGATCACACAGGTGACCCCTGTCGTCTGGACGGATGTCAAATCTTAACAGAGCACAAACAGACCTCTGCCGTTCCAATAACAGATTTGTTTCTTAAGACTATTGGCAGACGTGTTAAAGACCTATCCCACAGTCGCAGCATGTCACCCTTAACCCCTCATCACCACATCCCAACAGTGTTTGGGGCCATTTTATGAACACCCTAAAAACTCTGTTTTGTACTTTATCTCTTGTTGTTTGCCTACGCACTTTTATGGTATTTGTTTTTACTCAAACGGGGGAGTGGTTGTTCTCACAACAGCAATGTATGCCGACTCTCATGTATGGCTGCAAACAGGAGGAGGGCTGGGCAACCAATTCTGCTTTCCTTAACAACCGGAAATAAATAGAAAATAAATAGGAACTACCAAGAGACAGCTCCATTGACAGGATTCATACATGTTTAACAGATTTTCTACTGCATACTGGGGAGACAGACTAGTATTTTCTCAGTATTGAGGGGCGGGGATACAGCCAATGCATGGTTACGCCCATGGTCCCGCTCATTCAATGAAGCAGCTCCAGACAGAATACTGATACGTTAACGTTGTAGATCTCAGTCTGAGTACTCTGATCCTCCAGCTCAGGGTGGGGCGGAAGTTCCCCAAGCCCCTGGAAAAGATGTGAATTCCCAAACTGAGCAGAACTCCCCTTTAACTGTCTCCATCGCCCACATGTGATGAGACCAGATAGCTTTAGTGCTGTTAACATAGCAGCAAACAATTCGGCCCCGGTTCAATTAAGCAGTGGTTACAGAACATGCCCTTGAGAAATGGACTGCATGCTCTATTGAGTCCAGCAAGCTTGTGAGTGTGTGTGCATGTTATAACCTTCGCTTGCCTGTCTACAAAACCTTTCTCTGTCCTTGGAGAATTCAAGCACAGTGATGTCCTTATCTCCTTGGCAACAACCGTAATACTTGAAAAGCTGAAATAGGTCCCTCATCACTACTGCCATCAAATTGTGGGTGGCTGGCAGCAGAGAACAAGAAGCCTTAACGAAGTGTTCGCATTCATCCCAGAGCAGGAGTCATCGCATCATACAGACAGCTGCAGAATAAAATGAATGCTGAACTGATGTTAGAGATGTCACTAAGTGTTCACAGAGGGCCAGTAAAGTGGAAGTTGTTTCCCCCGAAGAAAGAATTTCAAGTAAGACTATGGTTTAAATGCAATAAACAGCTACAAAATTAGCTTTCCCACAATAATCTCTCTTTCTCTATGTCCCAAACGCACCCAGCATGAGTGTTTGTTTCCCTGCTATAATAAGATGTCAGTCTACAGAGAGCATTATCCCATGTTGCCAAAGACATTGGTTGCTGTTCATCACCAGAATCCATTACTCCTCCTCCTCCTCTGCATTAGATGTTTTCCATATCAAGTAAAAAATGACTACAGGACTTCATGACAGGCAGTGTCACCACTGTGTATGTGTGTGTGTGTTTTTAAAGAGATCCATAGCAGATCTGAGTACGGACAAGTGCAAAATAAAAAGCCTCCCCCGTAGAAGAACTTCATCTGCAACGCACAGCAAAAAGCTTGTAGCTTATATTAACAGCCTTTTCCACACAAACTGGATGACCTGTCAAAAGGCTGAATTTACAATACAGCAGGCATCAGGAGATACATTGCAATTGCAGCATCACGTCAGCTCCAGGACAGGGTTCAGTTTTCATTTATTCCAAAGTGACGTCGGGTGTCATATCACGCCAAATTCACAGTCTGACAATATGAAGACAAAACGCTCCTGTAATCATCATCCACTCGTATCTCTGCTGAGGAGGAGACGCGATTATTCTCACACTAGCACCATCCTGTGGCTGTACAGGAAAGATGGGAGGAGTGCATTTAAAATGCCTAAAACACACAATTTTTGCCTCTGTGGTTCTGATCAGGTTTACTGAAGCCCAGAAAGAGCGGAGGCACGGTCTTGTCTTCAGTCTATATAAACCTCAACGCCTACGGTATGATGGCCCCTTTCCACCCTGAAGGCTTCTTCTATTTATCCCTTCATGACCTCTAAATGGCTGCTGACCTCCTGTGTCACCTTCAGCATGAACCAATGCTAACCGTTTTTTGTCTTTGGGGCACACAGCATCGTTGTTTGTTTGTGTGTGTGTGTGTGTGTGTGTGTGTGTGTGTGTGTGTGCATTAGCCTCACCTGCCGCTGGATGACCTCCTCTGAGACATTTTCGCCTTTAATCGTCGGCTCCATCACCCCGAGGATTGTCAGCATGCGGCTCAGTCCTGTAGCTGCGGAAAACTGCCTGGCTTGCAGTGAAGTCAGCAGCTTACCGTACCTGAACAAACACACACACACAGCTTTTTACTTAAAAGCAAACAATTACCTATTTAGACATCCAGAAGACATGGTGTAACCACTAATAAGTTAGCATTAATTAAAGCACTGAATTAAAGTCCCACTCTGCTCAACCAACTCCTGAAGGAGAATATTTTGCTCTTTAGCTTGCTGAAGTCGATGGCTACACTAAGTTTGTCTGTTGCACAGAGCAGATTTCAGTCTGTCTGAGCTTTTGCACTGAAAACAGCCACCCGCTATTGTTGGAAGCAAAGTTGTAGAGAGTTTGTGAGCCGTAAATCTGAAACAATGTGTTAAAAGACATTAAAAGGTGCCAAAGAGCAAAGGGAGACTGCAGAATTGGGCATTTTCTATAGCTTCATCACTACCAGCGACCCCTTTCAAATCACACCGGCCCATTAAAGTGCAACCATCAGGTCTCTTTCACTGGTTTTCCAATAGTTAAATGAATCTTTAAACGAGGCAGCTATAAATGATCGTAAGTCTTTATGTGTGCTGCTCAACAACACGCTAAAGGGCTAATAATGGAGCCACCATAACAACAAGGGTTATGATCACAATAACTCAAGCAAAGTCATACATAATATTTGCCTTCCTCCGTTCTTTTTCAACCCAAAGTTTCTCTTCGAAAACATTTGCCTGGGGAATGAGAAATGCGCTTTTTTTTTGGCAGATGAGAGAAGAAGAGCTGTGGGATTTTGTAACTCAGGAGGCCCAATCGGTCTCGGCTCACTGGTGCTCTGAATTGGCTGGTCTCAGCCTGTGGAGCCCAATCAATAGGGCCGTGCGCCTGCTGCCGCCATCGCCGCGCCGCACAGCCGGCTCTAACACGCAGCCAGCAGCAGCACCAGGAAACACTCGTCCCTGTCTTAGTCTTAGTCCTGATCTCGGCCAGAGGTATAGCCCTGTGCCCCCTACGGTTCATCTTAATTCAACTATTGATTAATTTGTTGATTATTTTAACAATTCACTGATTAATCCTTCAGTCTACAAAACGACAGAAATGAGTGAAAAATGCCAATATTAATTTTTCAGAGACCAAGGTGATGTCTTCAAATTGTCCAATTCCATCCAAAACCCTCAACTGATTGATTGCTCCATTGATGCTAATCAGCCTGCTGGTCCATCTGTCCAGGAGTCAAACTGTGGACGTTGCAGTTATGTGGTATGTGCCTTAGCCATTAGGCAATGGTTTGTGTGTTTAGTGCTAATTAGCAAGTGTTAGCATAGTAATATGCTTAAACTACCAAACTGAACATTAAAACATCACCTGCTAAACCTCAGCATGATAGCATTGTCATTGAGAGCTTGCTGATGTTAGCATTCAGCAGCTGACCGGCGTGCTAGCATGGCTCTAGACAGCTGTCACTTGACAAATGTCTTCAACAACTGATCTGTCGTCAATATAACTGACTAATCATTTCCACACTAAATCTCACAAACACTTGAGTTGCAACAAGATCTTTGGGTGCAGCACAAGCCAGCGGCGCATGTTGGAGTACGCTGCATTCGACTGCACAACAGGCAGGCTTCAGCGCTGCTTCACTGCCATTTTCCCGATCATATCCAACCTACATCATAAAAATGCACTTCTCATGCGTAAAATAACCCATTTCACCTGTTGTTGATATGACACGCTGCTATCCAAAGAACTGTAGCTTCAAATATCAAGCTCTGCTCCGGCAAAGCATGCCAGCACTTATTGGTCAGATAGCGGCGATACAAACCGCGGAGAATGGCGCTTTAACTGCTACAAATGGCCGTGTGAGGATGACATATCTGCCATATTCAAGGCGAGAAAAGACAGGTCCTGCAGGTCAATGACAGATGCAGGCAGAGGGAGGAAAAGAAACAAGTCGGCTGCTCTAATTTTCAGCCTTCAGTAGACAGAAAAAACTTTTCAAATCAGACCTCCGGAGAGTGACACTTTGACATTTTCATCTTCCTTGCCACAGTTTTCCCCCCGAAGTCATTCTGGCACCACAATTTAGAACTGACTCTTCGACCTGGCTCTTAAGGGACTTCTCAGTCGCTGCACATTTTCCACCTGTCACCCTTTTCTTACCCCTTGATTCCAAAAATAAAGGGGGAAAAAAAATCCCCTCTGCCTATCAGCCCCCTAGTTTGAATCTGGTCAAATCGTTCCTGGGTCTGGCATTGAACATTATTTCAAGGATTCTCCAGCCACCTGTCCTATTCGCTCCTCTTTTTTCCATTTTTAATTCTGCCCCGGAGTGAGGATTATGTGAAGCAAGGCATGCGTGTCAAAGGGAAATTTAGTGGGTAAAGACAGCCAAGATTGGCGGGATGAATTAAACAGATAACGGGAGGAGACGAAGAGGGGGAACCATGTAGAGCAAAACGCCTCACCGATGTTGGTCATTTCAGAGGGGCTCTTTTTTTTTTCCTCCCCACAGGAGCGAGGAGGCAATATCTAAATTAATAAAGTGATGAAATGAGTTTGTGCCGTGGACTTTCTGCTGTTTGACTTTCCCATCTGGATTAGTGCAGGCTGAATGGACGCTCTGTTACTTTTGTTACAACTGCGCAATTCACTGTCGGAATTTGGCCCTGTAGTGATAAGGCTCCCCTCCTCCTCCTCCTCATTACCATCTCATTTCATATGCAGGGCCTCTGTTACCTGAGAGCCTGCTCACACGCAAAACACGAACTATTACACGAGCTTCTGCCAACTATTACAATGAGCAGAGAACATTTAAACACCGACTATTACATGAGGCTCAACTAACTATTACGCCAAAGGAACATTTTTTTAAAAAACGGGATCCTGCAAAGAGTCTATTACAGAAAGGAGGGCGCATGGACGTGGACAGGTGCATGATGAGGCTTCTAAGTCTCACGCAGGAGAACAATTTGACCATATTTTGAAGAATTCTAATCTTCAGAGACTCGTTAGAGTCAAGAATCATCACAGCAAAACGTGCAGCTATAGTTGGACACAGACGGAACATGAAACCTCACGCGACTGGAAATCTGCAGTCATGTTTATACTTGTAGTGCATAAATGGCTTCACACGGCAAAAATATCTTCTATCGCCGTCTTAAGGTAGCAAAACACAGTGTTAAAAACATACGGAATTACTCATGACAACAACATATCAGTGACCTTTCTGAAGTGACTCGAACAACCAATTAACACCACCCAAACATGGCGCTCCATGCCTGGAGTACTAACTACGCCTGAGGGCAGTGTTAAAGAGTGACTGAGCGAGTTTATTGATGATGATACAGATATTCATCGTGTTGGTTTGGTGCTAGTGGGATGTGGATGTGCAGTCACCTGCATCCGTGCTATTTTTCTATCAAATAAATCTTGGACTTTATTGTGTTATGATTGCCAGATTTGGTATTTGTACGTGATCTGATGTTCTTGTAATATCAGCTAAACCAAACTACTAACAACACATTAATGCATTAGAGTCACTGTAGAGAGCCAAAGTGAAACAGGAACTTCCAGGTTCTACTAACTACTACTACTACTACTAACTATGCTAGAAACTAAAATCCCAGTCTCAGAACAGGCTGTGTGGGAGAAATAATCTAATATCTTCCTTGTTTCATATTTATGCCTTTAAGAAACAGAATTTCCCAGAAGCAACATTTGTGGGCTAAACGTCACAGCTTGAGTCCACGAGGGAGTCGAGGGGTCGCAGTTGGCGCAGACGTGTCTGTAATGACAGCAGGACAGAGAGGACTGAATGCTGTAGACGTTTCGAGCCAGCAGAGATTACAGCTAGTTGAAAGAAAGACCGTCGAGGAGAGAGTTGGTGGGTTTTATGGATGCGGAAGAAACTAAGTTATGATGAAGTAAGTAGCAGAAGTGCTTGCAGTGCTTTTTCGTGGGAGCTTTTTCTGTGCCCACACAGTAATTGTTGTTTAACTTTGTTGAAATCACAAAGGTTTCAGTTTCTTAGAGCTGCTGCTGTGAGGGATGCTTATTCTTAGAATATGGAGAGTGAACCTCAGGGGCACACTTAATTTTTCCAGACAGGCTGATGAAAGAAATGCTGAACAAGAGATTGCATTGAGTGACAGAAGCTGGCGGAACAGCCCGGACGTGAAGTCATGACTTCAGCTCTCTGTTAGGCCTTTTCAATACAGCAACATAACAGCTTAACACAACTTGAAACTGTGAGAACACGTAAGGTCTAGACTCGAGGTGCCAGGGTCATGTTTATTACGCCGCCAAGTGATCTGCAAATCAACAGCAGCCTGCACTGAATATAAACAATTTCTTTTTACACTGACACACTTTTTAAAAAAGTCAGTCTGTCACAAATATATACACTGGTGTAGTTTTCAGTTTTCCACAAACAGAGAAAGTTTTTAAATCAGACCTCAGGAGAGGGAAAGTTTCATCATTCTTGCCACAGTTTTTTCTGCAGGCTCTATCTGTCACATGGCGAGACAAACTGTTGCAGCGCGGATAAAACTTCACATTTTCACCTGACCTTTATGAAACAGACGCAGCCAGCCAATTAACAGCACCCTTAGGCCCGCACCAGAGTTATTATATGAAGTATCGCGCTCCTGTATTGTGCAGTGTGAGGCACCACACTGTTCACGCACATGCAGCTTATTATTAACGTGCTTTGGGAGGCGGACACAGCTGTATGGTATCACGTTCAGCTCATTTCAAACAAATATGAGCCGCTCAAGAATGAAAAGCAAAGCAAATGAGTGCATGTACATCCTGTAAACCCTGTGCTCAGATTGTTAACAGCGCGTCTTTACATACCTTGAATATTTTAGTCTTTTTTTTAGGTTTGATTTTTATACTCTATTTTTGCAGCTTTGTGGTTGTACCACCCCAGTTCCCCCATAGGGGATCATTAATTGCTTCATACTGCATGCCAACAAGGGGCAGAAAAATGGTTTTTGGAGGCTAAGCAAAGCAAAAGAATGAACCACTGCTGTTCCTTGATACAGCAAATGCATTCTGGCTCCATTCTGTTTCATTATCTCACTGGGATCCGATATAAACAATGCTGATTATGCTTTTGTGAATACTCAGGGATGTATTCTAACTACAATAATTATTGCACATTCCATTTTAGCACCATATCTGCTGTATTCCTAGCTGGATAATCCAACCTAAGTGCCATTTTGTTTCACTTCATTCGTTCACTATTTGAATCGCTGAACAAATCTGAGAAGTGGGAACTCAAAGGTCTGGAACCAGGCTGCTTTATTAGACTTTAGCTGTCAAACCGAGACCAATCATACTGTATATAACGTTGTAGCTTTGAGTAACAGTTTCATTTTAAATAGGGAATACGCAGAATCTCTATACTCCCCAAATATAAAACAGGTTAAATATTAGGTGTAATGCCCAGTATGAACACAAGGTGTCATTCTTGCATCACAGCCGACAGCAGGCTGATCCCAGCATCCCCCGTCTGCTCTCAGCCTGCCCGCCTACATCAATACTATAGATTACACTGGGGTAAATACACAGGGGCCGCAGCAGCCCTGCTTCATTAGTGGAACGTAACAGCAATAGTTACGCTTACAGTGGTTCTAATTACAATTAATTGGCATTCCCGGCTCATCTGGGAGTCTCTGGATGAGGGGGGAGGATCTGCGGGGGGGCAGCTGAGTCAGGAGAGGACTGAGGGAGGAGGCTGACACTATGGGAGCCATTACAGAAGAGCACTGTGAAGCATTAAGACTGGTGAGATGTGGACTCTTCTATAACTCACATGTTTTAGTCTTTCACTGAAGCTGAATTATCACTGCACAAAACATACTATAGCATCTTATATATATATTACATATATGTATATTTTCTACATTGCAATTATATTTTTATTTACACACTATATACATATAAATTGTAAATGTAAATGTAAATGTTGACAGGGATGAACTACTTGAAAGATTTACAAGTTTATTTTTATCAGTTGAAGTCAAAAGTCCCTGCTTTATGCTTTTGTCAGGTTGCACCTTCTCCTACTGCTTCATTTTATTTCCTGCTGTCCCAACTTTTTTCTGCTTCTCTCTTCCTTCATTCCGTCATCGCCCGCTCTCCCTCCCTCCCTCCATCCATCCATCGGCCCATGGCCGGGTGATTGCTGCCAATCTCAGCAGAGGATCCCTCGCGGGGTTTAGAGCAGGGCTCTGCTCCAGTGGGTTATTGAACGCGGCTCACGGTGAAAGCGAATGGGCTCTTAGGGGGAGGCTGGATATGTCATCACTGACTGCTACTGTTTACCAATGAAGGCAGAGGAGACAGGGAGCGAGAGAACAAGCAAACGCTGAGAGATTACGTAATGCCACTTATGGCGTTAAATTAACTACAGCAGCATCCGAGTGTAGAAATGTCCAAATATCACAACAATGGAAGATACAGAGAGAAGAGAAGAGAAGAGATTCTGTTATGCCTGTAAATCTATCCGCTAACAAAGTGCGGAGTGAGGAATGATAGCAACACTCTTCTTGTCCCTCATATTAAACCCTGCCTGGCTTATAAATCAAAGCAAATGCAGCGGTTGTGAGAGTGAACGGTCGTCAGTCAAAGTGACAGTCATACGCTGCCTGTCATACAGAGCAGGCTCCAGGTGAGCCGCGAAACATGTCTATCTGCCACACACTGCAGCGAGCTGTGTGTGCAACCGCTGGAGTGTGGACACGCGGTATGTATGTGGAGAAATGTTCATGTGATCATGGCCCTGCGTGTCTACGTGCAGGCCTCGCTGAACTCGTCAGTGACAGGTCGGATGATGAATGGGACAGAACGTGTCATCTTCATTTTGGGACGCATAACTCAATCAGGCCTGCAGCAACAGCGGTTGGACACTCATCACCTCACGCGCTCCCCCAGCAGCGTCATGTACAGTATGCACACAGACATAAAGAGAGGACGCATCCAATGTACTGTTATGTAGCACACATACACTTTAGCTACACACCTGAAAAACACACTAACTACAGAGCTTGTGTCTCAGCATCAAACTCAAATTGCTCAAATTATCATTAAAAAAAAAACACTGATGACTAACACTTACAAGAGCTGAGCTGCAGAGGAAAGAGGATGAGCAGACTTTCAAGTGGTGCCCCTGTGAGTACGGAGTTGCACTAAACACAGTAATGGTACATTAAAACAGAGAGTTTGCCAATCAATCAGCATTCATTAAACTGTAAGGACCATCCCATTAGACGAGAGCATTCCCCACTGTTTCTGCTCTCTGAGCAAATATATTCCCCATGGGGTAAATTAGTTTTGTACTCCACACACACACACACAGACACACACACACACACACACAAGGCTGCAGAAAGACAGGAGATACACACAGATGCACACACTTGAGTGTGTAAACGCACAGCTAAATTGCTTATTTCAAACAGAAAATGAAATTCCTTCAGCTGTGTTTATCATTGCCTTTGATGGCTTTTGCTTAATTCTGACCAGTAAGTCCGACCGGCGATGGTTACCTCGAGAGTCAGAGGTGATGCACAAAATGCTAGAAAATGAAAAAACCTGAGCCCGAGGTGATAAAGTCAAATGTCTTTTTTGTCCAACAAACAGCCCAAAAGCCAAATATACCTAGTTTACAATTAAAGACAAAAAAAAAAGAAAAAATACACATATGAAGCTGGAACTAGAGAATATGGGCACTTAGAACTATTACTCAATTATCAAAATAGTTGCTGGTTAATTCTTTGTCGATCAATTAACAGACTAATCGGCAGCTCTGGTGCAGTTTCCCATACAGGTACACACCAAGCTGATCTGTAAGTAGCCACCATTCAAGCCACGCTGGCACAATGCAAATTTCCACAGGGCAGCACACGTTAGCAGCAACTTGACACAGCTCCAACACGGCTGAAAACGCTCAGTAAACAGTAATAAGGCTCACATCTGAAAGTACAGGCGCACGGAACAAAATCACCACCACAGAGATTGAGCTAGAAGCAATAGACTGACTACTGAGGACTGACCAAAACAAAGCTTCCTCTCCAGTCACCAGCACCGACACACGAGCCAATCAGATAAGCGAAAGAAACAGCTTGGTGGAGGGCAGGTAGTCCGTCTCAGGCTGGCCCTGGTACCAAACGGGACCATAACGGCGTGGCTCAGCGCGACTATACCCTGCTGTGGGACACAGTAGAAGCGCGTGTGCTCACAGCTCTGGGATTAAAGTGGACAAAGCCAGTAAAGTGGAAACATGACTTCAGTTCCCATTAAGTGGAATCTTAAATGTCACAGCATCCAGTAATACTTTGGACTACAGTATTAGAAACTGCGGGTACAGTTTGGGAAAGACCTTTTCCTGTTTCAACAGCCTGAGCCCTGACCTCAACCCAACTCAACACCATGGGGAAGAAGTGAAACTCCCAGCAACAACAGCTGACCTCACTCATGCCCCTGAGGCTGAAGCTGAGCTGTTATTACAGCATGTTAGTGGCCACAGCTTTGGAATGAGGCATCCTTCGATCGCCTATGGGTGTATTGCTCATCTGTTTGCGTGCTTTTGGCCATGTAGTGTATGTTATATGCCAGCAATGATACAAAGCGAGCAACCACGGGGATGTACTGTACCTACATAGCAAGGAGCTATAGAGTGTAGAGAATATTCCTGTCCATATTCAAGTGGAGAGTAGCAAAGCTTCCACTGCTTGAGCTGCTGAAACAAAGACTGACAGCACCGAGCGACTCAAACCAATGGCTCTCGCCCAGAATGCAATTTGTCCAGACGTACGCTGGGGCTTCTCCTAATCTCTGATGATAGACCCGCTGCTTGATTTTTCATCAGGAAGCATTATCTATGCCCGAGAGGAAATGAGACACATGCTGCGACGTCTGCGGAGGAAAATCCCAAATAAGAGAGTTGACCCCTTACAAGAAGCGCACACGAGCAAATGCCTACACACACGCACCCGGCACGCGCACAACATTCTCAGGAGAGGGTGGCGACTCATTTTGTAGGATGTAACAGAACTAATTTTGGGAGTGAGCCTCTGTTAATGAGCAGGTCTTTGATGTGTAAATCCTCCGGTCCCAGTGCAAGGCTGATACGGTCTCCCTACAATCCTGCTCAGGTGCAGCCCTGCTCCCTTCTGCATTACTTATCTTGTGCACCAAATACTGTAAGACCTCCGACAGCTAGTAAACCCGTATCTAAGGGAGAAATACACACCTACATGCAACCTTGTTGATCAAAAAAAAAAAAAAAGAGGAAAATAAGGAAGAGGCAAGGTGATGCTGTGGAGCGTAGAGCTGTGCTGCATCTTGTGTCTTCATACTGTACATCATTCCTGTTTCTATTTTTACTCCACCTGGAAATCAGGCACAGATGATAAAAATAATTTTTGTGGCGTAAATGTAAGTCTTTGGTTTATTTCGTTCCTCCGTTGCCTCTCCACAGAATAATTGGATTGTGGCTGCACTGTCATGTAGTCAGTGAAATGAATGCATATTAATCAGTGGATAATTGGACACATACCCCTGATAAATGGTGCTGCTCCACTTTGAGTCACGTACAAATTAGGCCATTTTCAGGGATCCATTTCTTATCTGGCTTGACTCATGCTTATATAAGCTGCGGGCTAATATTGGTGGACGGAACTACAGTCGTGAGTCATGCCCAAAATGAGATTACCATACGCCTGTGATACATATCAACTCCCCGTTGGTGTTTCGAGATGACATCATGAAATATATGTGAACAGAAATGGTTTTTGAACTCTTAGAAATACTTTGCTGACATTGACAGAACTTAAGTTGAAAATATCAACTGTAATAGAAGATAATGAATATACAGTGGGGATATTTCTTTATCTCAAATAGCAGCTGATGCTATTCACCACAGCTTTAAAGAATAGAAAAATTTAACAGCAGGTATGTTACACAATCAGAGTTCGGTAGATACTTAGAAAACAAGCATCAACCAGGACTTATTCAGGTATATACAAATAAGAGACTACATCGGGAAAAAAATTATAAAAAATTATTAACCTGGAAATGATATTCTACAGGTATTTGTAAAAGCTTACAAAGATGAACCTATTAAGAAGATAATTTCAAAACTATACACAAGTCTTCAATCTCTTAACAAAGAAAATACATCTAATGTAAAATCAAGATGAAATGGTGTACTTTTGTCTCAACCATAAGACCAGATTTCAGGAAGTTTCAGACTGTACGATCAGATTGCCTATATTCTCTTAACTGGAGGTGATTACTAGGTCCACTTGTGTATGTTTTTATTTTCTCCTCGGTACTTCTGTACTCATCTATAGGTCTTCATGTTGATTGTTTGAATGTTTGTCTGCTTACATGCAAAATCAAAAACCAATAAAAAGTAAATGACAAAAAAAAAAGAAAATAAGCATCAATATCTTCAGTTTAATGATATTAATGCAAAATTATTAGAGGTTACTTGTGAGGTCAGTGTTGGTCATCTGCATATCAATGCAAATGAAAAACACTGAAAATCTTTTTTTGTTTTTGCAGATGATGAACACATTTATTTTGTTGTTGTAAAAAGATGGAACAAAGAAAAAAGAACTGAAACTGAAGCAATGCTGAAATTGACAGAGTGCCTAAAATCAATCTTTTTTGGGGAGTGATCACAGATACTGAATTCCACTCTTAATCTTAAAATCATAATCTTAATGTTGTTAATGTTCTTTCTGTTCTCATCTTTTGGATTTTGTCCTGTTGTGTCAGCGTATTGTCTTTTTGTCTTAAGAAAAAAAACCCAAAAATTTTTGAATTATGCTGGAAACCACATTAAGTCAAACTTTGACACATCATTTGCTGTGCTGAAGTGGAGGAACTGAACATGTGCAGCACACCAAGTTTTAAAAACAATTTAAAGGACAAATGTAAGAACAGAATGGCACTACTAGTTTGCACACAGTAAAGCATGCAGTGTTTTGTAAAGGGTAATACAGTGCGTTTTTTTCACTTATTTAATGCCAAATTGCTTGTGTAATGATTTATAGAAGCTAAATTTCAAATGAGAGATACGGCTGTGTTGCAACAAAAACATGGGATGTGAGCGAGAAAACCTGTTTGATCTGCTTTGTAAGTGACAAAAAAAACACACACTGCAGATGACTCCAGGGATTTGTGTATTATGGAGCCATTGCTGCTTGGCTGGCAGCTCCCACTAAAAGCTTAGCATGGTTTGCTAAATGATAGAACTGATTTGTTCTGGGTCTCTTCGGCAGTCAGATAGCTTTCAGTGACTCCACGTGACTTGCTTCACTTGTAAACAATCTGAGAAAGTGTTTGCGTTGCGTAACTGTCACTCCGACCAACATTCCTCCACTGCGCTCTCGGTTATCATTAATAACAACCCGTCCCCCCTTTATGATAATTAATGCATAATGAGATATGCGCTGTGACAATGACTACCACTTGACATACATCTCGCCTGGGGGGATTAAAGCAGTGTTATTACACCCGCTGTCACTCAGTCCCGTCCACCGCCGCAAACCCCCGATCTCCCCTCATCTGTTTCATGCTAAAGGAGCGCGATCAGCTAATGAGTTTCTTTGGCCTCCAATTAATCATGTTAATGAGCTCCACCCAGCAAAGATAATCAACTGTCCTCACCATAAAAGCCAAGGAGGGAAGAGTTTGGAGCTTGTGCCTCTGCCTCCACTCTCCTCGTTCTAATCCCTTTTTCTTCATACATTTCCCTTTTTTCTGCTCCTCTTCCCTGCCTCTCGCGTTTTATCTGCTCCTCTCTTCCCCCTCAGAGCTCCTTATCGTCCTCTTTGCTCCTTTTCCGCGCTCCTCTCAATCTTCTTTTCCATTCTGCTTTTTTTCATGTCCCTCCACAGTTTCTGCGTTCTTCAACATATCTCCATCGTCTCCTCTCTTCCCTTTCATAGCCCTTCTCCTGCTTTTTCCACAGCTCTGCCCTTCCTACGCCCCTGAAAGCTGCTGCACACTCACCAGTACTCGTTCCACTGGTCCTCCTCAAAAATGTCCTCTGGGATGGGATCAATCAGCACCAGGTCCGACACTTGCCTGAGGACACAAAGACACACACACACACACACATGAGAAGAAGAAAGACTCGTTGACGACCCCTGTCCACTTTACCCTCCCAGCCCGGGTCGTAATGAGTGTGAGATGGATGTCGTAATCCCGCCTGTCTTTCAGTAGATTCGTATGTCCTCTGTCCCCATAGACAAATGACCACACGTACACCACATCCAGGGGCAATACTCCCCTCTGGAAAGGTGTCATCCACTCACTACTTAATTTTCTCCCTTAATGGCGGCAACATCGTGCCTGATTAAACACTAAATCTTTCATCCCCGGTATGGGCTAGTTGTCACGTTAATCACTGCGTTGTCTCTGGGATGGCTGAGTTATGGGGGATGATGGAAATGGACACTGGAATATATTTTGCCAACCGCAAGTTTGGGAGGCACTGCTGCACATGCTGCAGAGCAATTTTAAGACAACATATTTTAAAATTTGACCATAGATTTGCCACACACTTAACACTTGGTTTCTTTCAGTTTCTCTTCATGGGTTTTTTTCACAATAAAATAAGATAAATATAAATAAAATGATAGCATAACCCCAACCTAATCTTTTAAATCACTTTGTTTACTCCGTCTTTGCTTTCTGTTAACTCTGCACATATTCGAGAAGTGGGCGCACACTTTGCGCGGTTGCCTTGATTGTGCCACAGTGATTCATGTGCTTCTTCATGTATGGGTAGCTTTTTAATATGTGGCTGCGTGCTGTATGCTTCTGATTTGCATGCTTTAATTAGTGCCTAATATTGTAGAGCACTGTTGCTTTGTTTTGTGCATATCTCTATTAACATGAATATTCCCATTTGATCAATATTCCTCAGTCTTCACGTGTGTTTCTGTGTTGCATGTTTTAACAGCTCTTAGCAACAGTTCAAACTGATGAGTTTTACTGACATAAATATTTACTTTTTATTATTGCTTTGCATGCTTTTGAACTATTTCAATAACCGTTTTAAGTATGATCTCATTTATAGAATAGATATAAAACAACATTTTCGGCCAACTCTGGTGCATTAACAGCAATGTTTACTCATGTGCACCATCCCTGTTGGTTTTATAAACCGATAAATAAATAAATCAAATTAAAATTTGAAACTATCTTTTGTGTTCTCTTTGTGTGCTCTGTACACCACTCACCACTTCACAAGTTTTGGACTGTTTCAGCAATTTCATTTTGCCACCTGTGAAGGATGAATTTAGAGCGACGAAGGCATTATTGTCACTTTAGTCTACTTCATTATCTAGACTCTGTTAAAATTGAAATGGTAATTTTAGTTGTGTACTTTAATAAAACTGTCCGATTCATAAGATAGAGATTAAAAAAGAACCGTCAGAATTGAAGTAGTAAGTTTTAAGTTGTAAGCTGTTTGTACATTGTATGGGTAGAGCTCCAGAGCTATGGCTCCTACATTTCTCATAACGCAACAAACAGTGTAACTTTTCATTTCATCCAACCTACCTGGTAAATCACATCTTTCAAAGTAGAAGCCAACTTTGCAATGCAGGCTTTTTATTAGAATGTTTTTGTCTTCGAGGTACACCTTCTCCCAATCAGGGTGATTTTGACTCAACAAAGCTCCTCCAGAGTCCCTGTAAGTACTGTAAGCTGACCTTCATGTGCACAAGTGGTGGAGCTATCCTTTAAATATTTCCATCATAGAATACTTACACATCATGAATGTGGCTGTAAAACCTGCCATTGAGTGCACCAAGCTCAGAGCCCACCAGGATGAAGGGCTTGGCTATCCCAGCAGCCTGCAGGAGTCGGTGCAGATCATCCACCATCCTGGAAGACAACAACGATCATCTGTCTCTGCACAAAACCAGGACATGCTGCAAACTGGGCCAGGAGGTTTATTTATTCATCGAGCTGCGACTAAGACTCCCACTATGAAAGATGAATACGACAGGCCACCATTAACCTAATTAATCTGCACGTCAACAGGTTGATGAAGAACCCACTGGAGATTCATTATGAAAAAGCAAAAATAACCTAAGAGAGGAGGAAAATAAATGTTACAAATTCTATCCTTAAATTAAGAACTGCAACAACTGAATGAAGTAAAGGTCAGCAGTATTTTTAGTTTTCCATTTAATCTCTTTCCAGACACCAAAACCAACAGCACTGCCGAAACCCAGATGCCAGCATACAGGAGGGGGCTGCTGGCTCCTTTTCCTTGCAACCCGCAGGAAAACAATCCCCAGCAAACTTATATCATCAGAGACAGCATCATCATTACATGAGATGCAGCAGCTCCTCTCTGAGAGCCATCTGCTGTCCTGGGTCTGTTGTGCTAATACATCAAACCCAAGTTGTCACACTGAAATGAAGAGTTTTCACAAGACTCCTAGGGTTAAGGTTAGGTAGTCATCAAACTTCTTGAGATATTGAATTCTGGGAAATTGATTGCTTGCATGTCAAATAGGCAGCAGGCCGCTTTCTGGGCCAGATGCCAAGGCAAACTAGACTGCTGACCGTCGGCGAACCACGTCTGCTCATCCCTTAGGCAGATTTACGGCTCAACAAGCGAGCTACGATGTCAAAGGAAGGAAGGTTACAACCCAATCCTACAGCAGTTTGAGGCAGGGCATGGCAGGGCTGGGGTGTGTTCAGCAGAGGAAGGCACAAGGTGTACATGCCCGCATCAGTTTATGCTGGCTGGAACATTAATAAGTCAAAGGCAGGCACTTCATCAAGGAAAGATTGATTCCCTGTGGATAATTACTGTAGTGTGGTAGATAATGCAAAACTGAATTTGATGTGTGCTACTGCAGCGTGTGCAGCGTAGCAGGCTTCGGTTTTAGCTTGACACAGTGTCATTTATAGAGCTGAAACATTTAGTCAATTAGGTCATTGACAGAAAATTAGCAACAATTTTCACAACCAATTATGGTTTTCTATGGTCATAGCTTCTCAAGTGTGTAGATTGGCTGCTTTGTCTCTGTGTTGCATATAAATATAAAATGGGTATATCTTTGAGTTTTAGACTGTCGGTCGGACAAAACAACCAATCGTCATCTTGTGATGGGAATTACTCACTGTTCTAATTGTAATAACAAAAACAATCAATGGATTTTTTCCATTTTAAAATAATCGTTGGTTGCAGCTCTAGTCGCTTATCAAGCAGCAAGGCAAGAGTCGCTAACATGCTGATGTTAAGCAGGTGTATGTGTATGTTCATCATCTTAGTCCAGTCTGCTAATTAGCACTAAGTACAGCTGGGGCTGCAGGGAATTTCAGTTTTGCAGATACTTAGTTATAAAGCAGAAAAATTAAACACATTAGAAATGTGATTTGATAATGGTGCGAGGGAGCGCCAAAGTCTTTGGAATTCATCCTCTGGGGACCATGAATCTATCTAGCAGAAGTTGCAATGTTTCTGAAGATAACTGACTATGCTGCTGATGGCGCTACAGGAAAAGTCAGGGGATCATCAAAGTCCACTGGCTTCATCCTGGGGGGACCATGAAGATGCAGATCCAGCTTGTGCAGATTTGCTGATTTTCTCTGTTCTACATCCTTTAAAGTAAATATCTTTGAGTTTTGAACTGACTGTTGCTGAACAAGGGCCCTGAAAACATTTCTTATGGGCTGTGAATAATTCAGATGGGCGTTTCTGCCAGTTGTCTGACATTTGTAGAGTAAATGATTAATAGATTAATTGAAAAATCATTTTCAGATGAATAAAGTAATAACATAATAACTGTTGGTTGCAGCCCTAGATAGAGCCATCCTTTGGCTTGTTGAGCTCAAATATTCACATAAAAACTGCCTTGGATGTTAAACAGGCATTAGATAGTAAATGACCTTCATCAGCAGCCTCTGTTGATGATGAGAGGGAATTTGACTCGCTGTATCTCTGTAACTGGCACACTTCCAAATCATTTTTCCTCCTATCGCCATAAGCCACAGTGACTTGAAACTGACACAGCCATTACGAAAGGCCACCAGAATGCTTCACAATCAGCACTATTAGACCCCGACTCACCTGCACCACATACCACTGTGCAACTGGCCTACATCTCATTCAAAATTTCCATAAATTAATTTTACAAACTCAGCAAAAAGAGATAAATGAGCCAGATGGCCCTTCAGGTGTTTAACTGCCCGCTCACTCATTCAGAAACCACTTCATGGCAAATAAGGACTGATCTGAAACTGTGACATTACATTTACAATGGATTCGTGTACAGCAGCATGAGAAAAAAGCATGCTCAAAATAGTAGTACTCAAAATGAGTAGTATACTAACCGTCCAGTTGTTGACATTCCCCAGACTTTCTCAGTTCCTGTGGTTTCATTCTGCATCAGCCGCTTGCTGAAGCCCAGTCCCATTCTGTCATAGGTGCAGACCTGAGCAGTGTGACAAACAGGGATGCCATGGGCTTAGAGGGATTTCTAAATAACACCATGCTCTACAGACAGACGAGATGCTCTCAATAAGGACTCAGCCCCCACCCTATCCTGTGTCTGCACTTTAAAAATGCATGATGGCTGAGTAGTGTTGAAAACTAAGATACAGATACAGGTGTTAACAGTGCACTGTATGTCTGTTTTGTCACTGCCTATGTGCTTTAGTTGTTCAGATGTATCTAGGCCCCTTCACAACAAGCCTGTGACCTCATTTGGGTCACATTTCAGACAAACAACATGGGGCAGGCTGTCAGCCCCGACTTTCTGCTGTACCGAGTCCTTGTTGAGCAGAGAGGACGTGGCAGAGCCACTGCAAGGACTGTCCCTACATGCCCCTGACAACAAACAACATGGCTGCATTAGCACGAGCTGATTCTAGAGCAAGTTTACCACAGTGGATTTCTGTGGTCAAGTCAGCTGATTCACCCTCAGTGAATCTTATGAGTGTGTCAGTTCAGACAAGCCTACTTGTTTTGTAACAGCAATAAAAATGAAAATACTGGATAAACTAGTGAATACAATCCACAGAAATTGTGTCATTTCCTCACCTTTGTTAGTGTGGCCACACTTCCTTGGACATGCAACCAAACATCTGAGGACATTCCAGTTGGTGCATCCAGTATGACTACAGAAAAACAAGGGTAGCAAGGGCTCAGTTAAAAGACACAAACAAGCCACACATGCAAGGAGCCATGCACGAGAAAATTTTCAGCACTTGCATGGCAGATCATGAAATATCTTCACAGGATTTATTACCAACTGGTTTTCCATGTCCTTTGCACAAAAGATGCATCTTTTGACCCAAACCGACATCAACAATCTGGCCATCTGGATGCAAGAAGGAAAGGAATAGAGAGAACGATTAGGCTTGACAGACAGATAATATATTTAAAAACTGTTGCAGGTTAATATAAAATTAAACTAAAAGGAGCAATGACTGCGTTGGTCTGAGATAAGAGAACCTTTAGGTAAGAGCATCTGTCCTTCTCTCTGCAGCGATGCATAGTTGAGGAACGGAGGGATGATGATGATTAAAAGTAAACACTTTCCAATGTTAATGAGCACAGAGCCAAAAGACACTCTGCCTCCAGCTTCAGCTGGGCTGTGCGGCCTTTGATCCGGATCCTAGTTAATGTAGAGAAGACAATGCAACGGTAACTCTCACATTAACTTCAGACTTCGAAAAAGCATGTACATTTTATCTACATACTTTACATATTGATATATAAAAAAATTCATAGACAGTAAATTTGTGATACCACTATAGCAATCTGATCGTTATCAAAACCCCAAAAGCTAACTGGGGGTTTAACTATTAGTATTTTAGTAGAAGATTTGCAAGAAATGTGCTGGCAAATACTGTTCTTTTACAGTCCTGAGCACATGCCGAATAAAAGAGCTGTTGCGAATGACTTGTTATAAAAATAAATTGGGAATAAATTAGAGTAAGCAAGCTATAAATAACTAGAGACGTGTTAAAATTGTTGTTTTTAAAAGGGGACTTGGCTCTTCTTCTCTCTGGATACTTTCGGCTACTGTGTCTCCACTTAATGTTAGAAGTGTAACATTAGTTAATCTAGGAGGGGGGAAACGTCAGTAGCTGACAAACTATGACAGCTTTTGACTTGACTGAACAAACACTGGCCAGCAGTTTAGCGTTAACTAAAGTCAGTCAGCTAATGTTAGCTAACAGTGAACTGCGTGTATAGTGGCTACTAGAAGCTAGCTGTTGTTAACGTTGCATTACCTTTCTATCAGCATTGACGGGTTCATTGTTTGATGCTTGAGCTTCGGTTCTTCGACGCATTTTTTAATGAAGCGTTGCATCTACATGCATAAATTGTACAGAATGAATGAAAACTGGCAACTTCCTGGTGTAGCTACAGAAGCCGACAAGAGACAGATTTTCTGTTGCGCGTTGCAGGATTTGTGGCTTCCCACCACATACACATTGTATTGTGTGAGTAATTTATCCTTTCAGTTTAATGAATCACAATAAGATGAATCACCGAACAGCTCACTGTTTAATTAGTGTCTGCCACTACCATCTTAATACATTTCACCGTCAAAACGAAATAAATAAATGTATCAAATAATACGTTTTAAACATAAATTGTTTTGTCCATGTTGTAAACGACTGCATATTCATTATCACTAATAATATTGCTACTTACTTACTTACTACGCTTATTAATGTTTTTCTGTTAGTTTGTTTTGATTTGCATTGTATCGACAGAATCTCTCTTTCTCTGTCTTCCTGTCAGTCGTATGCAGTATTATAGTAGTACAACTACAGGGCTGCAGGGGTCGCTGTATCCCGTAAGCCTGTTCCATATTTTGCATCCTAATGTATTGCACTCACAGGCAAAGGCAGCAGGATTAACATAAAATAAGCTCCTAATCACCATTTAATAAGACTTTGTTTAAACATCACACACTCTCAAATGAAATATGGCCTAATACAAACTGGAGGTCAATGACTAAACATAAGGAAAACTTTGACTGCATCTTAATAGAACCAAATAGATGAAGAGAATCAGAAATTGGGGCTGCATTTGCACGTCCTCCACTCCTCTTAGAGCAAACAATCAAGCCCTCATCATATATAATAACGCATTTATGGAGGCAGGGCAGCTGCTTATAAGACAAGTAATATATGCAAATTGCTGTTTTTATGCAGTCATACATGTGTGATGCACCAAAGAGTGCTGGTTTGCATCATTCAGGGATTGTGACATCCATACTGATGAATTCTGCATCATTCACATAGACTTTCATTTTCAGCTTGTTCAGAATTGGGCCTGCACTTTGGCTGTGCTCCATGTCTGTAATCATCCTGCACATTACAGATGCCAGGGAGACATCTGATAATAAAGCTAAATGTCTTAGGAAAAGACTAAAATTCTAGGCAGTCCATGACTTTAGAAACAAAAATAAGGGACTATTGCACCTTATTTTTCTTCTCATTCAGAATCCTTAATGTAGCTCTAAAGATGTCTTTCCTCCATATTTTAATATTTACCGAAGAGAGAACAAAGCCAGACTACCATGACTATTTATCCATTAAATGGTGTCTGAGACAAAGCAAAACCTCAACAATAAACCCTGTTTAGATAGCAGGTGACTGGTGACTGGAGCCATGTAGGGAATTCATTGCAGTAATTAAAAAGCCTGGCTGGAACCAAAATGATGAATGTCAGGTATTGACTCACTGTCAGACCGGCTGTGTGTGTGTGTGTGTGTATGTGTGTGTGTGTGTATTTGTGTGCGTGTGTGTATGTGTGCGTGTGTGTGTGTGTGCGTGTGTGTTGTTTTTGTTTCAGGGAATCTAGGGCTGATTATAGCTAATGGCGCTGGGCCTTCTCAGCCTCTTGTTTCTGTTCCAGCTCCGCATAATTAGGACTGAAAGAAGGATGGCCTAATCAGACAACTGTAGCTTCACTCTACAGTTTGTGAATGCCATTCAAGCAGCAGTCACTCGGCCCCTGACTTCTGTCAGTCTGAAAAGCGGTGAACAAAACATGCAGGTCTGTTGCTGTCTGCCTCCTCTGGGAAATCAAAGACAACTCATTCCATCAAAGATTTAGACTTAATAACACAACCCACCACAGTAACAGAAAAAGAAAAAAACTTGGGTGATGTATGACTGCCAGACTAAAGGTTGGTATTTGTAGTTTGTCCCTTGGATTACCGGTGCTGGGGCTTGGGCTTTACACATCTCTGATTGTTGACAAAGCTCTAAATCAAACCCACACAATCCAGCAGTGATTGAACCCTGAGTTGGTTGGATATGACCTGCAATGCTTTTATATGATTGTTTTCTTTTGAAATACCCATTCCCTCTATTTTCTTGTGGCAAATTCTAATTTAAAAAATCTCTACTATTCCTACAATGTCCCTTAAGGGATTTAAGGTGCATTTGTTGTCCTGTTTTTTATATTTACAGTGACCTTTATACAGTGAGAAATATAATTTAAATCATCTTTGGTATCCCTTAAATACTGCTATAATATTCCTTATACCAATAGTTCTGTATGGTGTTCAGAGGTAATCTGTTCTTAATAACAGCAGCGTTGTACTTTCTGTTTGTTTGGGATTAGCATGATGTCGCCATGGCCTTCAGCACCTACAAAATAAGAAGAAAATGCTCTTTACAGTTTATTGCTTTGTACACTCTGCTATTCTAATTAGATACTGCTCATAAACAGCATCTCCCCCTAAGCCACATGTAGCATCTTCACACTCCTGGTGCACAGAGATGAACCGCTCTTCCTTCAAAAATACCAGGTCACCTTGACACCGTCTTTTGCCATTCGTGCCATGTCTGGAGGCAGCAGCCATTTTTAAAGTGTGGCTCCAACCCCTCAACCCTGACATTCAGCGGTCTCACACAATGCATTCATCCCTAGTTAAGGGGCACCCTTCCCAAACAACAGATATAGGATAGGACAGCCAATAAAAATGGAGAGCAGAGCAGAGCCTGAGTGCAAATAATAACCTATTATTTTGACATTTCTCACATGCTTCTGCTCCCACATTGTCCCTCGCCAGTTCTCTCACAAGCAATGCTCCTCACTTAGGCTCTCTGCTTGATCTCAAACCCTGAAAATTGATTCCTTAAAAAAAATCACATCAGTACTGAGGCATCAACGCACGCACACAGGAGACTTTGCCACATGAAATCAAATCGTAATTGAGATAGCATAGCAGGTGGATGAAAAGGCTATTTCCTGTTTGTCTCATCTGTTTTATCACCCAGAGCAGGTTAACCATCTGTATCACCGAAGGCCATCACCAAATTCTGCTGGGGCATTCATATCTCATAACATGTTGGCTTGTCTTTATTAAATCCTGCTGACTGAATGGCGGGAAGATGCTACAATACACAAGCTGAAAGGGAAATCCTGTGGTAAACAGTAGCTGTGGTTGTTTGAGCCGCTATAGCAGCATGCCGCTGGGAATGGAAATGACGGTCGGTTGGTCAGTTCACTTCTTTGGTCCAGGCTGATATAACTCAACCCTTTTTGGATGGGTTGCCATTTTGATATTTTCAGCAGATATTCATGGTGCTCAGAGGATGAATCCTGATGACTTTGGTGATCCCCCGCCCTTCCTCTACTGCCACTATGAGGTTAACATTTGTGGTTTTTACTGAAGATACCACAGGATGGATTTCCATTACATTTCGTACAGATATTCTTGTTCCCTTCAGGATGAATTGTCATATAGCACCACCATCAGGTAGTAGCTCTAAAAGAATAAATTTACCTTAATATTTTTCAAACATTCCTACATATGAGGTATATGATCAGATGAACCAAATATCACACATATGTTAGATTAAGCATGATAAGAGGTAAACTGAACTGCAAGCCACCTTCAGTCGTGGTATGTGAGATGACACAGGACAGGCCACCAAGAGGGAGTCCTAATGTGGAAATGTATACTTAGGGGACTGTTCAGATCCCTAACAGAGGTGGACATATATGGGTGACAGTGGAGGAACACATTCCTCAGTAAGACAATGTACAGAACATGACCTTATTCGCGAGTTAGGTAAGATATGGGTTGTGTAGGACAAACCATTATGCTATATATTGTATTGTCTGTATGATAACGGCAGAGTTTTTCAAGATTCAAGATTCAAGATTCAAGAGTCTTTATTGTCATTGAGCATTACACGTCAATGAAATTTTCATTGCAACCCCCATGTTAGAAACAGATAATAAGAAAGATAAGAAAGATTAGAAAGAATAAAATTAAGATAACTATAATAAAATAAACCAACATGCAATAAAAATATTCGTAAAAGCAATTAAAAATATACCAGAATGAAAATATACTAAGGCAATAAAAATACACTAAACAATAAACAATAAAATATGGAAGTGAAATGTGCCAACAGAATAAAATATACAAGCAGAATAAAATATACACAGTGAAATGAAATGGTCTGATCTGACCCTGAAGCTCTCTCAGATGGCCCGCATCTGATCTGATACTGCTTGTTATTAAAGTTCTCTTCAACTCAAGCTTGTATCAGCGGAGTCCTTTCTTCATCATCACACCACTGCTCAGCAGGACCTAGATGATAAACATCACATACCTCAGGTTTAAGCATCACGGCACTAACACAGATCAAGCCACATATTCAGTGCCATAAATTTTCAGTTTTATCATTAATTGATGTCGGGATAATGTTTTCTGACATCTAATGCAAGAGCATCCGTCAGCTTTTTCATGGCACCTCTTTTCTTTTGGCCACAACAACTGGGTCAAGGTCGAGCTACTCCAGGAAAGTGCAACACTTGTCAACAGTGAGGTTCCCTCATCAGTCCCAACTGCTACCTGCAGCTAGCTTTGTCATTTTCACGTTCCAGTTCTGCTTTTTAAATTAAATCAGTTCATAAATGGTAGAAAATCACACCATCATCATCATCAGTAGCCTCAGGTAGTCATCAAGAGCCTCCAATATCAAAGAAGCTGCTGCTCTGCACCAATCATGACACCCAAGTGCTGCACCATCATGTTACTGTGGCAGGAAGCTAATATTGGCTAGCTTTTCCACCACTGTGTCTCACAAGACAGAAAAACCTTCCCTTTTCATTCTGCCAATATTTCACATATGCAGCATAAACATCAGCTAGTCACTGTGGGCGTGCTAGCATGCTCATGCTAGCATTTAGCTCAAAGCACTCCTCACAGGGCTGCGAGCATGGCCGAAGACTTCGAGTCTTGTTGCTTCCAATGTAACACTAAATTTAGTGATGCTAAAAGAAGGAAACATCTTCAGGGTCATTTATGAAATTCAGCGCTCTGCCCTTAAAAGCCAGGACAAAATGAAGCCTGTCTTTTCCAGGTTGATGTGGCAGGGGAGACACTGTCCACTTCATATAGAGTAAGATGTGCATCTATTGTAGCCCACCAAGAGACTTGTTGTCATGGTAAGTTTTCATTGTAACTCTTCCACTGAGCTTTTTGTAACACAACAAAATGTCCTGCAAGTAATTTCACTCAGACTCACTCAGCTGAGAAATTCATACAGTACTTAGTGCCTCTCAATAAGTCTCCAGCCAAATTAATTTGCAACACTGTTTACAGTTTTATGATGGGTGTGAGAAAAATCACACATGCACACACACTAAATGTTACTACTGCAGTGAAGTGGCTCCTTAATTTCTGATGAATGTATTCTCTGATCCATGAAAAACAGGAGTACACTGAGTATTAGTGGAGTGATGAATATCTAATATTTTCATGGGCATTTTATTGTTCAATATACGATTTGGTGTGAAACGGTGCACAGAGGGCCTTCCTTTGACAGAGCAAGCTGTTTCTCAGGAAATGCACTGTCTCCTTCATTTATTTATGAGTGAGCTCTGGGATGTTCAGGAGGGTAGGCGTCACAGACATCACTCTTCAGCCCTCGGTCTTCAGACTCCATGTGGCGCTCATCGATTTTAGCCCCTCGCTGCTGAAGTGCACCATCAATCAATACAGTAACAAGTCTTCATTTATACTTGAGAAATGCAGTTTCCAACTCAGTGGGCACGAAGTCTTGGTGTTGTCAGCGGAGTCGAGAGAGATGCCGGTCTTCCTTTGGCCTTGGGCCTCATCTGCCCAACAACCGACACATGGCTGTACACGACCATCATGACATCCTGCAGCAGCACATACAGTATGAATATTAAATGCAAGCACAACCATGAACAGCAACATTTCAGATGCATGGTTTTCCCATGTTAGCGTGGCTGATTTTCTACAACGTTGCGTGCCAACACCGAACCCATTTGATATCTATATAATGTTTTCTCCTTTACACGCTCAGTGACAACTTTATAGTGCAGGAGGCCAATCCTCTGGAAAGGAAGCAGTGGTTTATATGAGGCTGTGATCTCACAAGGCCGCACGTTTAATGTAAAGCAACGGCCCAAGGTGTTTTCAATTCATCACTGCCAGGATTTTCATTTTGTAGGCCTATACAGACATGACTTTGCAGAGTGAAACTATTTGCTGGTGGTAATAACTTTCACAGGGATGTTACCTTTAATCCAGATATAATAGGTCATAAAGCGTCTCCATGAGCCGATACTGTGACATTTGGCCAAGTGGACACTGTGTAATTTAGGTTCTGACTCTTGCCACTGATTAGAGGTCAGTACATGTGTCTGAGTAGCTCAGACACTATTCTTTTTTATATATTATTTCATACCAATCATTTATATTGTGCATCAAACACACTCTTCTAATTATTTGATAGATCATATCTCAAAAAGTCACACACCCCCTTTCTGTGGTGTGAAATCAGGCAGCCTATGCACCGGCACGCACACAGCAACGCACACAGCACTCACTGTGTTGCATCAGTGCTGCAGAAGATGCAGATCACAGCAACGGTGTGTTGCTGGTGGTTCGTAGAGCATTTACCTCTTTTTCAAATGTGTGACAATGAAATAAAATTATATAAGTTAAACACACAATGAGAAATATTGGCATGGTACGGCACAAATACTGACATTAAAATATTGTGGGTGAGTGGGAGACTACTGAGCTACAAAAACTTACTCGGTGCATTTTTTTTTAATTCTCCAAAAAGCTGCTGATATTGCCCTTTCACATACTATGTCATTGTAATATACCACTAGAGTAACTGTACATGTACTGTGTGTTTAATCGGCCTTTAACAGTCAGCTGACTGCTCCTTTTTCCAGAGTATGTTGTTTATTTCCATAATAGTCCTGAAGGGACTTACAGTTGTGCTGTTATTTGCGAACCATCCTTTTAACATCACAGGATTTAATGTTTATCGACTAAACATGAAACGTGTAGAGTCACAGAGGCGACAAATGTCACAGGCAATCCGATAAAAGGTATAAACGCAGCGAGTTAGATAATTCACTCTGAATGGGGTCTGAAAATAATGAAAAATCAATCAGTTCTGCGGGTCAAGGTTCCCTAACTTCTCACATCAAGGACTCGGTGGCTGTGGTTCACTTTCCTTCACTTCAGTTCTCCGGTCTGGATTGTTGTGGTGTTTAGACTCAATCCTGTTAACTGTTCACACTCAACTGTAATGTGTAGCTATGTGCTAACTGCATGGACCTCCCTGATATGACAGAGGAAGATCCAAGTGTACCTTCTTCTTCAGTCCAACAGCTTTTATGCCAGACCATCAAGATGAATCACCCCAGCAGGGTCTGTTCTGATCGTGTCCTGGACTTCATATTGTTTTTTAAACCGTTTTAAATGTGGAAGCTCTATCAGGTCCTGTGTGTATGTGCTTTATGTGATCGTTGTACATTTTTTATGTGGCTTTATATTTACTCCGCACCGCCTCTTGGCCACATCGCTCCTGTAAAACAGATTATCTAAAGAGATGTCCTGGTTAAACCAAGGTTAAATAAAACACACCAACATGTCCAGAATGATGGTTCCACTCTGAAACCTCCAGCTGGACTACATGAGGCATAGCCTGTTAATGTTTGAGCATGAAATCAAACCTTTAGGGCTGCACAGGTGTGAGGGAGGGTGGACCTCTGCCCAGACTGAGGGGTCGTAGCTGGTGTCTGAGCAAACACTGAAGCTGAATGAAACTGCTTCCCCCCTGCTCTCCCTGTTCTCTCTGTTCTCTACTGTATCACTGTCATGCCTGTAGTGCATCCCAGGCTGGCAGCTCCCCCTCCTCCTCCTCCTTGCTGGGACGCCCGCTTGGTACGGTCCGCTCCTCCCCTCTCCTACGTCTCAGCGATGGTAGTTTCTATTGGGAGAAGGTCAAATGACTCCGCATGTCTGCCTCTGTGTACATTCCCGCGATGGTGCACGCCTGATGAAGACACACTTCCAGCGCTAAATCGTCTGTCCGAGTGTTTCCGCGAGCGTCCGGAGCGGCTCCGCGCGTGATGTCCGTCTGAAAGTAAGTGCGTGTTTGGTGTTTCCGAAACGATTCACCTGTCTTATATGTTGATATGCCCGGATTAGTCGTTCCCTTATAAAGGTTTAATGTTGGTACAGTGTAGTGTTTCCGCACAGCTGCTGCAGCTCTGCAGCCGGGCCGCTTTGAAAACACTTCTTTTAAGACGCTGCTTCCTGTGATGCTTCCAGGCGGTGCAGGTGAAAGCCAGGTGAAGAGTCGCTTTAGTTCTTCCCTGAAGTCACCTCACGTCGTCTAATCAGTCACTGCTAATCTACTGCTACTACCATCAGGAGGTGGCGTGTGTCTCTTGTACCTTCAGCGTTACCTGTAACGTGTACCTGCCGTTTCTCTGTCCTGGGATACATTGTGGAAGCTTAGTGAATTAACATCCCAGCAAAAGTAGGTTGGGACCCCCTGCAGGAATAATGCTGAGAAGCACCAGAGGAGAAGGGCAATAAGGTCACCATAGACCTCTTACACAGTATCATAGAGGGAAAAGAAAAGCACCAGAAAGTACCAGAAATCCAAATAAAGCCCATTTAAACTGCTATATGTCTCTATAAAATCCTATTTTTTTAAGTTAAGCCTTTTGTTATAGTGAGTTGATGATTGGATGTTTACTTTCTTTCCTGTGAGTGGCCTCTGAGGTCAGTGTTATTGTGGGCGTGTGGAAAGTTCACTCCTCAGCAACTAGAGCGCTCTGAGGAAGGGAGGCTTAATGAAGTGAGTCATCAGAGTCAGCCCGAAACTCCCCCCTGCAGAGGAGCATGTTGCTAAGCCTATTACACCATTGCATAATGCAATAAGGTATAGCCTCATAAGGTGCACAGTGAGCTGCCTCCGGGGTGCCATGGTGGGTGGGTGGGGGGGGGGGACCTGTATATTGTCCAGCCTTCTTAAGCTCCTATTATACATCTTAATGAAACATATCAGTCGAGAGCGGGGTCAGCATGTTCAGGTGCTGTATTGCTGTCCAGAGACACACACGGTGCTTTGCTGATGCGCTCTGTCGCTCGCTCAAGGTCGATTCAAAGCAAAGTGAGATGAAGGAGTTGAGAGGTGTTGCAGGTCACGTGGATGAGAATGTGTCGTATGTTTCTGCGATGGCGATGGCTCATGTTGTTTGGCTCGGTCCACATTAGAAAGCGTTGACTGCAACCACCAAGGCCTGCAAATAACAACTATTTTGATTGACCTGCATATTCTTTCTTCAATCAATTGATAACAATTTGATTTCATCATTTTATTCCAAAGACAAAATGTTGTTTCAAATTGAAAATATGAACACAAGTGATAAGCCTACCTGCTGCTACCCAACATGTGCAAAAGACACAATAAATAAAGTGCACAGCTCACATCTGTGTTGCCTCAACAGATGTGAGCTGATAGAATAATGATTATAAATAGTAAAAAAGAAACTCAACCGTTAACCACATCAGATAGCTTTGACATCATGGTCAACATGCTCCTGGCTAACTCTAGCGCTCCTCCTGGAAAGTATGTTGCCTTCTGCCGAGTACAGCTGCTCAGATACTGTTGAGATGCCAGATGCACGAGTGTGACTTTGCTAGCCTGTCCACGCCGGGATATCTATCCTTTTTAGCCTTCCACCAATGTAATGGACTTTCTTCCTTGGTAAGGGGCTTCTCTCTCTCCAGGGTATTTGAGGTCTTCATCCCTCACTTGGCTGTTGGGATCCTCAGCCTCCCGCTCTCTGTTCTCCTCTTCACTGCAGCTTTCAGAATCGAGCTGTGAGTCGTGTAAAGAGGCAGGAGTTGGAGGTTCAGCAGCTGTAGTAATGGTGGAGGAGGAGGCACTGGCTTGGTCACAGAGACTGCCATGCTGCTGGCCGTCCATCTCCCTTTTCACTGTGAGTGCCACTTTGGTGTGCACATTCAGGACTTGGTTAGGTGTTAGAAACTTCTGAACCTGAGGAACACTGTGATTGGAGCGGCGGCAGAGAAAGAAGTCTCCCTCTTCCGTCGCTGTTTCAGCTGCTCTGTTGCATCGAGTTGGAAAGCCTGAGCCGGGGCTGACTTGAAGGCAGCGATCTGGGTGGACTTCAATAGCCCC
This sequence comes from Chelmon rostratus, assembly GCF_017976325.1. Lineage (NCBI taxonomy): Eukaryota > Metazoa > Chordata > Actinopteri > Chaetodontiformes > Chaetodontidae > Chelmon > Chelmon rostratus. The sequence goes on from NC_055665.1 coordinate 24,912,701, forward strand.
ATTCACAAGTGGAGATACTGCAGAGATTACGCTGTACAGTATTTCTCACCCACTCATGAAGACAGCTGCATATTCAAAAGCTTTTTGGAAACCTCCAGCAGGCTCCACTTGTCTAGTTTCAAATCCTGGTACCTCTTGCCCCTTTGAGAGACGTACCCGGCTTATCATGAAGAATGTGCTGGCCCACCTTGTGCTTGTATCCTGAACAAGCTGTTTCTTTGTTGTTGTGAACTTGCTCACATCTTTTTAAATTGTTTCACGAGACATCCTGCAGCCCCAATCGCTTTTTCGATGCTTGGGGGTGCACGACATGCACAGTGGGCTAAATTTGCTAGGAGGAATTTCAAACCTGGTGTTTCCTCCTCCAACCGCTCTGCAGTGTTTGCTGTCATGTCTGTCCTGAGGTGGTTTGGTGGTCAGGCAAATTGACTCCATGTCCCAGACATATTTGATGTAGCGGCATGTGACGCCAAGGCTTCAGTGGCTATACATCTGTGGTGAGAGCAGTCTTGCTGTTGTTGGTTTTTATTGCAGCCTTCACTTCCTGGAATGTCTCTTGACGTTTCCTCTCCATCACCTTAGTGAAATGGGTCCTTGAGGTAAGAGTGTAACCAGGGTGGAGGCTGTTGATGATTGCTCTGAAGCCTTCATCTTCAACCATTGATAACGGCCGCATGTCGGTGACGAGCATGTTTAAGGCAGTATCTGTCAAAACAGCCGCTTGCTGTGGTGTGCATGGCGCTTTATTCCCCATCAGGTAGGCACGGGGACTTGTTTTTTTCTGTAATCAGGTGTGAGTATGCATAATAGCACAATTTCCATAAAACTCAAAACATGCCTCGTTTTAGTTAAACATTGCTCACAGTATTTCTCCAAGGTTGCCTGCTCGCCATACATGCAGAATGGAAATAGTAAAGGTAGTGGTGCTTAATTCTCCAGTTTCTGCAATAAAGCACAAAAAAATGTGCATATCTGTGAGTAGTTACTGAGAGGCAGCATTTAGTAAAAGGACTGTAAAATGAGATGTGAATGCTAAAAGTCAACTGTTGCAAGCACTGCTATTGCTACGATACCACACTAAAACCAGATCATATTCAGATCAAGCTTACTATCCTAGCCAGTTAGCTTAACACTCAATGAGGCAACTTTAATGTGAAGTGTATTTATGTCAAGTGTATTATCATGAATGAATTTTAGTGATTTCATTGATTCGAACTCCGTAATACAGAGTCAAAATAGTTGCTCAGCAATTTGCTGTCGATGGACTAGTAAATAAAGTGACTTATTATATGAATTATTCCAGCTTCCCTAACCAACTTGTAGTTATAAAATGGAAATTTGGTCTAATCTTATGAGTCCCTTTTGTTGGGAATCAGTCCTGTTAGAGAAAGCAAGAAGCATCCCTTCTGTCAATACTGTAAGGGATGGCTATCTCTCTCTCTCTCACACACACACACGCACAGATACAAACACACACACTTTAAATGATGACTCTCATGATCAAATTATGCATGGTCCTGCTGGCTTTGATTAATCCTTCACCTTGCCATCGTCAGTGCGTGCATGCTGTTACCAATTGATTATATCCTTGAGATTCATGTTGATGAAACTGAACTGTATTCACTTAGTAGAAATGATTATGTACATGCTTTTTTTAAAAAAAGAAACAAATTGAATTAGCAGACTTATGATAAAAGCGTCTTTCAAATAAATCAAGCTGTGCTTTCGTGCTTTTGATGCTTAGTTTTCATGCTGATAAGCCGAAGCCGTGCGGGATGAGGCTTGATGTTTATCACGACGGCTGCGACAGAATTCGGTATCTCTCAGATTCATCTGTGAAAGGCTCTAAAGCCAGCTGCAGCTACCCCATCTATCTCTGCAACCTCATTAATGCACACACACGCAGGTAGAGGTGAGAACCTCTGCGCTACCCTGAGGAACTGACTTGTTGCCAGGCAGAGTGTTTTCCTGAAAACATGGCTCGGTGAAAAATTAGTGCTAAGCTGCTGCTATTTTTATACTCAATGGGGTGTTTCCTGTGACAACGTCTAGTAAAAAGTGCTTTTACATTGAGCCGACACTATTTGACCTTCCATTATAGGATGGTAAATCAGTGGTTCTGCATAAGCATGCGTTACTCCATGCAGATATTATAAGTGGTTCCATGTGGATTCTGTGGTCAGGAAGTACTGCAGTTTTATGTAAAAATGACTGATCCCGGAAAAAATCTCTCTCTGAGTCATTAATGCTTCTCATTTGTTCTATAACAGCGCCATGCAGACAGTGAGGAATTGTTATGGTACGTATTTGTAATACATATGGTTCTCCAGTGGTTCTTTGAGAGCTCTTAAATCAAACGGAGCAGAGGGAGCCACCGTCGCTGGTGGAGGCAGAGCCTTAAACCTTGGCTTCGTAACTGGTTGGTGCTAATCCATGTTCAAACTGCTTAAACTCACAGAGGTTGTTGCAGCAGAAAAGAATAAAGAGTCGTTTGAGGCTGAGTGATGCTGTACGGTGCCACATGAGGATGGTAATCTTCAATAATAAATCTCTAAAAGAGGGTTTTGCCTGCAATCAAAATCACATTCCTTCTGATCACTGGCCAGAGTTTTGACTCTTTGAAGCACTTTGTTCAGGCGTCATTAGAACCTTTTAGTTATCGGTGTCCTAGAGTGCTATTTCGTAGGCCAAAAAATGTGTGTAGCATAAAAACTTGACTCATGAAATATGTTGAAATGATCGGCTGCAACATACTTAATGAACATGTTCGTACGTGATACAGTTACATCACCTTTGAAGGACAGTCGATGCACTTCACCTCACTAGTTTTCTCCATGTTCTGCAGTAGGAAAGGAAGGAAGGAAAGGAGAAACCTTCAGCAGAACAGGTAACTGATCAATGGGAGGGTCATTCAGGCCAATTAAAGGTGCCCTGTGGAGTTTTCTCGTTAACAAAGATTACCTTTACACTCAGTGTTACTTACCAAAACACATGTGTGTATCCTTGAGTTCAAACGAAGACGTTAAATGCCTTTCTTCCAAACATTTGTAAAGCCCATTTTGATTTGCTTAGTTATTTTAAATTCTACACCGTTTACATCCACGTGAACTAGCTTGCAGGCTTCTTGTCCTGTCACATCGCTGTATCTCTTGGCACATTACTGCCACCTGTAGATCAATGGAACAGTGTGAAACCGTTGACTGGACTGGTCAGAAACTCCACAGGCTACCTTTACTATCTCTGAAATCTTGCATATGTTTAGACTGTTACTGGCTGTGATGTACACCGCACCTGAAATCAGGCCTGTCATTATTTTCTCTGTTAATTGTTTGGTCTATAGTCAAAAAACTGTTAAAATGCTGATTACAGAGTCCAAGGTGAGCTCATCAAATGTTGTTGGGTCCCTGAGCAAAAGATATTCAAGTTAATTATATAAAGACTAAAACAGCAAATTCTCAGTGTGGGAATGTGCCCTGATCATTTTTAGGAATTTTAACTTGGAAAAATAATCACTTATTGAATTAATTAGTTATCAAAATAGCTGTCGGTTAATTTTCTGTTGATTGATTGCTTGAGTAATCACTGCAGGACTACCTCTCATTTGTTTAAAACTTACTGGTGTTAATTCAGAGTGCAGTAAAAATAAATGTCCTCTGATATTGGCAAGCAGCTGCATGCGCATTTGTATTCAGCCCTGGTCCCAGCAGTGAAACTGCTAGATGAAGCCGTTTAGCCAGCTTTTTGTTTTGTTTTTAGATTTTTTTTTATTTCTTTTTTTTCTTTTTTTTTTTGTTTAGCTTTTGTAAATATTAGTTTTTCAAAGACTGTGCTGTGATGCTGAGTTTTTAGAATAATAGACAGACGGACAGACAGACAGACAGGGAGGGGAGGGAGGAAGAGGAGGGTCTTGAATCCACAAGAAAGCAATTAGATAATGACAGGGGCAGTGACACAGTGATTTGTTGCCTTCTGTTGTAATGTGATTCCAGGAATCCGGTTGAAAATGAATTTTAAAGCTTCCAAGAAATCCTTCCATTATGTTGCTTTATGGGTGCACACCGGCTCGAGACGTTGTTTACGAAGATGCACCAGACATTCCCAGACAGAACGATGCTTTATGTGCAGTGTGGTTGGTTAGAAATGACTTGTGTTCACATGTAAGAGTGTTTGTCTGGAGTCGCAGTGAAAGTCCCAGTTCTCCGTGATGATTCGGCTTTGCAGAGCACATAAAGAAAGCCGTGGTCATGCAGCCAGACTGCAGGCTGTAAAGAAGCCCCCTCCAGCCCTCCCTCATTTAGGTATAAATACCCTGAGGAATGTTTTGTTTTCTCACTGCTCTCTGTGTCAGTTTCATCTCTTTTGTCTGGCTCCCTCACTGTTATCCCGCTGTCTAATGATGATAATCTCAAAAGAGACTTACGGGGGATAAGCACCCTCAGCTGTCCTCCTTAAAAAAAAAAAAAAAAAAAGAAGAACAGGTGAACAATGATGGAGGACCGACTGCAGCAGTTGTAGTATGTAGCCTACAGGGCAGTGGGGCGGGCTTGGTCTGGGTCCATAATAGCTTTACCCTACGTACAGTAAACAGCGCCATGGGACTGGTTGGAGGATTACAGAGGATTTGCCATGCTAAGCCAGAGGAACCCAGCCCAGTGACCCCCTCATGTCTCCTCCTCCCTCGAGCACAGCAACAAACCACCATCTTCTTCTCCCTCCTCCCTCTTCACTTGGCCCACGATGCACTGGGGGACGGCCATGTGACCCAAATCACAGATTATATGGATAGGATAAAGGATGGCGGAGACAGTCTTTGGATGTTGATGTTTCATAAAGTGATTAAATCTGTTTCCCTCTGATCGGTTCGCGGGTGATGAATCTGCGCTCGCTTCCTGTGTTCTGCCTTTTTTACCCCTGCTCAGGGACACGTTTCCTGACAGATCTGCAAATTTGGCTTTAATGACAAAACTTATCATCCCAATGGCTGTCGGGGTAAATTAAGGGCATGTTCTGAGTGCATTTCCCGCCTTGCGAATTGAGTGATAATGTGACAGGCAGATGACATACATCACAAAGCCCGCGCCAAGTACTGTAGCTTGATGGGAAGAAGGCGATGCTGTCAGCGAACTAAAACCTGATTTGGCCCCATCACTTAAGTCGAGCGAACATTGCCTTTGGTTCCACTTTGGGACACTGCTTGAAAGCTAATTGAATCAAATAAGGGGATGGGGTCATTTTTGACTGGCGCTCCACAGGCATTTGTCTCTGTCAGCCTAATATCATGGAGTGAAGTGACTCAGCAGAGAGCGGCCCCCAACCCGACTGTGGACGTGGCCTTAACTCAAACTGACAGTGTTCTCCCGTACATACCTTGCCAGGAGCCACTCTGCTGGAAAGCTGAGGTTTTGTTCCCCCCCCCACTACCACCATTGTCATCATCATGTGTTGCCTCCACGCGCAGCGAAACCTCAGAAACACTCACAGGCAAAAATAGATCAACCCAGGAAGGAAGGCAGAGGTTTATTTTGAGCGAAGTGGTGAACTCTGAAGAAGAGTTTCTCAGTAGTTTTCTTGGCATAATGTAATCTCAGGGGGCCGTGCAGTTCCTGAATGGAGTGATGTTGTACAGTGCAGGGAAGGCAAGGGCAGAGAGTCGTCATCCCTGGTGCGAGGAACGACTCATGTCTGATTTCATTGATGCCTTCATTGACTGTGCCACCTTTTAATAGAGCTACAGTACGGCGCGTCTTATGTAATGTACAGGAGGTGGCGTCGCACATACGGGCTGGAAGGTTGAGGAAGTTGAGGAAAATGTTAAGAGAGGGAACTCTCTGGGCTTCTACTGCTTTCTATACTGTGGTGAAGGGCAGCTTGGGCTAGGCTAAGCTAACAGTCTCCTGGTTCGGAGCTTCATATTTAATCTAGAGACTCGCGGCATGATCCTCTCATCTCGTTCCTCTTTTGCCTGCTCTGCCTTTTCGCCTTCTTTTCCCACACAAATTGCATAAAGGTGAACAGTTTTTAATGAATGCCCGTTTCTGTTTTGGCACAGGATCATGCAAAATGATTGTACAGGATTGTACAGAGTCAACAAATCGGTGAATGCTGATGAAAATAGTTGTGTGCCTACTGTCTAGTCTTACCACCTTCATTCAGATGTGCCAACAGAATATTGTACATTTTGTTCTAGTGCCTGTGTCGTATCCCATAATATCTATTAAAAACTTTATTGCGATTTTCAAATCTGAGTTCTCAGACCATTAGTTTTACAGGGAGCTCACTTTATACGCATGCTTTTTTTTTAACCTTGTTGTCTCGTATTTAAATTCATTATGGGAGCGGGTTCAAAAAGTTTAATAAAACATTAAATGAACTCAGCCAGCGTGAACTCGTATTCTGTTTAGTGGAAATGGTAATTTAACAAACATTTATAGTCTTCCATATTTTAACCTCATTGCCGTGGCATTCTCATAAGCATAGATTGCGCATCTAATATTACCCAAAGCACGCTGTCTGTAAAAGTTATAGCTGTTATGATACAGGCTGGAATGAGCCTCCTGGTGCTCTATTAGATGATGGGATATGAAGAAGTAAACCGGAGAAGTCTGATCCATTAGTTGCTGTGAATCCCCCAGTGTGTTAGAGTTATTTTCTTTCATATTTTGTCATATTTTCAGCTTTTCTATCTAAATCCAGTTTCTGAAAAGAAAGAAATTGTTGAAGTCAAACATGTATTGTCATTCTTTGGTCTAAATTAGATAACCTGAAGATAGTGTCAATACAGGAACACAATTAAGCCCATGCAAGGTTTGGATATTGAACTGAAAAGAGAGATTCATTATCCCTTCCCACTGACAAGTGCAGGTGAAATGAATGTACATAGAGATTTTTCATTGCAGGGGGGGGGGGGGACCCTCATCCAGGGCAACCCAAAAATCTGACGGTGACACAACTGACCTCCAGCATATTGCCGAGTTCCTCCGGGAGACGCAGATAAGGTGCCCCTGAGCAGATAACAGCCGTGCATCGCAACCATTAGCCCGACGCAAGTATGAGAGTCAGAAATGACAGAGAGGGTGTTTATTCGTTGCCCAGTAATTGACTGAGCATTACCATAATGGCATTGTGTTTCCTGCCAGGCTAATGTTGACCCCTATTAGTTCAGGAAACGCGCTGCAATCAGGCTCCGTGTGCGCCGCCAGACACGGCCAAGGAAATGAATCGGGGAGGAAGGAGAGATGAGGAGGGACTGGAGGGGGAGAGATGTAAACAATGGTGAGGTGCAGACAATGGGACAACCAGGGGACAGCAGTGGAGAACAGAAGGGAAGATGAGTCATATCACTGCAGCCCACCGGATCCTGATTGAAATGCCACTGCAGCAGCGAGACTTAACAGGCAGGCTTTTTGGCCGGCCTGTATTGGAGTTTAACACTCACCAAAATATAATTTCATCCTTTCAGACTGAGCTTTACTTTGAATCCTTGTGCAATGCTGAGAAACATGGACATTTTCTGTATTTACACGCTGAGAAATCTTGTGCAGTTGCATGATGTCAGTGAGATGCTCACCCCTCAAACCTACAGACAGCATCAATACAGTCAACATACCCACAATTAGAAACTAATTTGGACAAAAAGGGCACTGCCCACGCTAGAAGTCACTCTTTAATGTTTCTGAGGTCTAGAGGAAAAGAAAATGCTTCAGTTACTGCGTGCGTGGCCCTCACCAGTTATGTGGCTGGTGTTGTGTTGTTTCCTTGCCTCTGCACTTCTTCATGGCTGTTACTGATTTAGCTGCATGCTGGGCCAGCTAATCCTGCCTCCGATCAATACTCCACTTCTCCTGCTCACACTCTGGATTTCATCCAGGAACCGGCACGGCCGATATCTTTATTTACCTTCTCTTCTCATCAGTCATTCATAAACCCGGTGGCAGGGAGAATTGAAGTTTGGATGTGAAACCGCGTGGACGTGATAGAGTAGTAGATAGGCTCGGCCGGGGGAACATCAGGCCTGATGTGTTTGCAGACGCTTTTGTTAACGGCGCACTGGATGCATGCTTAGCTCATCTCTGTTTTGTGTGAAATAGCTCTGTCAGCCCCTCACCGGACGTAAGGCTGCGTGCGTTTGGCCGACCACACGGCCCCCGCGTCGTTGTTGTTTCACGGCCGGCAGCTTTCAGCAGAAGAGCAGAGCGGAGCGCTGGCGGTACCTGCTGTACCCCTGTTTGTCTGAGGGATTCTCCTCGATCCATTACACGCTTGGATGCTGATAGTGTTTGTCAGGATGCTCTGCACGCACAGAGACAATTAAGCTGAGACACAAGGCAGGCTTAATGAAGCTCGGCAGGAAAAACATCCTCAAACAAGGGTCTTTTGCTATAGAGATGGAAGTAGACAAGGTCCATTCGTGTCGGGGGGAACCACACGGCTCCACTGGTGCTTCGCTGTGGTGTAGGTTCACGCTTTGGTGACAGTGCTGAAAGAGAGATAAACCACACAAATAAGCTGACCTTGAATGCAACCTTTTAAGGCTTTATGATTTACTGATAGACTTGTAGCTATATGTGGCACGCTCTTACAGATCTGCCTCGTCTGTAATGTACAAGATAAGAAATTCAAATGTCAGATTCCGTAATGGAGCCATATTTTGACAGCCATGGTATTTTAAATTTCAATTTTCCGTCCAGTGTGAATTGGCATCAGAGTAGCTTGGAGTGAAGAAGCGGGAGCCTGGGCTCTCTGACTCCCAGCAAACCATCTGAATCACACGAGGTCCCCAGACAGCCCGAGCTAGGCGCCTTGTTCTTCATCCGCTGATTAACTAATCAAAGCTATCATGATGTTAGTCAGATAAAATGTTCTTGTGAACTGTCACCCAGCTAACTCAAATCTTCAAACACAGACTCAACAGAGTGGATTCATCTTTTTACTCCCGCTGCACAGCAGGAAGTCTTCCAAAACGTGGGAAGAATGTGATTCTCAACTTCAACAAAATGAAGTATTAACAAATCTGCTAATGAATGGCAGATAGAATGAAATTGTATCACCAACATGTTACTGTGTGGTTGATACATCAAGCGTGTGTGCTGCACATGATACACTCTACTGGCTGTAATTTAGAAATCTAAAATAAAAACTTATCTAACCTTAATTCAGTTTCAATGCACTGCTCACCTGAAGCATTTGCAGTAACAGCTGCATCATTTGCTGCTGCTGCTACTGTCATACCATCTCACAAGCCCAGCATCCACCTGCAGGCTCTAACTTTAAGTTCCCCTCGGGGGGGAAGTCATTTTGTCACTTCCCAGTCTCTGCTGTGCTGAGCTTGGTGTGTCCTTACAGGGAGCGACAAGGTCAAAGCCAAATGCTGGCTTTGAACGTTCAGCATTTTTAGTGTCTGCCTTCACAGCGTACAGAAAAACTGAGGAGAAAATAGCATCCAGATGCAATGTCCCATTACTTAAATGAGACGTTAGTTAAATGCGCTATAACTTTTTTTTATTTACTCCCAGAAAAGATTGTGCAGGAGCTGGGTTCATTTCAATTCACGATTTTTACTTCTATTCCTGCACTATCTTCTTCTTTCTCGTCTTTGTTGCCTTCACGTTGCGTTACATTTGACTGTATAGTGCTTTAAAAAAGAAACTTATTGGTTTGTGCTCACTTTAAGCCCAGCGGCAGGTGAAGCTGGCCTCATATAATCCCAAATAAAGTCTTAATGTATTTTCAGTTTTTGTCTTGGTTCAGTATAGACCCTTGAAAGCTTGCAGGCTTGTTATTATTTTTCTGAGGGGGAGTGCTGGGCTTGGTGAAGTGCTCTGTGTAATCATTTTAAGCCTGCAACACTGTGACGAATGGGAGGATGAGTCACATTTGAACAGCAATGGAAAAGGAAATTATGCGACTCTTTGAAATTATCTCAGTCTACTGCCTGGGCTCTGAATTTTCCCACAGATTAGATAAACAGTTCGCTTTAATGAAATGAAATATTTTATAATAATTGGCTGCCACTGTGCATGTACCTGCAGCCCTTTATGGCGAGGTATTTCTCATCTCATTAATGTCCCCCTGCTGCCATTATGGTACGAAATGTTTCAGATATATAAAAACTGAACCTGTTTAAATGTGATGGACCGCTTTCAACATTTTCCAAACTGGTGCTTCTTAACAGCTATTGTGTGAGTTCCCATGATTTTATTCAGACATGGCTGGTCCCCAGGATGAATCCTAATGACTCTGGTGATGCCATGACTCTTCCTGTAAAACCACCTGGTGGTTGAAATTTGTGGTTTTAAAGTCCAACTGAACTACTTTTAGTCAACCTTTTTTGTATAATATCATCGTTTTTGAATTATTGAAAAGAAGGAGCAAAAGGTATTTTCTGTCTCAGTGTCTCATTTTGATTGACAGCAGCTGGCAGGCTTAGTGCAAGCAGAGCAAGGAGAAAAAAAATTGTAGGTGCTGTGCAGCAGTGAGTCGGGGTCAGGCATTTTGAGGAGGAGGAGGGAGGAGAAGGAGGAGGAAGATGAAAAATCAACAAAAACCTGAAGGCATAATGAAAGGACCAAATATCCAGGCAGAAGCAATACCTGTCCAGACTTCAAAGTGGTTAAATATATATACACTCAAACTGTCATTTGATTTAGGCAAAGAAAACCTTCTAAGTGAGACCCTTACAAAATATTTTTCTTTTAATATTTCAGTCGTTTTCTATATTAACTGAAAGGCATGAAAACATAAATATTACAGAACATCAGTATAAATCGAATTAAACTCCCAAGTCCCATTTGTCAACTTTATTCTTGCAACTTCAACATTTCGACCGGGGGCTAACGCAGGTTTGCCATCTTCGTGTGATCAGTCCATGTGAGGGGCTGCTGTCTGTGGCTGTCACGGCTGCGGGAGCAGTGATGGCGGCGGTGAGACTCGTGGTAAAGTGCAGTGGTTGTGGTAGCAGCAACAGTGCCGGTAGCAGCTGGAGTCACGATGGCTGTGGCAGCAATGGATGAGTCAGCAGTAACATTTGTAAATCCAATGTAAACACTAAGATGATCATTCAGTTTAATAGGGACAAAACACAGTTTTTTCTGCAGCATCTGGTTTCACCTGTTAATGAACTCAGAAGCAACTGCAAAGCTAGCAGTAGGAGTAACCGTCGTGGACATTCCCAAGTTGAAAATGTGTTGAAATGTGTTTTTTTGTGTACCATGGTGAGGCCCCCCCTCAGTGGAGGCAGAAACTAGTGCCAAACTGTTGAGAGCAGCTTCTGTCTGTAATGTGTGTTTTGTTTGGCTCGAACAGTGAGACTACTCTAATCCTTCATCCAGCTAATTGCATTATCAAACACACGTCATACCTTGAGTGTAATGCAATGTCAGAACAATTCATCTTAACTGCAGGCTGTATTTAAAACATTTTCTTGTCCCTAAAACTCAGTCTGTAGAACACGATATGCAGAAATAATAGTAAGACCTATCTGTGGCCGCCCGTATTGTTATCACATGTGAATCATGGAAGTCGCAAAATTGGCTGCCGCGCTGCCTTAGATCACTCACAGCAGTGAGTACATCTGCGGTTTCCATGTCACCTGAATGAATTATCAGATGTTTCCAGTGTCACGCTACTTTGTTAACCTTTATGCCGGCTTATTCAGCTCTCCTCTGCTGCCTGCCAGAGTGAAGGAGAGAGGAAACACGCTCCAGGTGTTATAAATGAGACGGTGTGTATGTGTGTACATGCTCGTGCGTCTAACTGATGGAGGGGGGGGGAGGTGGTAGATTGAGCTGAACAGGCCTGCCTTAATCACCTCCGTTCTCCTTCCTTTTTTTCTCCCCCCCCTTCCCTCTGGCCCTCCACTCATCTCATTACAGAGAGGAGAGGGTGAGAAGTGAGGCCTGCGTAGACCTCGGCATTAATTATTGAGCCCTATCTTCTTTTACTCCAGCTCCTCCTCCACAGTCTCTGATAACCTTTACATAAAAGAGCAGAGGCTAACTCCCAGCCATTATACAGTGTGGTAAATAGCATAGACATTATAGATGGACCCATTTTGGGGTTTTAACCATTCAGGGGCTGCTACCTAATAGCCTGAGTGTGACATGTTTACCTACACAAACAGATATATAGCTCTCCTTTTTAATGGCATTTTACTGCTCCCCCCTTTGCTCCCGTTGAGCTTCAGAGCTAATTAATTCCGCTCTGTTTTTAAATGGGTGCTGTTGTGGCAAGGCAAAGCAAATAATTATTAAAATTGACATTTGACTCCATCCTTTGTCGTTGTCATGGTGGCTGAGCGATGCTCCGCTCCTTGCCTCCTGCCATGCCCGGTCAATTAGAATCGCTCAGTTGGAGGCCAGCAAATGGAGGCTGTTGAAGTGCGCACGGCCGAGGCATCCAGACAACTGGAGGGCGACCCGACTGTGATGCTGAAAATCTCACTGTTATCTCCTTCTGTCCCCTGTGCGTGTGTGTGTGTGTGTGTGTGTGTGTGTGCGTGCATGTGTGTGTGTGTGTGTGCTTCCTGCAGGTTTGAAAAGTCAACATCAAACCTCCACCTCCCAAAGCCTCTGAGCAGGAGAAAGAAGACGCTGCCAAGATGTTCAGCACCAAAAGGTCAGCACAATGTCACTTTTGATCTCTTCTTACCTGCTCATGAAGATAAAAAATAAAATAAAAAAGACGACAGAAATCTCAGGGCGTTTTAAAATGACTTCTGCAGATGATGGCTGACATTTCTGATCGGTTGACTTTGCACGTGAAAAGACACTGATGTGAAGAAAAATGATGCTTGATTTCAGGTCACAGAAAACCAAAGAACACACAAAACAAAGCATCATTATTTATTTAGGGTGAAGTCTGTGAAATATATGATTTGAGACATAATACCTTTACCTGTATCCACTTTTTAATCAATACATGCAGCTACCACGTTTCCAAAGAGGCAGACCCCGGAGACCCCTTTAAACTGAACTTTAAATAGTCTCACCCAGCCCGTGTAGGAAGTTTAGGAAGCCCAGTTTACAGTTCTCCTTGGTTGTGTGTACATTCTGTATTTTTAATGTGGCTTGTTATAGCGCACAGTCTGCATAAATCATTTATCACTCTGGCTTTTCTGGATGCTGACTGCAGGGTAGAAGTGGTCACATTGCTAAGCCACTATGTGTAAGGTGTGTTAGGAGGATCAAAACAAAATTCCTTCGGTTGTTTCTGTCCTGTTGTTTTGATCCTATGGAACAATCCTCATCTTGGGTTGGCTTATATTTAAGTATCTTAACTACTGGATCCATTGCTGAGAACAGCACATTCATTCCTACATCGAAAACGCAGATTAAATCTCTTGACTAATTAATTCCATGAATTGTAATTGAACAGTGAATATTGATTCAATAAGGTTATATTGTGCAGGCTTATAACTGTAAAACCTAATTTTGCTTTCACAGCCTTCAGCTATGTAACCGAGGGAGGTCCTGTGTAGAAACTGCAGCCTGCATGACTGTAGTTTCTCAACAAAAATAGAAACGATGAAGTATCGATGAACGATATCATCAGACGAGGACAAAATATCACAATTATATTCACTTTTATTTTATAATTTAGTCTGAGAATTGTCCAGAAAATGTATTTTTACATGTAGATGACATTTGAAATATACTTTTGACAAAGGAGATCACTCCTTATAGAGCTGTAGTGAGAGTAATACCACGTGGTGACTTTTCTTTTCAAAGCCAGAAATGCAAGAGTGTAAGAAATTAATTAAACTGTGTTTGTAGCAACAGTAACTAATGGCAATGGCAGTTTGTACTTAAGGCTGATCACTCTTTATTCTTTATTTGATTGGATGACGTTTATGATCAAAACCAAAAAAGATTTTTAGAGTGTAGAAATCTTTTCTGTGCCGATTGAAATCTGTCTCTAAATTTGCTTTGCTCTGAGGATTTAAAAGTTGAAGTGAAATCGAGGTATTTCCTGTGTGAGAGTTGGAAAGATAAAAGCAAACCGCCTGCAGTCCCCAGCCGTAACTGAAGAGAATTCTTCCTGTTTGCATCCCAAACCGAAGCTTGAGGACTAAAGATGATTTTTATTTTTGCAAATCTGTTCCACAGCACCTCCAGTTTTTAGTCCTCTGCAGCTGATCCTTACAATATCAGATGTTCACACTTGACCTTCCATATTCAAATACTCAGCTCTGCACACACACACACAGAGTTGTTATCTGCAGCTGAGCCCCTTAGATATGTGAAAAGGCTCCGTACTGATGGCAGCAGAATCCACACTGTAAGAACTACATGGTGAGATTAGACTGACATTCACCTCTCAGGGCCTGATTTATATTGACAGAGACGACTGGCCACCGCATCGGCGAGATATCCATCCCTCCTTTGCCTACACTTTGATAGTCATAGCTCCACATATGTGCCGCGTAAGGTTTATTATGCCTCTGCCCGCCGGATTTTCGAGGTCTTGTCCGTCTCAGTCTTGTGAACGCTTGAGGGAATTTCATTACCTTCGGTCCAAATGTTCACATGAACACACAATGTTCATCACACACGATTAGATTTAGGTGGGCAAAGGTCAAAGGTCACTGTGACCTCACAAAACTCATTTTTGGCCAAAACTCAAGCATTCATACACTAATTATGAGAAAGTTTCACGCAAATGTCTCATAGGATAAAATGATGACGTGATGATAGCTTGTATCTAAAAGGTCAAAGGTCAGCTTCACTGTGACATCATAATGTTTTTCAGAAACACATCTCTGGCCATTATTCAGCACCAAAACTCACATTTGGTGAGATACTGAGTTGGTGACACTAATCTTGGGCTTCCACCTTGAAGCTGTGCTGGTTGTGCAGCTGTTCTGTGCTGCAGGGTTGAAGATGTGTGTGAAGCATCCATGTTTCTACGATTTGTAGCTTCTTTGCAGCAGCATCCATATTTGAAGCATTGCAGTCCAGCACTTAATACATTTTATTAAATTCCTTCTCTACATATATTATGTAAGTCTGGACAGACATGAATGTACGCTGCAACCTGGCTGGTTGGTGGAAGCATACAACCAGCAACCAACATGGCAGTAATTGTAGCTTCAGGTCCACAGAAAGAATAAAGGCTTGTGTTTACAGCAGAAAGTTCCTGTTGTGCGACAGTGAGGTATAATGGGGAGGTTAAGGTATCGTAATGCGATGAGGACTGAGTGCTGTCATAATGCTGCATCCATCCACCTGTCTCCTCCCGGTGTGTGTGATCATCATACTGTGGGTGAGACGATGATTAAACCAAGCCAGCTCTCCGTCTTCAGGGAGCTGTGTCAGCGCAGTGGATGACACGGATACGCTCAAAATGACTATAATAGGCTGCCATCTTGAAATTCAAAGACCCCAAACCTCATTCACATTTTTGCTGAATATGAAACAAAGCATTTTTCTCCTGCTAAACTGCTGAAGGAAACATAAAGTGGAAGAGGAAATCTGTGTATCTGTCAGATTGCTGTGTGCTGTTGTGGCTTCATCTGTGGGTTTTTAATATTGGTTTTCCTCTTGGGTTCCCTCGAGTCATCTCCAACAACACGTGCAAGGCAGGAACGTAATTAAAAGTCTTCCATTCAAATTTAATCCGTCAAACGTCTTAACATAGCAGTTTACCTTTGATTTGAACGGAGCGAAGTGTGGAGCACACCGAAGGATAATACATCTGAAGCGTTAGCACTTTGTGCTCCTGACTTCGTTTAGTGTTCTCTCCTCCTGATGATATGAGCTGTTTGCTTATTATGGATAAACTGAGTGCAAGTATCCACAGCCTGATTGTTTGTGTCAACATGTGCTCATTAAAATGTAACTGGAGCACTGTTAATCCCACTCTTTCATTCTGGATGAGAGCCATTATGACGCGATGCACCACTGCATTGATTTGAGTTACACATTTGTACTCTACTCTCCATTTTGTCAGCTGTTTTTTTTCCTTTGTTTGGTTTTAGTCCAGTCTCAAATGACCTTGTTAGTTTTTGTCATATTTAGTCAACATTTTTTCTTCGTTATCTCATGAAAAACCCAGGTTGACTGAGCCACAATACAGCTTTCATAATGAAACATCGCCACCTTACTAGGAACAAACTATTTCTTCAGCCTACTTTAACCTACCTACCTAATTTCTTTGTGGTGAACATTAATGTTGGTGGGCCTTAATGTGTCTTCAGGGTTTGTGGGATCCTTACTAGCTATTTTATGGCCCCATTGCTTCCCTTTGAACAGAACAATGCAATTAGTTCTTTTATCAGCCTCATTTTAAGGAAAATGGGCCCAAATATAACCTTGTTTCTTTCTCCCAAGCCCTGATGTCTGTGGTAACCTCAACTTGCTTTGTGTAAAATAGTTATAAATAGTTGTAAATTAGTCCGGACTTTGCTTGTGGCGTGCTGACTTGGTGCGCAGCAAAGCAAACATAACTGCAGCATTGAAATTGCAGCATTGCACAAAGTGTGTCATCGTAGTTTTGGTTAACTGAATTAACAGTGTTCCTGTGGCTGCTTCTGCTTGTCAGCATTGGTCACTTCCATAAAGAGAGGAGGAGTGATTCTTATGGATAACTGCTGTTTTCTGGAAAGTGATGTCCAGAATCACAAGCACAACTTTAAGGCCTGGTTGGACAGTCGAACTGAATTGCCATTCTGTTATATTTTCCGACATTGTGTCGATTCCTTCGTGGAAGGGACTGATATTTCTTTTGTTTTTCCCAAACCAATAGCTAGCAAGTAGCTATTGGGCACTAAGCCAGCCACTGCTGTGCCTTACATAGCTCATGTGATCAGTTACAGGAAATGCTGCAGTCTGCTTTGTCTCTGTCTAGGCATAGGTTCTGATTCAAAAACAGCCGTAACAGACAGACATGCTGTCTGTGCCTGATTAAGCTATTTTAAAGCTCAGGCTTGATGAAGGAAACAAAGGTAGAACAGACGGAAGGTATTTCTGTCCATTCTGCAGTTTTGTTTGTTTGTTTGTTCACTGTAGTGGCCTTGTCTGTCCTGCCTTGCCAAGTTGTTTGAAAGAGCTCTGTGCAGTGCGATGAGGAATAAGTTTTGTTTCCTTTTTAGCATTTTTCCTTCTATCTTAACCAAAGTTATAATCAGCAGATGAATCCATTGTCAAAATAGCTATTTCATTAGTTGCAGTCCTAATTCGATTAAAGAATGATTTGTGCAAAGCTCTGATAGAACTGAGCACAAGACCACCTCTTTGAACTGAACAAATCAGAGATATGCATCGCTACTCCCATGTTAAGCAGGCCTGTCAACCCTCCTGGGATTCTCCCATATTTTACCCTTCTCTACTGCAAATCTCCTGTTGAAATATTTTCCTGTAAATCTCCCATATTTTTAACCTTTCTTCTTCAAAAAAAAGTCAGCTGTAACATTGATGGGAAGCATAATCACCCACTTAATGTGTTAGCCACATTCCCCGCCAGTACAGCAGGTGACAGTATGTAGAACAGTAGCTGTAACATCTACTGATGAGGAGTCAGTCAGTCAAACAGCATCTGCCAATAAAACAACTAGAAGGATAAATGTGAGAGGGATGGAGTTCCTTCCAATAACGCTTGTGCAAGTATCTCACCAAATGTGTAATGCTAAACAGATTTGAATGTGTCACAAGTATTACTGTGTGCTGCCAAGAGGTACAGAAACATGCTTCACCAGTGACAGTATTTATACAATCTCTGCCGTCCATTTTCATTGACAATTGAATGGCCATATCCTTCAAGTGTAGTCAATAAACTAAGTGCTGAATTTATCTGCCCTTTAGGGTTTTCATTTATGTAATGCAGGCATGTTCACAGCGTTTTACTGACCTCTGGCCAGCTGACTGTAGTCACTTAATGTAGGAAGTAGTGAAGTCAATCCTTGTTGCTCTGATGTTTTAAAGCAACTGTTTGCCTAGTGGTGATTTCAGGATTCACCTTGTGTAAATGTAAGGCATATGTAGACTGCGGTGAGGGTGGTGGGACGGCCCAGGGCGGGGTGCTGGAAAATTTTGCATATTTTGAAATTCCAGTGTTGGTGGCTATGAGGTTAAGTCCCATGTTAAGCCATGTTATCCAATCCTCTTATGTGATGAAAATAGAAGTGATTGTACCTGTATTGTCGTATTCCCCCATTACATTGTGAACTTGCACCATTTAATCTTAAACCAGATGGCGTTTTACTAAACACAGATTGTGTAATGATATTAACATTTGCCTTGATTTTCACTTCCAAAAAGGTAAAGCTGTGGCTCTTTTACTACCCGTGTAAAATATATTGTAAAGAAACAGGTTATTCCCTTAATACTCCTGACTCCGGGCAGCTTTGTAGCAACTTTTCCACAGGTGTTTCAGGGTATGTTCAGTGTTTATTTTTGTCGTATCTCCAAGCAAAAAGGTTTCACACATGGCTCCTTCTTTGTGAAGCAGTGTGGGTGGACAAGGATTCAGTTCAGGACCTAGAGGAATGTTGTTACCATGTTGTCAGCTATTTGACTAGGACTATTTACTCCAACCTTTCCTTTTCTTTACTGTTTTAATCTACATGCCATCTGCATGGATGCACCCTCCGGAGGCAACCCTACGACTGTGTTTCAGCTCTCAGAACACACTGGAAGTATTAATGATGTATAATAATATTCCCATACTTGCACAGAGTTCTGTTTGTAATTCATTTTTGTTACAATGCAGCTGAAATGGTGCTGGCTTCATGTACCTGCACAGCCTCAGTTTTGCCCAAGGTTGCCAGTTGAAGTCGCTCATCATCATCTCGTTGGCTCGGATGACTGTCACGAAGAGTCATTTGGTTTCCATCCTTGGTTGTCAGCCGTGTTGGTTCATCGATTCAAAATAGTGCCGCTCAGCTGTTTTTGGAAACTGTTGGGACAGGAACAGAGATTAACTGTCATGCCGGCAGCAGCTCAGACAGAGATCTTGACGGGACGGCGTGAAGGTGTCACAACTGGACCAGTAATTGCTTTCAGTGGGAGCTGTAATGCAATCACCACAATATGAGTTGTATTCATTAGTGGCAAAACGATAGACCTAAAGAGGGTTGTTTTGCCAAATCCACAGCTCTTCCACAATGGAGTCGATGTTAGCTGTAGCATGACTGGGATGTGTGCTAGACGTACTTTGTGGGATGCCCCATCACAGTGACAGATTGTGCCTTCCTGTGGTAGCTTCTTCCTAAGCCTCACTGATGCATCGCAAATAATCCAAACAGTGAAGAAAGGAAACATGTTTATCCATCATGGCGCACGCTCTGTCCATGATATGTGCCGTATGTCCTTGGCATACTCTTCTACTGTGACGACATAATGTTCATGTATGTGCACCTTCGCCCTCATCTGGACAGCAATCAATATGTCACATTCTCATCATGGTAGTTAAGCTTTTCATGACACTTTAGTAATTACAATCTTAACAAAATATCAGATCTGACATTGACCCCCCTCCACTTATATTGACCTTCATAAAGAGTAATTGGATATCTGACTGTCTGTACCTCTGAGCTGTTGATCGACATCAAGGGGCCTTGCACTTGATTACTTATGTATGCGGAGGAAAGAGAATGGTGTCTGGGGAGTAGAGTGCATGCTGGGATGTGTTAACCCCCTGCAAAGGCCTGCTGATCCAATCATGATGAACAGGCTGCCGTCCCGCGCCGCACACTGACTCTCCTTGGGGCGACCTTGAAGTGTGTTGCAACAGTGTGGCTGTGACTCAGTGCATGAAAGCCACACATTCAAAGACATTATCTCTCTTGCACTTTGAAGACTTGGTAATGTAATATACATTAGGTTGGGCTGGGCATGATTGATTTAGTTGAATACCAAGTGAGTTTTTGCATTTAATTAGACTGTAGCTGGCCATGGGAAGAAAGTTTCTGAGAGGCAGGCAGGTGTCCGTAATAATTCAATGACGGGACACTTCACTAGCCTCGGTCAATAATTTAACCATCTTTGTAAAGTTATGCACAAAGTATAATATGTTATACTGCAGATAACAGTAGCAACAGGACTTTTTAAATTGAAATTCTAGTTTCAAACAAACTTAGTCTTATTCAGTATTATCAGTAGTAATAACATTGCACTACCCAAAGTAATTGCTAAGATCTGGGAGCCAGCACGCTCACTAAAATGACAAAGAATGGGGCAGAGAACATGTCGGGCAGTAATGAGCCGTCAAGAAACTTCTAGATTAGCCGGAGTTGTTTCAAAGATCAAATGAAACTCTGCGTCCATTGAAACAGGACTGAACTCCTGGTTCACTACACTACCATATTTACCGCAGTTTGTACAGCTATACAGCTATGATGGAGGTTCACATAAAAACGTTCATCTACCTGAGAACATTATAGGTGGTCTTTGGTTCTGGTGTCTGTCCCTAATTGATAAAAGAACAAATGTTCCTTTTAAGACTCGTTTCAATCTGATGTTCAACAAGCAAACTAATCCATCATAGAAAAGACTCAGACAGACATACATAAAACTAATGAGATCAGAATGCAGTGCAGCTGCAAGATGTCAGCTGAGTAGGTCACAATGCGATTAGAGCTCTTTTCTGCATATCACTATCCTCACCTACATGTGAAACGCATATATATGCTGTGGCACAGGCACATTCTGTGGGACAGAGACACGCAAGAACAGGTCAATGGGGTAGACTCTGGTCACACTAAAAACACTATCACAAAGTGCATGCAGGCCTTGGATGGGCTGCGTGTGCTGTTGCAGCCTCAGTCCTCACAGTAGTACTGCTGACAACACACCCAGAGTGGACGAGAGGCGCCTGCAAGAACTATGTGGATATAATCAGTCTCAAGGCTAGTGACGTCCAAGTTAGTCTGTGCCTCTGCTGCTTAGTCTAACAGTGCAGACGGCAGCGGCATTTTGATCAGGCAGCCTTGGATGCTGCAGGTCCTGAACATAGGAAGTGACAGCATCAGTAACCGAGCCTGAGAACTGCTAAACTCTGCAGGATTGTGATGAGGAGTGGTCTTTCTGCTGACGCGGGGAAGAGGGAGGTATCAAATGTCAAGCGGCACATTAATTCTACTGTAAGACTGGATAAATATGCAGGACAGGGTTTTGTGTGCGTCAGTGTTTGTGCACCACAGCGTACTGTGTACATGTGCTCAGATGTGCTGAATGAATGGAAAAAGCTGAGTATATTTAAGTAGTTAAATTCCGTGATCGTCTTTTTATGTTGACCATTGTTCTTATACGTGTTGTCTGATTTATCGTTCACATCACCTTGTCTGCTCTAACTGCACACGTCAGTTTCTCTGTATAATGAAGGCATTGTTCAGTCTAACTTCCTTATTGATTGAAGGCAGTTGATTTGACTGACTCAACCACTCCATTGATTTTGCGTGCTATTTAAAGGGAGTTTGGTGTGGAGGTGAACGGAGCGCTGGTCGATAATCAGTGGCCACAGATGAAATCACAGCTCCTGCTGTGCTCGGACATGCAGATCTCCAGCTGAGCATCCACTAATCAGTTCTGTTCTAATTGGTGAGGCAAGTTTACAGCTTACTGCAGGTTTTTGGTGGTCGTGTTAAAATCCTGGCCTTGTGTGCGGTGCGGTCTCCTCTAATGATCACCAGGATAAACACTACCATGACAACAGCAGATGTATGTTGTGGCTGTCTAAAACACATGGCCTTGGTCCGTTTCAAGTGCACTTCAGCAACTACAACGACAGATGCTCTTCTCCCACTTTAATCACAGTAAAGTTCAGATTGCTACTTTTTCTATTCTGCTGAAAAATGGCTGTAACAAAGCAGCCCTGGCCTTTTTCAGTCTATAATTTTGGGAAATGCTGACCTCCATGCAAGTATACCCCACTAATATGCATTGTGTTCTCATCTGATGTGTGAGTTGGAGTTGTGTGGGGAAAAGGAACGGTTTTGAAAGTAGATTGTGGCACTTTTGCAGGGAAAACAATAAGAGCCCACTGCCACCAGTGTCTACTCACCACCTGAGTAGACACTGGTGATGTTTCAGAAGGCCTCTTGATGTGGGCAAAGCATTTAGCAGTGCTAATTTTGATGCACTTATTGTGTCACAAACAAGAGTCCAGTTGTTCTTTTTGCTCTACCGTCGCATGCTGCAAATGTCGTTCAATGCCACATTGCATGAAGCTAAAGTTAAACTTAAATGCATCAACTTGACGTCAGTAGCCACCAATTTAGCGTTGCACTCCAATGACGTTGTTGGACTCTGGCAGCGAGCCTGCGCTGTACACTGTGGCAGTCGAACATCTGCTACGGTGCATCATTCAACAGAAAGTAACTCATTCTTCACTCAAATCTTAATGTGCAAACATCAAACACAGTGTATGTTTTGGTGTGATTGAAGTGGACTTTGCTGTTTAGGGCTCGGCTGCTAGTATAGCAGGTTTGTCCCATTGCAGCGGGAAAAGGTTGACAAGGGCAGTTTTTGGGCCACACAACCAAAACAACTAGCAAAAAGATGCTAAAATGTTCCATAAAGTTGGGTGATTCTGAGTGGGTTTGTCTCCATCAGCGTCTTTTATATCGCACATGGTGATCTGAAGCATTGTTGATGCAAAGATATTGATTAGTGCAGCTACAAACATGAGCTAAGCATTTGCATTTCACATGTGAATGCAGACTGAATGTGTTTTCCACACAGTCTGTGAAACTGCATCTGTGCTTTCCATCTAACCTAGAAATGTCAAGTGAAGGCCCCTGAGATTCAACAAGTCACTGAGTCATCGCTCTGTTTTCGGGCTTTCCGTTCTAACATGTCAGTAATTCGTGGCATATATTGATGCTTCACCAGGGTGAATCCAGTTAATGTTTACTGCATCTGTATTATCAGGCGCTGTTCCCGGTACACCCAGTGCATTTTTGTCTTTATTCATCGCATGTGGCAGTGGGTAATCACAGTGAGTGGTTGGGGATGGGGTGTAGCTCCACCCAAAGCATCCACCTCGCCTCATAAACCACAACACCAACATAAAGAGACACTGAAAAAAGGTCACTATTTCTCAGAATTTAATGTGCATGTTTTCTCTTTGAGGCAGATAGTGTTATTTGTCCCACCCTCCTCCTCCACCAGTTTCCCACCCCAGCACTTGTCACTCATTTTGATGAGCTGTCTGCTACAGCCTCGAGCTGTCCACTTCTAGCTGGAGGCTATAAATCTACAAGGACAAAAAAAAAAAACAACAGAAGTGTTCAGTGTTTTTGAACAGGTCTTGTCCACTAGTCACGTTTCTTACTGCTTTCTCGTGTTGCTGTGACCTTTCTGTGCCTTACAGCTACACGTCAGGAATAAACACTATACAGCCCTGAAGCAGGATTTATGTGCTTATACACGTGACTTGACATGATATAAAACACAGGCTGATAATTTGTTATTTTAATGCGTGAATTGGTGCATGTTGTAACTTTAAGAGAATGAGGGTTTTTTTTTATTATTTTACAGTTGCATCTAAACTGAGACCTCTCAATAAGAGTATGCTGGGGGTGCAAAGCTAAGAAACAGCTATACGTATCCTCAGGAGCCTTAATCAGTTGAAATGCATTGCCTCACATTTCAGATCAATGTACAGAGGTTGAATGTCACCTGGTGAAATTGGTGAAAGTGAGCCTGCAGGCCATGGGCACCAGCTAATGAAATTTTGATGCAGCTTTATTTAGAACTATATTTTACAGGATTACGTTCCAGGCTCCGTTTCCTACTTCAAAGGCGAGCTTTCACCACTGCTGGGGGTGGCAAGTCTAGCTGCACCACTCCCCAGAATGGGAAGGTTCCTAACAATTTTGCGCTTGTTTTTTTTTTTCCCCCTCTTCTTCCATCATTCAGAGGGCTTTCAAGTGATCAGTTCTAATCTGACTCGCTTTATTTTTCATCCTTTTTCCACTTCACTCTCTTAATCCATGCAGTGAGATATACGGCGGGTTCGTGTGTGGCTCTCTCGATTAGATTAGATTAGTGCTTTCATCACTTGTGGCCAGATGAGAGATAGAATGTCTTTCCATGTAAATGCCTCTGGAGTGGTGGCAGCTTTCCCCCAGAATAAACACTTGAAGGGCTGCTGACGTTTGATCATGTTAATATTTCTGCTGCTCATATCCTAGAGTTGATGTGAATGCATTTCATTGGTTGGATATTGCGGTTGTCTCAACTTGTCAAACTGGCCTCCTGTGATCTCAGAGGCTGTGTAAGGTCCCGGTCCAGCCGTGTTCACAGGGAGGCTGCTGAGCCCACTTCCACTGCCCGCTTGCCCAGCTCCGGTTCTGGTGCCACATCCCGTCCTAAAAAGACTATAGAGGCTATAGACAATATGGATTGCAGTGAATAGATTTTCCAGAGTGACATGTTTAACTTGCTTGTTTCATCCGACCAACACAAGACCCGGAGATATTCAGTTTACTTTCTGTAGACAAAGATACTGAAAAATATATTTTCGATTGAAAACTGTAGAATTTTGATAATTGATTATCAAAATAGTTGCTAAATAAATTTGTTAATTTCATGCTGAGCAGAATCCTGGCAGATTAAATTATAATCCCCCAAGTATAGTCCGCAATGCATGCATATTAGACTTGACATGATTTAATCTGCTTTCGATCCTATATGCTAGACTCCTACTGCACACTGCAGTACCTGGCATATGATAAATATCCATGTTGTATCCAAGTACACTCAACCTTCCCCTTTGGCCTTCTCCCTCCTCATTCGACCTCTCTCTCCCTCTGATTCTGTCTCTTTGCATGTCTCTTGCCCTCTCTCTGTTCCTCTCCCTCTTTCTCCTCGTCCTCCTGCGGGATGGATGGTTTGCAGCTCAGCTGTAGCAGCTGGTGCCCCAGGAGATCGCTGACCCGGGGTGAACACCGAAGAAGAGTCAAATTAATGTTTTATTTCATTACTCACATTGAAACGCCATCAGTTCTCAATGTCATCCAGAGGGTAAACGCTGCTTACCCAGGGGGAACTGCAAAAACATCAACGGCACCGTCACAACACACACATTTACATCTCCAGTACTGGAAGCAAAGCTGCTGTTTATTTTAATTATTCTTTGTCTCTTGAACTATAACAGTTATTTGTAGTGCCAGCAGCGTCTTTTTCTCGTCCTCTCTTTATCTCTGAGGGTGCAGTATTATGTCACGCAAACAGATTTGGCCAGCAGTAGCCAGAGAGCAGCAGAGAGAGCACCTCTGGGTGGTTGAATGTGTTTGTTAAGCATGATAATTCACTGTGGGAGAGTGCCAGAGGACAAAAAAAGAAAACAACCACCACCATTTCAAAGAGAGTCTGCCTCTGTAACTGCGCAGTCTTTCTCTGTCTGGGCTTTCATCCTCGTGACTCAAATAATTCCAGATCTTATATAAGGACAGATTAAGAAAAAATAAATATACCCCCCACCACCCAACCCCCCCCAGGAAAAAGAGTGAGTCCAGACAAAAAGAGCTTCAAACAGTTAGGAGTCAGATATGCAGCATGTACGCCGTCTCCCACTGCCGGGGCATCTAACTCAATTTGCTGACTGCTGTGACATTTTTGTGATTGTGGAAAAGTGCAGTGGCTGAATTTATTGTTGCAGGGCCTCTGCTTTTTTTTTTTTTTTTTTTTTTATGATGAATGCACTCTGAGCTCATCCTTATCTGGCAGGAAGCTTTAAAACATGAATCATACCATTTGTTTTTCTGCCATTTCCGAAAGTGACCAGCTGACAATAGCATCTAAGGATAGCAACGTGGGTGATGGTGACCAAAGAGTGCTTCAAACGAAGGAATTCATATAAATGTGGCACATGAGAATGAATTAAATCACTCTCACTGTTAATATAATTGAAATATTCTGATACATATATAATAAAGCCATCAAGTCAAGATAATCCAGTCAAATAGGAGATTTGTCTCAATCTGTGAAGGAACAGTTGATCCCTCACTACAATAAAAAATACTTAACATGTTGTATGGTATATATGGCACGCATATATCATGGTCTTACCATTCATGTATTCATCACTTGTAATTGTAAGTGAAAGAGATGTTACACATGTGGCGGATATGTAATAGCCATACATGGTTTTTCATATACGTACAACCCACTGGATACATTTGGATTGTGCTGCACAGACCCATAGACGTCACATCAGGTTACTTCTAACATTTAGGATGATAAAAGATAAATTCAGAGCTGCACTTTGTTGTTTTTATGAGTGAACTTGTAGCTACTGTGTGATCAAACTTTATTTCCAACATTGAAACAAAGAAATGATTCTTTTAGACAAAAATGCGTAATTAACTTGCTTGCCTGTTTTTTAGTTTGAGACAGTAAGTCTATTATTAATGGTGTTTCTATAAAGAAGGTCCATAACTGGTTAATATACTGTGATACCTAACAATTATTTGATGTATTTAAGTTCTTTGAGGTAAATTGTAGCCTCTGTTTTGTTTTTTTGTTTTCTTTCATGTGACAATTTAATTGGCAAATCATAGAAATGAACATTTGTGTTTACAGGCACATTTTACGGTACAGGCTAATCCTGGCTGCAGGGAAACAGTACTGTCTTGTTTTAGTGGTAAATAATTTTGGATACATGATTGCAAATGTCATATTAGAAGGTTAAAACACTATTATCGAATAGGGCCAATATCACCATTGTTGCTCACATGATCAGACACTTGGTTTGTAGGTTAAACCACTTGGACCTGATTGGCTGTACAGCCTGTAGTGGTTTCTAGCAGACCATGGTATGGGCTTGACTTTGCAGGTCTCTGTAATGGATGAGGAGGAGATATAGTGGTCTCAGAGCGCCATTAAAGTCTAAAAGCCACAAGCTTCTCTTCATTGAGAGGTAACACAATGTGACACTGACTCTGATTTATCGCTTTACAACAGATGGCATAGTAAATTTTCAATGACATTACTCAAGCTAATGGCAATTGCTTCTTCTTATGGAAGAACCACTGTTGGGAGCATTCAAAACAAATGCAGATTAAGGCGCAAAACCGAGCAAATGAAGCATCGTCATGAAGCTGACACATTGCATTCATGACAGCTCCAGCTCCACACGGCTCTTTTAGCTGATTGCATTTACAAAGAATCAAAATCAAGGCTGTTACCAATCTCCAAAAGAACTACAGGTTCAGTCTTCACGGGTTCACTCTTGACTTAAAAAGCCTTTCAGCCACCTAACACAAACTCTCTCTCGCCCAGTTGCCGGTATAAAAGTAGAATTTGACACGCAGTGGAAGAGTTGTAGAGAAATCAGAGCATTGAGACATTTCCATGGTGAGTGTGGGTATTACAGCGGAGGGAAGAAGGTGCCAGTTTTACTCATTTTACACAGGGTTCACAGGAAGGCTAAGGTAGCAGCCTCGATGGCACGCCAGTGCTCATCAGCCTCCTACACGGAGCTGCCTGCTCGCTCCACTTACTCTGTGTAGCCTGCTTTCTCCTTTACCTCATTCAGCCCTGAAGTAGTGCAGCTAAAGTGGCCTGGAAGGCTGGAAAAGTGGGACCATGTGCTCTACTGTGCCTACATTCTGTTATCCAGAGAAAGGACTCGAGAGAGAGGTTTTGCGTTGAACCAACTATAGCCGGACAGGTTTTTGTGAAGGAACACAAAAAACAGCTGTTAGAAACATGATGTACGTATGAGTTTGAGGCCCGTGACACATTTTATATCACACTTCGTTTGCAGCTTTACACTGAAGAACATATGCAGGGGACTTTGAGAGAAATTGCTCTAAATTTGGAAATAGGCTTTTTTGCAGGTCAATGAAATTGTGCCCCTAAAACTTCCCCAGACTCTCTCTCTCTCTCTCTCTCTCTCTCACACACACACACACACACACACACACACACACACACACACACACACACACATCCACACACAGTCATGTTTCCATCACTTTTTTGTGGACACTACATGGACTGATTCATTTCTTGGAGACTCACCATATTGATAACTGTAACCACTACTTGCCAACCGAAACCCAAATCTTCACCCCAAAATGTAATGATTTACATAATATTTTTTCCCCATAAAGAAGCTGAGTCCCCACAGTGCTATGAAGTAAACAGATATATGTCCCCACACGAGTAATACACAGCCACACGTATATATAGTCATCTTATTTTAAAGTTCCACTGAAGCAACTCTAAATGATTTCTGACAAATCTACCCAGTGGTACAGAGGCGTCTTAAAATAAACTGCCCTTTTCCCTCCATCTCTTCCTGACTGCTGCTGAATTCAAATCACATCTCCCCCCCTTTCCTAAGCTCTGTTGCCTAAGGTTGGGCCTGTGACTCATCATGAAAGAGAGTTAGATAATGTGGTGCCGGCCTGAACACAACGCAAACACGGCATACATAGAAAGAAATACCACATTAGAGCAAAGAAATATGGTCAAGTTCGAGAAGTGAGTGCTCTGTGGACAGTATGTGAATGCACATGAGGTGCAGCCTGCTGCACCGCAAAAATCATACTAATGAGGCATATGTGCACAGGAGAGTTAGGAAGAGCTGATGGAAGGCATGGCGTGGAAAACACATATAACTACTTCATAAGACAGCTACAGCTCCGGGCAGGTTTATCATCGCTCATCAGGTCAGGAAACAATTGTGATTAATAACATGATTAATAATAATTATTTATTACATTTAAATTCACATTTTCCTGGTCATATAATTTAAAGGTTAATAACCCATGTGTCAAGTTAATATATCATGACTATAATTTATTAATAATCTAATACATTATGAATGTCCTCACTCTTAATTGCAAGCGTTGAACCAAATCAAGTCAAATGTCATGAAGTCTATGAGAAAAAAATCCAAAATAAAAACAGCTATGTGTGTATTAGAGGAAACAACATGGCTGAATCCATCTGGTTTGTGAAATCATATGCATGAAGGAAATATTGTTCAACCTTTACGTATTAATTTGAGTAATGATGAATTAAAAGGTAAATTCTTTTTTTGTGTCCTTGACATCATTAATGCTAAACTGTCATTTGTATCTCCTCCAAATGCAGCACTAGTTTGATTGATTTAATTTGGGTATTTTCCTGCAATTATGCTCCTCATTTGATGTTATGCAGTGCGTAGTTCACGCTATACTGCAGTGCACTGTAAATAAGCATGAAACACCTTAGATAAATCATGTTACAGGAGAGGTGCCCCTGAATTTCCCGGTTGTCGAAGCAAATCTTCAAATCGTCGAGCTGCATTGCTGCAAAATAGAAGCTATTTATGAGCTATATATCTGGCAGAAGAGCATCAGAGCGGAGAACGTTTGACTTGCATCAAACATGAGCTGGTTCGAAAGGAATTCCCCGCTCTGCTGTATGTGTACTTTGTGAATTGGCCTTCGCTCTGTTGTGCATTCTTCTCGACATCAAAAATGAATCTGCTCAATTGAGACTCATAGCTTTTCTCTGCCATTTCACAAGTTCTGGCTTTTGTAATGGCGCCATCCTTTGACCTCGTACTGCCGCTCTGTCTACATCTGGGTACTACAGCCATGTGTATTGTATGATTGCATGTGTGTATGTGTATCTGCACCCCATCCTAGCAACTGCTAGCTATTAAATTGAATTCCAATCAAATGCAATTCATTCATTCTCCTGACCTGTGAGCTGTGAGCTCTCTGCAGTCTGATTGCAGCTTGCGATGTGTTTACAGTCTTACAGTGCTGATTAAGTGCTGGGAAGGTTGTTCTCCACCAGCTGCAGCTAAATTAAAATGGGGAGGTGAGATGGGGCCTGTCATCACCAGCTTTAGCACTTCACACGCGAGAGGAGATGTGCCACAGAGTCAGCGGAAACTGCTTGCTCACCTGATCACGCCAAATTAGCGCTGCTATTTTGAAATGGCTTAAATCGAAGAAATGCCTGGGATTTCCCCTGTGGAAATTATGAATAATGATCTTACGGCACATAGTAATAGTTTCCACTCTCAAACAGCGATTGTCCAATCATAGCTTAGCAACCGTAACTAGGCACGGCAGGCCTGTTAAGCTTTTGGATTTCACTACACAAAGAAGCAGTGCGAATGGAGCTGTAGTAGGATACTACTAATTGGTTTGGAGGGTAGTGTCTTATTTTTTTTATCTATTTGTCCAACTAAATAGCTGCAATACAAGAACAGTGCTTTTTCTTCATTTCAGCGTCTTCTACATGGGCCATCAGGTGAGGATCCTGACATTCTGCAGCGGACGTGTTAGCTTTAGCCCACATTTTTTAGCCTGATAGCATCTATGTAGACATCAAGTGCATATTTGAGAACCTTTTACAGGGTTAGCATTTTAAACGAGTCATTTAGACACATTAAAAAATCCGAAACAATGTTTTCAACCATGTCCTGAAGCTAACATTAGCATCATAAGCTAGCTAGCTAGAGCTGCTAAAATCTGCTGCTGACAGTGTCATTTCAGCCGACAGAGTTGACGGTCGCTGGCTAGAAACGAGGAGCTGCTCTCTGTCTTCCTCTCTCTGAAATTAAGAACCTATTGTTTCCAAAATTATTATTGTAAACTATGTGCTGTGCGGGAAAGGAAAGTTTTACAGGCATAGCAGCAAAACTAAGAGAGGCTGGCTCAGTGAACAGTCAATTGTAGAAATGCTCCAAAGTGCTTTTACAAAGTTTCTAATTTTGACATTAATCAATAGCCATTTTTCCATCTATTGTCAAGCAAATTTCAAACTTTGCCGCTCACATCAAGCTTTTTGAATGTGATACTTTTAAAATGCACATAAAAAACACCTTCATAGAAACATGATTAGCAACAATATTGATCTTTCTGATGGAGGAAGTTATCTCACAGACCTGACTGTGGCGGCATCATACATTCGTTTTCACTCTGCTTGGCTTGTGAAATTGAGACATCCATATTTGATGGCCTGCCCGTGTTTTCGGAGAGCATCCTCTCTCCTAGAGACCCGTCGCTGCTGGCCTGCCATACAAATCATCTGTTTCTGATATGCTTTCCACGTGGAGCCTGGCAGCCGGTCTCTGTAGATGTCGCAGTGTTGCACTGAGAAATGCATGAATCCCATTTAAAGAACATGTAAAGCAACAACTGGGTGGCTGGAAGCTGTTAACTCAGGAATGAAATTGTCTATGTGGCAGTAGTAGCTTTACAAAGCGCTCTGCCTGATAGCCTGCAGAGGCACATGCAGTCACTGTCTGCATAAATGGAGGATCACTTGCTAATGTTGACAGCTGACTGGTTAATAGTGAGTGAGATTCAGTGCTGTGTGAGCCTTAATGTTCAATTACAAAGACTATGATACTGCTTCCTTTTGCTTTGAATACCACAGACCCTCAGCTATAATGAGTTTTCTTCTTCTTGAGCTTTGCTCTCCTGGTTAAGGAATTAATGTACACAAACAGATTGTTTCCATCCGGAGAAGAAAGCTGGCCTAAACTTTAATGATGCAGGGAAAATGGAGAGGTCAGACCAGGCTGTCGTCTGATCTCGCTAATCAGCCATCCAAACCAGAGCCTATCTCGAGGAACAGAAGATGACTCATAGGATTCAGTCTTCTCTCTTTGTTGCATCATTTTGTTTTCAGCGCCGGCCCTCGTAAAAAAAAAAAAAAAGCTTCGCAGCTTCTTCAGTGTTTTAATTATGTGTGCTGCTTGGTTGTTGCCTGTTTGCACAGTTGTCATTGTTGTTCCAAATGTCATCAGAATAATGAAACAAGATTGTGAAACTAGACCATAAAAGGGATGGCTGACGGCTGTTTGTGATCACACCTGTATGTGATTGCTAAGCATGTCATTGCAAAACCATGGGCCTTAAGATGCTGCTATAATTACCTCCAATCTTCTGGTTTCAGGCTTCCCACGAGACTTTGTAACCTGGCTGATTTGCTCCCATTCATCCAGAAGATTTTTAGTGATATCGGCCAGTGATGATGAGCGATTTAAGCGTTTGATTTGATGGTTGATGTTTGCCTGGTTCCAGATGTGTGAATTGCTGCTCACGTTACAGATTTGTTCAGAGATTCAGATACATCTAGTGTCAATGACGGCTGCCGGGTTGAAGAAACAATCAACCACTTCTTACATAGCTTGCTAGCTACTGAGCTATATTCAGTAAATAAAGGTGACAGTGTGAATGAGACCAATGCATCTGTACAAGTAGGCTTTTTGTTTTTCAAGGATTTCAGATTTCCCTTAATTGGAGCTAGAGGGTGCTCCACATATCATGAAAAGGGCCTCAGAACAGAAGTAAACAAATGTACCTACACCAGCTCTGTTTCCATGTCGTCTTCACAGGTTTGAGCGTTACAGATCCAAGGCCACCTCAAAATCATCCCACACACAGTCAGTGTGTGTTGACAGTGGCTTTAAAGTAAATTGATGCATCATGTCAGCTGTAAATGACCTTGACAGTTGTCCTCAGTGTAAAAATGATTCTCTAAAACAGAAAGAGAAGCTGTTGGCAACTTAAGAGGTCTCTTTTTTATTATTGGAGAAGTCAGAAAGTCAAAATGCATTACAGTCAGAGGTGTAGTGTTCTGCAGAGTATCAGTGTCTGAAAGCATGATGTCAAAAACTAATACTTTACACTGCTCCCAGCATGAAAGCTGGCCGTGGCTCCAGCTGCAGCCGGCCCATCCAGAGCTCGTCTTGCATTGTCATATGGCGGTTTGAAAAGTGACGTGTGACAACTGCAGGCACAGCTGGCCTTGCCTGATGTGGCAGCAGGAAATAATTTGCTTTACTCGATGTGTTACTGCAGTGCTTAGGTGGCCTGGTCTGGGCTCTGTTAGGATGTGGATTTGTGGTCTAAGCTTAATTATTTAATGGTAACTGAGATTTGACCAAACTTGGAGGAGTGGGAGTAAACCCTGATATGCCACACGGCACAGAGATATGAGCTGACGCATCTGCTGGTAGAACGTGCTCTTTACATCCCGTGAACTTCCGTTAGATCACGTAGCCTCTGCTGCCAGGACTGACAGCGCTGTCGTCCTTGGAGAGGGGTGGCGCTGCATGATAGTAGCGTGCTCCTCGCCACCCGTCTCGGGTTCATGCTGAGTTCGATGTCGCATGAAGGTAGTAGAAACACCCCAGACCCAAGGAGTCATGACCCATACCTGTCAACCTGTCACGAGGAGGGAGTAACAAAGCTCTCTGTGGTATTTGGCCTGCATCAGCTCTTTATCAAAGGATTGAGATCACATCAAAAGTTTTGCTGATGGGAAATTTGAAATGCCATAGGATTATATTCTCAACTGTGTTTTTAGGTTAGAGAAGTAGAAACTTGAATGGATTTGGCTTTTGAATTTCATTAGTCACTGCTAAAAGTGTGTCTTTCTCAGCCGTTGGTTCTATTATGCTTTTAAGTGAATTTTAAATATTTTATTGTTTTCTTTCTTTTAAGAAACTCATCAGTGTTATTTTTTTAAAATAGTAATCAGATTTAGACATTTTTCCTCAGAAGTTGACGCCACAAATACAAAGTAGTCTTGAAAATACAGCCACAGGTAGCAGCTATGAGACTGCAGGTGTTTGGAAAACTTTCCAAATTTGAAATAGTAGGTAGGTGGGTGGATAGATGGGTATCATGGATAGATTCACAAATCGGAAGCTGGGTGGATGTAAATGAGTATATGGCTATATGGGTATCATGGCTATATAATTACTGTACGTAGGTAAATGGTAAATGGGTATGTAGATGGCTCTATGGGTAAATGGGTATTATAGCATATATTGGGTATGTAGAGAGAAAATTTGAGCAAATAAAGAAGCAAAGGCGGTGAGATTTAAAAGTAAAGCAGAAGAGACGGATCAGAAAGCATAAAAGGAAATACAGACACACATGCATGCACACTGTGATTACTACCAGAGTCTTGTGTATAATTGCAATCAACATCTTTTCATTAGGAGGCAGCAGAATCCCCGGCCGGGCTGAGTCGTATTGGAAATCCATTTAGCAGGCCAGAGGTATCTCAGCATACTGTGCCTGCTTCCATAAAAGATGCAACAAAAGGGACACTCTTCACCCGGCCTTGTTATCCTTGACATGTTTGACATTTGAAACGAACATATAGTCCAGTGTAGTCATCCCAGTTGTGTAATATTGACTCCCAGGCTGAAAGCCCAAGGACACATGGCCACAATTATCATGAAAGGTCATTTAGTGTAGCAGAATACGGTGCATGCACTCTGTTGCATACATAATTCAGGAGCACAGGCTCAGGGGTAAAGTATGTTTTCCTGTTGACTCTGTTGCCGGTCAGACATAGTGCAACTCATTCCAACTTGTTCTGGAATTTTATTGAAATAAATTAAATCAGCTTCTGGTTAAGTGATAGAGGAGAGATCTGCCGCTGTGCTCGGGGCAAATGTCTGAAGTGTTTATGTCAGAGTCAGATGGGTGAAGGACACAGTTGGAGCCATACCAGCAAACTGCCTTTCACAGTATGCAAGGTTTATTAGCCCTCAGTTTTCACCCCATGGTGTCAGGATTAAACCATTGAACTCTGCCTGTATTTAATGTTGATGACTCATACTGAAGGAAAACATGTATTTGCCTGTTGAACAATCACACTAAGTGTAGCTGAAGCTGTGTGGTGGAAGCGATGTCACCGGTCCACTCTGAAACTGTCTGTTTTCTAGACCGACATGTAAAAGATGAATAAATGAGATTATTCCTCAAAGAAACAGAGAATTTAATGCTTTACCCAGCCTTTACAGCCAATAGCCTGGTAAAATCGAGGCTCTGGAGCTCAGCAGGAAACGTTGCAAATGCTAATTTAATGTGTGTGTCTCAAATTGATTAGCTATAAATTATTCAGTGATTTCTGCTGCTAATCAAGATTCATCTCTTGGTGTACCTGCGACTAGTAACCCGCAGTGGTGTGTGTGTGTGTGTGTGTGTGAAGTCAGCTCTGAGGTGTTGGTGCGAGGGAATCCACAGACAATGTGCGCGTAACAAAAACCGGTTTTCACAAATCTGGCAAACGATATATATGAGATTGTTCACCCCCGAGATCTTTGTGTGTGTGTGTGCGTGCGCTGTGGGCTGTGTGGTCTACACGTCAGATCAGTTCAGTTTTCCCTCAGTTAGCCGACACACGCAGTATCGTCTCCTGTGTGTGTTCTTCATGATGTGCAGAACTGCGTTGTCACTGATCGTCTTCATACTGTGCTGTCACAGTTTAGAAAGACGATGCTCGGCTGCAGCGCGTAGAGACTTTACATCATTCGTTCTCATTGAGAGTGTGTGTGTCTGGGTGTGTGTGTGTGTGTGTGTGTGTGTGTTTGTCTTTCTGTTTCTCTTTTATGACTCTTGGTAGAAAGGTGCCATCTCTCATGAGTGTGTTTGAGTGACTGCATGCTTCGCCACATCATTCACACATAAGGACTGGTTAAAGATGTAATCATGCAAGTGCGGCAACATAAAATGACCAGAGTATGTTCATCTGGAGGCGGTATGGAACAGGTTAAAGGAGCAAATATCAAGCCAACAAACAGCAACAAAAAAGCATTTTTTCCAGGCAATGTTTTTCCCCTTTTCGCCTTTTCATGTTGTTGCACTTCCTTTGGTCGCCAGTAGAGGGCCAGTAGGACCAGGATAAACGGTTTACCTGTAAAGGTTGACTTTCTGGCTGTTGTTGCTTACACAAACAATAGTTTTTGTTCTGGTATGCTGTTAGGTATTAACCTGGTTTGCCATCATGATGTAAGCCCTTTCTAAATATAAATCTGACAAGATTAATGTCTGCTCTGATAATGAATTTTGATGCAACTTAAAACTATTTATGTAATGTTCCCTCCTCCCCCCAGCTCACCCCTCCTGCTGTACAGGCCTTGGCCTTTCTGATTAAAAGCCCACTCTGCACTGCTCCCTTGTCACAGGCTTTACTCAATACATCACAGAGAAAGATGGAGATAAAGCTCTTTGCCTTCCTATTTGCCAACAGAGGATTTATTGTAATGTTTACACTGGATGCTCTCTTCAGTTAACCAATGTTACCTATGTTATTTTTTAATCTGATAACTAAAAGGCATGTGACAGCAATAACACAAGCCTCAGATGCTACTAGTACCAACACACATTATTTATGTGGGAATGCGGTTAAAGTTAAATCAATAGAAACATTAAAATGAAAAAAAGAATAAAACAGGAAGTCAAGAAGGGGTGTCTTACTGGTCATGCTGCCATTTCCCATGTAGTTGACCTTTTATAAACACATCTACGCAGTTTAAAGAGCACCCTAACAGCAGGATAAAATGCTGTGTTTGCTGCCCTCTCGGGTTAAAAGTTCCAAGTCCGTTTCACTGCTGACTGCTCCCAGCATCACTGCTGGGGTGTGGCAACGTGTGTGGTTTGTTGCATCTCCGAAAAGTGATGTCATGCTGTCCTGGAGTACACCTGTGCATCACTGCAGCAAAAGTTATAAAGTATACAGTATTGTATCACTCCCAATAGAAATCTATCACGGATACAACACATGGTGACATACTCGGACTGTCCAGTTTCAGCACTGAGAGGCTCTTACAGCCGTTTTGCAGCCCATTGTTCTTTACTCTTTGAGTGAACGGTAGCTACAAAATGTTGGCTTTGAATCCAGCCAAATATATTCATCAGTAGTTCATCAGTAAATGCAAGAATTACAATACATGCAATGTGTCACACAGAGCTGCTTAAAAACAACTAGAAACTAAGTCAAAACTTCTTCAAACTGCTCTTTTGTGGACAGATGCTCTGCTGTGTGCTGATTCAGTATATCACCCATTACATCCATTACTGTATACAATATGACATATGGCGTCTTTCTGACAAATATAGAACACTGCCTGATGAGATCCTGTCTCAGAAATGAGGCACAGAGTATCTAAAGAACAAGAATAGCACAATACAGCCATCTGTTCCTCTGAGGACTAAATGACTGCATCACTTTTCGATTGTTTATGCTGTAGAGAGCTCGTCCAGTGTGTGCAGGGAGAGGCTCCATCATCCTGCGGCCCTACGTAGCATATATAGAAAAGGATGGATGATACAGAATCTCAAATGAAGTGAGAGTGATAGCAAGAGATATGGATTGAGTGTTGGACTTTCAGCCCATATCTTTGTTCTCAAGGGATGTCAAAAGGGACCCTTTGTTTTGTTTTTTTCCCTCAGTCCAAACAGAAGACAGGCTGCTGCACTGCTGTTTTTCCATTGGTCAAAGATTGCTGACCAATTACAAACTGTTTCATCATACTTAGACCCAGGCAAGCTAATACTTGACAAAAGCAAATGCTTTCCATTGTTTCACAACAGTGCGTTTGTTCAAATCTTATCTGTTTTTTTTTTTCTTCTCCTGGAGTCTGAGTTGTTTTTTTCCAACTCACTCCACTAAGTTATTTGCATCCGGGCAGGCAGATCAGTATTCTGCAGCGCTTGTCTGTCAGGAAGGCATTACAGTGCTCAGCCATTTTTCACTCCCTGCTCAGAAACATCATTATGCTCTGCCCAACTCAAATCGGGCCGGGATACAGATGGGCCAGGCAGGGTTTCATTACCCAAAATATTTCAGGGTGAGAGTGGCATTTCTCATGAAGACGGAGACCTGGGTTTGTCCTGACTTCTTCATTCCACTGCCTGCAGCTCTCACACAGGGCTTCACAGTGACGGAGAGCATTGTGGCGTAGTCAGCCATAAAAACTGCTGAGCCATATGACTCTCTTACCAGGGTTTTGACAGCCAGCATGAAGACAGGAGGAAGTGAGCTTTTACCATCCACACTTAACTTCACTGACTGACCTTAAATGGCTCAGGGCCCTGCTCTTCTACAATATGAGTAGTGTCATCATAGAAACCAGTTCAGAAGCATGATCATTAAACAAGGCTTAAGCAACGTCTGAGACCAGGCGCTGATGCCATTCTCATGTCTGAATGCTAAATATGAAGCTACAGTCAGCAGCTGGTTAGCTTAGCTTAGCATTAAGCCTGCACCCAACCAAGAAACAGTCTGGTACTTAAACCACCTGTAAAACCACAACCAGATGTTTTAATGCTTGATTTTCAGCTAAACAGAATATAACATGTGGCCTACCCTTCAACCTTTGAACTGAGACCAGTTTTTGCCTTCTGTTTCCAGTCATTGTGCTAAGCTAAGCTAACGTGGCTCCATCTCCATATTTAACAGACAGATACGCGAGTGGTATTGATCTTCTCATCTCTTGGCAAGAGGGCGAATAAGCTCATATCCCAAAATGTCGAGCTATTTCTCCCCTTAACACGTACTGTGGACTCAGCAGCTTGGCAGCAATGCAGCTCACATTTGCGGCGGTGCAGCTGGCAAACACTGGCTACAGGTCCGTGAGATTGGAAGGACACAGAGACACAATTCTTAATTTGCTCAATGTGAAAGATATCAGTCCAATTATGATTCGCTGTGTGAGTCCTCAGCCAGCAACTCTCTATCTGTGTCTGGCCGGAGGTGCTATTGAGTTTCCGTGACAGTGATAGATGAATGTGGGGCTAACGGAAATGTTAACTCTGCAGCTTTTGTCGCTGCTGCTTCAGGACAGGACACGAGCTCAACATTTTGCGACCCGTGTGTGGAATCCGTCTTTTTAAGCGGCTTTGGGTTTTTCGCATGTTGGCACAAGAGTCTGTTGCATGTGTTGCTTCTCTTTCCAGTTCTAATGTAACAGGACAGTGTGCTGAAGGCCAGCCTCCCTTCAGCACCCATACTTATAAATGCTGTCACAATAGGATCACTGATCTAGGATCACCAGTCAGGTCACATTAATATGAATTGCTTTTCTACAGATAGAGCTGGAACTCTTCAATTTCAATTTTGCATTTGTTAGTGCATCGGTTAGAATAAAGTTTGGTTTCTACTGTGGAGTCTGTGCCCCTTTGTTCTGCCGGGAGTGCACTGCTGAAGCTAGAGAGGGGTATGTCAGCTTTTTCATATCCAGCTTTAGAAACTCATCAGCCGTAGGACTTTTTAACAAAAGACATTTTGCCACGTCACTGGGTCACCAAATTCCATTTAGCTGCTTCGTGGTCCTGCTATTGTGCATGCTGGATCGATGAAGACACCTAAGCCAGCTTTAATGTTATTAGTAATGTGCTTTTCCTGCTGGGGCGCACCTGTAGGAGGCAATGGCTCACCAATTTTATCTTTTTGATTTTCGTTGGCAAAGCTAAAAGAAACAATATTGCTAAAGATCTGTATTATTTTTCCCCAGATGTTCCAGATGCAACGTGAAAATGTTATTTTTGTTTTAAATTAAGCCCTAAAAGTTTTATTTTCTCAGGAGAACGACGTGATAATGTATTTTATTATAAAAATTGTTTAGTAAAATCATGTTTCAGACTTCTTGAAACAAATTCATTTCTATGAAAAGTTAAATGCTCTTACTTTTGGATTGTTTCACATGTAAGAAAATATTTGTAACCTTGTAATCTTTTAAAAAAAGTGTTAATATTTTCTACAATATGTATTGGTACCTCAGTTTGTTCCCACTGAACACTTCTAAGTGAAATATACATTCTGGAGACGACCCCTGCCTCTGGCTCTGTACTGTATCTGCTGTATGTGCTCTAATTGTCTGTGCTGTGAAGTAAGGCTACATGTTGGAGGATAGAGGGCAGTAGAAGTATGGCTGCTAAGCCAGTATCCCCACTCTGATGGTTGCATGAGCAGTGGTACTGGGATTTGAGGGAGTGCAGTGCCCACTGTCCCAGCTGCAGATGTGGAATTGTGGGAAAAGCGGAGGAGAAAGGAAACATAGATTTGGGTCAGCGCTGGCCTGGAGGAGGGGAGCTGTCACACAGGAACAGGCCTGTTAGTTGGCTGCATCTATCTAGGAGGCAGCATGCATCCTGCCATCAGGCG
The DNA here is from genome assembly GCF_017976325.1 of Chelmon rostratus. Taxonomy (NCBI): domain Eukaryota; kingdom Metazoa; phylum Chordata; class Actinopteri; order Chaetodontiformes; family Chaetodontidae; genus Chelmon; species Chelmon rostratus. Next base: position 24,952,564 of record NC_055665.1, read on the forward strand.
TGCACAATACTGGGGAGATTATGCGTGCATGGCCTCCAGCTTGTCTCCCATGCTTTTTGCATTTCATTTGCAGCACACAGATGCATTTTGAGCCTTGTTGTGTGATGCTTGTATTTCTGTCTTTTCCCTGTCTCCCGTGACCTTATCATTTTTTACCAAATTAGCATCTTAGCATATTTTCTGCCTCTGTTTGCAATGCTTGAATGGGATATGTGATGCCATACTCCTGACACCTTCTGGTAACACCCCCCTGTGGCTCTTTGATACAGAGGACTTTAATTTTAGAGCATAACAACCTTTGCTAGATTAAGTGAGTTGTCAAGGTTCTCTCATCACCATATCGCAGATGGAATTCAGGTACTTTCAGCTTTTACTGATTACGTCTCCGCTGAGTTGCCATCACAATAAATAGGGTGCTAATGTCTGTGTGTGTGTGTGTGTGTGTGTGTGTGTGTGTGTGTGTGTGTGTGTGCGTGCATGCGCATGCACACACACACACACACACACACACACACACACACACACAGACACACACACACACACACACACACGTCAGTGGCCTGCAATCCTGTGCCCAGTCAGAGAAAACAAGAGCAGAGACAGAGTGACTCATCACCAGATGGCTGAGTGTGGCACATCTCCGCCACCAGGAGCCCTTATGCTTTTACCACCTGGAACAGACCCAAGTGACGCGGCCTTGGAGCCTGGCCACCCGGGATACACAGGGAGGACCAGGCAAAACATGGCACATAACATAACCCCTTCCCATCCCCATTAAGCCTGGACCGTTCTCCTCATCTTTTCTTTGCTACTTCTGCATTACCAGCCTGCTGTCTCTGTCTTGCCAGCTTTGACAGCACCCCCCATCCTTTTCCTCTGTCCCTTCCATCTCAATCTTTTCTTATGTCATCCCATCTACTGCACCTATATACACACTTCCTCCTCCCCCTCCCACCCCTCAGGTCTCGGCTCAGGCAGCAGTAACAGGCTGAAATCGGCTTGGCCTGCTCAAGCCTCCCCCTCCTCCCCCTTCTCCTCCTCGGCCTATCTGTTCGGCCCTGCTTGTCTGGGTTATATTGGGTAAATAAATTAGCACAGTGCCCCACTCTCCTAATGAGGACAAGGTCATATGACAGGCCTTTTCGTAAGCTTAAGTTAAGCAGTTTGAGGGATCGATTCCATTATCTCCAGTGCACAAGAGTCAATGGAACCCGTTCTGGAGCCTGCAGGGTATGTACCAGCTCTTTTCACTGGATTCTCCTTTTTGCCCAAAAGCAATTTCTTTCCCTAATGGGGCCTAAGAAGTAGCTTTATTTTAGAAATTGAGGTTTGTTTTGAAGGAAGAGAAAGTAAATGAGAGAAAGCTACAAGCATACTGTAATCACAAATTTTGCTGTGCAAATAGAGACCACTGTTGAAGGGAAAGAGTGGAGAGGCCTATTTGTTGATTTGGCGCTCTTTAGCAGGGAAATCAAAGGAGAACTAATGGCAAGGATTTTTCTGGTAAGAGCTTCTCGCAAAGCTTGAGCTTTGAGGAGTTTAATAGCAAATTCCTTTAAGTACTATGGAGAATACTTGATTTTCCAAGAATTTCCTGTCTTCAAACAAGGATCAAACCCTTTCTGATAGTGGTTTGGGAACCACTTTCGATCGATTCTGTTAGAGGATTGGAAAAAAAAAAAGGGTTTGTTTCTAAATGAAGAGACATCATCAACAACGCTGGCATTTCCTCCCAGGAGAGCAGGGTGGAGAGATTTGAAAGGCTTAGTGAGGGTGTTGGAGAAACAATTGGTTTGTCAGAGATGGGTTTGAAAGTATTGATGAAGGAACAGGTAATTTTTCAGCAGTGGCTATAGTTTCTTAATAGGCCGCTTGTAGTATTCTGAGTTTTGACACCAGATGGTACAGTCGTCATTAGGCTGCAGTGACGAGCCTTCTGAAGTGGAGCGAGCTGTGCGTCACTTTACACACCAGCTTTTCACACATACATCCCCCATTTGCAAGATCTCCTCTCTGCTATTGTACGATGACGCTGTGTCAGCCAACTGTCTGCCTAAATAATTTTAAAGCTCCAGTGAGGCCTCGCCAGCGACTGAGAGCAGTAAACATGATCAGAATAAAGGCCTTTTTTAGACCGTAGTGTTTACAATACAAAACAGATGATTGATTATGAAGCACTGTGTTTTGATGTCAGTACTTTATGCCAGTAGAGGTCATGTCTGGTCATTAACGTTTTCATAGTAATCAGGAAGAAAGCATCTGATCCAGCAACCAGGAGAAAACCGAGTAACTGAGCGATTTCTGTGCAGTTGAAGGTTTGTGCATGTCTGTTGAATCGAGTATCATCATAGTAAAGATCAGAAAGTTAAGTACAAAAAAGTGAATATATTCCCCTAAAATCAAGGCTGCTTTGTTTTAAGTACAAAGGTTGAACAGCCTTTATCATCGTGGCTACATGATTGAAAACAAGACCCGCATGAATTAACAGCACGCCTGTTTTCCACAAGGTCAAACTTTTGGAGGATTCAGAAAGGCTTTCGTTTTTCAAAATAAGAAGAATTTTCAGCAAAATGGCGAATTTGTGTGATCCTAAAATTCTGAAAATAATTCAGAATTTTAGAAACAAATGTCGTGATTGGAAAACACATAAGTTTTGGTGTAGTGAAACATTAGGAATGCATTCATGCTAAAGCCCTCAGTGTGCTTCAAAGTTTGTCTGACTGCACGTGAGACCCTCTTTTTGACTGAGAGCTGCATCTCGTAATGTTATTTACTGTCTGAAACGATTGGCTGGGTGTGTAGAGGTTTGACTTCTGTCTCAAGCACTCTTGTGTACTTATTTACACTCTTACCTTTTTTGCACAGCTATTTTTGTCACTTTTCTGTATGGTTAGGTCTGCCCCTTAAACCTCAAGGATTTGACTCATCAGCTGAGAAACCTCCAAATCGAATCTCATGTCGTCAGTTGAATCATGGACTTTTTGAATGTCATTGAACACAGAGCGGTGGAGGATAGCAGACTTACTTAAAAAATAATTAAATTCAAAACTGTGATTGAAGTACTGCAGGGTAAAATAAACAGAGGGCAATGTGCTCTCAGCTCTGATACTGAACATTAACAAAGTCGGCTAAATTACTTTTGAACCGGCTGACAGTGGCAAGAGAGCAGCTCGGATTTTTGAACTGAACAGTTATCGAACGCTGTGTGGAAATCTGATCACAGGTCCTGAACAAATGCCTCAAAACATGAGTGTTACAGGTAAACAACTAGACCCATGTTGGCTGTTGTAGGAGTTCAGCGTAGGGTAGCTGCCCTGCAGGTGCATTGAAGTCAACCTGCAAGGAAACCGCAGCTGAAGTTCCCAGATAACATATACTGTAAATCCACACCTTACTTGGGCCAAAGTGTCCATGTTCATTCGATCCTTATTATTGCTACCTTATTGGATCTGGTCCTAAATGGTCAGGATCCAGTATCCTGGTTGTGTATTAAGTAGGTCTGTGTCCACACAGATACTTCGGTTGACACACTTCCTGGCAGAGCAAGTGAAATGAGCAGTCCAGGACATGTTTCTAATCTTCACCACTGTACCTTTAATCCACTTTGATCAGACAAAAAGTGGATTTGGCACTTGAGTGTAGGCAGGAACCTGGTAGCCCAGATAGACTGTCCCATGAAGGCCCATGGAGGGAAGGAGAGGAAGAGTTCATATGGCCAGGTCTCTCGAAATGCTACAGTGATGTGCTAATGTTAAGAATACGCCACTCTTTCTGTCCCTGCACGTGGTTATACTCCGTATGTTCTGGTCAGATAGACCCAGAGATGTGACACATTCACAGCAAAGCAACATAAAAACCACGTAATCTGACAGTTTAGACTTTAGTCGTACGGCCACAGGGCATACATGTATCAGATTTAGTTTAAGGCTGATGATACGTGGTGTACATATGAATGTCAAATCACATCTGTGTCGCACAAAAGGGAAAAACATCAGAATTCAGGACAGTTTGCAACTGCGGGCTGAACATGTGGCATGTGAGAGGAATCTACAGCCACTGAACGTACTGACAGGCAACACTCCCGTGGCTTAATAACGTTCGTCTGTGGCTGGCTGGCGATCACTTTAGTGTCCTTAATGCTGCGTGTCATGCCAACGCCGGCATGCGTAGAGTCCGCAGGGATCATAAACACTCAACGATGCCTGGGATCACCGCAGTAAATCTGTTCAGATAAACCTGTCTGTCAACATGGCACACGCAGCCTGCGTCAGCTGGGAAGTTTCCGCCCCTCACCTCTCAGCCATTTGACCGAACCGCACCATCTGTTCCCAATGAGGAACGTAATTGATGAGAGAGGGGCTCCACCTGAAAAGAATGGAGATGCTGTTGGTATTTTTGGGGGTGCATCTACTGCCTGTGGTATGCAGTACAGTGCTTGTGTGCAGGGATGCTGCACAGTTGACTGTCAGGTGCATGTTTTATTGAACAGAATGCTGAATAATGCATTGTGCGATTATGTGTTCTGTATGTATGTATCCTGATTATTAGACATGATTGAATGAAAACTGAGTCACACATTGTTGTGTGTTGCCCTTAGATGTCAGGATGTGTGCGTGTGTGTGTGCACAAGGGAGTCACACCTTGAAAGTCATGCGTGTGGCAGCTGCATTGTTCTCTGTCATTAGTGATTAACATTCAACCCTAGAGCAACAACATGCTGCGTTTGTGTGCGCATGTGTGCGGTAGCTCTTTAGACATGTCTAAACTCTGACAGCTGTTTAAGCATGGACAGTAAAGTCAAACCAAAGTTAAATTATGTTTCCGTTTCCTGTTTTCATGGTGGCACCTCCTCTCTTTTGCATGTACTGAGAATGCATTTGTTTCCTAGTCTACACACAGAAAAGTTGCTTGCATGTAGCCAATAAAACCATTTCCTTCAACTTATTTGCGTAAAGCAGTTGAAACTAGTCAGTTCAAATGCAAAACAGCGAAGTCCTTGTTTTTCAGCACCACTGCTTACAAAACCCCCCTCCTTCCTTAGCTCGTAAGCTGCAGTTAGCTGCACACCGATGTTTACGTTGTTGTTCAGTGTTTCTGCCGAGTCAGCTGTCAATCAAAGTCTTGGACTGTTAATCGGTGGCTCAGAGGCTAGAGGAGCATTTCTGATATTTCCTAAAAGACTTTTGTTTTTATCTCTTTCAGAAATGAAAGATGGAAATATGAACATATGTTTGATAGGAGGATTGACAGGGTTTTTTAGCTGTAAAATGGATGTAAAATCTTTACTTTTACTCCATAATAATCAAATTTATCATTCTATGTTCAGAAGAAATGAAATAATAAATAAGATGATCAGTTGAATTATTCTGGAGATGAATCAGCAGTTGTGGAAGCTCCAGGAAGGGACTGGTATTGTTTATAGAAACCCAACTTCATCATCAGCCAGTTTCTTCACTCTTTCCTTTTTTTAGAGTTGAGAGTAAGCAGGATGGTTGTTTCTCCAAAATTAAAATTAGTTTTCCGTTCTTTCATCTTCCTTTGTTGGAGCTTTTTTTTTTAAGTATGCAAAGCAAACATTGGGAGCTCCCCAAATTGTTATCTACTACTGTAAATTAACACAGCACACAAGAGCATGAGCTCTGTTTACCCAGGCCTTTAGATGGAGCTGATAGCGTTGGTGTTGGTGTGCATGTTCCCGGAGGGCCTTCTCCGTGGAGTGATGTAAACACAACAGATGTGAATCACCGAGTGGGTAAACTCATTAGCAACTTATCATTAAGCAGGTTCACATCTGTACTTCCATTTTTGGAGGGCGCCGAATTAGAAAACCAGTATTTATGTCAGCAGCTATTAGGTCAAACACACAGAGAGGCTGCATCTGTCTCGATCACGGAGCAGACGTCAACACAGCGACGCTCAGTGTGTCCGACAGCCACACGAGAGAGAGTGAGTGTGTGTGTGTGTGTGTTTCCGAGGAGGTCTAAACTTGGGTGACCCTTGTGTATGTGTGTGTGTGCTGAGGAGCAGAAGTCAGCGCACTTGTTTGTTTAGGAAGTTTGCAGGAGATTTGCACTGATGAATTAATGGTGGCAGAGCAGTGGTGCAGAAGATGCTCTGGGGGAGGGAGAGAGAGGGAGAGACGGCAAGAAAGAGCGAGAAAGCGAGAGAATGGAGGGAAGTTGCTGCTCCGTCCCGCCATGCCCGACTCCCCGCATCTAAAAGCCCAGCTGGGGCAGGCTGGCGCTCGCTCGGCGGTGGTGGCGTGGGGTGGAGAGGAAGGCAGGGAAGGAGAGTCAGCACGACAAGGACAAAGCAAAGACAGGCCACAGGCTTACTGTGTTTTTATGTTGGGGGGGAGAGGGGGGAGCAGAAGTCATGCTGTGTACTGTGGCTGCAGCCTTCCACATCACCACGCTGCTGCTGCAACCAGCGGCCATCTGTAGCAGCCAGTGAAGGAGAAAGACTAGACCCACTGTTTAATTCATGGGGACTCAGAGCCATGCGTCACCATGCCTTTTGCAGCGCAGTCGGCTTTGAAGCTGTGGCTCGACAGCCGCTGTCGGGGCACCGTGGTGCATACAGACGCACGCGGACACACTTGGACGTAAACATCCTCATGCTTTGGTTCTAATGAGAATCCCGACTGAAGATTTAAATCCATGGCCTATAGCCCTGACCCTCACCACTAAACGCTTAACTCCTCACTCCAAAATAAACCTAATCCTTGCTCTAATCCTAACCCTAGATGCAAATCCTGCAGCGGGTGGACAAAATAACAGAAACACCTGTAGAACAACGACTGTAGAGGCCTGTGATGTGAAAGTTTTAAGAGTGTGTCATAGAGACACTGATTCACCTCTGTGGTTATTTTTTTGAGACTATACTGCTGTATGGAAGTCTATGGTAGTTTAGTTTAGCATTAACACTGGAAACAGGGTCAACGGCTAACCTGGCTCTGTCCAGTGGTAACAAAATCACCCAACCAGCACCTTGACACGTCTACATAGGAGGCGAGTGACAGCTCGCACTATACGCCCACTTGTAACTATAGTGAGGATGTGTTGGGCTCGGAGCGTAGCAACAATGCATGGTCCTGTAGTGACTACTGCGCCCGAACGCATCCTAACGTGCTGCTCCCTCCATGCCTCCTGTGTGAACGGTGTAAACCTCACAGCTTACACCGCCTTTCATTTGTTCAGTCCGTATCTCCACTTTCTATGCTAAGCTACAGTAAGTTTGCCAGCTGCTGGCTGCGGCTTCATGTTTAGCATATAGACGTGAGAGCAGTAACAGTCCTCTGATTTAATTTATTGCCAAGAAAGCAAAAAAGCTTTGCCTCTGACTTTTAAGCAAACGGGGACAAGAAGTCCCAACAGAATAATGGAAAAAGTTCCATGAGGACTGGGCAAATTTCACCTGCTGACAAAGGCCACGTGATATGTGGGTATTTTTAGGGCTCAGGCCCTGGTCGAGGACAGAAAATTCTTTAAAAGTCAAGTGTGTCCCACATATCTTAAGGAGTTCACTGTAAAAAATATGGAAAATACCTTTTTTTCCTGTGATCCACAACAAACACTGGTCTCACAAAGGAGCAAAACAAGCTCACATGCTGTCACCCTACCCATACCTACACATGCAGGCCCCACAGCTGACCTGTTATCCCCAGCGTCCCTCCTAGAGCACCGCTCCGGTTCTGATTCGCTAGTGGCTAAAAATACACAGCAGCCTCATTAGGGACTAAAAATACGCAGCAACCCACCTCTAAAATCCACTTTGTTGATGGATGGGTATTAGTGAGGATAATGCAGCGCAGATGATAACTGTTTGTCAGCGATATTTAGAGCCTCGTTCCTATGGATATGTGGCACATATGTCAAAGAAAGGCCTGTGTCACAGCATGCACGCACGAAGGATCACAAATCTGCCGAGCAGGTCGCTCACATGGTTTCAGTGTTTACTGTTGGCTCGGGAGCTGAAACAGCTTAGCCTCTGTGCACAGCCGGGCATGAATGAGCTTGTGCTGTAGTTAATGCACCTGGAGAGCACGATTTTGTTGCCCGTCAGTGAGGTGTAATAAACACAAATTTTTGATGTGTTTACGATGCAGTTCTGTGTCACTGTGTATTAGTGTATTAGTAACGTCTTCTGACAAGGGTGTTTGCATTTTTGCTGAAATTACTTCATTTTTGAAAAGTCAATAAATATGTGCAGTTTTTTTTATTTTTGGTCTGGTTTGAGATTGCAGGTAAGTGATGTGAAAAGCAGTTACAGGAGAATAAATGAGGTTAAAAGAGCGCTTGAGCGAATGACAAGAAGCAAGAGCCTCGCTCTCGCAACCTCTGTCATTTTGAGCCATCATGAGTGTTTGAAAATAGTAATATTCGCACGTGAATGGTTTATCTGTCTTCTCGAGAACCCCGTCCACTGTGGTGGCAATTGTTCTTTTGATGGACTGCCATCTTCAGCGGGAGTTCATCGCTCAATTGAAAACCGTTTATTGAGTGTCAGCAGTGTGAGGGCAAGCAGCATGGAAACTGGCATAGGAGGAGCAATTTGGAGATTTCTGAGAAGCAGAGGAGTAGATTAGGGGGTGTTGAACTGGATAAAACTGTCAGCAGCATCTACTCCAGACCTCCTCGAGCACCAGATGTACAGTCTGCTGCAGCCTCAGGGCAGCAGACTCTCAGATTTAAAGAATCACTCCACACAGGTGTCGGATCGATTTGCAGCTCGGGCACTTTTTGTCCTCTAACCCGTCTGCATCTGCATACCACTCTGTTCTTCTGAATAAGTATAAAGTTCGCGAAGAGGGTGGCCCGCCTGCTCTTAAAAGCAACACACGCTTTGAACGCTGCAGCCGTGAAACCCGTTTCACCTACAGGCCCCTTAATCGCAGCACACTCAGCCGATAAAGAGAGCAGCGAAATATTATCTTAAACTGACTTCCTTCAGTTTGTGTTGCTAATTAATGCCGAAGCAGCTGGGCAGTTCATCCCTATTCCTGTGACGACACCTTATTGTGAGGGAGGTGGGTGAGTGCGGGCCGAGCTGCGGGAAGCTAACAGATGTCCCGTTTGAGCTGAGCTGTGCCGGGAATATCAAGTGTAGCTGCCTGCGTAGCGGTAGTTGGCTGCTGTAGCATCAAGACAGGCTGTTCACTAAGTGCTGCCCGGTGGGAGAGATCAGTCATCTCTCTCTCTCTATCAGCCTACCTGACACCAACACTGCAAGTCGCATCATGACCCGGAGTCTCATTCGGTCACATGTGACTGTGTTACTGCATGATGAGTGGTCAGTGTAAGCACTGCGTTTTTCAGAATATCAAGTTAAAGAATGAGAACATGAATTTGCAGAAAGGAATGCTTTAATGTTGTTTGTTAGGTGTAAAAATGACTTTTTGCGGGTCAGACTATTTCTTGGACCTCTCATGATTCCACAACTCCACAAAGTTCTGTTGCCCGGCTAAAATAAAATCCAGATAATAGCACGTGTCGTGTTTACGCGTCAGTTTTTGCGTCTATTAAACGAGCATAATGTGTTGCTAAGTTAGCTTTAGGGTTCCTGAAATGGAGATTTTGCTATCTTTGATTAGAACCAGGCTTGTTTTTTTTACCCCCTTCTTCCGCTAAGCTAGTCAGCTGCATATTTACAGCACAGACATGAGAGTGCTATCGATCTTCTCATCTAACTCTTGGCAGCGACGAGCCTTTTTCCCAGAATGTTGTTCTTTTAAATGAATTAGAATTCAACCCACGTCGCCTCATCCTGACTGTGCTGTGGAACTCATCTGTTCATTCATTCTGGCTTTACTGCTTTACTTTAGTGACAGGCTAACGGAGGACTTCAGATTTGTTGTTGGTTAGCAAGCAGCCATAAATTACCCACACTTTTTTCAGTCTATTTTGCCAAATTTATGAAGGTAATGGCTCAAAATGCCTGTTTCTGAGTGTCTCATAGATGACATTTACGCTGACTGGATCGTCAAAGTCATGCGGCAGCAATCACATACCGCTGTCAGAAGCCCACCGCCTGCATGTCCAGTCCAACGATCAGTGTCAGGTTTAGTGTGTGGTCAGTGAGGCGACAATCATGCCTGCAGTGTGCATGGCAGCTCCATCTTCATCAATGCATTAATATGTGTGCCCGTATTTGCGCTGAATGCAACTCATTGTAAAGCTCTTTATACTACTGGTGGGATAAGCCGCTGTGTAAATTCAGTCCTTGGACCATTTACATCTTTAGGCTTTAATGGAGATGTTAATGGCCTCTTTTCAGCCACGTTATAGCCAGTTAGCTAATACATCCGTGGTGACGAGGCTCGGTGTCGTGTAGAACAAGAGGGCGGACGGGAGCACCATCAATCAAAGCTGTGGTAAGCTCCGCCTTCAGGATGCATTGATTGGCTTTGACAAATTTCAAATCCAATTCACTGTTTCATTGATTCCTCCCACATTCAAACCACATTTCCTGCATGCAACACGCTAGCACTTGCAGGACAGCGGAAGTAAGACTTTCTTCATTGTTTTCAAAACAAAATTTGGGTCAGTGCTGTCGTGTTGCTACGACAACAATATGAGCGATTAATTCTTTCAATCATCTTTTTCTCACTTTTAGTTCAGGCATGCAAACTTGCTCAGGTTAATGTCATTGGGATCATGGATTTATAATAGCGATTAGCTAGAGTAAAAGGAATTCACATAGCGCAGCAACGTCATCTCTGCTTGTTTGGTTAATGGCAGGCGAATTGTAGGACCACAGAGGTCGAAGGAGATCGATCCTTTCACAAACCTGAATGCAGATTTCAGCCTTTTCAGTTCGACTGGAAAGCATCACATGCACTTAGACCCAAAGTCAGAGGAGTGGGCTTCAGCTTTTCTCTACTGATTTGGTGCGAGTCAGTCTCCTGTGATTGACAGCTGCCCAGAGACCTCCTGGAGGCTCTGTCTTCATTTGCCATGTCCGTCGCAACTGTCACTTTCTATCTAGGAGCTATTCTTTCTCTTAGTGGTCCGGCTAGCACCCTTGTCTTGTTATTGTTCTGGGAGACGGAGATCGAGCCTCTGACACTCCTTATGTCATCTTTTGTTATTGAAAGCTTAAGTACCTGCCAGCTGCTTTTTATATAAGCAAATCATAGTTTCCCTCATAGTGAGTGAGCAGGTGTGTTTGTGTTTGATTGTGGGAACGCACAAGAGATTACGGTGTTAGATTTATTAAACCAGACGACTCCCATTTCCCCTGCATTTCACTTTTACATCAGTTTAATTGTATCACACTCGAGTAAGCTAATGTCTGTGCTCAGTGAATTTCAGCGAGCCGCAGAATGTGCCAAGTGTTGCCAATGGTGCCTGCTGCAGAAGGGCATCAGGTTGACCAGCTTGAGCCAACCAGCCTGCCAACTGACAATACGGGGGCAGAGAGAAAGAGAGAGAGGGAGGGAGGGAGAGAGAGGGAGATGTGTGTGGTGGGAGGATGAAGCCTGATGAGAAGAAAGTGGGAAAAGGCCAGAGAGAAGGAGTTAATTCAAGAGACAGAGTGAGACAGAGAGGAAGGTGGAGGTGGAGATGTGTTAGCGGGTCACTCTGTGGAACTGCAGCAGAGCAAACAAAAGCACATTAAATCTCATTTCATGAATACACCTGATGTAGCTGACCCGTCACAAATATACCCCTTGAACAACACCCAGGATTCGTGTGAGCTGATCAGCTGGTGCCAGTGACACCAGTGGTGACAGATGCCGGTGCCTCCAGCCAGTCACTTCTTTCTGTCCCGCAATGAACATGCAGAAGAGGGCAGAGGCTGAAAATCAGCGCATGAATCTTATGACTGAAGACCGCACTGAACATATTGAGCTTTTTAACTCCTGTAGTTAAACAAAGCAGCTGTGAATTCAGTCTCTTTATTGACGTGATAATAATTTCATTAAACACGATCGAATTTGACCTTCTGGTTTTGAGAAAGTCTAAATATTTCTAAGAACTATGTCTAATTTTGTTAACTGTTTGATGTTAGACCATATTATTGTCTATTGTCCAAGTCTCTGCTGTATAGGCGGTGGTCATACAAGCCTTTAAACTGATTCCAAGAACTTCAGTTGAGCTGAAAGTTAATATGATTTTGAGCAGCATGTGATGCCAGCATCCGAGAGGTGGGCGCCTCCATAGGAAACAAAGGCTCAGCCAATCCAAGGCCATTTTGCCAGTGAAGGTGTAGAGTCTGAGTCTGTCCATATGGAGACAGCGGGACTGCTCTTTGTTGCTTCAAGGACACGGTGCAATTGAAATGGACGGGGTCTGACACAGGGGTTTTTTGTGCAAATTAGAGAGCGCGGCCAATCAAACGTTGCCTCTGCAAATGACGCCCACCTTTGCCACGGGTCAGATGACGGGATTTATATCATGGCCAGTTTTTTTTGTCTGTCTTTCAGATGGACACAAAAAAGGAAAAAGGGAGTGAGAATGTTTTTGTTAACCTTCGCATTGATTTTGTGTTTTCCAGAATGGTGCATCCGTCACACCAGATCACCATGAATCACTGAACCCCCTGCCCACACTTGTCTCAAAGCTTCTCTAATAACAACCGAGCAGACTAATTAGTAACAGCAGATATATCAAGCAAGTTCATCACAAGAAAAAAGAAAGTTCTGCGACTGGAAATTCCTCTACCTATGAATTTATTTATTTTTTTAAAGTTAAATGTATTTACCCCTTAAAGGAGGGTTGGAGAACCTTTTTCCTATTTGCCATTTCAGTCTTTAGAACATCCTTAAAGGGCCATACTGAATTATTGAACACATACTGCCTGAGTTCTGACTGAGGTGTCTGATGTCAAATGGTTGTGGTGATGATGATGATGATGATGATGATACTCACAGCAGGTTTTCCAGATTTGGCTTAGTCAGTCTTCAACAGCAGAGTCTTTGGAAGACTAGGTTTTGAGCTGTTTACTTTTCATGTCCTGAAACCTCTCAGCAAACGCCTGAAGGAGTTTTCACACTCAGCAGCATATTCAGATGTCATGGGAGGCTTTTGTTCTTGCAAAGTAGGAAAAAACACAGTGATGATTTTCACATTTGAAAGCAGAGAGCTGAGAAGCTGCTGGAGCTTGAGGTTCAGCTCTGAGAGGTTCTTTGTAATGTCCACCATGAAGGTCAGATCACAGAGACACTTGCTCTCACTGAGTTTCCACATCAGGTTAATCTCGATTATTTCAGACAAACTGACACTTTGGAACAATTGCACTTTGTCTGGTTTTAGCAGCTCCACAGCAGCAACAAGGCCACACCACAAAACTCACCCGCATAACACCGTCTCTGTCAAAATGTGGTCTGAAAGCTCCTTGTTGGGCATCCAAACTCCACTGAAGAGCACTAACTTTATTCAAGCGCATTCGTCCTGCAGCTCATCCAGTTTAGCATGTGTTAGGGCTGTAATGATGGTCGAGATGAGCCTTTTCCATCACCGTGAGCTCGTCCCCACCCCTCGTTACAGCATTTGTCCATTTCACTTGCCCGGTGTGACACTCCGCATCTACTTTTATTGCCATGATGACAGTTGCCATGATGCACTGATGTGTTATCAGTTGCCACATGCGTGATGCATTCAGGGACCAATCAGAAGAATGTGTTAGCCTGCTATTTTATGTTATTTTCACACTGCTGTAAGACTCAGCTAGCTAAGCATAACAGTGTCATCATTTTGTATTGTCTTCATAATGAGAAATTATTAGGAAATAGAACTAATAGACAGGTAAAATAACAATTTTCCAAAAAATTCCCAAAATCTTTGGGCAAATTTGACCTCTGCCTTTTATTCATGTGGCATGAGATGTGTTTACAGGGTTTTTCACTGCAGTTGAATAAGTTGTCTGTCCAGCAACAAATCAGTGCGTGTTCTCAGGTTTCGTATTAATTGCAGCAGTTGGTGGTTGTGGGAAAATGCACTTTTGTTGCTCAGAGTTTTCTCTGCGTTATTGTTTCTAACAAATTAGATGCAATGTGGGAAGCCAATAACTATGATAATTAAAACTCTCCTTTTCATCTGTGCTATGTCGTCCGCCCCTCCTGTTCTTTCCAGCCGCTATGATCCAACATGACATAACACTCCACACGCTGCTCAAACTGCCAATATTGGAACACATCTCTGATTTCTGCACCGCCACAAGCCACGGTGGCATGACGCTGCATCCACCACTTCTGCTGACCAATCGTTTCGCTGCCTGTTGCCGGTGCTCAGCAAATGAGAGCGCGAGAGCAGGACCGAGGCTAGCAACGAGGAGGAGAGGGAGGGGGAGGGGGAGGACAGCGGAAGACTGCAGTAGCAGCAGTAACATTCCCAAGGCCCCGCGGATACACACTGAATCATAGGCCGAAGGCTGTGTGTGATTGAGCGGCTGAGTCTTACGGGGTGTGTTTGTGTTTGTCGCCAAGATGGGGACAAAGAGTGCAAGTGTGCATGCCTTTTTCTCCTGTACGTGTCTGTATTTGCTGCATGAGTGATACAGAGCCAGAAAGTGAGGGAGAAAAACATGCCCCGCAGTCAGAGCCAGGCACTTAATGAAGCAGTGATTTTTCTTTTTTCTTTCTTCTCTTTTCCCTCCCCGCCTTGTGTCAGCTAAGATAATTCCTCTGTTAGTCAAGTGAAAGGCCGTGGCTGTGGGGTGTTTCTGTGTGATATTGACACATTTTAGGAAATGAATAGCAGCCTTCCCCCAGCTGTGTGCCTACGAGCCGAAATGTTGATTTATGGACCAATTTTTGATCACAATGGAGCTGTTCGACATTGTTGGCAGATGCTGCTAAGTGATGGAGAAATCATTAGACGTAGCTTAAGGGCTAGTTGGCTGGTGAGGCATTTTGTGCGCGGGTGTCCTCGTCTGGTATTGTTTTAGCTTGAATGCTGTGTGTGATCAGTTAAGGGTTGTTTTAAGTGTGCAAACTGCTGTCTGGGGGATTTCATGGTTTTTAAACTCTCAACCCTCGGCCAGACTGCGTTTTAAATTGAAGGACAAATTCAGGTACACTTGTGTTACTGTTCTGGCTCTGCGGTGGTATAAGGATAGGATATAATTTTATTATATCCTTCATTTGAGTACCAAAAGGTTCCCCTTTCAAAATTCAACTTAAGGAAAAGTACAGAATTCTTATCAGTTAAATGTACTTAATGTATCAAAAGTAAAAGTACACGTTCTGCAGAAAAAGCCCCCCGTGTAAGTAGCATTTTATTATTATTATAATATATATATATTATTATTTTTTGTAGCAGGTCTGGAAGGAGCTAGTTTTAACTTAACTTCTCATTAGGGACTTTAGCAACGTGGTTCCCAACATGGGCATCGGGCCCCCTCAAATGGTCACAAGATAATTTTGCGTGATGATTAATGAGGTGGCAAAGAAGAAAAAACAAAATTCTGCTACACAAATTTATAGTCATTTTTATTCAGCCTTTTTTTTTGTAAAATACTGAGTACTTTAGGATCTGGGAAGTTTAAAGTTCAAAGTAAAAGTCCTGCATTCAAAATGTACTTAAATATGAAATTAATTTGAAGTATCAGAAATACTCATTATGCAAAGACACGCCCCCTGTTATTGTTTTATTACATCAGTGTCACTGCTACATTAACACATGAGCAGCATCTTAGAACTTTAGAACAGCACATGGTTTGGATTGAAAGTGCTACAGCACTGAGTTCAGGGGCTGTTCGTCTTCATCGTTACAGTAATAAGATTAAGGTCGGGGACAGCCATCATGGTACGATTGTAGCTTTTCAAGGTGGAGGTATTTTAATAGTTTGAATCACATTGCATATTCTCATTATAGCTTTTTAAGATCTAAATCTGCAAAGTAACTAGCAACCATAGCTGCCAGATAAATGAATTCAAATAAAAGGTACAAAAATTGAATCTGAAATGTAGCTGAGTACAGTACCTCAAAATTATACTGAGGTACAATACTTTCCACCACTGCACCCACATTTTTGCATGTTTCACACCTTATGTCAAGCTAATGGCCAGTAAATTATGGTGGTCCATGTTTACTGAATAAAAGTGATGCCATGCAGCACAAAAAGCCAAAAGAAGCCACCACTGCTCCAGCACAATCAGCCAGAAGGTCATTCAGAGTTTCCCTGGTTGTACGCTGCAGTTCTGTCTTGTCTCAGTAACAGATCTCACTTCCTTATTACAGTGTAACAGCAGAGAGTGAAACTCTCTCTCTCACACACGCACTTACACAGAGAGAGAAAGAGCTTCTCATCCTTTTATTCTCCCTTCCACCCAGACTACAGGAGTTGGCCTCTATCTGCCTTCACCGCTGGGAAACAAAAAAGCGAGACGTAAAAAAAGTCAAAGAAAACGTCGGGGGTCTTAAAGAATTCAAAAAACAGGGAAAAAAAACAAGCATTTGCTGAACAGATGTGTCAGGAATGGAAAAGTCACATCAAACTGGATATGCAGCTGAGAGGGAAATGCAAAGTGGACACCCACTCAGCGAGGAAACCGTGCGCCTCACTCCTCAGTAATGGGAAGGCTCTTTAATGTCTTACATAAAGGAGATGGGAGGGGGTTTTGCCGTTTGATTGCTTCGTTCAACCCCGGCTCAAGGACTGGTGCTTAAAAGATGCTTTCAAACAGTGCATTCAAACTCTGAATGACAAATGTTGCATTGTTTTTCCTGTAAAATGGACGCGCAGCCACACCCGAATCAAGCATGCAGGAATTAACAACGCAGCGCGGGTCGTCACCCTCACTCTTCATCTGCTTTGCGGCTGGCCTTTAGCTGCTACCCTGGCCACTTTTACGCCAGAGGCAGCCTAAGTGTGAAGCATTGGTCCAAACTGCCACATAACCCCCTGACTCAGAATTGCTGCTCTGGCATTTAGCAAGGGCAGATGAGCGTAATGCGGCGTAGAGCTCCATACATCATTATGCAGAGGTGTCCGACAGCAGAGCAGAGAGCGGCGAGGTCCAGCCGTATTTCATTAGGCTTCTGGATATAACAGAGGGCCTCATTAACATGCATGGCCACAGGTTGCTGCTGCCCTCTCTCCCTCCCTGTGTGTCAGCATCGGAAGCGCAGCCTCAGTCTGACGGCCTCGGCGGCGACTGACTCATTCTTATTAAGCTTAAGCTAGTCCACAGTTGTCCAATTGTTTTGTTATGATTGCCTGCCTCGGAGACCGCAGGAATTGAAATCCCTGCAATCCGTTTTAAAAAGTAATTTGATACAAGTCTGATGGATGGCGTGAAGGCGAGAGGATGTTGACAAGAGATGATTAGCAGATACTGCGGACATTATTCCCTCAGGATTAGAGGACATCTCCTCGTGCTTTTGTATGTAAACCTAATGAGTCCTCAAGTTTCCCATGATGAGGATAACAGAAGGCCTAATTAGTTTTTGGAATTCATAATTGATTAATCAAGTCTGTAAAACAAAGTGACTCATGCCAAGGCCGGGTATTGATATCCTTTTTATTTTTTTGGGCCTGTCTGAGATGTTTCTGTTGCACAGGCTCACAGGTTTGCTCAGATTTGTAGCCTTCTTTTTCTCTGATTTACAGTTGAAATAATAATTTCTCCGTTTTTAGACAGTGTGGCTCCTTGTGTTTGGACGATATCTTTATAATCCTCAGATCGTTTTGCTGTCAGACCTCAGGTATCATATCATTTAAAACATTTCAAACTAAACCCAGTGCCAAGCCGTAAACCCACGCATACAGGCAACAACATTTTCTTTCTGAATACAGCTGGAATGAGGTTGAGCAGTGAGAAAGTTGTGGGCCGTAAAACCAAAACAATGAGCTGAAAGATGCTAAAACGCTCCGTAGAGGAGAGGGGAACTGCAGAGTTGGGTGATCTTGCATTGCAGGCAGTTTGTGTCTTTTTTATTTTCTGTCTGATTTTTCTCAAGAATCATAAATATAAATGTGAAACAGTTGTACAGGCCTGCTCCAAAAAAGGAAAAAAATCATGTTTATAAGGCTCAACACAATATGCTAATATTAAATGATAACTGTTGTGTGCATGGATCCAATTCATGCCAGATGTCCCCACTTCTGTCCTTTGTCCACAGTTGTCTTCCGCTTAAATCCAGATTATATTTCACTTCCAGAGATTTCAACTGTTCCTTCCATTTCTGCAGTAAATCATAAGCCCTCCCATCGATTACAGTCCTATCTACCTCAGAGATCATAGAATTCCACGTGGAACAACAAGGAGGGTCATCCCTGACCCACTTCACCACGATGGCCTTCCTCGCCGGCACTATAAGCAACGGGGCTACTTCCTCATTTTGTTTGAGACAGTCAGGGACATTTCCATGTAGACATAAAAGCGGATTTGCTGACACCTTTCGAACTATTGCTGCATTGACGTTTTGGCATACTGCACTCTGGGAGTAACTGAATTTTGCGTCCCCACAAGCACTGCAACCTCGGTCCTGCATGAGTTTTACATTTGGGACAATTTGTTGAAATTCCTGCTTTATCTCGACTGTAAATATTTGACTAATGTACACCATGTCAATACCAAGTTGTCCAAGTTCAAACTCAATATCTCACAATAAAATATAGATATAATGTGGAGTGGAGTCAGTGGACAAGTGCACATAATGTGTAACCTGGAAGAATTTGTAGAAGTCCTTTTTTGTCAATGATTTAAATGTTTTAAATCTCCCATCTCAGAAAGATCGTAAACTCTAGTCAAGGCAGCTCTTTGTCAAGGGGTAAAATTTGGTCCTGCTCCCTGTGATGATCTCTTTTGTAGCAGGTCTAGATGGAGCTAATCTTGTGTGGTTTTATACCAGCTGCTACTCCCTCAGTATTCAGGTTTTGTTTGATAGCCATTGCTAAAGGCTCTACAGCCAGAGCAAATAGGAGACAGCGGGCTTCCTCGAGCCGTGCCGCTTGTTAATTTAAAGGGAGCAGATAACAGACTGCAGGTTTTATATAAGAGTTTAATCCATCCCAGAACGTTTGACCCAAAACCAGATCTCATTACTTCAAACATATATTCCCATACAGTTCTGTTGAAGGCCTTTTCAGTGTGGAAATAGTTTTATCAACTGCTTCTAGTTTGGAGATTGATCCTCTGATATCTGAGGAAAAGCTGATTTAAGAAGGAACCTGTCCTGAGCCTGTCCAAGTCATTCATTAAACTATAGAAATTGACATTAAGTTTGATGTGTCACATCTGGTTTTGTTCCATTGTAAGCTTCCTCTTTTTTCTTTTGGCTTGTATACGAGATTATCATACCACACTTATAAGCCTTAGAAGCATCCCGCTCAGCTCCATCCTTTTCATTAAGTTCTACAAATGAATTGGTTTGATCGTTCAGAAATTTAATACGTTTCTCATCCAATAATGGTCCACGTGGTCAGATGTGGCCCATATCTACAGCTTCAAATAAATAAATGACTTCTAATCAGTGTGTGGTGCTGACAGATGAGGCTGAGTGAAATGTACATTGCTTTGAAAGTGGGTTATAATGTGTCCATATGTCCTACAGATCAAACTCCTTGACCTTTTGGATTGAATTGTCTGAGAGGGAAGTCGGTCCATCATTAGGCAAGACCTACAGTTAAAGCCACTCCTATTATCATAAGTGTGCAGTCCATATCAGCTAGTTCGGCAAAGGTTCATAAAAGGCTTCATCTTGGACATTAGGACCATGGACATTTCCTAACTCCATGTTTACAGCGTGTAGCCCCCTTTCAGACTCTTCACAGGAAGCCGTGACAGTAGATGAGTATCTTACCCCAACTTCTCTTAGTAATTTGCAGGCATTTGCAGCCTCCTTTCTCTTTGTGTTACATTTCAAGTAACAGTATTGACAAGCACAGCTTTAAAACTATTTGTTCCTGCAGTTTTGGAAGAGGGATAATATCATCTGCCCACCTTGAATCCCTTGCAGCAGCTTGATAAAGATATGAGATCGCTGATCATTAGTCACTGACCCCCTGTGTATTCTCTAAATTGGGCTCCTTTGCAAAACATAAATGTGCCGAGGTTTTTCCCTCCCTTTTCTTTCGAAGTTACATAAGCAGCCTTCAGAGTATTGGGACTCTAAGGCATCATTACTGTCAGATGGGTCATTGTGTTGCCAGCGCTGTAACAGAGTATGACGTCGACCCAGCCTTCCCTTATGGGCTTTATATAGAACAGCACCCTATCAGCTTCTAAATGTAAATACCAGTTCCCTGAAAAAATGTGTTATGTTGTTGCTGCAAGGCAAGCAATGGGAAGCGAAGCAAAGAGGAGGAATGGAAGGCAATGCAAGCGCAGCCCCCTTTTTTCTAGGTCTAATCCCTCTTAGTAGGGGAGCGATAAGCGTGTTTTGACTTAGCCCCAAATTTCCTGTTGTTTATGCGTCCTTTGCCAAACCACGTGGATCCCTGTAGAGTCGGATAATCTTAGTGATGCCAGTTTGGCAGGGCTGCAAATATATCACTGCCTCCTGGCCCAGGTCAGACCACAACAGCGGGGCAGAAAACAAAATGCCTGTGCGTCTGTTTGCCTTCATTTTTCCCTCCCTCTATTCATCTTTGTGTGAGCGTTTCCTCGTAGATAGGAATCTGTCACAGCTGGTGGCTTTGTTGACGTGTGCCTCTCAGTCCTCTCCGGTGCTCATGAGCTCTATGTTTGCAGGGGAGATGGAGATTGGTGCAATCACGGCTCAGGATGAAGCTTATTTACCCAGAAAAAAAAAAAAAATCCACCCACCCTAACGTCAAACCAATGGCATCACGAGCAGCCAGTTCCTCACTGGTGTGAGAGGAAAAGCCTCTTAATCTTGCCGCAGTTTCCTAACAGGGTCTTTTTCTGGCTTTCAAAGTGAAGAAGGATGCATGGGTTGCCAGCTAGGCTGTGAAACGATGCAGAGCAGGACAACGGGGAGTCCTCACACACAGTAAACATTACATCTGATGCTGTAAAGTCCTACTGTTGTATGCGTGAGTCATGCATATCAATCACACTCCAAATAATTCAGATTGACGGTGTGCACAGTTCAACACTTGAAGTTTCCAATCACACTATAATGGTGCTGTTTGTTTGGAATTGCGGCGGTCTTTGTTACAGGTTTGAATCTTCTGGTGTGAAATGTTCCTGTTTTGGCTCGGCCATCATCACAGTACACTTAAGTTAATGGGAACCTGCTGTGAAAGTCATGTTCTTAACTTAGATAAGGGATATAATGCTCATTTGTTGCTCCATTAACAGCAATGAGAAACAGAAGCCGCTGAACGAAGCTCTGAGGGCTCTATTACCTGAGTCCAGATTCTGCAAGCCCCGTAATGTTATGCTCACAGCTGGGTGAGTGGACATTATACATGACTTTGCTGACCACAACTCTCCTCATGGTGTACAAAAATTAGAAATGAAGGGACAAAAATGGCATCCCGTACAGCATTTTTCGCATTCGTGCACTTGACTCATGTTGGCCCGCTGTCCCTCGGGGGTCCGCGCAGGTGATCCGCCAGAGTTTGTGACCAGGACATTGTTACCGGAGCGCGGAGCCTGAGGCGGGTGGGAAATCTTGGCACCACAAAGCCTGTAAATAGAAGAAAATGCTGACCGCGCAGTACACATACCGCAGCATGGAAAAAAAAAACAAGCATTATCGGACAGAAACTCAACAATGGAGAGCTGGAGGTGGAATGTTTGGGGACGGCGAGGAGAAAAATCAGCACCGTCCTGTGCTACCGTCAGTTTCCGCAGTAAGCTGTTAGTTTTGGCGTCAGTTTTAAAACGGTGTCAACCCTCAGCTCAGTCCATCACCGAGCTGACGTAGGCCAGCCCCTTCTGTCAAAGCATTACAGTTCATCACAGGATCATACGACATGGTGTTGTACAGCATTAGGCTCGTCGCGCTGGGAGAATTGGTCTAAGTCCTTCCAGAAAACAAAGTCTTACTAGTTTTGAATCAAAGCTTCGCATTCAGATTTAAATGTTTTTCCTCAGAATCCAGCATTTCAGAAAGAAGTTGTCTCGACATGCGCCCTGAAGGTCTGCACCGAAGCTGATGCATTGTAACCCAAGTTCTCCACGAAAATCAACGCATCCCCTGCTCTGCGCGTCAGAGCACATTAAACTCAACCCCCCCCACACACACACACTTTTAGCTGCTATTTAGGTTTATGGATGTCAGGTCAGTCTCGTTTTGTCATTCATTAGAGATGGCGATGCATGAATGCAGTGACGCTCACTGAATGCACTTTGGTTTCCAGACAGTAGTGAAAGGACAGTGTGGAGTGAATGGCACAGCTGGAAGCAGGGGCGTTGCCTGTAATGCTCAGTCTCTGTTTTGACTCCAGTTTTCTACCATCTCTGATCATCTCCTGGGTGTTTTGACTCGGACTTGTCTTGGAGTGGGTCAAATGTCTCGCCTATTACAGTCTTTGGCCTCGGCCAAGGCCAGTCGGATGCTTTTTTGGCTTTACACCGTCGCTTCATTTCCATTGTTTGTCACTTTATGTTCAAATGCGTTAAAGAAATCACAATTTCATGTTGAGTGCACTTTTTAGTGTTGCAAGAATATTTTATCCCCTAAATTTATATTCTTCTGCAGTTGTAGTTATGATTCCAGCAAATAATCAACAATTAGGCAGATGTACATTGTTTCCTGTTCTTATCAGATTTCTGACTTCTTAAATCCAAAGGACTTTACTGAATGATTGAAGTTATATCGCTGTTTACAACAGTCAACAGTACAACAACACTGAAAAATCATAATGAAGATTATTGAATGGGATCTGTTTTGTTCTTTTGGGCTCGATGTCAAGGCTGTTTTGAGGGGGCTTGGGCTTGGACTGCTCTCAAACGTGACTTAAAGTGGTCTTCACTACAGCCCAGCACTGCTCCAGTGCTGCAAGGTATTCATCCACAGTTGTTAAGGTTTGCGGATTACACTATTCTGAGTCTAACTGACTTGAGTTCAGCCTTGTCAACAGTGAGTTTTGAGCTGCTCTCACTTCCTCTTCAGATTAAATGCCTAAAAACTCATCTCTGTTCATCAAAATGACATATTTAATGCCTTACATTGGCTTAGATTATGCTACACCTTTACCTTCATGTATTATGTGTGGATCTAAGCAGTGCCCGCCGCTGTCTCCACCCACCCCTCCGCCGCTCCGCTCTCCTGAAGCTTCAACTCTGCTCATCAGACACACAAACCTCACCAGCAGCTTCGCTACCTGACAAACTGTTCTGAGCAACATTCACACCCCCAAGACATGTAAAGAGTCCCGTCAGTGTTTGGCAGGGATCATTGTGTAACTTGGCACGCTAACGATGGCTAACATTATCTAGCACAGTGCAGGTGTGTTTGGTAGCTCTCGACAGGTAAAATACAAGAAAAACAACCTTGTCAGCACCGACATGTTGGCTCATACTCGCTGTGTCCCGAGGATGAATGTTACCAATCAGCCTGTTTACCTGTGGAATGATCCAAACAGGTGTTTTTAGAGCGTTCCACAACTTTCCCAGTCTTTAGTTGCTCCTGTCCCAACTTGTTCGTGAACATCAAATTCAGAATAAGCACATATTTACAAAAATCAATGAAGCTGATGAGGTCAAACATTAACTATATCGTATTTGTGCTGTCCTTAATGGAGTATATGTCAAAAATAATCAGCAAATTATCACATTATGTTTTTATTTATGTTTTACTTAATGTCCCAACTTCTGAGGGTTGGACTTCTCTCATATGTCCTGTTGCATATAAAAAAGTTTGCATGGAAATGTTAGCAAGGTTAAAAATTAGATTTTTAATTGGAGGGGCTGTTTAGGAACTGATGCTGAGCCGCTGAGAGCTCCATTGGTGTTGTCTAGAAAAGATGGGTAGTGCATTTGTTGTTTTTGGAGTTTTGCAGTTTTGTTTCCTCGCTGTCGGTGTAATCATGTGCTGCGTAGTCTCCGTTTGCTTTAGGACTGTCTGTTGATAAGTTGAAGTTGAAGTTCTGGACCGGACTCCATCTTTCACTGTAAAGCCTGTCACATGCCTGTCAGGCAGTGCTCCATTAATAAATTGGTGCTTGATTGAACTGTGCTGTCATGCTATGAAAAAGCATGAATGAACAGCGCACTGCACACAATCACACGTCAACATTTATATGCTGTTGACACACCCATCACTGTTTGCAGCTTTGTTTATCAGACACACACTTTAACACATTGATTCTGTCTCTTCCTTCTCATTTGATCTTTTGACACACGCACACACATGCACACACACACACACACACACACACACACACACACAAACACGCACACACACACGGTTGGTCTTGATACCGTTTGGCCTTGCAGCTCAGTGTAACAGCTAGAAGAGGGGCTTCTGCTCTGCTGATGAGACAGTAATTAGTACTAGCTCCAAAGGGAGTGGAGATCGACTTCACGCAGCTCTCCCCATCTCTGTGGCTCTGCCTGTCTCTCTCTCGTCCTCCACAGCCACTAACAGCAGCAGCAGCAGCAGTAGCAGCAGGTCTCTGCTTCTCGCTCATCCTCCAGCCTCATTATGTGCCATCCAAACAAAGAGGCAGCTTCAACAAAATATTCATTAGCACAGTCTGCCATATAACTTCTTCTGCCTTTGTTTAGCTTTGTGAAAGCTACCGCCGCACGCAGTTCTGTAAGGAGAAGATAAAACACGAGGTAGGAAAATCAATAAAAATAGAACAGCAATGCAGTCCATTAAGGGCTTTTTTAGCTTTAGTTGAATATATTTGTGTGTGTGTGTGTGTGTGAGACTAACTGAACTAAAGACTTTGGGGAACACTTCTGTGTAGCAGAAGCATAATTTCTCCTGGTGTTTACTCACAGCTCGGCCGGCTCCTCTCGCCTCCTCTGGACCGTTTGGGTCTTTCATTTAGAAAGAACACACACACAGAGACGGGCGGCACTTCCATGGAGATTATGCATTTTCATTAGCCAGTTAGACACTATGTCATGTGTGCTGCTTTGGTCCATCAGGGGATGGGAACTAGGGTGAAATGGGCAGAAAGATTCTGTTCGCTTCAGCAGTTTTGCTGGAATGATTGAGAGTGTGTGAGGGAGCGAGGGAGCGGAGTGCTGGGGATCTTGTATTGCTGTTTCAGGACTTTTTTGGACTATAGATAGATAGATGGTGTATCAGGAGCCATTTCCCCCCTTTTTTTTTTTTTTTTTTTTACTCAAAAGTTTTTACTGGAGTGCCCTAGTATGGTCTTGTTTTATTTGCTTTCTGTGAGGACGGTTTGTGTGTTAGTATACGTGTGTGAGAACATGCGTACGTGGATAAACTGCCGCTGAGTGTTTTGGGATTACCTGTTCAGATTAGCCCAGTGAACTCATTTATAAACTGTGCGCGCCCAAACCCAGGATCTCGTCATTCTTTTAAAAGGCTTTGAGGAGCTGTCGTAGGCAGATTTGATTTGACCTAGCTCAGCCAGCCAATACCTTTAATACGGTTTACATAAGCAGTCTAAAGCCTTTTCCAGTTGGGGAGAATGTGTAAGGAATATGTTTGTCATTCTTCACCGTGGCTGACATTTTCATTTGTGAACATTACAATGAGATTCCAGGAATGGCTGCAGCTCGCAATTAAACCAACTATAAAGAGAGACAACCGAACTCTCTGTAGTCGAGTTACATGTAGGCGCCATGTTTTGACAAGAAAGAAGAATGTGTGGAATAAAAAAGACAATATCATTTGTTCTGCTGTGTTAATCTTAATCCTTTGTTTTTAACTGTCCAACACGAGTCAGACAGTCTGTCCCTTTCAAAGGGAGAGAGCTGCAAAATTTCTCTTTTCGTTGTGAGCCAGAGGTGAGAACAGCTAAAAAGCTCTGATCAGAGGACCTCAGAGACCAAGTACTGACATAGAGCTGCAGTAGATCTCAGATGTAGGCTGGTGTGTGACCATGTGGAGCTCTAAATGTGATCAGAGGAGTCTTGAACTGGATTCTGGGCCACTTGCGAACCATTCAAGGGTGTTTTGCTAAAACGGGTGAAAATGGATTTTGCTATATGTCCAGATGGGATGAACTGAAAGCATAAATAATCACCTGCAACATGTTCACCACCACATACTACGATACATTTCTCCAGCATTTGTTCTTCAGGTTGTTACTCACAGAAATTTTCTCTCCAGCAAGGTCTTAACTCTGGGCTCCTGCTGTCCTCCTCCTGTGGGGGATATTGGATATTGCTTCATCCCTTTTAACTGTAGAGAAAGCTCTGCACTGGGCAAGCAGAGTGATGCTAATAAATTCACCCTTAACAAGGATGTGATTAGCCTATTGATTTCTTTCCTCCAACTTCCTTGCCACTGCAAAAATTGTCTTGCACAATTACATTTCTGTGTCATCGACAACCCCTGATGCAAATATGCTTTGATTGGCCTGTCCTTGATCAGTGAAGGTCACACAGCCTTTCCCGTTCTGCGGTGTATCCCCAGTGGCGTTGGCACATGCAGTCGTTTTCAATCCCCTGAACATGCCGGTAATGTTTTCTGCTTCTGTGGTTTGCTTGTGCCCCGCAGGCTGAAGAAGAAGTCTCAGTCGGTCGATATTGCCAGTCAAGGTTTCTCCCCGACTCTGGTGCCAGCCTCGCCCCTCAACAAGGCTGCACCACCTGTTGCCAAGACAACCACCGTCCTCGCCGTGCAGGAAAACAACACGACCAACTCGCAGCGCCGCAGCCCCCGGTGTGGCGAGCTGAAGAGAGGCTACACCATTGGTAAATGACACAGGGGCTGGGGCTCTTATCTGTTTGTTTGTGTAGCAACCGATGATGCTAAGTCTGCCAGATCATGTAATAACCTAAAAAAGTTTGTCTGTTTGGAAAAACTTTATTCATATCAATGGAGAAGAACATCTGTGAGGTCATGTTGTCATTTTAGTTTTGCCTATGATACATTATAACAGAAATGGAAATTCTTATTATCATAATATCAGCTATATCCTCAGTTTATCTACTGGAACATTTAATTAGATTTTGATGTCCAGTTATTACAGCTTCTGGGAGAAGGCTTGTTATTATTCTGAGTGTGTATGTAGGTGCGGCCATATTTGAAGTTCACGCTCTCTCTGAACTGTTGACACGCACTTCCTACTCAAGCAAGCTTCACCGTGTCACATCCACGGCCGGCTCTCCCCCTTTCCTTATCTTCTAATTCATTTCCTGCCTACAAATTATAATTACGTGACTCTGATGAGATTTATTCCTGTGATGAATCCTATTTTGGGTGGGGGAGGTGGGGGCAGCTGTCTGCGGCGGGTCTATTTCTGTGTCGGCAGGCAGGTTGCTACTGTGAGAGTAAGCACACTTCAGGGAGCGGACTTCTCGCAGATGATGAAATGAGTTTGAGCTAAACTAATTCCAAACTCATAAATGCAATGCATCTCGGTTCGCCTCGCTGATGTGATGCAGTTGGTTAGCTGCTCGGGTCAAGGTTAGAAGGAGGGAGCACGTAGGCAAGCAGGACTTTAAATGCTGCTGAAGCGCTGAAGGTAATCTGCAGGATTTTTGACTGATTCCTTTTTTATTTGTGGCGACACCTTTGATGCTTGTCGCTGTGCTGTGACTCCTTCATGCAGGTCTTTTCCTCTACTGAATGTTCTGGATATGATGCATACCAGAGCTCTATGTATTCCAGACACACTGCTGTTGCTGCCGCAGGACTTGATTTTTGATTTTAGGCCCGTAATTACAAGTGGAATCACTGTTGACAGCCACAATTAGTAGAAACATTGACACAAATCCATATGAACTTACCAAAGTTTCCAAAGACACCACATATGTCATGCTGAATTGCAGGGAAATGTGTATATAATCATGCACAACACTTCTAGATTTTTCAATTTCCTCGCAATGTTGCAGCAATTCAAAAAGGGTCTGAAAAATTCACCACAAGTGATAAGATATGAATCTGAAACTCAAGGGGAAATCAGGGTTAAAGATGGTAATTGTTTTACATACTGGCTTAATGGTGCCATGGAAACTGGATAATGACGAATGAAGAAACCCAGAGAGAGAGTCAGCAATGAGAGAGAATATGAGAGGGTGCAAAACAGGAATGGAAGAAGGAAAGGAAGCCATAAAATTCCTCGTCCTAGGGTCCCTCGTGATGAATGCCATGTACAATAAAGTGGGAGCCTTTTAGTTGTGTTCAGTGACTTATTACAAACGAAGCAAGCGGTGTAAACATAAAGTCCTCATTCAGGGAAACAGCTCATGTAGAAATAACTGATGATGAGCATAACTGGACTGCAACTGGACCTTATATGTCCTAAATAATGACTCGCAGGTCTAAGTGGGACAGAAAAAGGTACATTTTGTACTGTATCATTGCAGGGCCAGCAGTCGCATCGCATGGAGTAGGACACGAATGCCGCACACTTCAGTTTAAACTACTATGTAGGGAAATCCCTGCACGTGCTGATGAGCGTGCAGGTTGCCTGATGATCGTGCCTAATTATACTGATTGCTTATACAGATCGCGCTCTTGACAGTTCCCAATCAGCAGATGCTTGTAATAGTAGTTTAGCTTTTAAATTCTTGTTAAAATTATGTATCCTCTATTGGAAACACATATGACTGGCCCTGGACCAAGTCCCTCCTTTTTTGGCCATTTCCATCAGGTTTCATAGTCCGCATCGTTCTGACTAAATGAACCAAACCAAAGTGCAAATGTACCAGAGTTTGAACTGCACAGAACAAGTTAGGCGTGGAGGCAGCACTTGAGCGAGAAATGCAGTTTCACTCTGTATTAAATATTCGTTGAAATAAAGAAAAACTGCTCTTGGCTTCAGCACGCTTCACGTTTCCCAACCAAAGCGAAAAAGTGTCATCTAGATGGATAGTTGGTTCCTAAAGCGTCTCAGGTGAGTTTATGCTGATCCATCAGCTTATTTTCCATTTGATGCCTCTTGCAGCTCTCTTAATAGAGTTCTGGGTAAATTTGAATTTCACTTCATGTCCTTCAGCATACAGTCTGCGATTACTCATGTAAATCAGTGCGGCAGTTTAAAGCATTGCGGCAACGGCTGCTCTGCCGTGGAGGGCAGCGCCTGGCCCGCAGGGAGGATCGAGTCGCGTGATAGGTCACAGGTCACCGCTTGCACCACTGAGGAAGAAGAGAGCCGAGAGCGAGTGAGGGTGCGCCACTCCGCTTGTGTGTCTGCTGGTGTCACACTCCGATAAGCTTTCTACAGACTCATCATGTATCGACTCTGCTCCTCCGGCCAGGCGTCGTCAGGAGAACGGATTGATCTGCGGCCGTCCGTGTCAGTTCGGTCGTCGATAATCAATGAAGGAAATTGTGGGATAAAAGCTTGGCAGTACAGGTGGAGCGTCTGTTGATATTTCAGCCCGCTCTTATCATCCATTATCCATTCACTGGCAACTGCGGGCTCTTTTTAGAAGCGCGGGGTCGGAAGTCACAGTCATTCAGCCATTAAATGAAGTGCGACTGTGACTTATTGTGCCTTTACGGCTTTTAACTACAAAGTAACAAATTGTACAAGCGTGGAAAGCATGAGTCATAGCGGTTAATCATTCGCTGTAGCTAGCGCTGGCCTAGTTAAACCGCATTCAGATCAAGTTTTCACCATATGACGACAGAAGATCTGCATCTGTCAGTCATTTACACTGTTGGATCACATAATGAGACATTGATTAGCGACCGTCCCGTCTCACCAGTTCCTCTAGATGGGATCCAGTAAGTGGAGCCCTGTGGCATTTTTATATAGTCAAACCCAGGCCAGGCTCCTCGCACAGGGCTGATCATGCTAATTTATTCTAATGGGATAGTAATAATGTGGCAGACAGCACAGCAAGCTGTCTGCCAGGCTTCAGACAGACCTGTCATTAGAGGTACACAGCACGTTCACCACCGACATTTTAATAACCTGAGCAATGAGCCTCCTACCAGGAGGACACCAAGCACGGCTCTCACCTCTGAGGAGAAGCAGCGATTGATATGTTTGCTGGTGTTTTTACATTGAATGTGCTACTTTTTTCACAGTCGTTGTAGCATCCTTTCACTGTGAATGAAGAGAAACAGTGACTGCACATGCTCTGATGAGTGTCAGGTCATTCATTCATAGAGTTTATAATGCTCTATATTATACTGTGGACAGAGAGGGAGAGGAAAGGGATGGTAAGGAAAGGAGAGGATGAGAGGTAAGGAAAGGAGTGGACAAGAGAGGAAAGGAAAGCAAAGGCGAGGAGAAGAAAGGAAAGGAGAGGCCTGTGATCTCCCAGATGCCTGCAGCGATGCTTCCTGAGAGGGTGTGACACGTAACACCAGCTCCTTTCAGACTGCCAGCATCTCTGTGTGACAGCCTCCGAGTCCCACCGCCACGTCTGACCTTTCCATCATTGTAGCGCGCCCGTAGCCTCCACTCTGAAGCCCAGTGAGATCTACTCACTAATAGAGGGCCAAACAGGAGTCGAATGTCTCCGCAGCTGTAGACTCATTAAGTATGACTTAGTGCTCCTGCCTACGAGTGCGTTTGAAAACCGTTACATCACATAATGTTCTTATTGGATACGTGCTGTACAAGTACTCTTCTGTTTCTTTGTTTTCCAAGGCTGACTCATGCTCTCTGTGCCTATATACAGTACATGTGGGCCTGGCTCTGTGTGCTTGTATGTGTGCACAGACTCAAGTTAACTATGGAAACAGTTTATGACTACATTAGGTAAGCACTTGCAGGCGGGAGATATGCCACTGTCCCTCCTGCAGATGTCTGTGTATGGGAGCAAAGGGAGAGTCTTCACAGCATGTCACTGCAGATAATGGATTCTAAGAGGCGAGCTGCTGCACTTCTCCCCCCCTTACAGCCCTCCACAGCTTCTCCCCCCAATTCTGTGTTTTTTTTCTGCACTTTCTGCCATTTTGTTCTCCAATCCCCCCCCCCCCTTGTCTCTCACTCTCTTCATCTCCACACTCTCTACCTTGTTATCCTCTAATGTATTTCCTGTGTGTCTGACCGGAGGGTACAGGCAGAAGGGTAATCTGTCTCAAGGACAGACAGACAGCACCGACAGATTGCTGCAAACTGTGGCACCAACCTTGGCTGCAGTCTTCAGAAGAGAGCATTTTATCACATTATGCTCATGTCGGACTTATTTCTTCGCTCGAGAGACGGCAGAAGTCCCACTTATGCATAAATATACAACACAAGCATGTTGCATCGAAGCTGTACTGTCATAATGAATATTTAAAACAAAACAGGATATTTTGCTGAAGGCTTTGGTCTGTTTGAGTTTTTCAGGAAGAAGCCAAGAATGTTTTTATTTTTTTAATCAAGATATTTTACACCTGCAGTCTTTAAACTTGATCATTTTCAGGGTGATAAATTCTAAATTACAGCAGTAAACCTCTGACTGCTTGATACCAATGCATCATTGAAAGAGCAGGGCAAACCAATCAGTCAGAACCTAATCTGAAGTCTCATCACACATAAATAATGTCCTCCTAAAAAGGCAAATTTTGCACGTGTGTGTGTGTGTGTGAAGTTATTCAGGTGCTGACGTGCATTGCTTCCTCAGTGAGTGTGCGTGGCTCGCAGGCAGACGCGGAGGTCTGACTCTGCTAACGCAGCATTGTATCTACAGCACCTGACAGAGGAAATGCTAATAAACAAGACAGAACCGCGCATGTTGGCGAACCCTGACGCCCCGAGAGCGGCAGACCCTGCCACCGCTGCCATGTGACCGATTATTCCCCTGTTACTTATTCATTGGATTTTCAGCACAGGGTCGAAGAGGGGATGAACCGCTGCCGGGGGGAGCAATAGGCTAACTTGCTGTAGGCTCCCACCAAGCCTCGCTTGATATGCAGTTTCATGAAAGGGACTCAGTGGCCAGAATTAAATTAGCAGCTATTTACTAGACCGAAGGAAGTGTCATGTTGGATGTTAAGCTACCATCCTGTTGCGTCTTTACTCCTCATATTTGTGTTTTTTTTTTTGTTGGTGTGGCCCCACAGCTGGAGCACTTGTCCTTGAAAACACTGTTTCCAGCCTTGTGCTGCAGCTGTACAGTCGCAGCATGGCGTCGCGTGAGGAGCCAGCCACTAAGGCAGCTGACAGTTATAGCCGGCGCTGCAGGCGGAACACGGGCGTTGCTCTCTTTTTGTGTTTGATGTAGTTGTCTCAGGTGGCACGTCTCTTGTGTTTACACATCCTGATTGTAGCCAGGGGTGGCTATTACACACAAGCCTCTGTGAGACACCGTTCTGTGCTTTTTCAATAGAAATGGGACAACTTTCATGTCTGATCATTTTCAGAGGAGATGAAACTAGTGTGTTTGGCCTTGGTGGTACAATATTCTCTGGATAATTTCGGTTTCCACTTAACTAAAGGACCTGCTGAGGTCCTGAGCAACATTACCAAGTAGCATCAGGCACCATACTGAAGTGAAGTGCAGAAGGGTTTATAAAGAGCCAGCTTTATAAACAACAGGTTTTATCATGGCTCTCAGCTTAAATCTGAAGCGTCAAAGATACAATTGTAAGATAAAGAAATTACATGTATGTGACCGAACTGTTTAACAGTTTTGCAAAGTGTTTCAGAGCTCATGTAGTTATCTCCCTTCTACAGTCATGTGATCACAAAGTGGTGAACCTCGCTCCATCCTCGCTTGTGAACGACTGAGCCTTTCCAGGATGCTCCTTTCATACCAAATCATGATACTATCACCTGTTACCAATCAACCTGTTTACCTGTGGAATGATCCAAACAGGTGTTTTTGGAGTGTTTCACAGCTTTCCCAGTCTGCTGTTGCTCTTGTCCCAACTTGTTTGAAACATCAAATTTAGAATAAGCAGATATTTACAAAAATCAATGAAGCTGATGAGGCCACACATTAAATATTGACTGCATTTATATAGTGCTTTTCTAATGTTACTGACCACTCAAAGTGCTTTACAACACAAGTCAGCATTCACCCGTTCACATACATTCATACACTGGTGGCAAAGGTACCATCCAAGGTTCCACCTGCTCATCAGGAGTAAAAGCCATTCATGCATGCACACACACACACAAACACACACACACACACACACACACAAACACACTGGTGGCACAGCTTCTAGAGCAGTTTAGCATTAAGTGTCTTGCCCAACACTTCGACTTTTAGACTGCAGGGTCCAAACATCGAACCACTGACCTTAAGATTATCCACAGTTGTTCCCATATATGCATAATATTGTGTCTACCCCCTCTCTATTATGGACATCTTTTCACTCTGCCTTCCAGTGTGGTCCTTTGGATCAATATAATTAATATAGAACTGGATCTGACCGAGTGTACCCTGGGCCGTACTCTTGTTTTCTGCCTGCCTGTATGTCTGCAGTTAGAGGCCGAGATGTCAGTTCACTACAAGGTGCTCAATTGATGTTTTCCTGAATCATGTTAATTTTGAAGAAACTTTCATTGCCTCTGTAAGGATTTGTGGTTGGAAGAGTTGATTTTCAATAGTTAGTTATTCAAACAGTTTACTGTAGAACTTTAAAAGGAGTTTGTGGTCTGGAGAAACCATGTTTATCACTGACTTTATCCTTTTGGACATAAGCTTAACATTTTTTAACCAGACAAACTGAAATATCCAATTTACTCACTCCCATGCTGTTATTCCAGACCATGTGGGATGCAGACTGTGAATGAGTGAGAAGGGGGGGGAGTGAACGGGCGAGAGAGAATTACACAGTGAAAGTGGGAGAAGGCGGAGAGTAAGAGCTACCCGTCACGCTCTGACAGCAGCACCCACAGCCATGCCACGGTGCCTTTGCCAGCAGAGCTGCTTGTGTGCGCTGAGATAAGCCCGAGCCCTCTCGCCTTGGCGGTATAGGCTGGTCACGTAGCACCAGAAGGCAGCTTAGCCCGACCACAAATCCAACGGAGGGTCGTTCTTACTTTCGCTTCCTCCCGCGCTGTCTTCCTGTCTCTCTCAAGGTCTCTGGCTTTTTCCTTCCTCTGGGTCTCCATCACTGTTTGACGCTGCATATTCACTCGAGAGATCAGTATTCGCCCTTCCTAGCAACCGCTGAGTGAACAGCAACATGCAGGAGGTGGCGACTGGTTGGAGCTCGCTGTAACCCGTGTAGATGTTTGGGCAGGTTAGGGTAGAACAAAAACAAAGAGAGGAAATCAGCTGTTTGGAGCATGTAGAGCTAATACAATTAGTTAATCAATTAGTAAATCCATGGAACTTTGATAATCAATTTATCATTCAAACCAAAATGCCAGACGTTTGCTGGTTGCAGCTTTTCAAATGTGCACATTTGCTGCTGTCCTTTGTCCTGTGTCATATCATTATGTAGACTGAATATCTTGAGGTTTTGACTGGCTAAAATAAGGCATAAAGGCGCCGTCAAAGACTATGTGATCGGACTGTTTTGACATTTCATGAACTAAACGACTAATCAATTAATTGAAACTTAATTAACATATTAATCACAATAACCGTCGTTTGCAACCTTAGTAACATGTTTGTAAAGAATATCTAGTGGTCACATGCAGTGATGCTGATTACAACAGGATCTCAAGTTAAGATGTGCAGCTTTATATGACATGGGGGAGTTCAGTCGCATTTTATTAAATCCAGATCCAGCATCGAATCTGACCATCGGAACAGAGTCATCTCGGATCCCTTATGATAACTAATTAGTTGTATTTGCAAGTAAGTAAACGTATAAAAACAATAAGA
Organism: Chelmon rostratus; assembly: GCF_017976325.1. Lineage (NCBI taxonomy): Eukaryota > Metazoa > Chordata > Actinopteri > Chaetodontiformes > Chaetodontidae > Chelmon > Chelmon rostratus. The sequence goes on from NC_055665.1 coordinate 24,987,257, forward strand.
AGGAACAAGTATTTAGATTGAAAAGCAGCTGTAGCCTGGGCCGTCATTTTTGACTGGAGGCACCGATGCAGCTGTATTAAACTGGTCAGAAACATTGGCCATGATGTGACTCCACCTCAAACTGTCATGACACAATCACTTACTTTAGGGGTTTACAACCTAGTTGGCTTGTGACCTAGGCAACCAAAATGTAAAAGTAGTTTTTTGACTCTGAAGAGTCAGTAATTACCAGGAATTCTTAAGAAAAGATTAAAGGAACATCTAAGAAAATCCATCTAGTTTTGTGTTTCGGAGTTCTTTCTCCTGCTTTCCTCACCCCCTGTATTTTTCCTGTGAGCCCTTTGGACCACCTGGTTTTTTAACCACTGAGCAAGATCATTTCTCTTGAAGAGTCACTATTCTGTTGGTCTTGTTGAACTATAAAAACACAGTTCGCTTAAGGTCAAACAAAGGTATTGAAGAGGGACTTTTCTTTTCATTGACGACGGATCTTTGAGTACAGACGGGCTTGCAGACGGCACCTTAACAGGATGACAGTCAGAAGTTTCATTTTATCCGCTCTGCAATCAATGGTGCTTAGCTTTAGCTGATATAATTTACAGCTTTATACCAGCATGGACTGCTATAAAAATAGACTGCATTTATATGGCGCTTCTATCCAAAGTGTTAACATTTTTGCCTCGTATTCATCCATTCTCTCACATACATACACTGATGGCAGCAGGCTACCATGCAAGGTACCATGAGGTTCAGCGTCCTGCCCAAGGACATTCCTTAGCCACAGCCACGCCACAGCGCTTGGCATGTGTTTGATGTCCACATTATTGCTTGATACAGTCTGGAAATGTGGCTTCTATGCAAGTAAAACAAGGTTTACAATACTACAAGCAGGTGAGCTCAGTCCCCCACGCTTCCTGCACGCACTGGGGGTTAAGGCAGACTGGGTAATGTTGTACAGGAACCTCCGCGGTTAATCCTGTGAAAGTGGTGCTGCCTACAGGGTACCATAGTCTACACAGTGTGTTGATAAGGAAAGCCTGACAACAATGTGCCTCCAGGGCTGCATTCACACTAAACAGCACCAGAGGCACGCCAAATCACACTGTTCCTGCAAACCTTTATTTGGATATGTGATACGTCTGGATTTTGTCTGCCGGTAAACAAAGAGAGGAGATGCGTTTCGTTCAGGTGCCTCTCGTGTAACACGCGCTGTTTGTAACGCTGCAGGTCTGACAGAGTCGCATCCTGATGTGCAGCACACGGACAGGAGTGTCCTAGTTGTCCGTGTTTCGGTGTGTCCTCGTACACAGCTCACTTTAATATCCAAACTGAAGTAAGAGAGAGGCGGACAGGCATGCACACACACACACACACACACACACACACACACACACACACACACACACACACACTGCTCAGCAAGCAGGGGAGGGCTAAGGAAGCATTTCCACAAAGGTTAATAATATTCTTTAGTCATCCCCAGGTAGCAGTGGAGCACTCTGACACTAACTTGGTTACAGGCAGAGAATGTCACCTCTGGTTTTCCAGGTTTTGACTTTTTACTCTGTGCTTATTATTCTCCGAGCTCCCTCCACGTTCTCATCCCGACCAGACTAGCCGCTCTGCTGAATTAATCACCGCTCTGTGGTGCTGGCCAGATCTTCCCTTTTTTTCACAGCTGTAAATAATAGGAGACAAAAGGTGACGCAAATGAGAAAGACATGACTCTAAAGCAGTGTTTTTGACCGGAGATGGCGAGCTGTCTGTCTGAGAGCGGCTCGCCGATTGATTTATCCTGGTTTGTACCCCCAGAAGAAGCACAAGTTATTCTCTGGTTCCATCAATCTCCCACTAACCAGATTCATCCGGAGGAAGATTTTTGACTGAATTAAGTCAAATTTTCAGAAATGGATATTTTTATTGTAACTTAAAGGCAAAGTGGGAGAAATTGCAGCACCTGCTCTTGACAGTCGTGGGTGAAATATGATAAGATACCTGCTGAAAATTACAGCAGAGGTCAAGTTTGTGTTCGCTGTGCATGGACTTATGCATGCAAGACACACACACACACCAGGGACAACAGAATCACTTGTCCTCAGGCTGTCTCAATGTCGTGAAGATCAGTATGATGTTAGCTCTGCCACAAATGTCCTTTGGATATTTGCGTGACATTTGTCATTTCTAAATGTCCTGAGAGATGACGCATGTAGTCCTCAAATCAATTCTGTGCTTTTAAGCTGCTCCTGTGTGCTTCAAAAGGAAACAATATTAGATGGACTTCAAGAGTGGCATACATTCAGCTATTTCAAGGGTACTTAATGCAGATTTCCATCCACAGCACACTATGCTGTCATATGTAAGAGTCAACACAGTGTAGATCTAAATCTCTGCACTGACTCACAGCTTGGCCAGAAGCGAAGGCCGCAGAGATTTGTAGCTACCAAGGCCACTATTTTTTTCACTTTCTTTCTTTCGTTCTTTTTTTTTTTTTACCAGACAGCAACCAAAACATTAACATTTCCTTCTGTAGCGCAGGGAAGCAATGTAAGGAAAGAGGCTCGCTGCTGAATTTACTGCAGTGCTACTGTAAAAGATCTGTGGGTCGGATTTATTGGCCTGCCGGTGTAATTACGTTGACCGGGAGTCTCTTGGTGGCTCTCCTCTCGTTGGGCTCAATTTATAAATGCCACAGAGCTAGTAATCCCACTGTTTCCCCACTTAGTTTGGAAAAGGGCTCCAGCCATCCTCTGGCTAGGATTGATTACATATAGCTCAAATGAAGAGTAAGCAGTTTTCCACTGTGGAACGCCAGCACCGGCCCCTGCTATTGATTCATTTTACAGCGGGGGAAAATGAGATCTGCCACTTCACCAAACTGTTCATATTTGTTTCCCTTTTACTCATGAATTTATGGGCTCCTGGTATTTAAAAGCAGCTCTGTTTTGCTTTATCTGATGTACATGTGTTGGTGCTGAGGCGGGCTGAGCTAAAAACAGAAGAAACCTTGTTTATGTAATGTCAGCCAGTGTAAGGCAGTAATTCTTCTCAGAAGAGAGTAAATTAGTCAATGCCTCTAAGGAGCAGATAAACCATTACACAGTTATGGATGATATTTACATAACAGTTAATTGAATTTTCAGAAGCGTGGAGTGTCACTGGAAACTGATTAGTTGCAGTACTGTAGATTTGAAATGCAGGCCTCTGCTGAAGTGTCACAAGTCGTGTTAATGCGGATCCTTAATAGTTATGATGAGAAAAAACGGGCTGCGCGTCTGTAGTCAGTGCGTCATTGCTAACAGTTGCCTGGATCCAGACCTCCGAATCCGCCGAATCCACTTCATCGAGTTGACTGATTCATCTGGCATTTTGACATGAAACGGCGGTTTCTCGGTTGAAAAAGCAATCGATCCAATGAGCGCCGCAGGGGGACTAACGATTAGCCAATCAGCGTTGTCAAGCTGTAAGCCAGAACCGAGGAGGAGTAATAACAACAGGGACCGCTAAAGACAAGACAGACGCTGCAATTGAGGCTGTTCTAGATTGATTAAAAGTACCAATTACTTTGAAATCCGAATAGCACTCTGCTTTAAAGGCGCGTATTCATTTTATTGGAATCCCCCCCTCCATGGAAATCGGTTAGAGTGGACGCGATGTCAGACCAAAGATGTAAACGGCCTGCAGCGAGGTGACAATTCAGTCTGATATCAAACATCCATCCAACAGCCGAGTGCCGACTGGCGCCTGTGACGCTGCTGCAGACCAAAGTATTATTCAGATTGGGCAGGGAAGTGCATTCTTGGTCAAAAATGTGGATAAAAATGGAAATGAAAATAAAATGTTGTCACTCAATGTCCTTTTATTATTTTATTCCATTGCTTTCAACCATCTTCGTCTTCCTCAGGAGACTTTGTTTGCAGTTTAAAGGTACTGTTTTCTCCAATGGCCACTCGGTGTATCTACATTCAGTTTCACTGTGTGGCGGAGTCTGTTATCCTGGCGTGGGATGCAAATTGTCTACCTACCTGTAAGAGAGATTCACAGAAAATAATGCAGCCTCTAATCCAGTGTTTTCATTTAGTTTCATTTCTGTCAGCCTCGCAGCTCGCTCTCTTTGCATCTTATCAGAGCTCGGTCAAGTTCCTGCCTCTGGAAAGCAAATATTTGCTGCTGCTTCACATTAAAAGCATTCAGCTGTGAAGCACGGCCTGGCTTTTATTGTGAATAGTCTCGGGAAATGCAATTTATTTATCACAGAAACTGTCCAAAAAAGGCGAATAGTCACATTTTTGTCAATGTGGAATTATGAGGTTTAAGAAAAGTATGCTGAGTCCTGATGTAAAGAAAAATAGAGCTGGTATTATTCCAAATGTCTTCATTTGCATATTTTTACATAAATGGCATTACTGAGCAAGCAGTCACTGTAGTGAAGAGGACATGCTGTAAGGGCTTTGGCTTTAGTTTTTGTAGCAGCCTTTGTTCTTGTGGGTTTGGTTTAATCAGTGTGTATAGTGACAAAAGATGGGAAAGTTGGATCCAAGCCAAAAGGGCTGGAGTTGAGCTTCAAACAGGCTGTAGATATGACTCATCCACATCCACCTTGACCCCTGCACCCCCTCCCTCCTCATCATCCTCAAGCTCTCATTAGAATGTGGAGGACTTTGCATTGCACATGCTCCGGGGCCACGTTTTGCTATGCACCGGTTTATCCAAGAGGAAGAATGGCTGGAGGACAGGATTTAGCCGGCCAGTGCACCACGCTGTCTTCTCCACATGGGTCATTGCTCTGGACATTCACTGGATGGCAGGGCTCTGGAAAACTGTCACGTAGAAGCGTAGAAGCAGAAGCTACATGCATCAGGTTTGAATGCCTCCTTCTTTCTTCCACTTTGGCTGCACCAAGTATTAGTGGAGATACAGCTGTGCGGAGTACATGCAGGCCTTAAAGGACACACTTGTAATGAAAATAAAATTTCTCTTGTCATTGGAAAATTCCATTGGGCCCAGGTAAAATCCAGCGGCTTATTTAGAATAAGTATGTTGTCATGCGCTTTGTAATTATTGTGATACTGCATTTTTGTGAAGACTTGGTACATCATTGAATTAAGATGATGACACATTAATCATACTCATGGTGCATAGAGGATGCAGGGTCATGGCTGTGTGTAGGCAGCGCTGAAGAAGCCTTGGGTCTGATATCAGTGACAAAGCACAGGCTGTGGGCGTGAATCCGCCACCTTGGCATGACTGACACATGTCGTCTGTCCAAGCATGTACACAGTCATGTGCCGCCCTGAGTGCTGCTCTACAGCTCCGGCTCGAACACCGCCTCTAAAGAATGCCTGTCCGTTTTTTTGCGGGTTTCGCCCACTGTAGGGGAGGGTGAGGCGAGGGGTGGATGCCACTAAATCCTCCACACTGGACCTTTAAGCTTTTCCTTCAAGCCACCCCAACTGCTTTCCCATCTTTCCTTCTTTTTTTAGCTTGCGCCTGTGTTTGCTTTCTCACTTCATGTCTCTCTGTGTGTCTGGGCTTTATTGACTCCAAAAGTTTTTACAAAGAAAAAAAGTGCCATTTGGAAGAGAGTCCAAGTTATTGGAAAGGTACAAAGTGAAAATCCCACACTCAGCTCTTGCTCAGCATCATCCCGGCCGTCTCTCGTGTAATAAAAGACTGAAACGATGCTTATTCTGCGAGACTGGAAGAAAATCAGAGACTGTTGCTCTTTCTCAGCACCACATAATTGTATTGATTCATGTTTGGGTCCTATAGGATATTTGTAGCAGATAGATTTCAGAAAACATTTTCACGGGGAAAGCTTCATTTTTAACTTGTGTATCGATACTTTGGCACCACCACCATGTTTCTTTAACAGAGTCAGTGTGATTCTTGTTAACGAGTCCCTCCTTGCACAGTTAATTATGTCTTCATTGGGCCCTAATTCAATCATATGCACTCCTATGGACTCCAAAAGGTTGCATCCATTTAACTTTACTTATGTCTCACACTTGGAATGATGCAATATGTCCCCGACTCGTAATTTAACCAACAAATTATTCATCTGCTGCATCTCCTGGGGGGAGAGATTCATTATCCAATTTGGCATGCTTGTGGAACGGGTGATATCAGGTGATAAATGAAGAGTGTCCAGGGTGAGGACAGTTTTACAGCAGATAGAGAGCGTGCGGCACCTCTTGCCTTCTTTGTCGGATTTAAGATGTCCATTGCGCTCTAATTTCCTCCCGTCCCACAGTGCATTGCTGTATCTGTCGGCAGTCTGATTCTAATGCCCGTCGAGGCGAAGGGGCTTATGTGGAGCAATCTTTGTGCTTTTGTGCTTCCGTTGTAGCTGAGTGATTCATGAGAGGCTTTTTAGGGTAATGATGAAATATATGACTGTGTCTGACTTTAAAAGGAATCAATTAACTCCTTTCTCAGAGTTCAGCATGATAATAAAGTGGACACTGACATAACAGAGCATTCGTTTTGTTTATTTGCCTGACAATGCCTCTGTCTCGCAGCCTCTCTCTCTGTGTCCCTGTCAGCTTTATTGCGGGCTCAACCTTCAGCACAAGGCTGGGCTGTATTATTTTAATAAATTGCCCTGTATGAGGAGAGCACTGGTGCGTGTCTGATGCATGTGCCCTCCTCTTCCCTTCCTCCCCCGCCCTCTCTTTCTTTCTCATCCGCCACCGCCGCATTTTTCCTCCCACCATCCCTATTTCTCTTGTTCTGTACGTGAAATTAACAGCTTGCTGGGGAATAAGATGCATTCATAAAGGAGGAAGAGGAGCCCTTCGCTGTGTTCTTCCTGCTAAGCCAGCGGTCATCAGTCGTCGAGGCCACCCTGCCTCCCGGGGCGGCCTCGGACAGCGCAGGCATCCACAGAGGATAGATGACCGTTAGCGGGGGTAGTGGAAGTGGCGGTGAAAGATAGCCCGCTCTGACGCCACCGCTCATCGATCACAACTCGCCACCCTGTAGAAGTGTCCTGAGAGAAGCCCAGGCAATAACAGCAGGTTGAATTGTTGCGGTGGTGGGTCAGTGTCAGACTGGATGGCACCACAACACTTCAGCCATCACCTCATTGGTTTCTGTCTCTTGCAGAGTCTCAACATGAAGGCATTAAATTAGAATACAGGGGTTTATTTCCACACTGACATCATGTATTAACTGAGCGTGGAGACTTCATCCAGCAAGCTGATTTGGTCTTTATTCTATTTTTACTTTACATAAAGCTCTGAGAGCAACAAAAGAGACACTTTTTGTATGATTTATTTGGCTCCTTTGGTCACAAATCTGACTTAAAGTGAGGAAAAACTCTTGGACAGGATTTCCTACATTAGTTGGAGGGAAAAACCCAGATGCATAAAAGAGCACAATTGACTGTGACAAGCGGCTTATCTTCTAAAATTAGGACAGTGTCTGTGATGTGATAATGTTTTTTTTTTTTTACTGCGGTCCTATTTTTTCTCATGGCAGGACAGTGTTTTTGTAGACATGTCAGTAATGTTGTGAGTAGTTCTTTAGGAGACTAAAGCCTTGTTCCAACCTTTGGTCTTGAGTCTTTGACACCATATCCATGACCCTGTAGAAAAAGAAGCACCTCGTTGATTGCAGTTGGGAATGACATGGGAGGCAGCCTTGTAAGTGATTCAGCCTTTCCTCCCCCTCTCATGTCCTACAGGCCAAGACCCAGTGCTGGTCTGGGTAACTGTGTGTCTCGATGACAGTCTGCTTAAAGGACAGTTTTTCACAATAGCCAAAACAATTTCAGTGCGCAACTGAAGGTGGCTCATTCTTGGCCTTGCAAACAGCAGCTTCACAGAAAAATTCCCAGCACAAGGTTAAAAGTGCTTGTTACGTGCAGAGCTTTCCACCAAATCTCACGGTCTTCCACAGTGGATGGAGTTGCTCAGTTGTCATTGTGATGGTTTGATGAAATTTCTGCCATGTAACTTCTTTGTTCTTTGTGGTTTTTGCCCATTGCCCCAGTTCTTTAAGGCTATTTTAGCATATTGCTTAATTGGATGGTAGGAGACAGAGGACCGGTTGATAGAGGGGTATGACATGGAGCAAAGAACCCTGACCAGAATCATATAAGCAGTGATATGGGTATGATGTATTGAGTCAGATCAGTCTCAGTATTATTGAAAGCACACAGAAGAATCTATTTTGGGATTATAAAAAATCATCATGTAAAAAAGTAAGGTTCACTGATGCACACAAATATTTTTTGTTTAAAATAAACGTGGAAGTAGGAATGCATGTCTTTTAGAACATTTGCAGTTTTCATCAAAAACACACTTGGATGTTGCTACATGTAATTTAGACTGTTGAACCTGCATTTACAAACTGCCTGTCATGTGGGAACCTCACATATGTGTGGGGGGTGTTTGACACTCCGCTGACGTGGCTCAATGCACAGTTTTTTCAATAGGGAATTATCTGTAGCCAATCAGGTGGCTCCTTTAGTTTCAGCCAGTCCTCTTAACCAATAGGCTACGAGGACGCCCCCACTGTTCCCATGTTTGCATTAGTTTCCCCCATTGGATCCCATGTCCTCCCACAGTCCAAAGATCAGGTGGATTGGAAGGTCTAAATTGACTGTTACTGTGAATGTCAATTTGTTCGGCTCTCTTATGTATGTTACTGATTGGTGACTTGTCCGAGGTGTTTGATTTTTCTACCTTTCCCCCACTGCATGCTGGGTAGGTGCCAGACTCCCCTTGTGAACCTGAAAAGAAAGAACAGTCAAAGTTTGTAGGTAGAAAAGAATCTCTGCCGCTGAAAGTACCTTAAAAGTCCTTTTTGAATTTACCTTTGTGGCAGGATAATATTCATGTCATTAAAATGAAAGAAATAGTTTAGAAATAAGAGAATAGAAATAGAGGAGAAGAGCAAGTCAGCATTGCATCCATGCATTCCACATCTTAACAGCTTTTCAACAGTGCATAACAGTAAGATGTTTACACAGAGGACACGTTGATGTCCACTTGCTATATTTGAGTGCAGTGCTGAACTAAACAACCCAGCATAACCCTCATGAAAACAACCTACACCCACTAGGTAATGTTGTCATCTCTGTCTACACGCTCATTGATAGAGCGGAGACTCACTGATTATTTTAATATGAATTCTGACATCACATATCACATAACGACCAACGGGTCACACCCCATAATTAACATAAGCTACGAGCTAAGAGATGCTGAAGGCTCAGATATGGTGTTCGTGTAAAATATGGAAAAACCATAAGTAACCTCAGTGTTGAGCAATTAAAGGGCCCTGTTGCTCCAGATGATCTGGTGATTCAGCTCGGCGTTGTCACCGTCTTAACAGGCGCTGCTCAACATTTGATTCATGTTTCCCTCTCGTGAATATTTGGGTCCTGCTGCCAGAGTGAAAAACATGTTCATCTGTTGTAGCGTTGACAGCTTTTGAGAGAGGACGCTTCACTTCCCCAATGAAAACGCCTCAGAGAGAGAGGGATTTACTGACAAGGGCTGTTAAACACCTGTGATCGCCGCCATTGTCTGGATGCGTCAGCCCGATTCCTCCAGCAGCCAACTGTCTTTATTAGTCGTCATCTTGTTTACGCGTCTTGTACAAGCTGCGGGATAATAGAGCAGAACGCTTGTGAAGCACGGGACAGTGCTTGCTGTATCTTCTGTATTTACACCCCAGCGATGCTCCGAGGAATGCCTCGTGAGATCCGTCGCCTCTGAGGAAATATCTCAAGCCATCTCTTTTGCCGCACATATCCCAACGAGCCTTCCCAGTAACCACACGCTGCAAGGCTCGTTTGCGCTGCCAGCAGGTGCATTCGTGTCGCATGAGTGAACCCTCCGCTGCATTTCTGTCGTAGTGATTTTCACTGCAAACAGGAAATGTCTGGGAGGAAAGGGCACGTCGTGGTTGCGTGAATAGTGTGCACATGCTAACACAGCCATTCCAGCGCACACATGCTGGTGTTCGCACCAGCGTGCTGCAGCTCCGCTTACATAACCGTGCTTGTGTATTCCGTCCGTCCGTTGACAGCGGAAAAGCGGCAGCTCCCCAGTGGCTTTCGTGTTTGTTGTTCCGTAATGAAAGCGTTCCTCTTCTCAGGATTAGGCTGCAGCCTACCTGCCTCTCAATGGGAAACTGCTGAGATTAACACCGGCTCCCCAGTGCCCTGCTCTCAGACGATGACAAAGCCTCACACACAAGACCCTCTCAGGGCTTTTTGCTGGCAGCTGCTGACACCGGGAGGTTCTCATATGGGTTCTTGTACCATTTTAAAGCCATTAAACACAAGGATTCCCTCACTAGTACATCACTGCGCTCTTAACTGCTGATCTGATTGTGTTAGAATATTAATGATGAGCAGGATAGTATTATAAAATGTGCATCCCCTGTAAACACATGCCCAAATTAAAGGGTATACAGTAAATACTCAAAGGAAGACTGTATAATGACCTCTCAACCATAAACAAACAGGGTAATTTGCAACAATTCAGAAGAACATAACAGCATAATTGATGTCAGTTAGCTAATTGGCTTGAGAGTCTCTTTAATCACCTATAAAATACTGGAAACAGACAATACATCAAACGTGCTAGCTTGAGTAGACCAAAGTAACTCACATAATTTCCATGCAATGAGGCTCATGTTGTTGGATGAGCACAGAGGGAATTCTTACATTTTTCCCTGTTTGGTCACACTAAAGCTTAATTAGGGAGTGGAGGTGTTTTTGGAGAAAACTGGCCTTCATAACTAGATTCAGCTTTATTGTTTGGTCTGCACCGCCAGGAAATGTATCTCTCAGCCTAAGAGGTTGATAAGGCAGAGAGGAGGATGCTAGTCAGCCTCCCTCTGAGGATGTTATGGATGATTTGATGGCCGCTCTGGGCAGCTGTACAGCAACACAGTATATCATGCAGCTACAAGGCCCTGTGGGGTGGCACGGGGCCAGTCTGAGACCTGTCTAAATACACTGTCCAAGAGCCAAGTGTACCAGCAGGACCCGGTGCAAGGTCAGAGAGGAACAGCGGGCCAAATAAAACCCCCTGACTGCAAGTCCATCATGGGACTCGTACATCAGTGTCACAATTGTTTACAAGTAGTCTTTGAAATGGCACTTTGCTGCTTTTCTCTGTTTTATATCACTGTATATGAAATAAGTTTTGGACAGCAGGAATTGTTGACTCACTTGTTAATGATTTCCTGATTAATCTATACATTTACCAACAGATGAATAGATAATGAAAACAGTTGTATTGTTGTAGCCTTAGTAATTTGCAGAGAACACAAGTTGCATTCACGGTACACCGACAAAGACACATTTGAATGATATGGAGAGGAGCAGGCACAAAAAAAAAAGAATATATTTTTTTATATATTTTGCAAAGGATTTGTTTTTGATGATGTGTGTTTTTTATAATTGCTGCTTCTGTTGACCCAAACTTTTCTCTGAGGGAGCGCACTAAAGCCTGCACTACCCAATGCAACCACCAGATGGAGTACATTCAGTAGTGAATGTGGCCCTGACTCGGTTTCAAATCACACAGGTTCAATGTACCCAATGATAACAGCTGTTCCAACCTCAGCCCACCTACTACAGATGCCAGGAAAGAAACAGAGGTTCTCCTGTCAGATTACAGTTTGAAAAGAAACTCTCCCCTGTTTGCCTTTGCTGATGTGAATGAATGAACGAATGGGTCCCTCATTTTGATCACTTCTCTAATTCATCTGCAGGACTTCTTTACACTCCTGTCTTAGCACAGCTCTGCCCTTAAATGAATAATGCATCACAGTCTTTCCAGTTCACTACCTGAGTCAGCTGCCCAATTATTACATCCTGTTCTGGCCTGTGGGTTCTTCACTTTTTCACATGCACAATAAATGCCATCCTCCTCCTCCCTTGCTCGCGAGATGAGCAGACACTTATATGTCACAGGTTTCACCGTGTCCACTTGAGTCACATATAGGCGCAAAAGTGTGCTTTGGTTTTACATGTCTCAATTTATTAGAATGTTATTATGGTGGATGCCATTCTCTTGGGTGCCATGAAGACCCACACTCGATGGCTCTGAAATATCCTAGCAACAGTGTCGGTGTGCGTTGACTGGGGTTGCATTTTTATGCATATAGTTATTAATTTATTTATAAAGATTTTTTGAAAGTTCATTTTTCATAACCACCAACTGAATCGTAATAACCTTTTAGAAGTCTGCCTCCAATCAGCACTGAATGTGCAACTCCTTATTCATTCCAAATTAAATGGAAGCCTATAGAATTTGGCCCTAAGTAACATGTAATTAGTCAGAAACATTAAAAAAAAAAAAAAAAGTACGTTGCCTAGTGAAAATGTTGCCTTCCAGATATTTAATAATAATAATTGTGTATATTTAGGAATGAAAACCTCGTGTCCGCTCTGTAAACTGGGCCAGTGGGGCAGGAGGCTGCTGTCTGCGCTGCACTGCTCGACTCCGCTAGGGGCAAAAAAAAAGTTTGCACTTGTTGACGTGTTTCAAAGAGTTCCTGTTTCGGAATGTATAGAGAGCTAGATACTTTTCACACCACGAGTTTCAGCCTGCTGGCTTCAAGAAACACTACGTCTCGTGCAATGACTGCGGGCTTCACAGCACTTTGGAAGCTTTGTGTTTAGCTAACCCGGCGAGGTTTTTGCAGCAGCAGCGGTATGGACTTCATTTTTTCTATTACGGGCAGCGGCGCGAGAGTTGTCAGGGACGCAATCTCTCAGAGACTGTGGCCTGGACCCGGACAGGAGGCTGTCCAAAGCCAGCAGCACCATGCTGGGACAGCACACGACAGCTTCACCGTCCACTCCAAAACAGGTCGGTCCAACTCTCAGTTCCGTTAGCTGACAGTGTAGAGAGACGTCAGCCCAGAGAAACCAAACATCCAGCGCGTGCGTTCTTCCAGAGCGAAATTCCCTTTAAAAATCACTTAGTTTAACGTGCCCTCCTTATTTTGGTTATATTCTTACAGATAGGACACATTTTAAGATCTACAAATGAACATTAAGGTTCACCCTTTAATTCGGCCAAGTTCTACTGATTAAGTGTCGCTTTTCCCACTATTATTTTGGCTTTAATTGAGTTTGTACTTTTATTTCCGCAGCCTGCTGTCACTAGAACACGCGATGTTCAGTGACTTTGATCAGCGTGGCATACAGGAGTTGAGTTTTCCCATAAGATAACAGCTAACGTTATATTTTTTAATCTTTAACCCAAATATTTAGACGATTCACATATTACTCCATAAGAGTTAGTATATGACCATTAACTACTGGATTTTAAACCAAATTGCAACCCAAACACATTCTGCTCTTGCTGTCAGCAAGCAGCCTTGTCAGCTGGATAGTGAGGTTTGATACTTAACATTTCTTTTTCAGTGTCTTTTTTTTTTTTAAGTATTTTTATATTAGATAAAACTCAAGCTTTTTTGAGGATGCATCCTGCTGAACATATTGCAAATACATTATGCAACATGCTGTTGCACACATGTTAAAGAAGACTTCCTGAACAGTGCATTCACAGCACTGACGGTCTCTATGCCTGCTTCTCTGCCTGATGTCCTATTTCTGAACTGATGTCAACTACTAACAAATGAGCGAGGTTCATGTCCTCAGTGGTTGCACTCTGGTTGTCCAGTTTTGTTGTGAGGACTTGCTGCCTGGAACAACTGAGGCATTCCAAATATTTCAGATCAGCAGGCAGTGCATGCTTAAACCGTCCAGCCAGTGAGTGAACGAGTATGTCCTCAAGGCTCTGCACATCGGGGAGTATCTCCATGTTAATGAAGAGTGGATTTTTTTTTTTCCCTTTTCTGCTTTGCCTCTCACACATAATTTATTATGAGACCCATCAGTGCCTTCTCTGACTTTGAATTAAAAGCACAGAAATGCAGCGCTATTGAAATGAAAAGCAGAAACGGATCTGAGCTCGTGGCCACACGATCCGTCGAAAATATCACACAGAATGCTTTGCGCTATTAGCTAGCATTAATTGGTTGCTCTGAAAACACAGAAAGTTGCAGAGTGAGGGCACGCTCTCACCCTGCTCTGGTTTAATGTACAGGAGTTTGCAGCTCATGCAGAGTCATCAGGCTCCAGAGCTCAGTGGCGGGCAGGTTAATTGTTCGATCTAATTAGGACAAAGATTAATCAGATGCATGCTCTGCTGCTCTTGAAACGCCATGGATGGCAGGCGGGTTCATTAGCAGTCCCTGCGCCTCTCTCTTCCAGCAGCAGAGTGGACCGCGGGGGCGGCTTGTGTCTGCAGGCTACTGCCCCACTCAGGGGAAAAGAGTGAGACTAACTAGACGTGGAGTCAGGTAGTGGAAGTGAGAAGATGATGTTAGAGACGAAGGTGAGCACGGAGGGATTGAGTGAGTCACTGCTCTTTTTGACAATATGACCACCAATAGGCCCAGTGGCCCCGTCCACACAAGCAGGCTTGATGTCACATCTTCACTCACTAGAGTAAATGTCTGGACTCAGAATGTGTTTGAGGAGTGGGACAGCACTCTGTGGGTTCATGTGACCTGGAGTATAGGCATTTCTGTGGCAAGTAAAAGTGTGAATCTTATTTTTTTCCCCATTTACAACCATTTGCTATCACATGACTGAAGTTCTACTTTTAAGTTGTGTGATGACACCTGAGGCAGCTCCATGCGCTGAATTAAGACTGTGAATGATTTAAGTGTGAAGAATGATTATTTCCATTATCGGTTAATCTGATGTAATTTTCCTTCATTAATCAGTGAATCCTTTGGTCTTTAGATGGTCCAAATCAAATCGCTTGTTTTTATCACAGCATGGTATAAAACCCAAAGACATTCTGTTTGCAATCACAGAAGACAGAGAAGAGGAGCAAATCCTCAGTCATAAAGCTTAAAGTAACTAATGTTAGGCTATGTTTTGCTTAATCGGCTAAACAGTTAATCAATTATAAAACGAAAAATCCTCATACGTTTTCTGTCGATTCATCATTTCAGCTTTAATGTGGTTGAAAGATCTGAAACCTGCTACATGAACCTTTGAGCTTGAATTATTTTGCTGCATATCACTAATGGTACTTGATTAAAAGAGAAACTCAAACTGGATCTTGCCTTCATAGAACTAGACAATGTTTTTTTCTGTGTGCATGTGAACTCATGGTCGTTAGGATTTTCAATGGCTTTTATTAATGGACATCTCCAATTGTAGCATCAGAATACCACGAAGTGTTGGTAATTCCCTTAAGCAGTCTACTAAAAGTTTTTATAAATGTATTGAAAAGTCTACAAGGGCGCCCTCAAGCCTTTCTGATTTCACAGAGGGACAGCACTGAGCTTTTGCAGATTAAATGGGGAATGCGTGTCAAAGTCTTGAGTTCACAATAGTGATCAGTGGTGATGTGAAGTTGGTGCTCTATCCCAATGGGGGACAGATGGGTAGATAAAGCACAAAAGTAGAGAAACAGTTTTTGCTTTCAGCTGCTTGGACAAGTTACAGCTGCAATATGATGAATTATGACATGCAGAAGTGTATTGTGAAGGCTGTTAAGCATCTACTATGTAGGGTTGGGTACCGAACTTTGATCCTGGCGTGTACCAAAACATGCCTTGTCATTTGGTATCAAATTTCAGTGCCTAAGGAATAAATCTCATCAGCGTCCGTGAGCCAGTCAACATGCAGTATGCTCATACCCAGATCTAATAATGCTGGTGATTGCTGTCTAGTGTTACACGGCGTACAGGAATGCAGGGAAAACACTGTTATGCACGGAGACGAGCCTTGCTGCTTTCCCTTTTCTTTTTTTTCCAGCCTTTTTTCCAGCCAGTTGCTAAATTAGTAAACTTTATGCTGCTTCTTAGCTTGTTAGCTTGTTGTATGTGGTCGTCAGTGAGTCTGTGCATGTCGTCCACCAGCAAACGTCATGATGGGTCATTCAGATTAGATGCTTCAATGGTCAAAAGTCAAGGTATCCATACCAGTACTGGTTGTTAACATCTCACAGCTATCTGAGGTAGCGGTTTAGCTGGCAGGCACTGTTGTGACTTAGATGAATGGCCTTCAAAACAAACTTCTGCAGACATGCAAGACCTGTGAGGAGGCCAAAGTGTCGACACAATAGAGACATTAAGAAGAAGCGTTAGAAACACACTGACAGGATTTAAAGTATCTGCTTTAAACACAGAATTGACAGGCCTGCAGGCATTGAAAGCACATGCTACAACACTGCATGCTCCTGCAGATCACCCTCCAACCATCCGGCCTCTGCCGTAATCAGCAGCTTCTGACTCTGCCCTGGATGTCCTGAGAGACTACCCTGGTTGAACAGATACAGTAGTGAGTACGCTTGTAATGTGCTGCTTCTCCTCTGATTTGATTCTGTGAAGAAACTAGACAGACAACATATTCTGAGTGATCGTTCCTCTGATTCTTATGGGACAGATGATGATGAATATTGACTGAACAGGTATACTGTACTGCGCCATGTTCCTGAAGCAGGGTCGATACAATGCCCTTAAGTTTTAAGATGTCTGCAATGGAGAGGGAAGAGTTGCTGCCAAACAAAGAAGTTCTCATGACTAATGGGTTTTTAAAAGTAAGCCCAACTATTTTCCGAGAGTGCACTTTAATATCAATTTTTCCTTTTAAACCAAATCTTCCAACTGAATCCGTATTGAACTTAACATGTGCAAGGTCACATCTATATTATAGATCAGATTTCTCAGTTGCTGTAGGATAGTGACTCTCAACTCTTTTGGCCTGTGGCCTCTTAAAGTATAGTAGTAAGACCCACTGACAGGGGTCTTTTTTTAGAGATCTAAAGAGGCAGGTGAAAATCCAGTAATTAAAAAGAAATCTTGCAACCACTGTGGGGAGGGTCCTGACCCCAGGTTTGGAACCACTGCTCTAGGATGCCCCGTTGTAGAAAACTGAATAGATGCCACTGAACTAGACTAGAAGGAACTTTGCTGGAAGATGTGTTTTCTCTTGCCCTTCATTGTACAGCTTACAGCTTTTGTGGATTGCTTTGCTCGGTACTGGAACCTGCACAGTTTGTCTTATTTAAAAATGCTACTCTTCCACCATGAGCTCACACTGGACATGCTGTTACAGCGAAGTGGCGGTTAGCTCACATAAACAGATTGTGTGCCCATATATTAATAGATGATTCACCAGTGCCACGGCGCAAGAACAGTTTTGTCCTCCTGACATTGAACTCCTCTCCGCATGTCTAGGATCTCTCGGCCCCCCAGGGTGTTCACGTATCTGTCACTGTTCACTTTCACCCCAAGGCCGACACCAACTCCGCTGCAATTAACAGGATGATTCAGAAAGTGCAATCTGCTGGTGCTCTCGGCGTTGTAATCGGTGATTTTAATCACCTTAATTTCTAAAATGTCCTTGAGCAGTTTGTCTCAGCATGTCACTCGCTCTGCATGCCATTAAGAGACTCTCCTGGGATCTGTTAGGGCTCTGTCAGGGGAACTTAAGTGGCAGGAGTCCCAGTGGGATCACCGGACCGCAGCACAGTACAGCTGCTTTGCACTTAACAACTGTGTTCAGGGTCTGAACCAATGAGTGCTGTCTGACTTTTCAAGGATGCTTTCTCCACACCAACTGGACTGTGTTTCAAGCGTCAACAGCACCATTGACCATAACGACACCGTATCGTTCTCCAAGGACTTTGTCACCGAAACGATGACACTCTGTCCCACTAACAGGACGACACAACAGCGATGAGGAAAACTAGAGAGGAGGTCATCTTAGAAATAAAGACAAGACACAGACACCAAGCTTAGTAGCAACAAATTTAGGTCTGTATGACGAGGAGGGAAAGCTGACTGGGACAGATGATGACGAAGACGTATAACAGGGTGAAAGGACTTAAATTAGACATACAGGAGGCCAATGAGCTGAGTAGCGCTATACATGTCGTGATTGCCACTTTCGAGACAGAGTGAAAGATGTTTTCAACAGCAGATGTTCCAGAGAGACCAGATGATGAGCACAAATGCTGAGTACAGTTGACGTTTAAGAAGAAGGTAGTTTAGACCTGTCCTGAGTGACGTGCGTCTTCACCACTCCAGCTGAAAGGAGAACCCCGCCTCTGGAAACATGCAGCGCTTATATTCAAGGATTCCACACCTGCAGCAGTAATTTCCCAACTAAAGACATCCCAGAAATAAAACCATCGACTTCAGAAGAGCATGAGTGTGACGTCAGCTGGAGTTTTCTGAAATGTTTTCAGGCTTGGATTTTAGTTTACCACTTGCAGACTTCCTGATCGTGGTTTTTCTTCAGCCTTTCTGAGGCTCTGTTGGTCGTGAATCGTTGTGGGGAGGGGTTTCGTTATCTTTTCTAAGCTAGTCAGTGGGGAGCTAGTGTACAGATGATTGTGTCTCTCTGCAGCAGGAGGTCAGGGAACACCCAGCGATGTTATTTCTCACGGTGAAAAATGTTGAACTTGGGCAGCATAATTGCTGTGAGGCAACTGCAGCTCGAGGAGTTTTCGAGACATGTGACACATCTACAAAGACTTGTTTGTAAAGCATGAGTACTACACCAGAGTTCTGCTTTAACTAGTTCATTTGGTCTAATCATGTTGGCTGCCATTGATCCCGGATTACTTCTACAAAAGATTATCCTGCTCGCATTAATTTTCTCAGCAATAAAAGTTCACTTGCGTGTCAAAAAGCCAATGTTGGGAAGTGTTGGGAAGACAACTCTTATTGTAGTCAGAGATGATGGTCTTCAGGACAACGAGGGCCATTCTCTATTGTGCCTGTCAGCTGAGTGTCCTCAGTGTGTGTCCTCCAGGCACACTGTAGAAAGCCTCGGCTTCAGGAGAAGCAGGCGCTCATTAATCCCAACTGCAGTTAAACTACTTCAGTCAATCATTAGGATAATTTCTGTTTGCGTAAGTAATTAGTTTTGCAACGATCGAGAATCCTCATATTGTGTTCACGCATTATCTTGTCTAATGGTTATATGGCAAAAGTGGTCATTTTTGAAATTATATGGGCTTCACTTCCTTTTGTTTTATGTGTCACACTAGTCATTTTACAGATACACTGTACAGTGGGAAGGTTTTCTTCTGTAGCTTGGTCAATTGAAAGTGAAATTATATTATATGAAATATATATTATTATATATTACATAGAAATAGCAGCCAGTTTGCTTGAACTAATTTCTAGTACGTAGATTTGTAATATTGGTCCATGTTGAAGTGTTTTGCTAATATTTAGTTTCAAGTTGTTTTGAATTGCTTTTTGAGAGCAGCTTTCACAAAACCAATATACTAAACAGCCTAAAGGAAATCCTGCAGTTTCTGTAACCGCTCTGACTTCCAAAGTGAGCTCAGCTGCCAACACACTCTGGTCAGTGTGGCGCTGCTTGGTCAAAGTCTGCAAAGGATAAATGCCAAAATGACAGCAGTGAGGTCACCGATCATCCCTCCCCACGAACTGTCTGTGAATGTTTGATGTGGGTTTAAAAGCGGAAACTTCCGACGTAAACTGAGTTATTGTTCTTTTTTTTTTTTTTTTTTTTTACCTCCTCCCCCTCTAAGCTTGCTATATTGTGGAGGATAAACATTTAGCACTAAAAGTGTTGGTATGATGAGTTTTGTTTCATTGCTAAGGAGAGAGATGGCTCATCAAGTTGTCGGGTCATCATGCTGATGGATTTGAGGAGATGCTGTCTGAATTTTTTTCTTTCAATCTCAGCAGAGAGTAAATGCAAAGCGAGCTGTCTGTGTTGGTGATCCGGCCTCTGTTTCTGGCTGGCCGTTACAGATGAGGGTCAGACAGGAGGTGCACTTTAACATTACTCACTTTGCTGATTGCCTTTATTTAATGCAGTAGTGGGAGATGATTTCAGATGCTTTACTTTAGTATAAGTTACAGCACTGCAATATGAAAGCACTTGCTTACTTTTGAAAGTCCTGCATTCAAAGTTTTATTGAAGTATAGTTATGAGTGAGTGCATGGTTAAGTGCATCCTCTCATCATGACCATCGTCATTGGAGTGTGTGGTACCTGCTTCCAGTAAGCCTAGCTTAGCACAGAGACTGGAAACAGCCCGCCTGGCTCTGGTATCTACCAGCGATGGCAAATCTCACAAATGAACGTGTTATTTCTATGAGGATGATTATTTCTGCTTTTGTTGCATAGTCTTGCTTTAAAGGAAATGTTCCCCTCTGACACTCTCTCTGTAGCAATGTATCCCTTCAGATAAGTGACATACAAGTACGCCAAAATTGTATTTAAAGCATGACTTTTGAAAGAAGAGATGGCACGTGATTTATCTCACAAAGTCGTGAGCACATCCATGCTTAATACCACACATACTTGCTGCTACACCCTTCCTTGTTCTGGTGTGACCTGTAGAAGGGGTGGCTAATGTTAGCAAAAAAAAAAAAAAGTAGATCTTGCTTTAGTGACGAGGAATACAGAATGAGTTTGATGGCTTCATGTCTTCTTATGCTGCTTTTGTACTTCATATCAGCATTTGCCATTTTCCCCTATTACAGTAGCCACTGTTCAGACAAAAATGAATGTACTTAGTGGGTGTCCAACAACAAATTTAACGCACCTGCTATGATTTAAAGAATTAATATAAATATATGACCGTTACCAGTGACCTTTTATCATTCCCTGTACCTGCATTTGGTCTGTTCTGTGCAGTAGCAGATTCACACGGTGACTCCTTGACAGGACGCTTTGCATTTGGCTCAATAAGAAGATCTGATAATGCAGAGTTTGTGTTTCTCAGAGCTGAGCTCATCACTTCTCCTGCTATTGACAGGAGCTGTAACCTGAGAGGTTAGTGTTGCTGCAGAGATGCAGAGTGCCAGGGCTCCAAAGGGCGGCGTAAACCGATAAAGATGCGCTTTTATGTCACAAAGGTGGATGACACAAGTGTGGCCATGCCAGGCCTGCTCCATTTCCTACCATCTGTTTACCAAGAGTTTTCTCGAGGCAATCAAAAGATTATATCATTAATTGAGGGTGATTATATAACAAAATGAATGGACTCTGGCCATTTTGCACATCACAACACATCAGTTGAGTCACAGTGTTGCATTACTGTCATGGTAAAGATGAATCACAGAGCTGTTGTGGAAGCTACAGCGAGTGTACATTATGTATATGTATCATCACCATCGATCCAGCCACTGCAGCTACACCATTCATCATGTCCCCCTGTAACCCCCCCCCCACGCACATATGCACCCTCCCACCACCAACTTTGAATTGCAAAGAAATATTGCTCAAAGTGCAATAATCTTAACGCCAAAGGTTTGAGGAATCACCGTGTGATTAGTGAGCCAGGAGTGGGAATGCATGTGACAGCAGAGAGGGGGAGGAGGATAGGGGGGTCTTGAGCTGAAGCAGGACTTCTTGTTTTCAGCTGCTTTCACTTTGGATCAAGGCACTTTAACTTTTCACTGTGTGTTAAAATATATGTGCATAGGTGTTGTACTTAAAGAAAAGAAAAGAATGTCATATTACACAAGGTTATAGCATTTATGAGACAGCAGGATGTTAAACAACAGTAGTGCAAAACAGTATGTGTGTGGACACAGAGCTGAAACAGTGCTAGAGCTGAACACTGACAGCTGGTGCTATGAAGGACCTGCGGTAGCGTTCCTTCTTACAGGGTGGATGCAGCAGTCTGTTACTGAAGGAGCTTCTGAGGGCCCCCACACTGTCATGCAGGGAGGGGTTGTCCATGATTAATGTCAGCTTGGCTAACATCCTCCTCTCGCCTACATCCTCAGTGGTGTCCAGAGGGCAGTCCAGGACAGAACCAGCTCTCCTGACCAATAACTTGATAACTTATTTTGAGAAATATAAACAATTCTTACAATATCTTTTATGACATTCTCTTTTGAAATGCCTCAACAACTCGGGGATGGATTACCATGACATTTTGCATGGTCTGAAAAGGTAAATCCAACTGACTTTGGTGATCCTCTGACTTTTCCCAGCACCACCACGAGGATAACATTAATGTTTCTTAGTGAAATGTCTCGCCTATTGTTGAACGGATTGCCATGAAATGTGGTACTGACATTCATGCCTCCCTCAGGTGGATTGACCCTTTGCTCAGCCCCACCCGCCTTAGTTACTGTTGCTACACCTGTCAAGCTTTCCATTCTCACACTGCACATGACTTACAGTGAAAACAGTGGAAGTAATAATTTTTGAAACACTAGGTCTTTGATTCGTCACAGAAATGAACAAAACCAGGCTTCTCATCTCTAGCTGACAACTAGATTTTATCGACTAAAATTCTGCTCCAGGTTTTGTTAGCTCAGCTAGCTAACATAAGCTAATGCTAACACTTAAACTCAGCTTTCTATTCTACATTCTGGTATAGTTGCATGTAGGCTCACAGATATCCACATCCACATATCCACATATCCACAAACCGTGAATGTGTCCTGAACAGGTATTTTTCCAATGTAACCAAGTTACGAACATGCCCATTGCATTTAGGTGCAACACTTGACTACTACTGTAGGTAATTAGCAAGACATGCTAACAGTTACAGCTTACATTTGCAGAAAACGTACAACGTCCCCACAGCCTCAACTATACTAGTATAAACTGTTTGGTGCTAATTATCATAAACTAGCACACAGAGCTAAAGGTGCAGATCATGGCAAGTATTATACCCACTAAATCTCTATGTTAGCCTTTTTAACATTTTATCACCGTCAAGAATTTATGTTTAACGTCAGTTGATGAATCAGACATTCAGTGCCAGCGTTTGGGTACTTGACAGGTTTTGATACTCGTTGCTATGGACACATTTTGGTCAGCACTGAGGTTCGAAACCCAGCCCTAGCCCATGGTTACATCTTTGTTTTACTTGTTTTGTCTGACTGATAATCCAAAGCTCAAAGATATTCATTTTGCCATGATATATAATAACTGAACACAACAAATCTTCACATTTGTGATACAGTAAACAGGGCAATGTTTGGCATTGTTGCTTTATAAATGACATAGACAGTAAATAGTTCATATTCTTGCTTAATTATTTATTTCTGCAGATTTCACAGTATCAAGAGCTACACATAACAGAGACTTGTACAGCATCCGTGCACTACACTTCCACCCTTTGAAAATAACTTTAACAATGTAAAGTGTGAAGATATTATTTATATGATTAGATATTCATAATAATAATACAAATGTAAGGCAGACAACTAGGTATTGTTAATTTATACCCAAGTTAACCTCAGTGGCAAAGCTTATTATGGTTAGTGCATCAATATGATTACACTGAAGATGCTGAAGTGTTTCTTTTCATCCAGAACAATATGATTTAAAGCAATTTTCCCACAAGCTGAAGCTACCACTGTATAATGCAGACAAGTTTTTCTTTTTTTTTTTATAACATCTTTTCCCTTTCAGTCAGTACCAGGTATGTCACTATGGCAACAGTCATGTTCACACTGTCAGAATATTAATTAAGATGAATGTGTGTTTGCATAAACACACCTCAGTGCAGACCAGCGTCTGGCTTTTAGTGTTGAGAACGTGGAAAGAGGATCCTCTCGCACTGTAAAGAGTTTAAGCCACATTACCAGAGACACAACAGGAGTGCGATTAGCCGACATGGGGAGAGTGTTAATGAGAGGACAGGGCAGATCCAGTGCCTCCTGTTCTAGCCTGGACGAACACACACACACACACACACACACACACACACACACACACACACACACACACACACACACACACACACACAAAACTGCAGTTCAGCAAAGTTTCCCATAAAAGCTGAGTGGTGCATAGGCTGGTCCGTGGAGGCTGGCAGTGTAATATAGAGCTGAGTGGTGCTGAGGGTGTTGGCACAGGGATGTTGCCTGTCACACTGTGTTCTCTGTGTTTAAGTTGACAGCTCCACTAGACCCACGTACTGGTACATTCACTACAATGGAAAGACGGCAGCTTATGCTAGCACTATAGGAGAGTTACACAGCCATCACGACCTGTTTCTTGGTCCAGTGCTGTTGGCTCTTTTCCTCTTTTCAGTGGTATTCATATGTCTTCTGAGACAATGGGGCTGTTAACACTTGCTGCTGTTGGTATGATACATTGCCTTTATTTTCAGGCAACTTACAGTGAGAGAAGTAATTAGACGATCCACAAGTGTAATTACTTTCCTTCAGGTCGGAGACATTAAAAGTATTAAAAAGTCTTCAGAAAAACAGCCTAGCTTTATTGAATGTGATCTGGTCATTTAAGACTGGTTCAACTCATGTCTGCCTGAAGCAGGCGTCCCCTTTAGCAGTCAGCCTTTAAAAAAAAACAAAAAACGCCTCCTTTTTTTATTTTCCACTGACAGTATAAACAAGATAATCCATTTGCATGTTGCACTGTCATTAAATGAGGGCTGTGTGCGACTGGCTGTGTTTTTGTCTGCAGCCAAACACGAAGTGAGAGATTGCTCACTCAAACAGTGTGATCTCTAACCCCAGCGTCCACACACAGGCCCTGGCACCGGCAAGACTCCACACACACGCCGCCAGTGTTCTTGGCCTCTCAGCTCTGTGAATCAAACTACATTAAAGCTTTGCTTATGGTATATCATAACGTACTGTAGCTTGCAATATATATTGGATGACTTCCTTTTTGCACATGAGAAAGAGGTCCGTGAAACTTGCAGCTCCTCTTCGCTGTAATAAAGTTGTCATGTCCGCCGACTTGGTGTTGAGATAACAGCACTACCGGGTCGGCTTTAAAGGCAGAGTTTGTCGCTGTGTGATAGTCAGCACTTTTTACTCCTGTTTTATTTGAGTAAGCATTTCACCGGCCAATCTCAGTCTTTTTTCGCAGACTTCATGTCAGGAGCAACTTCTCTCTCTATCCCTCTTAGCCCAACACTGTGGCCTACCTGTCAGGTTAAGAGCATTCACAGACTTTTTTCTTATTATGTTACACTTGTGTTTCTTTAAACAGCAGTAACTGAACTGAGCTTTTGTAATATGAAGCCTTATGTAAGTGTAGCTACATGATTTTGATCAATACCAAACGACCCATCCATTACACAACCAGGTGCAGAGATTGCTGGCTTTGAAATCCACTTTCTGACCCTTGCTTTGTCCTCCTCCCACCTCCTCACTCTAAGTTGTCATGCACTCAAACGATGTTGCCACGAGTGACCAGCCTGTGTCACACAACACAATTTACTCTCAAGGCAGAAAAGCAAATGACAAAGCAATATTGTTTTGTGTCGTGGAACAGCCTTATTATCTCTTTACTTGACATCCATATTGGATTTCTGATTAACGAGCTAGCAAGCTGGTTCTGTTTGGAAAATGTGTCTGCTAACGCCATAAACTGTGCCAGAGGGACACTGATGTTGTTCAGTTACTTTAATGCCGGTAGATGTCAAATTCAGAACGTACTTCATGTGCATTAATGTCCAGAATCCCCTCAGATAAGCTCCTTCATTCTGTCAGAGCAAATGTAACAGCCCACGCGTATGATACATAGCTGTGGATTTACATAAAAGGAGCCGGACAGCATAAGTAGTGCAACTAATGAATCAATTGTGGGATTGATTTAAATGTTTAGTCAATAAAGAAATGAAAAAGCAGAAATGCCCCCTGAACCCAAGGTGTCCTCTTTCCATTCCTCATGTTGTCTCAACAACGAACGTGTTTAGTTTATAATGATATGACACTGAGAAGAGCTGCAAGTCTGCACACTGTGAAGGCTTTAAGGAGTAGCAGCGTCAGTCTTTCATTCCACCCACTACTGCTGAAATATCTCAACAACTATTTGATGGATTTCCACCCATTTGCATGTCAACATGCATGCATATTGCATCAAACATAACATAACCAATTTTTTAACTTGTCCAGTGCTATGGTTTAAGACCAAATGCCAACTGATTAGCTCAGCCTCCGTTATACTTTGTTAGCTTGGCTGTAGAGTCTTCTAGTAGTCTCTTTTTGATAACAGTTAAAAGCTGAAATCTGCACATTAAGTGTGGTTCTAGCCATGCCAGCGGCGCAGCTCTAAGGATGGCAGTGTCAGTCTATGGGAACTTTGGCTTAAGATATTTAATATGATGCAAACGTCCTCAAAAATGACCACAGAGCTCGATCAGCAACTGCCTGACTTAGTTCTAACAAACGGCAACTATTCTAAGCCTCACAAAAACACAAAGGTGGTATGTGTTGCAGACCTATTGCATTATATTTCCCAGGTCTTTCTGTTATTGTGTCCGAACCCCCCGTGTACAACAAACTGCTGTGCCACTGACTCTGCCCTCCCTCCCTCACAAACTTTTGAGGAAAGTCTCCAGCTCTCTAACTAGTCCTGCACCTGTTCAGTGTGGCTGTGGTGCAGAGCTATTGCCTCCCCTACTGTTTAGGGGCTTTCTAAAAATAACATCTGGGGAGTGCTGTGTAGCCAGCAGGCAGGAAAAACAAGGGAGCAGAGGGAAATTGGTTGCTTGTGTATTCTATCAGACCATGAGGGAATGTTAGTCACATAGTTGTTGACTCTCTATTCCCTGCCTGCTTCAGTTTGTCATAGCTGTGTATAAAGCGAAGGGAACTATATATTTAGCAGCCATGATTCATTCACAACAGATTGCATGGGTACAGAACACAGTCCGTTTATAGAGTCAGATACAGGAGCAGCTCTTATCAAGAATGATCCAGATGTACACACTGTACAAATTCCCACAGGTTTGCATACTTTCTGTGTGTTTTAAGGGAAACACGTTTCATTGTTTCTTCTTTCTATGTAGTTACAATTCAGTAACAGAGGACATCCATTGATGGCAGATATAAAAGAGTTACAGTAGTTTTGTTCTTTGATTGTGATGTCCTTGCAAAAAATTGTGAATGTATAACTTGTTGAATAAGTCTTTCTTTTACAGACACACAGAGAGAAACCTTAGGTTTCATTTTGAAAGATTTCTTTTCCTTTCTCTATATAAAAGAGAAAAGAACTGTGTTCAATTAGTCATTTCAGTATTTTCTTCTGTCCTCAAGAAGCCTCATTTCATCAATATGTGACTCATCAGGGTGTTTGTCACAGTTTTCATGTCACAGACCCCCCACATAGACATATTAAACCACGTAGCTGCAGAGAGGTGAGAGTCAAACCTCCTACAGGAGGTGATCCAGCGATGCCCACACTGATGCCTGCTGTGCTCCCGTCTTGTCCAGGGTTGCGTTGCCATGAGGCCGTGGGATGGGCCGCTGTCACGCATTTTTTTTGTTAAGTCGCTCACACAGGCGTGACTTCTTGTGACTGTTGACATCCCCGATTGGTGAGAGGCAGCCTTTGTTTTTCCTGACACACAGCAGCTCCTTTCAGTGTCTGAGGGAGTCACACAGCTTCTCTCACAGCTGACCCAGTGCAACTGTAATTCAGCTCATTAATGAGCCAACTAAAATGTTCGTAATGGCGAAGAACAACAGAAAATAGCCTATGCTGCGTTGACTGTTGTTTGACTTGGTTAAACGACAAATTAGATAACTAGCGATCTCGGCGCACATCTGACAGGAATTTTTCACTGTGCTGCCCAGCGAAGATAACTGCGTGTTCTTTATCTCGATTGCCATTGGCCACAGGCCCATTTCTTCACGCTTTTCTGTTGCAGCCTCTGCATCTCCACATTCTGCCATTTTGAGCATGTTATGTCACGCTGTCTCAATGCATGACGCGTTGCTGTTACGGTAAAGAAGCAAAGGCCGTGTGTCAGAATAGGAAAAATCAAAGCTGAAATATTATCCGTTTGTATATCGACAACAAAAGCATTCTTGACTGAAAATCGAAATTCCAATACATCGCTGGATGCGGATGGATCCTGTGAAACAAACAGGCTGTGATTTGTGGACTTAAGAAGTAGCTTCCCTCTGTCGAAGCAGGGCTTATTTAGAGACAACAGATGCTCCTGGTTTCCTGTGGAGTGGGATGAAACCAGAGCCTTTGTTACTGATGATGCCCTGGTGCTGAGCTCCACTGTGTGTCTGGTGTGTGAATAAAATGCCCATATCTTGTGCCACCATCCATGGTGAGGTTTAATTTTAGACCAATCACTGGCGCGCCATGTGCAAACACCCCTGCAGCTGCTAATGCATATGTGTTATTTTCTTTCGCTCTGTGTCACTCTCTCCTGCTCCTCTCATTCTGTACTATTTGGTAGGCTGATCTTGTGTTTACCCAGGTTGTGCTCAGCCAGGGGTGTGTACAGATGTGTAAAAGCAAGTCAGTCCACAAGAAAATGCAAAACACAGCGCAGATCTTTGTTTTCTTTGCCATCCTGCAGCTAACAAAGCAGATCAACATCTCCGCTGTTTGCTAATCAAGTCAGGTTACACGAAGTCTGCCGCTCTGGCATGACCTGCAATTAAACAGAGACCCAGTGGATTGTATTTCATAACAGAAAAGCGTGGAATCATGGTCATGATGTGTTGCAATGGTCCACAATCCACAGCAGGGGGTTTGTGTTCCCCCACTGAAAGTAATCATCCTTCCAAGGTTTTCATTTGGATACTGAATAATTGATTTGGCACACGCCCACAGTTTGTGCAGCCATTGTGTTATTTCTCAACACAACTCTTCAAGGTTTTCAAAATGCTGCAGGTTATACACTACCTTAGCAGGGCAGTGCTAATATTATCGTAATTCTGAGAGAATGCCACAATATTGAATGAAGTTAAAATAAACTAGAGATGGCTATTGGTCCTATTTAAAGATAATATACACATAGAAATGTTGAGAAATAATCAATAGTAATGCAATTGTCATGACCGAACAAATAGGGATATTCATAGTTGGATTACTACTCCAGTACAGTGGTTCCCGACCTCAGGTCTGTACCTGTCGAAGAGAATCTAAAGCGTCACATGATGATCTGGATTATCTGGGATTGGAAATGAGAAAAAGATAAATTCTTCAGCACAAAAGTAAGATTATTTTCTTTGCTTCACTCAAAATCATCAGTCAAACAACAATCTGAGAGGGGAACCTGGTAGAGGTTTGCATGGTTTGGAAATGTTTTTCATCCCATCTGAAATGGACCAGTGGAAAACCTACCAGAACCCTACATCCATAAATTGATTTTCAAAAAGAGAGACCCGATTCAGAGGGAACCCGAGCACAGACCCTGATGGTAATTAGACCTGATCCAAACTGCAGTTGACCTGAGCAAAGAGAATCCAGTAGACAGCATAATGAACAAGCAGCCACAGTCAAAAACAGCACTGTGATGATACTGTAATGTGAAGAACAAATGTCAAGTCTTAGAAACTAATTCCAAAAGGAATTATTTCATATGCTTCAAAGACTAATTCACAGAAATAACTGAAAGTCCTCTTTTCACATCAACAACAAAACATTCTGTAGCCAACTGGGTGACATATAGACAATATGATCATTTTCAAACCCATTTAATATCTGTAAATCAAATTCAAAGAAATAATTGTCATTTAATAGCATAAATCTTTTACAGGCTACTGATTTCCTCAAATCTTCCTCCTGTGCTGACTGTGATGATGCTGCATAATCAGAGCTGGTAGTATTATACACAAAATCTTAGACTCTATCGAGTCTCATGTGACAACATACTCGTATTAAATCGATAGAATTGCCAGCCTAAGCCTGCATTTCATAAACAGCACCTACAGTGTCGTCTTTACGAGACTAATATTTACACCTGAAGCGGCTCTGATTTCCCCTCCCCTCTCACTTTCTGCCAGGCACTCCTGAGCCCCAGAAATAGCAACACTGGTGGATGACTCATGTTTTGAGCTATCTGAGATGCCTGATGAGAAAGACTTGAAGAAAGGGACTCATTAGTCATGCAACACCTCCAAAAGAAGGCGTTCAAGGGAGGCATCTGAGGGCACTGGGTCAGCATAGGTCCACCATAAATCCTTCACCAAAAACTCTCTGACCTCGATTGGGCGCCTTTCTTGTCTTGTCTTGTCTTGCACTGCCTTCCTCAAGCCCTTTTGCCCAAGCCTCTTGTTTGTCGATCCTAAGACCAGAGTCAGCCCCTTTTCTAGACCTTCTCCATTCCCAAGAGTCCCCTTCCAGTTCCTTTCATCTCCCATCTTTTGCTTCTGTCTTTCATCTACTTGCTTCAATATTCCATCCACCCTCTTGCTTTTCATCGCCATAATTTCTCCCAACCCCCCAGCTTCTTCATGTTCTTTCCTCCATCATCTGTCACCATCCAGCCTTCTATCCTATCCTATATTGCTATTCCCCCAAAACAAGCAAGCTCTACCATATCATATTCCTTTTACTCTCCAACTAAACTCCCCAGGTTCTCCTCTATTTTCTCATCTTTGATTCCTCCAACCTTCCACCCTGGATCCTCACCTCTGCCTTCTGTCCCTCCCTGTACCATGTAGTATCTTCCAGCCCTTCCAGATCCTTTCACAAGAAGTCGGAAATTTGGAATATTCCTTTGCAAATGCCTAAAAACAACAAGCTACCACTGCAGCTCTGCACTTCCATCTTGTTCATCAGTTGCCACTACCACATGCTACATCCCCCCATTCCCCAACCAACACGTAGCACTGAACCCTCCCTTCTGCTCCATCCACCCACTGGTTCAGCCCCCACTTTCCCTCCTCTCCATCTCCAGCTTCCCCACCGAATCCATCTTCCTCCTCTCCTCTCGGGCTCGCATCCAGAGCGACAGTGCCCCGATGGAGGTCAGCCTGGTCTCTGCCTGCTCTGAGAGGCAACAGGGGGAGGAAGGCAAGGTGAACTGGTTTCAGCGGCTGTCATTGCACTGCGCGGTGGGCGAGGAGGAACACGGGAGAGAGAGAGAGGACGGTGTGATAGAGGGAGAGCGAGGGCAGAAGGGTAGAAGCAGAGCGAGAAGGAGAGAGAGGGAGAGAGAGGGAGAGAGTGGTCCAGCGCTCACAGCTCACATCGCTGGCTGGCTGGCTGGCTCGCTCACTGTTGACGAATGAGCTGTCTACCCACGGGGCTGGGAAACGGCAGCTTGTGACAAGCTGGGGAGAGAGGAACATGAATGTAATGCGTACCTTGCCTCGCTTGCTTTCAGATACCGGCCAGAAGAAGACTCCAGAGAAGAAGGATGGGAGGCGCATGTCGTTCCAGAGACCCAAAGGGACCATCGAATATTCTGTGAGTAACGCAATCTTGCAACTCTGCTCTGTCGTTCTGTGTTTTTCATGCCTTTCTGCTCCCGTGCTGCCGCTTCTGTGCGTCTGCTGCTGGTGCTCTCTGTAGCTCTGACTAGCTCCACTAATATTCTAGCTGTAGCAGCTGTGTTTGTGTGTTGTGACGGCACCGTGTCTGACCACGCTTGGTAGCTCATTAGTGAGGGGGAGAAGCATTTTGTGGATTTTGCCAGTGTAACACGTGTACCTCATTCTCAAACTGTTTACATCAAGAGGACTGTGTGTGTGGACAGATGTGCAGGGTAGCTGATAGACAGCTTATGGAAATAATGTATCCTCTGGTAAAGACTCCCCGTGCAGCGGCACAACGCTCAGCTCCATTTTGCAGGTTGATGTATAGAAAGGAGAGAGGAATTGTAGCAGCTCCGTGCGTTTCCTCCAGATCAGGATCAGAGCAGGACGGACGAGCAGGAGCGCTGGCAGGATTTCTATTTGTTTTTCCATTCGTTCCCTGTGCCACGTATCGGAGAGCATTCCACTACAGAGCTCGCTGTGCTCGCGAATGACCTTCCAACTGTTGTCATTTCTATTGATTTAACTGTTGTGTGGGAGAAGGGGGGGGGGTGAGGTGAGAGAGAGAGAGAGAGAGAGCGAGGGAGAGGGCTCTGGTTCCCTGGTGTGTGCTGAAAATGGAGCCCATCTCTGCTTTGCCTGGTTGTGTTCTTCAAATGACCCTCAAATCCAGCAGCAGTCAGACTGCTTTTCCTTGCCTCTCTCTCCGTGGCAACAGTGAGGAGTGGGATTGCTGTGGCTCAGTTCCGGCCGTCTGCTGAAAAGAGAGGAAGGGAAGAAGGAGAGAGGAAAGGAAAGTGGGGGGTTGGGGGCTGGTGGGGGTGTGCAGGGTTTGTGGTCTCGCCCTGACATTCCAGTCTCTCCTCCCAAACTCTTCTGGATCCGTTTCCGCTTTTTGGCAGTTGTTCTGCCATCGTTTCTCTCCGGCTGTTGCTCCCGGCTCCCGGTGCTGCTGTAGGTTTCACTGTGATTGGCTCCCGTTCCCCGTCTGCCAACACCTCAGCAACACCGACACCTCCTCCACCTCCCCACTCCGTCAGTCATCCAAGACTTGCTGATTGACAAGGCCCTTGTTTATCTCTGGGGCTTGAACCACCTAAAGCACTACAGCAGGATATTTGTCAGAGCCAGAGCACTGTGTCATGGCCCTGATATGAGCGGAAGGGCCATAGCAAGTCAGCGAGATGGACAGAAATTCACATGGTGGTGAAAAATTAGGAGAAATTTATTGTTATGTTTGGGGGGGAAAGATTCATATCTAAATCACACAGCATACCAATCCTGTCAGCCATCACTCTCTCTTGCTCCTTACTCCTTTTTTTTTTTTTTTTTTAATAACCCCCTCTCCCAATAGATTGCGGCTAGTGTGATGGATGGATCAGGCACTGCCAATGATTATGTCCTGTAGCCTGACATGCTGCAGCGGCATGTAGCGACGAGGCTTAGGGCTGCGGCGAGTGTCTGAGGCAGTATAACCGAGCCTCCCCTGCGCTGTGACAGACACATGGTCGCCGGTGTCCCAGTGATTGAGAAGCAGCTTAATCTTAAACTCATCTCGAGGGCGGCCGACGATGTTTCCTTATTTCGCTCTGCAGCAGATAAGTTTATAATCTATCGCTTTGCGCGCACAGGAGAAAGGAGGGCTTCCTCTTATGTCGCCTTATCAATACAATCTCCCTTCCCCTCCCTCACCCCTCTACCTCACACACAGGCTTCTTTCTCCATGCCTTTTTTTTTTTTTTTTTTTTTTTTTTTTTGAGAAATAACCTGAGCAGCTGCAACCCCATCTGCCTAGACACTGATAACGCCAGTCCATTCAGCCAAGTCCAGCTATTGGCTGACCTGCATCCAATTATAAAAGTGTTTGAAGTGTGTGGGAACAACAGAGATAGATGAGGAGACAGAATAGATAGAGAGAGGCAGAGAGCAGGACAGAGGTGAGCCATGCAGCAGAGGCTTTCTCTTCCTAGTGACCGGGTGAGAGGAAGGCCAGTCAAAGTCGAACAAAGTGGCGAGCAGAGAGAGCGTCGGCCACACCTATTTATCTCCAGTCGCACCGGCTTTATGACACCGTAGACATAGATGCTGCAGTTGGGATGCTATTTTGGATTTTGCCCGAGCCACAGGGATCCACAGGGTGGTAGTTTCGTAGTTTTAAACACAAGGACACGCACCTAGTCTAGCGAGGTGCTGTCTTGAGGTGCTGTCTTACAAGAAGACATAAAAAAAAATGGAAAGCCACACACTCATATTTGCAGCTTTGTAGCTTTGGCCATCATTTGTACCAGTTATGAAAATATCGTACTCTCCAAGCTAAGTGTAAGTGACCCTGTGACATAATGACATCACTAAAAACAAGTCAGGCAAAGAAACGAGCAGTCAGATGGTTGTTATTGATAGGTTGAACCAGGCTGTTGGTCCCTGAAACTGAGGTTTACAACACACCATCTGGGCAGTAATACTGTTCACTTTCATCATGGTGGCACACAGATTCTAAGACACTAATGGTGTAATGACAGCATCCCCTGTTAATCCCCCTTCACCTCTCTGCTGCTTGCTATCAAATAAAACACAGCGTGATCGTTTTTCTTACCCCTTCAGTCTTATTTCTTTGCGTTACTGCCACATCCAGAGATCGCTGCAATTAAATTGAAGTGCAGTGTCATCATAACCAATGGCAACCATGGCCAAAACTACACTGATAGCATCTATGTTGTGATAAACTGGAATTATTCTTTAATGTTGAGTCATGTTGAATTTCTTGGCCTGAACCTCCCAGCCCACACTCTGTTTCAGTCTACTGGAGTGCTCTCAGTAGAACTGGCAGAGCAAAGCTCTCATTACATTTTGTATAGTGACACTAGAGAGCAGTTTTTGGGGTAAGGACTGTCTGGATTCCAGTTTATAGGCCTGGGAAGAAAGGAGGAGGTTGTCAGCATTCATGATGTAGTCATTCTTGCCAGCAACATGATCAGTCAGATTATTATACTGTGTGAACTCGAGGGTTGTAGCAAAACGGTTGTCGTAGAAAGCGTTCACCCTAAAGCATGTAATCTTTTGTGTCTTTTATGTGGCGCTGGGTATCATTTGAAATATCTAATAATGTTTGAGCATGTTACCATGCTAGCATTAGCATTTGGATTCTCGCACTGCTGTGCACAAGCACAGCCACACAGAGCTGCTCCAATGGCTGTAGACTCGTAGTTTTTTTTATTTGATACCTTGGGGAACATGTTTTTCTACAAAACTCCTCTATTCATTTAGCTAATTAGGCAGAATCTCCAAATATTGAGTGCCGTTGAAACACAGGGAGCCATATAGGAAGTTCATTAATGAAAATGTCTGAAAATGGCAAAAATGTAAGTAAAATCAGCAAATATTTGAGTGAAGAATAAATAAACAAGAATCTGAGAAAATATTCAATGCAGCTTTCCGTGCTTGATAGTCTCCAATAAGTGCTACAGGCACGTTTTGTTATTTCCAACAAATACTGCAGCTCAATACCCAGCTAACCTGTCTGCACACAGTAAATCTGCTGTTTTCTATGTTTTCTAAATGCTGTATATTATCCACTGTATGATCCACACGTATCACGATTTCAGCAGATGTGGAGAAGACTGATAATGACAGAGCGATTGTCTGCAGGTTGAATTCATTTCTGCTGGGCTTAGAGGAAGCACGGTGGGCATTAGAGGACTTGTGGACATTAGATGAGTCATACGCAGAGGACCTGGTGTGTGCGCGGGTGCACACGGGGAGACACACACATCAGCTAGAATCTTAACTCTGCACCCTCCTGACAATCAGGCACTCTGATTGCATTATGCACTGCTGGGGAGGAGAGGAGATCCCACTGTTTCAGCTCTTTCACAGCTCGCTGTCTGAG
The DNA here is from genome assembly GCF_017976325.1 of Chelmon rostratus. Taxonomy (NCBI): domain Eukaryota; kingdom Metazoa; phylum Chordata; class Actinopteri; order Chaetodontiformes; family Chaetodontidae; genus Chelmon; species Chelmon rostratus. The sequence goes on from NC_055665.1 coordinate 25,022,366, forward strand.
AGTGGGAGAACGAGCCAGTGGATGGTGGAGAAATGATGGGATTGGAGGGGTGTGGAGATGGCAGTGTTCAAAGGGACAGAGGAGGGAGTGGAGGGGAATGAAGATGGGGACTGATGGACGGGTAGAGGAGCAGACTAATACTTGGCCCAGATGTCCGAATCTCACTCATTCACAGCCTGTGATTCTGAAAGTTAACAAAAGGAAAAATCTAGAGAGGTAAATCATTGTTTCGGTTGCGTTTTCATTTTTGGGACTCTACTGCTGGCCAGAGCCAATAAATGAGTTGTGTTACTTTAACACATTGTGTTAACAAGTGAGGTGGCAACTCCAGTCAAAACAGCCCTTAGCCAGGGTGTGAGCCGGAGCGTGCCATTGTGACAATAACCCTTTAAAAACATGCCCCATCATTACAGCCTCCCTGCACCCAGCTGCCCCCATAAAACCAAGGGCATCATCAATGCTGTTAGCAGGCTTCTCATTTTTAGATTTTATCAGCCGCGTCAACATTTATTTTGTTAGTCAGCCAACTTCAAAACAACTTTGCTGTTATCTGGTAAACAGGCATGATAGAGAGCCAGAGTCAGTCTCTATGTGCTGCCAGAGATGGTTTTTTTTTTTTTCTTTATCGTTTTGATATTTAAATAATAGCAAGGATTGCATATTTTTGGTGTTTTAAAAGACCAACAGAGAGATGAACAGTTTTCCCTCCCCCTACACGGTAACAACACATCAGTCGACATGTGTTGTCCTGTCAGTCTGCGACAGTGTAATGGCAGCTAACATTAGCCCAGCATCCAGTGGTGACACTGAGAGCTGCGAACAGGATCAATTTAGATGATATCTTCAGCTTTATTGCTGGACGCGACTTTCCAGCAGTTTGCCATTGTTACCATGTATGTGGAAAACTACATAGGAGTCATCGCTAAATATAGATCCACCTTTGAATGGAATGATTAGAATAATGAGATAGTGTCACTAAGGTGAGTGTCAGTAACTTGGTCTGGTTTTCTGGTGGAGTTGACTATTGATATCTATAAATAAATGACTATTTGTCAGGGACGTACCTGTTAAGCCCTGATGGGAAGAGAGGACTGTCTAACTGTTTTTGTATTCTTTTAGAATTTCTAAGAATCAAAACCAAATGTTGTTAGATGTCTGATCTAATATGTCAGATATCAGATGTCATTGTAATGTTACGTTGCACTCAGCAGGTGTGCATCTTTCATTTCACTGTTCATTGTCTCCCTTGGATGAAGCAGCAGAAAACTATTAATGGGCACATCTGACCACCTCCCATGAAACTCTTTCTCAAATCCTGCCTAAACTGTGGCATTTCAAAGTCACAGTGAATTCCTTCTTGCCTTGCTGGTCCTTGTGTGTCATTAGGTCCCTGTACATGCGTTGGTAAACCGGTGGAAGGCTGTCGTGGCCTGATGCTGGAGGTCAGAGCCCGGCACAAGGAGGGATCCATCAGAGCTTGAAAGTGAGACAGCAACCTTATTCTGTGTCCCCTTGAAAAGGACAGGATAATGTGACTTTCTCCCCCGTCACTTACAGAGCGTCTAAATTTAGGTCTGCAAACGATCAGCAAGGGTGTAGACATGCCATTAGGATAGTAACGACAAAGTCGCCATGGCAACTGTCATGCTAAAGCTGGGCTTCATCCTTCATTATAAAATGAGGAGCGATAGCTGCTTTGATATGGCATTATGGGTGATTAAATCGTACGCTGTCGAGTTTTATTTCAGTTTGATGACGACACGGTCCTTTCATTGTGTCGATGATGGTTCCTCTTTTACTCTTCTCCAGTTTTCTAATTGTTTCTGGGTTTTCTGTTGTGTTTTGTTTATTTCTTTTCCTTTGTAACTAATATTTTCATTTTTCATTGAGAATCCGAGGTGGTCTGTGTGCAGAAACGGCTCCTTTCTGCATAAAACAAAGCATCAGCCAACACCTGTTAAAGGATACCTTTAAACACCTTTCTGCTTAATAGTCCGACCAAGAGGCTGTGGCTATGAGATTGCGTCTTATTCCCCTGGTCGACCTTTTGCAGTAGCACTTATAGATTTGCTCTCATGTTCCATAATGTTCTGACCAAGATGCCAGCCGACTCTTTAATGGAGCTATTAGTCTTTGGCTGTCCAGCCCGCCTGCCTTTGTTGAATGCGTGCGTCCTGTTCTGTTCAACAAGGTGACCATTAGCTAGATGTCAGTCACTCTCAAGATGGCCTTCCTCTACCCTTCTGCTCCAAAGGACAGATGTCTTCCAAAGAGGAAGGAGCTTAATTATTCATCCCCAGTTTGAGATGAATAATGGGTATTATTGATCTGGATGATAAGAAGATAGGGTGCACCTGTCATTAGTGGCTATGATCCTGATTGTGATTACTCTCTCTTCCCCTTTTCCCCTCCCTCCCTCCCTCCCCCTCCTGTCAATGTGTCAATAACAGGTCTTTATCAGTGGGTCACATTTTCATGTCCCCTGTCCTCTGCCATTTAATTGAGAGTTAGAGACAGCTCCTCTCACAATACAATCAATGGCTGCACCTCTTAGGTTCGGTGGAGTCGCGTCATGTGTCATTTTAGTGGTGCCTTGGTGGTTCTGTGACGCATGAAGCTAGCTGTGTTGCTGATATTGCTTGCCGATGTAGATTATGTGAGTAATTAAGCTCAAAAGACAAACCTGAATCATGCTATTATTACACCACATTTGGTGCCAAGATCAGCCCACCACCTGGCTCTGCCAGTGTTTACTTCATTGAACACCAGATATTTTTACCCATATTGATTGGCTGAGCTCCTGGTACAAGAACTACCAGAGCAGCGATTTGATACAGGAGCCAGCAGCTGTCATAGGTCAGGCTAAGCTTCACAATATCCAGTTTGTAGAGCAAAAAGCAGAGTTTCTTCCATATAAGCCAAACACGTGATCTTATATTGCAGAATTCTCTAGGAAACCACATGAAAACAGCGTTGTAGCAGCTGTAAGTGTCCTGCAGACCTGAACGTCCTATAGGCTGGCTTTGCACTGAGCAGCAGAGGAGCTATAAAGCTAAAAATAAATAGTCCATGGATGAGGCGGTCGCAAATAGCACCTAGGGAGGATCGATGCTGTGCTCTGAAGCCGGCCGGATGAAAGGTTCTGACACTGTAAGAGTCCTGCTGATTATTAACTCCTTATAACAAGACTGAGTTTTGAGTCCTAAACCACCAGCCATGTACCCAGGACATCACACATGCACAAATGCTGAACAGGCGATTGTACAGTTGTGATTCCAAGACAGTTTGGCCACTGTCGAAAACATCCTTTACACACTCATGTGCTCACAAATTGTTGAACCTTGCTCCATCCTTGCTTGTGAACGACTGAGCCTTTCCAGGATGCTCCTTTCATATCCAATCATGATCCTATCACCTGTTACCATCAACCTGTTTACCTGTGGAATGATGTTTTCGGAGCGTTCCACTGCTTCCCCAGTCTTTTGTTGCTCCTGTCCCAACTTGTCTGAAACATGTTGCTGCATCAAATTCAGAATAATCAGATATTTACAAAAATCAATGAAGCTGATGAGGTCAAACATTAAATATATTGTCTTTGCGCTGTTTTCAGTTTAGTATATGTCAAAAATAATTAGGAAGTTATACCATTCTGTTGTATTTGTTTAAAACAGCATCCCAACTTTTTTTAGAATTGAGGTTATAAATAGTTTTAGAATGGAATGACTGTTTATGACAGACAGCTGTAATGGTTTTGAATGGTTAGGCTATACGTTGGAGTTATTATCCTACTTTTTTTGGCATTATGTGGTAAATATACAGCGAGCGCGTGTTTGTGTATCATCGTGGAGTCACAGATACTTTGCCACTGTTTGTCTGATCTCTGTACCGCCTGCAGTCCTCTTTGAGACAGGATATTTATCAAGCTGACGTGCTGTTGTCTGAATGAACAGTATGACTTCCTTTGCAGAGATGATGACATGAGAAATCCTGAAGGACCTTGATGCTGTCATAAGATGTCTAAGAGCGGTTGTTAATGACACAGTTCAAGGGAGACGTTTGAGACGGGACACGCACCTGTCACCACATCCTTCTTATGTCTTTTTTGTGGTTTTGCTTCACTGGTTTCTTTTAGTCAGAATGGTGAAAGGCTCTAGGGTATTTTCTAGTTTTTGTCACCACACTGCTCTGTCTACAGACTGCATTTACTTGATTTGACTAGCCAAAATCCAAACAAACCCAAGATCAGTGAGGATCTGAACATTTACATGCAACATAGAGAAACTATCTTAGTGAGCAGGTTTCTGATCAACTGCATCCGTACCAGCACACCTTTGAATCATTCCTATATAAACTGAGTCACCTCAGCAGTTGAGGATGAACCCAGTTTGGTTTGCTAGATTTGGCTTCTGTGTTAAATCAACAGTAATGGAAGGTGAGAACAACAATGCAGTTAATTCTGTGCATTGCCATTAACAAGCTATGAGTTGTAATTCAGCTTGTACACCATCATTGCATTGTTTATATCCAGTTTGTTTTATGTTTTTTTATTCCCAACTATCTACTGTGTAGCTCTGTTAAGGACGTACGTGTGCACAAGGCAGACAGCGAGCTGATACCTGGGAAGGGTATTAACATATCGGCATCACAGTTTCTGAGTTATATTTGAGTTTCAGGATAGAAGGAGAAGAGAATGTGTGCATGCATGTAAATGCAGGAAGTGCAGTTATATGAACAGAACTGTCAAAATTATGTTTTTTTTACTTTGCATGAAACCACTGCACACATAATATCATCCAGCCAGCTATAATCGACAACCAGATGCACCTCACATGTACCGAACAAAAAAACCCACATGCCTTTTTGTGAAAGTGAAACACCACGAGTTTTGTCCATGTCCTCACTGTCTCAGTTGCCGTGCAACCTCCATTTAATTTAATCTCAATTTTGATCCAATTATTGAATTAAATGTGGCCTGATGAACAAGCAGTGGAAATCTAAAGATATCAGATAGCATTTTGAAATAAGAAGAATGTCTTTTAACTTGATTTGTTTCTTTAAAATGATCAAATTACCATTTAATCTGGCTGGACAATCTAATTATCTCAACAAAGTGCCGTTACTGTGCAGCTCCACTTTGACTGTTGAAGGAGATCTGTCTGTGAACGGGTCAAAGATAGTGATCTGGATTCAAAGGTGGGAATCATTTTGTCATTTTCACTTGTCAATCGTGACACCAACACTCATGAATAATGTGCATTATTTTATTTTATTATTTTTTGCATTGTATGATTGTCAGTGGCGGTGTTTGGGGGTGAAGGAAGCCTGAAGGTTTGGCTTCCGCTCAATCCGGTCACATCCATTTGCAAGCAGTTATTAGTCTAGAATAGTCTCCACTCATTCCATCATCATCTGCAGTGTAGTACTGCTCACTGCGAAGCCTCTGCCAGTGAGACTACTCTCTCAGTCAGCCCTGCACGGCCTACCCACCAAATCCATACTGCACAATGCATCCCTGCTCTGCCTTGTTCATTGTTGTCCAAACAAAGTTGCTCTCATTGCTGAGTCAGGGAGACTGTATCCCAGCAGCGTGACTGACCTCGGATCTGATTAGGTTCTTGCCCCAGAGGGTAGGGCATCTAAACCCAGCGTAACCTGCAATCTGGGCCTCGGTTTAGCACTCTCAGTCCAGATTTATCCAACCCAAGCACGTTCACTCGTCATAGTCCGCTCCAGATTAAAGGGACAGGAGGAAATGTGGATGAAATAACCCGTCACCGCAGGGCTGTTAATCACTAGCAATGACACAACAATTATTTTGTCAGCTGCTGAGATTTCTGGATGTCAAAATTCACTTTGCAGACAGTTCCTTGTTTTAAGGAATATTAGACTTTGAAAATAATCCTTCCCCAACTTTGTTAGTTGCCCAACAGTGGAAGACAGTGCCAAGAGCATCACAAGACATTACAGCTCCTGAAGTTAAAGAGCTGTCAACCTCACAAGCCAAAACATGTGGCGCAGCAGTGTGGCTGTAACTGTCCTTTCATGGTTCATGATAAGTCTTTTACCAGCTGTTTCAGCTAGATTTCTGCCATCATCACCTGCTTTTTATCAGGTACTCAAAGAGCATTTTCCTCGCTGTTGTTGTTATTCCTCTGGTTGCCTGAAGTGGTGTTGCCTCGGCCATAGCCTCATTATGGATGGGTGTTTGATAAATAACCATGATCGTTACTCATATCAAGCGACACCTGTATTTGGTATCAGAGGCATGGACAAACATTATGCCGAGGTTGATGTGAAAACGATTTGTGCTGGATCCAAGTACGATTCACGGCCAACACGTCTCATACTCGATCAGCAGTGTTTTTCCTCGACGGAGAGGAAATATTCTACAGGTTTTTATTTAAATTCAACACTTTTTTTTCTCCTACAAATTTAAACCCTCTGTTGCTTAGGAACTGCACATAGGGAAGATTGTTAAATAGAAGAATGTGGCCAAGCATTGTCAGTCCTATCTCAGTCTTAACCTGGCCTCTTTTGCATGGCTCCTGTCCCCTGTCTCTGCTCTGTCTCATGCTCAGGCTAACAGGCTAAATAACACACTTTGAATACTTGTGCTGCTGAGTGCTTGATTGACTTGCCTTTTGAAGCCACAGATTCTGGGGATGATCCCATATGGCTCTGTTGTTGTTGCTAAATCAAGTGCACTTTATATATCTCTTCTCCGAGTTTACTAAGGATTTTGTCTCATGATGCTGCCTGAAAACTGTCTAATACAGTGAAAGATGTGAAAGCTTCCAATATTTCACTTCACTGGAGACAAAATGGTCTGTTTTTGGAGCTTGAGTTAGTGCACATCACCGTTGATATTTACTGTGAAACACTGACCGGTTGCTAACGGCTTCTGAGTTTCTGTGTTTTCTGCTTCTTCCCCTCCGTGTTGTTATGTGTTGACATGATCACGATCCTGATCGTGTCATGTGTGACTGCCTCACACACAATGATTCTGTGTTACTAATGTTCCAGCTTGTCTGTCCTGGTTCCCTTTACTCAGCTACCTGTCTGTGACTGTGCTGTGTGGGCCTCTGTCTGTCTGTCTGAGCAAGAATATCCTCCTGGAAACAATCTGTCATGTCAAAAACTTGGAGAAGCTGTCGGTCCGTGTTGTATTTGTGGGACTGTTTGCACACACACACACACACACACACACACCACACTCACATTCTGATAACCACTGAGACAGCCTTATGACTGTTGCACTAAAACACACAGTGCCATTATCCTGTCCTAATTATACACAGCTCCGAGTCAGCCTTGCCTGTCTGGTTTTCAGGGGTTCTCTCCCGCGAGCATGCTTTTTTTTTTTTTACTCATAGCACCTTCCTCACACACGCGGGCGCTTTCTGACATGGTTGTCATCCTTATTTGGAAGGGAGAAACTCCCACTGGGCATGTTAGATGCTTAACTAGTTCAGACCCGTAGAGCACATCTCTGTTGTATGGATTTTAACTGGTGGAGACAAGCAAGTGCACCTGTGTCAAACTGCAGGGTGCAGCAGCTGAGCACCGACTGCAGCCTGCATGACACGTTAAACCTCAACTGACGTGAAGCGCTACCTCTTCTGCTTGTTTGTGCACTTAATATGCTTTATCAAACTAAATTAAATGACCAAGTTGGTGCTTAAAATGAATAGCCAATTAATCACAACAAAAATGAATCAGCTACCATTTCCAGATGGAGGAATCATGTGAACGGGGTCTAAAAGATTGAGGCTAAAGCTAACACATCCCAAGCAAAGAGTCAGCTTCTTCAGCAGCTGATGATCCATTAAGAAGCTTACATACTTGGACAAGCAAGACGGCAGTTCGATCAATGATTTCTCTTTTCAAACAGTTTGCTTCGCTCGTACATTTAAAGGAAGAAAGGATGAAAATGAACGATAGTAATGAGCAGGACGGGACCGCCAACCTGAGCCCTCACCCTGATATCATACATCCACTCCCAGCTTCCACGTGGTGCAGCTGACACGAGAGCCAGCAAACACACTCTCTACACTACACGTCCTCTCTTGCTCTCTATACCGCCATGCACAGGGCTTCAGAATGTGGAGAAATCTGAAGCTCGACGAAGCTGCCGTACCTGATTACAGTGGCTAATCTATGATTGTTCAATCACTGTTCAGGGGGTTTGGAGAACAGTCCATTTGAAGACAGTGCTTTTTAGAATAGATGATTTATTAAATAAGAGAGAGATTAATCAGTAAGGAAAAGAATCATTTCTTTCATAGGTGGAGCCCTAGTGTTTGTGCATATGAAAGAG